>NC_133134.1:156143418-156768418 GCF_048418815.1 Hemitrygon akajei | reverse complement strand
TTTCTCAGAACAAAGGAGATTGAGAGAAGATTCAACTCAATATAGAACAGTTAAGATTAAGATGACGCCGGTAATTGGTGACTCTGTGCGTGCTCTCCCAAGCAAACTGCTCTATACACTATCCTATACCCGAGAAACCCTTCTAAACCTCCAATTTGCTACATCTAGCAAGATCAACAACACCCTGGCGAAGTTACTGACCCAGCTGGATGATCTTAAAGGGAGACTCACCTACTGCAGGGAGATGCAGAACTGCTGTGTATTCTGTTTCACAGAAACCTGGCTCTCCCCTGCCACCCCCAACTGTGCCATCCGACATTAGAAGAGCCTTCCTGAAGATAAATCCAAGGAAGGCGACGGGCCCAGATGGCATCCTGGGACGGGTTCTTCGGGCCTGTGCAAGCAAGCTAGCTGGAGTATTTGCTGACATCTTCAACTGCTCCCTGCTTCAGTCTAAGATCCCCTCGTGTTTTAAGAAGGGAATGATAATCCTGGTGCTGAAGAAAAGCAAGGTGGCATGCCTGAATGACTACCGACCTGTGGCTCTAACATCAATTGCTATGAAGTGCTTCGAGCGATTGGTTATGGCACACATCAACCATAGCCTACCAGTCAAACTCGATGCTTTGCAATTCGCCCACCAGAGCAACAGGTCAATTGCAGATGCCATCTCTCTAGCACTACATTCCTCCTTAGAACACCTGGAGAATAAAGACACATATGTAAGGCTCCTTTTCATTGACTACAGCTCTGTCTTTAATATCATCATTCCAAATAAACTGATTCCTAAGCTCCGGAACCTGGGTCTTAGCACTCAGATCTGCAGCTGGATCTTCAACTTCCTCACAAACAGGACCCAGGCTGTAAAAATAGGGGACAAGCTCTCCTCTACAATCACTCTGAGCACCGGTGCCCCACAAGGCTGTGTACTCAGTCCCCTGCTGTACTCACTGTACACCCATGATTGTGTAGCGAAGTTTTCATCAAACTCAATATATAAATTTGCTGATGACACCACAATTGTAGGCCGTATCTTGGGTAAAGATGAGTCTGAGTACAGAGAGGAAATTAAGAACCTGGTGACATGGTGCGAAGACAATAACCTATCCCTCTATGTCAGCAAGACGATGGAATTGGTTGTTGACTTCAGAAGGAGTAGCGGACCGCATGACCTCATCTACATCGGTGGTGCACAGGTGGAACAGGTCAAAAGCTTTAAGTTCCTCAGGGTGAATATCACAAATGACCTGAATTGGTCTAACCAAGCAGAATCCACTGCCAAGAAGGCCCACCAGCGCCTTTACTTCCTGAGAAAGCTGAAGAAATTTGGCCTGTCCCCTAAAACCCTCACTAATTTTTATAGATGCACTGTAAAAAGCGTTCTTCTAGAGTGCATCACAACCTGGTATGGAAGTTGTCCTGTCCAAGACCGGGAAAAGCTGCAGAAGATTGTGAACATAGCCCAGCACATCACACAAACCAATCTTCCGTCCTTGGACTCACTTTGCACCACATGCTGTCGCAGCAGTGCTGCCAGGATAATCAAGAACAAGACCCACCCAGCCAACACACTTTTTGTCCCACTTCCCTCCGGGAGAAGGCTCAGGAGCATGAAGATTCATACGGCCAGATTTGGGAACAGCTTCTTTCCAACTGTGATAAGACTGCTGAACGGATCCTGACCCGGATCTGGGCCATGCCTTCCAAATATCTGGACCTGACTTGCACTACCTTACTTTCCCTTTTCTATTTTCTAATTATGATTTATAATTTAAATTTTTATTATATTTACTTCTATTTGTACTCTGGGAGCGCAAAGCACAGAATCAAATATCACTGTGATGATTGTACGCTCTAGTATCCATTGTTTGGTGACCATAAAGTAAAGAACAAGAATGTCTGTGTCAATCATAATGGCAAATAACTCCACATCCGCCTGCATGTGATCTATATCTCTCAATTCCCTGCCGTTGGAAGAGATGCATAAAATTATAAGAGGCCTAGAAGGTGTAAAGAGCAAGAATAAGAAATTCTGATAAAAGAGCCCCCAGATACATGAGTTGGCAAGACCAGAGATTGATGACCTGAGTTCAGGGTCTCATCTTCGGCTAGTCCTGGGTTTGAAACTGAAGGTCGAATCCCGAATGTATTTATAAGTTGTAAGTCCACTGGAGAGGTTAGAGGCCTGTTGTCCATGAGTCCACTGGAGGCCGGACAGCCTGTACTGAGGTTGGAGGACTACCTGTGTGGCTGATGGAGTGGGTGGGAGGGAGGAGAGTGGCTTGTTTTGGTGTTGCTGTTTTGTTGCTCATTGTGTTCCATTTTGGCAGAAAAGAAAACAGGAGGGGAGCAGAGGGATGTGATGCACATGTGAAGAGAAGAGAAGAGGTAAGAGGGAAGCCCAGCTTATCACTTCACCCCCCCCCCTCCTCCCCGCACATTCACCTATCAACTTCCAGCTTGTACTCCTTCCCCTCCCCTGCGACTTGTTCTGGCTTTTTCACTCTTCTTTTCCAGTCTTGATGAAGGATCTCAGCCTGAAACATTGACTGTTCATTCCTCTTCATAGATATTGCTTTTTGTTTCTATTGCTACTGATTATGGGTAGTCTTGTTGCCCCCAACTCCTTTGGGGCAATGGATACACTATCAGGAAATTTAGTATCCACATAGTAATGGAATGCCAAAGTTCAAAATCAGAATCAGGTTTAATATCACTGACATACGTTGTGAAATTTGTTGTTTTGCAGCAGCAGTACAGTGCAATAGAAAATATTATAAATTACAATAAGAAATATATATAAAATAAATTTAATAAGTAGTGCAAAAAGAGAGTAAAAATAGTGAGGTAGTCTTCATGGGTTGGTTCATTGTCCATTCAAAAATCTGATAGCAGAGGGGAAGAAGCTGTTCCTAAAATGTTGCGTTCATGTCTTCAAGTTCCTGCATCTTCTCTCTGGTGGTAGCTATAAGAAGAGAGCCTGTCCTGTGTGATGGGAATCCTTAATGATGGATACCTCTGTTTTTGAGTCATCACCTTCTGAAAATGTCCTCGATGCTGGGGAGCCTCATGCCCATAAATGGACCTGGCTCAGTTTGCGATCCTCTGCAGCTTTTTCTGACTGTATGCTGCAGAACACTAATTATAAGTGGTAAGTCATCATATCGTGACCTCGTTGGAGTCTCACTGTGACTTTTTTGTTGGGGATGTGGGGACAGAGTGTAGGCTGAAGAAAAATTCTTCACTAAGGCTCAGGAGGGATTTCTGCTTGCCACAGCAGCAACCCTGCTCCGTCTGACAATGATGTGATATAGACACAGGCCAGTTTTCCATCCTTGTTCTCACTCCCACGCCTGGGACTTGACATTATTTCTGCAGACCCTGAATTCTTCAGAAACAACAGCAAACTACATATGTCAGACCTCCCAGGCACAAATCCCACCTTCCTATAAAAATCTCTCCCAGCATCTTGAAGGAAATATAAATTCCAGTCAATCCTCATTTAAGTAACATGTGCAAGACCTTCATTAACCAAGTAAATCTCTTTATAAATACTACATAATGAGCAAGCTTGGAACTGTAGAACTATTGTGCTTTACATGTGCAGCGTGCTAATCTTGCCAATTTAAAATGGGCTTAAAAATCCACCAGGTTCCATCCTGTCAGTGAGGTTGATGGGGGAGGGGCAAAGGAGGCTTCAAGTTGTATTATTAATGCCTCTTTGCTGCCTCTCACTCTGGCTTTCATTCCAAGGTCTACTTTGAAAGCACAGGGAAAAGAGAAGTGACGTAGTCTCCAGTCTTAAGATGGCATGGTTATACCATCTGCTTTCCGAGGACCGGCAAAAAAACTTTACCAAAATGGATACTAATTATTAGCACAAGAGATTCTGCAGATGCTGGAAATCCAGACCAACACACACCAAGTAAGAACTCAGCAGGCCAGGCGGCATCTATGGAGTGGAATAAGCTGACAATGCTTCAGAAGTAGAAAGGAAGTGGGCAGAAACCAGTATAAGAAGGTGGGGGGAAGGGGAGGATAGAAAAGGGCAGATGATAGGTGCAACTAGGTGGGGGGTGGATGGGGAAGGCGGGTGTAATGAAGTAAAAAGTTCAAAGGGATAGATGAAAAGAATAAAGGGCTGAAGAAGGAGGAATCTGACAGGAGGAGACATTCAACCATGGAAGAAGGGAAAGGAAGGGCAGCAGAGGGAGGTGGGGACAGATGTGGAGAAGAGAGGGGTAAGGGGGGAGCCTAGCATGTCATTTCATCCCCCTTCCCCCACCCACCCACCTTCTCCTTCACATGGTCACACCTATCATCTGCAGGATGGAACAAGTTGGCTGTTCCACCCTGAAGTTACACTCGAGATGAAGAAAACTTTATACTTCTACTGAGTTAAGGGTCAGTGCAGTTCAAGGATTTCATTGTTTGCAATGCCAATCCCGGCCCTTTGCTGTAACTTACTGTCCGTTGTGCCGCTTCATTGCTGTTTCCATAACAATTTCTTTTGACCAGTCAGAACTGAACCCCTGAACCTGGAAGACTGGTACACCACTTTTAGTCTGGTCTCTACCCTTCAACCTCTTTAGCATGAGTGACCCTATTAAGAGCTAAAGCTCAAGGCCCTGATTCCAGCCAACATAACTCTCTGGGTCATTGAGACACGTTAGCTTCCAAACCCTATGCCAAGTTTGTGGTCCTTTTAGAGGCCTTATCCTCTCTGCTCAGATCTTTTTCTTTTCCTCTACATCCCTCAGCTTCTCAAAATGCTTAGAACTATTGATTCGAAACAGCTTAATATCTTGGCCAAGAGAACAGGCCAGCGTATCCTTTTAGATAGATTAATAAGCCACGAGGCTTTCATCCTCTGAACAATAATTTTCTGACTATTTCCCCCTCATTTCAGAATATGTTTCTGATTCTGGGCTTCAATAATAACATGGTCTGTACAAATTCCCTCTTAAACTACTTTAAAAAATCCATAATTCCAAAATTATAGGATTCCAACAATATTAGAGCAGCTTATTTGGGATATTTGATAGAGGACTAACTAAGGGAAACATCTGCTCATAAATACTGCTGAAAATTGCTCTTATCCCTTTTCTAGGATTTGTTATTATCAGCCTATTTGCAAATCTGTGGTGCAATGAAATACTTTCAGATTTTCCATTGATGTGTGCCTTCTGGCTTTTCTTTAAGGGGTTATTTTATATGATGTTTCTCCCAACCCCAATTATTAATTATTTCCTCCCATCCCTTATTCAGTCATTGAACCTAACAGCAGAGAAAGAGGCAAATTGGCTCATTGCCTTTTTACTTCCTTTTGATTAAGTAGTTAGGATTGATTCCACTTCCCAACTCTGCTTAGAGTTGCAATTAATTGAGTTATAGATGTACGGTGGAGATGTTCTGACTGGTTGCACCACAGTTTGGTATAGAGGCTCCGAAGCAGACGGTGTCGATTCAGCCTGTTCCATCACCAGCCAGCTCTTCCCATTGATTCTATTATGGTTATTGGGTTTATTGAGTATGCATGCAAGGAAAGAGGCTTCAAAGCCAGTGCGCTCCTCCAGAGTTGGTGTGGCACGCTGTCCAGGCTGGAGTAGGTGCTGTCCCCCTGCCACTCTCCCAACCCCTAGCAGAAGACAAGCTCTGTTGAACTCACCTGCAGATTTTCGCGGTGTTAGATAGCTTGAATGTGGACTCTTTTACTGAGTGGCTGTATCTTTTTATTTTCTATGTGCTATCTGTGCTTTGTGCTGGGTGTAACTGTTAGTACTGTGTTTTGCACCTTGGTCCTGGAGTAACGCTGTTTCATTTGGCTGTATCCATAAGTATTTATGTATGGTTGAATGATGATTAAACTTGAATTGAATTAAATTAAATTGAAAATAAATCTTAGGCTTGTATATAATTACATATATGCACTTTGATCATAAAGTTAATTTGAACTTTGAACTTTTGAGCCATTGAGGACACCATCAAGAAGGCAATATCTATCATAAAGACCCTCACTATCCAGGGCATGCTCTCTTCTCTATATTATCGGGAAGGAGGTACATGGCACTGGAGATCCATACTCAATGATTCAGCAAAAGCTTCTTCCCAGCCACCAGCCCATGTCTGAACACTCACATGAAGCCATGAACACCACCTCATTATTTCAGTTTTTGCACTAGTTATTTATGTTTGTAATTTATGGTAATGTTATGTCTGTTATCTCTGCACCATTTTCTGGCGCAAATCAACTAATTCTATGTCATCTAAGTCAGTGATGATAAGTCTGATTCAGATTCTGGAGATGCAGAACATAATTTCTGATCCAGGTAGTTTTTCAACATGATGAGGATTTCTTCCTTCACCACCCTTTTCAGGGAATGAGTTCCAGGCCCCCTTGGAAGAAAAATCTATTCCTTAAATCCTCCCCTAATCCTCCATCTGATTAATGAGTTACTAACCTCCCAGTGATGCCTCTCCTGCTGGTTTTATCTAATGGCAATCACACTCTAAGTCTTTCAAAATACGCCCAGTTACTACCAGGAAATACAGAAGATGATTGTGATGGATTAATTTTTTTCTTGTCTTTTCTTTACGGAATTAACCAGCCATAAAGCAGACGATAGGAACTTCCTGTGCGTAGCAAAATTAGGCCCGTTAGTTTAGCCGAGCTGGTGAACAATGGTACACGTTAACGATCCTCTAGATTAATTATCTCAAGATGAATAAGCGATGTGCAGTTCTTTTTTGGGTTTTTCTTACGCAAACTTTGTGATGCAAACTCAACTTGCACTGGGATGACTATAGTTTAGAAAAATTACTCCAAAATCTTTAAAGTTAATGTTTAAATTATGGCCTCATTTTCCTTCTCAGGGTGGATGCAAAAGTCCCCAGGATATGCTTTATGCCGGCCGGGTGTGTAGTGGCATCTGCACTGGACTTGGAGGCAAATGGTCCCAGGTTCGAATCAGGCCAGCTCCTTGCATGCTTTCCGTTCATGCTGTGTTGAGCATCGAGGTAGCAACTCTTGTAAAAAAAAAAGCAGACAAATGCTAAAGGAACAGTAATGTTGTCACCTAATGTGCCACAATGCGCGGAGAGGAGCAACATTATCTAGATGGGGAGAGAATTCAAAATGCAGCGATGCAATCCTTGTGCAAGATACTCTGAAGGTTAACCTCTAGGTTGAGTGGGTTGTGAAGAAGACAAATGCAATGTTGGCATTCATCTCTAGAGGTATAGAATATAAGAGCAGGAATGTGATCTTGAGGCTCTATAAGTCACTCGTGAGATTACACCTGACTATTGTGTGCAGTGTTAAGCTCCTTAATTTAGAAAGGATATCCTGACACATTGGAGAGGATTCAGAAAAGATTCACAAGAATGATTTCAGGAATGAAAGGATTACCCTATGAGCAATGTCTGGCAGCTCTTGGGCTGTATGTCCTGGAGTTCAGGAGAATGAGGGGGGATCTCATAGAAACATTTTGAATGTTAAAAGGCTTGAACAAATTAGATATAACAAAGTTATTTCCCATGGTAGGGGATTCTAGGACAAGAGGGCATGACTTCAGGATTGAAGGACGTCCTTTTAGAACAGAGATGCGGAGAAATTACTTTAGTCAGAGGGTGGTAAATCTGTGGAATTTGCTGCCACAAATGGCTGTGGAGGACAAGTCACTGGGCGTATTTAAGGCAGAGATAGATAGGTTCTTGATTAGCCAGAGCATCAAAGGGTATCAGGTGATGGCAGGGGAGTGGGGATGACTGGAAGAATTGGATCAGCCCATGATTGAACGGTAGAGTAGACTCAATGGGCCAAATGGCCTACTGCTGCTCCTATATCTTATGGTGTTATGGTCTTAATATTCTTTGAAGTATAATTCAGCATCACCCACATATACTATTAGCATATAAACGTTCGGTTCCTTAAGGTTGTTATAGCCGGTTGTGGGGACGGGATGGTAGTGGGGATAAGCTCAATGCTCCCAATGGCTTGCATCTCAAATAGACTCTGACAACCAAGTCCAGCTCCTGGCCTTCATGTGTGGCTTCACTACTAAGCCTGGCAGAACCATTTCTACTGACAGGAGAAGGGGCAAAGGTGAGTTACTGGCGCCCTAAAACTAGTCACCTTGGGCAAATGGGGCTCATCAGCCATGCTTGGTAGCTCATCTAGGAGAAGGAAAACTTTTATTTCAAACCTCCACTGTTTTCTGGCCAACCCACTCATGGGGAAGGCTTCAGTAATAAACCCTGGCTAGCATATCTAGACAGCTAGGACACAACATCCATGGTCGACCCTGACTAACAGAGACCTCGGATCAGATTGATGTTTGTAGGAACTAGGTATAAGCAAATTGACTGTTAGATTTCTTACAATGCATCAGTGATTGCATGTCAAAAGTACTCCACCGTTTATCAAGTAGTTCACTGTTTGTTAAGAACTTCTGGAAGAACTTGAAGGTTCTATATAAATGCAAGTAATTTGTATTCATGTCTGCTGTAGTGAGCTGTCTCTGTGAGTACCAGTTTTAAGCAACAAGATCATTGCCAACAAAATAAATCCACATTTCTATTCGGTCATGATTTTTTACCGGCTTGTGGCTCTTGCTGGGTCATAATCATGCAGCTGTTAAAATGCTTTCTCATATCCTGGTCATGCACTGTGAGCATGTCCTCAGGCTGAACTCAAGGTTTCAACCCTAAAAGCTGCGCCCAGAGTTGGTGATATTGTGATATGATGATCAACTTCAAACTTTCTCTGTAGTTATTCTACGAGAGAGCTGAAGTAGGACAATGGACAAGGTTGGGTTCTACAGCAACGATAAGAACTCACATTGTCTCATTAGCGAATGTGGCACAGTATTGTAGCAGTTAGTGCAATTGCCTTGCAGTGCCAGTGATCACAAGTCTGGGTCAATTCCCGGTGCTGCTTGTGAAAGGTTTGTTTGATTTCTTCATGAACATACGAGTTTCCTTTGGGTGCTCCGATTTCCTCCCACTTTCCAAAGACATACAGGTTAGTAAGTTGCAGCAATGAAATGTTTGTGCCAGAAACGGGTCTATACTTGTGGACTGCCCCAACACATCCTCAGACCTTGTTGGCTGTTGAAGCAAACAACACATTTTACCGTATGCTTTGATATTTGAATGTGACAAATAAAGTTCTTCCTCCTCTTCTTTAGATATCTCAAGGTCTTCCTACTTGGAAACAGAGGTCAAAATGGTATTAATAGGTTTGCTCAAACCCATGTAATGATCTTCAGATGTGTGGACCCAGGTGCGAAGTAAACTCAGGACTTGATAGTAGAAATTAACACTGAAGATTTATTCAGAGAATAATACAACAAATAATCAAACTAAGAGCTCACTTACTCAGGACTTGAGCAGACAGAACTTAAATCCAGGACTCAGCAATGAGCGCTGGCTCAGAATTACCTTACATAGAACATAAATCACAGGAAACCCATGCAAGTCGAGATCAAAAACTAATCACTTAAGAACAAGAAGCTTAAGGAAACCATATTCACATAACGAGCATCACGAAAAACACAGTGACAGCTTAATGATAAAAGGAGTAATTAAACAACTCTAATAAACTCAAATAAATGATGTTCAGGTGCATCAAGACACGACGCCCCTCGCTAATCCAAAGGGCTCATGACAAGGAGATCATGACAAGAAATCTAAACGAGAGATTCAGATGGAAAGAGTAGGGGATTAAATTCTGGATCAGGGTACAGTTGGCTCAAGAGAGAGACTGTGGTTGTAGTGAAACTGCGGAGGAGGTGGTGGTTGGTATACATGAATTGTTGGGAAGGAGAGTGGTAAGGAATGAGAGAGACATAGGAAGGCCAATGTTAGCAGAACATTGTGGCAAAAATTGGTAGAAATTATTAAAATATGACACAGTGAGGCCATGAAGAGATTTAAATTCAAGGACAAGATTAGGCTGAGGTTTGGAGTGATGGTGTCGTTGCAAGGCAGTTAAGAATATAGGACGTAGGAGCAGAATTAGTCTATATTCATGAAGCTTAGAAAAACAGAGGGCTATGGGTAACCTTAGGTAATTTCTAAGTAAGTACAAACGTACATGTTCAGCATTGCATTGTGGGCCGAAGGGCCTGTATTGTGCTGTAGGTTTTCTATGTTTCTATGTTTCTAGCCTATCATGTATTCTGCACCATTTCATCATGGAATGCAACATAAGGATATAAGAAATAGTAGTAGGGGAGACCCTGAGGTCCATGAGACCATGCTACATTCATCAGGTCATGCTGATAGATTAAGATCTCCACATCATTTTCATGCTTCTTCCTTGTAATCCTTGGGTCCAGAAACCTGCTCAACTTGGAATATATTCAACAACCCAGCCTCCTCAACTCTTTGGCACAGAGAATTGCTCCTCCATTTTACAAATGGGCAATGGATTATTCTAAAACTATTCTATCCAATTCTCATGAGGGGAAATATCCCCACACCATTTAACCTTGTTAAGCCCCTTGAGAATTTTGAGCTTTGCAATAGATCATCCTTCTTCATTTAAAGTCCAGCATTGTAGACTCAATCTTTCCTCTTAATTCTGATCTTCCATGCAGAACATCTCTGAACTGCAAATACATCTCTCTTTAACTAATCCATAGTATTTCAACTGTGGCGTATTCTCACAAATGTCCATTTAGTTGAAGGAGATATTTCATGATTATAAGACACAGGAATAGAATTAGGCCATTCAGCCCATTGTGTCTGCTTCACCATTCCATTGTGGCTGATTTATTATCCTTCTCAACCCCATTCTCCTGCCTTCCCCCTGTAAATTTTGATAACCTGATTAATCAAGAGCCTATCAACCTTCAGTATAAATACAGCAAAAGAACTGGCTTGCACATTTGTCTGTAATAATTTTCCTCATCTTTGTTCCAAATGGACATCCCTCAATTCTGAGGCTATGTCCTTTGGTCCAAGATTCACCCACAATGGAAAACACCCTCTTCAAATCAATTCTATTTAGGCCTTTCAATATTTGATAGGCTTCAATGAGATTCCCTGTCATTCTTCTAAACGCGAGCGAGTTCAAGTGCATAACCCTCATATGTTAACCCTTTTATCCCTGGGATCAGGCTTGTGGAAAATCCTCTGGGCTCCCTCTAATGCCAACACAGTTTTTCTTAGATAAGGTGTCAAAAACTGCTCACTATACTCCTAATGCAGCCTGACCAATGCCTTCTAAAGCCTCAGTATTACATCCTTGCTTTTGTGTTCTAGTCCTCTCAAAATGAATGCTGGCATTGTACTTGCCTTCCTTACCACCGACTCAAACTGCAAGATAACCTTTAGGGAATCCTGCACCAGGACTCCCAATTCTCCTTGCAACTCTGATTTTTGAATTTACTCCCTATTTATAAAATAATCCATGCCTTTATTTCTTTTGCCAATGTGCATGATCATGTACTTCCCTACACTATATTCCATCTACCACTTCTTTGCTCATTCCACAATCTGTCTAAAATCGCCTGCATACACCCTTCTTCATCAACACTACCTGCCCCTCCACCAATCTTTGTATCATCCACAAACTTTGCCACAAAGTTTTCCTTCCTTCATCAGAAGCATTGACATACCTGTGCATATTACAGTGAAAAGAAGCGGTCCCAACACAGACCCCTGCAGAACACAGCTAGTCACCTGCAGCCCAACAGAATAGTCCCCACTGATTCCCATTCTTTCCATCCTAACTGTCAACAAATCTTCTACCTATGCTAGTACCTTTACTGTAATACAATGGACTCTTATCTTGTTAAGTAGCCTTATGTGTAGCACCTTGTCAAAGACCTTCTGAAAATCCAGATAAGCAAATTAACTCCCCTTTGTCATTCATGCCTATTATTTCCTCAAAGAATTCCAACAGGTTTGTTTCCTCTTGAAAAAACTGATGTTGACTTTGTCCTATTTTATCATGTGGCTCGAAGTACCCCCAAACCTCATCCTTAATAATAGACTCTAACATCTTTCCGATCACTGAGGTCAGGCTAACTAGCGTATAGTTTCCTTTCTTCTGTCTTCCTCCCGACTTAGAGAGTGGAGTGTCATTTGAAGTTTTCCAGTCCCCCAGAATCTAGTTATTCTGGAAATATCATTGCTAATGCCTCCATAATCTCTTCAGCTACCTCTTTCAGAACCAGAAGTGTAGCCCACCTGGTCCAGGTGATTTATCTACAGTAACTTCAGACCTTTCAGCTTCCCAAGTACCCTCTCCTTAGTAATAGCAATGGCACTCACTTCTTCCCCCTGATACTCCCACACTTCTGGCATTCTGCTATGTTTTCCACAGTGAAGACCAATGCAAAATACTTTAAAAAGTTCATCTACCATTCCTTGGTCTCCCATTACTACCTCTCCAGCATTATTTACCAGTCGTCTTATATCCACTCTCTTCTCTTTCTACTCGTTATATTTCTAAAAAACTTTTGGTATTCTCTTTTATATTATTGGCAAGGTTCATCTTTTCCCTCTTTATGGCTTCTGTTACCTTCTGTTGGTTTTTAAAAGCTTTCCAATCCTCTACTTTCTCACTAATTTTGCAATATTATATTACCTTTCTTTTTCTTTTATGCTGTCTTTGACTTTCCTTGTCAACCATGGTTGTCTCATACCCCCTTTGGAACAATTCTTCACCTTTAGGATGCATCTTTCCCCCAGAAACAACAACCATTGCTGTTCTGCTACCCTATCCAATCAATTTTGGCCAGTTCCTCTCTCATGTCTCTGTAATTCTCTTTACTCCACTGCAATGCTAATACATCTGATTTTAGCTTCTCCCTCTCACAGTGCAGGATGTATTCTTTCCGATTATGATCACTCACTCCTATGTGTTCCTTTACCTTAAACTCCCTTATCTAATCTGGGCCATTACATAATACCGAATCCGGAATTACCATTCCCCTAGTGGGTTCAACCATAAGCTGCTCTAGAAAACCATCTTGTTGGCATTCTATAAATTCCCTCTCTTGGGATCTAGCACCTATCTGATTTTCCCAATCTACCTGCATATTGAAATTCCCTAGATTATTACAGCATTTCCCTCTTTAAATGCCTTTTCTGTCTCCTGTTGTAATTTGTAGCCCACATCCTGGTATATAACTCTCAGCAGGGTCTTTTTACCCCTGCAGTTTACTGTTTTAACTATGCAGGATGATTTTATATCTTCTGATCCTATGTCTCCTCATTCCAAGGAACTTATTTTTCACAAACAGAGCCACCCCACCCCCTCTGCCTACCTGCCTGTCCTTTCAATATAATGTGTATCCTTGGATGTTAAGCTCCCAACTATGATCTTCTTTCAACCATGACTCAGAGATACCCACAACATCATACTTGTCAATCTGTAAATGTGCTACAAGGTCATCTACTTTATTCTGCATACAGTGTACATTCAAATATAACATCTTCAGTCCAGTATTCATCACCCTTTTTGATTTTGCCCCTGTTACTCATCCCACTAACTGCAGTTTTGCCCTATCATCTGCTTGGCTTTCCTCATCGTCTCACTACACACTGCATCTAGTTGTATAGCAACTGCCCACCCTCAGTCCTATTACACTGGTTCTCATCCCTCTGTCAAATTAGTTTAAACCCTCCTACACAGCTCTAGCCACAAGGATATTGGTCCCCCTTGGATTTAGGTATAACCCTCTTTTTTTCACAAATTTCGCACCTTCCCCAGAAGAGATCCCAGTGATCCAGAAATCCTGTCCTTTGCTTCAATTCCTCAGCCATGCACTCATTTGCCAGATCATCCTAGTCTTACGCTCACTGACACAGGCAGCAATCCAGAGATGATTAGCACCCTTCAGGTCCTGCTTTTCAGCTTTCTGCTCCCTATATTCTCTCTTCAGAACCTCCTCTCCTTTTCCTACCTGATGCTACTATGTACCACAACAACCGGTAGTTCACCCTCCCCCTGTAGAATGCCATGGACACTATCCAAGACATCCCTGATGTGGCACCTGGAAGGCAACATAACATTTAGCAATCTCTTTTATATCTACAAAATCTGCTTTCAGCTCCTTTAATTATAGAATCCCCTGTCACTATTGCATTGCTCTTCTCCCCACTTCCCTTCTGAGTCACAGAGCCACACTCAGTGCCAGAGTCTTGGTCGCTATGGCTTCCCCTGTTGGGGCAACCCCCCCCCCACCCCACTGCTCCAACAGTATCTAAAGCGGTATATTTACAATTGAGGGGAACAGCCAGAGGGGTCCTCTACACTGGCTGCCTTTCTCCTGACAGTCACCCAGGGACTATATCTGACTCCTGCAACTTAGAAGTGACTATCTGCCTTTAGCTCCTATCTATCACCTTCTCATTTTCCCTGTATGAGCCATATTGTCTTTGCTGTACAGCAGACGGACTATTTCAATCAGTAGTCCATCTGCTGTGCTACAAGACAATATTCCATTTGTCTTCTGAATTACTGTACCTGTATGTAAGTTTTACATAATCTCTCTGCAACGTACTATCCTGAAGTTGCTCTCTTTTTAAATTATATTCTACTTTTCCAATATTCCCACCAAAATGAGTGAATCCACATTTCCCCTTGATGTATTCCTTCTGCCAGATTTCTCCCCACTCACTAAACCTCTCCGCATTCCTTTCTGTCTTCCTCACAATTTGCTTTCCCACTTCTTTTTAATCCTCAACAAATCTGGTTTAAATGCATTCGGTGCTTTCATCTTAGTTCATTCCTGCCCCTCTGATTTCCGTTAGTCTGCTACTCCTCTCCAAATATTAATGTATTACTTGTATCAAATTTTGCAGTAATGTTTTAAGTATCACTACCACGTGCTTCTGGAAATCCAAATGTGACAGATCTGATGGTTCCCCTTTATCCACTTCCCAGTGATGATAAATTTGCAGCTTTCTATTCTGTTTAGATCTTTACAGAATTTACAAAATTCTCCTTGAGGCTATGATCAACTAACCTCAATCATTGTAGTCACTTATTTTAATATGTTATAATGCAAGCCAACAAGCTTAAGAAAAATATCAACCTATAGCCCCATTAGCTGGTATTTTCTCTGGAAAGAATGACTGCTTTAACTGCCCCCACAGCCTCTTTTGATTTTTGATTCTTTTTACTATTAATGGATGCTTTTGATGTTTCCTACCATAAAGGCAGATGCAAAATATTAGTTCAACGTCTCTACCATTTCCGTGTTTCCCATCATGAATTCCCCTGCCTTATCCTCTAAATGACCAATGTTTTCTCTGGCTGCTCACTCTCTTTATTTATACTCATTACTGTTTTTTCCTCTTCGTTTTTTGCTAGCTTGCTCTCAAAATCTCTTTTCCTTTAGTCATCCTTTGCTGGTTTTTCAATTGTTGCCAATCTTCCAGTTTAACCCTGAACTTTTATGCCTTTGCTTTGGATTTGTTGCTGTCTTTAGCTCCCTTTGTGATTGATATTCATTTTCCAGAGATTGTGAAGCTTATTGCCAAACTCAGCTTTCTACTACAGCAGCATAACCTTTCCCAAGGGTCAGGGTTGTTTGTGACAAAGTTAAACTTCTAACAAATATTCTCTGCTCAACTTCTTGTTGTAAACAAGAACCAGTCTTCAGTTCTTAAGCAACACACACAAAATGCTGGAGGAACTCAACAGGTCAGGCAGCATTAGGTCTTAATGTAAATTGCAAGCAGTGATCTGTTTGAAGGTAAAAGGACACCTGGGCTAGCTGCTAAAAGATAACGTTCAGAAAGTGAAATGACCATGAGAAATACTGTCCACATTAGCCAAATGTGAGACAATGGGGCTATATTGGACTACATTAAACTAGGCAAATACAGCTAAGTCACTTGCACCTTTGTCTTCAGAAGCTTTTAGATCATTGGTATAAATTGCTTTGTCCCAGAAAAGGTATCTGGAAATCATCACTGATGCCGTCACCTCAAAGCAAAACAGCATATATATTAGGATGCATTGAGGATTGTTAGGAATGACAATGGAAGTGACAGAAAGACTGGGTGAAAGAAAGAAGAATTAGAATTCATTCCTCAGCCTTTGGTTTTGCATGTCTCGTTTGTCTGCAGCTCAGTATGTTTGTCTAGTTCATAAGGACTGTACTTGCATTTGGAAACCCTTTGTAGTTTGTAAATATAAATTATCTATGAGTGTTAACTGTGTGTTAAGAACTATTTGTCTAAATTTAAACGTGACATCGTCATCATCATTATGTGCTGCGTCTTATGGCTTGTCTGATCATGATCCTTGCGTTTGGACAATTTTTCTATGGAAGTGGTTTGGTTCAATGGTTCCATTTATTATCAGAGAATGAACAGTATACAGTATACAACCTGAAATTCTTACTCTTCACAGACATCTGTGAAACAGAAGAACACCCGAAAGAATGAATGGCAGAAGAATGTTAGAACCCCAAAGCCCTCCACCATGCTCCCATGTATAAGCAGCAGCAAAGATTCAACCCTTCCCCCCACTTACTCCAGCAGGAAGAACCAGTGCCCACCACCCTCCAAGCACCCTCCTTCCAGGCCACTCCTGAAGATATCAAAGAGACTATGATCTAGGTCCATGAAAAGCTACAGTCCATAAACCAGCACTTCTACAGGCCACAGGCTCTCTGTCTTACTAACAAGGGGCAGAGAGATGTCACCTTTTCAGAGAGCGAGAGAGACCAACAGATCACAGTTTCGATTTTACAGTCTGAAGTAATGCTTACTCAAGCTCAGCTGCCTCATGAACCAGCAGATTCTATCCCCAAACCCCCACCCCATTGAAACATTGAGAGAGAGAGAGAGAGAGAGAGAGAGAGAGAGAGAGAGAGAGAGAGAGAGAGAGAGAGAGAGAGAGAGAGAGAGAGAGAGAGAGAGAGAGAGAGAGAGAGAGAGAGAGAGAGAGAGAGAGAAAGAATGAGTGACTGCCTGAGTGCAGAGGCCTCCGACAGCCATACCCGCAGTCTCAATGTTCCAATCTTGGTGGTGTTCCAGTTGTTGACACAGACAAGGAATCGAGTCCACACTCCTGAAGGCACATGCTCTTCGAAATATCAAAAATGGCCGATCAGTGAGCCCTGGAAGCAGGAATACACCGCCATGAAAAACTTCAGATTGCGTGTAGCCGTAGATCATGGACTCCGTTTGGACCCCAGCCACCTTGAAAGGAAGAAAAGAGACACTAAAGAGAGGAATTTAAGCTGGATTGCAGATGAGCTCGAAGAAGTCACTCTCTGTTGCCTTCTTAGCTCTTCGCCAATGGTTTGCTATTGACTTCTTCTGGACAGTGCCTTTACAAGTCAGGTGACCCCAGCCATTATCAATACTCTTCAGGGATTGGCTGCCTGGTGTCAGTGGTCGTGTAACCAGGACTTGTGATATGCACCAGCTTCTCATATGGCCATCCAGCACCTGCTACCAAGGCCTCACTGTGATCCTGATTGGGAACTAAGCTAAGCAGTTGCTACACCTTGCCCAAGGGTGACCTGTAGGCTAGCAGAGGGAAGGAGCACCTTATACCCCTTTTGGTGGAGACGTGTCTCCGCTCCACCACCCATTAAACATGTTAGCTGGAAGTATCTCCTCAAGGGAGGGGAAGTGGAGGGACCCATCACTCATACAGTGGATTTTGGCAGCTAGACCTCTCCACAGAAACCAGTCAGGGAAGTAAGCTAGACCTTGAAGAGCAAGTGGATACATTATAACTTCCCTATAGTTAGAGGAGCCATAGGCATCTATATTGGATAGGATTTAAAATCTTATTTCGAGTTAGGGTTTTGTGGACAGGGTAGAAAATACATTCTTAGTTAACCACAGGCAGTTTAGCCTTCTTGCACAAACTTTACTTCTTATTGCAATATATATTAGTGGAGAATTAAGAAGCAACTTCTTGAAAGTTTGTCTCTGCTTATCTACCAACTTAACTTTTAATTAACTCCCTTATTCCATTTCAGCCAAATCTACCTTCATACTTCAGTAATTGCCTTTAGTTGAAGACATCAGGCTCAGACCTAAGTTGTAGTCATTCTCAAACTGAATCCTATCCTGTTATAAACACAGAAGGGTCTGTAGATGCTGGAAATCCAGAGAAATACGCAAAAAAATGCTGGAGGAACTCAGTAAGAAAGGTACCATCTATGGAGAGGAATGAACAGTTGACAGATGAAGGGCCTTGGGTTTACTCCTCTACAAAGATGCCAGCCTGATCTGCTGAATTCATCCAGCATTGTGTGTGTGTTACTCTATCATGTCACCATCACAGTTTCTGAAAGACCTGTTTATTCTGAGTATTAATAATTAATAATCACAGTACTGTAGTAATTTTATGTATTGCACTGTACACCTGCTGCAAAAACATCATGATATATTTGAGTGATGATTAATCTGATTCTGATATGGGTCTCTATTGTGCGCTGAGAGTGGAGAGGGAGCAGGAAGAAGGGAGTCATGGTTGGGAAATGGGGAAGGGTGAGGAGAGGGAGTGGGAAGCACAAGAAAGACATTCCGTAATAATCCATAAACTAATTGTTTGGAATCACATGATCTTACCCAGTGTCTCAGGGTTGGGTGCATCTGTACCTGTGCCACTTCCTGCCCTGGCACTCTTTCTCTGCCACCTGTCCTACACCCCTCCCGTGGCACTCCACCCTCACCATTCCCAACATCCTTTGCTCCCGCCAGATTTATAAATGCAGTATGTACAATGGTCTTCAGCAACCTAGCCATCTATATTTGTAGAAGCAAACCTGAATACAGGCAGCACCCTGGTTAATTCCACACATTTTTAAAAAAGTAGTTCTGGTTGTATTCAGTGAACTCACCCTCAAGACTATGAAGTTGTCATATCAGGATATTTTATTTTTTACTACTCTTGGCCCCAGCCGCAGAGGAGGCAAAACAAATATTTGCAACCATAAGCCTGGGTTAATAGTTTGTCCCTGATCACAAATTTCAAATGCGTAAGTGCATCTGCATTATTCACTTCTTCCAAATATTGGTAGCTTTGACTTCAACAGAGCTGAATTTCAAAAACAACGAACTACTCATGTGACAGGGATTGAATCTCGATCATAGTATATGGAACTTGTGCTGTAAAGTTTTGAGATTGAGCTAAAAGGAAGCTGGTCGATGTGTAGGACCCCTGTGCACTTACAGCAATCTTAAGTCTGAAAGTCTTAAATTAAAAATTTGAACTTCCTCACTTACAGGGAACAAATAAAGCCATCTACATCCCTGTGAGAATAAACAGTAATTGTGAGTAATATTAATGTTGGGAATGAAACATGTTTCCACTTTCTGCCTCTGATGCCACCATTAAGTTCTCCCAAGGGCTGGCTACACAGCAATGTTCCCCCAACTCAGCTCCTCATATGTTACTCACTGAGGTCCCTGCATCATGTTATATCTTTGAGCAGTAACATTAGTGTGAAGATACCTTTCAACCTTGGACAATAACGGAGAAGCATGAAGAGTATCAGGTATGAGTCATTAGGTGGTTAAGTCCGCTCTACAGATAGATAATCACAGCTGACCATCTATCTGTCAACCATATCTGTTTGATCCCAATATATACAAAATGCTGGAGGTGCTCAGCAGGTCAAGCTGCTATGGAACTGAACAAACAGTCGACATTTGGGGCCTAGACCTTTCATCAATACAGAAGCGTTGGCTGTTTATTCATTTCCCTAGATGCTGCCTGACCTGTCGAGTTCCTCCAACATTTTGCATGTGCTGCTCTGGATTTCCAGCATCTGCAGAATTTCTTACGTTCCCAATATCCCTAGAAGCCTTTTGTGTCTAGAGCCTAGCTACCCCCTTCTTAATTACAACTAGGCTTCCACTGCACTGAGCGGTAGTGTTTCACCATTGTCTGAATGAAGATATTTCTCCCTACCTCAACACACAATGCTTACCTTGTTCCCCACAATTGTAAGCCTTGGTTTTGAATCTCTTGTGGGAAAACATTCTCCCACACCCACCCTCCCCAGTTCTGTCAAAATTATGTGCTTTTCAATGAAAACCCCTCTCATTCTTCCAAACTCCAGTAAATGCAGACCTGGATTTGCCTTATACTGGGTTACTACTTCAGAAACCTCTGAAAATTTACTGCTTTCTCTCTTTGACAAATATAATACATCCTCCTAAAGCAAGAAGAGCAAAACTGTGCACAATACTTAGTACCAACTACGTCATGAATAAATGTCATTAGCATTGTGGGAGAGAGCAACGGGTTAGCGGTAGCTTAACACTGTTACAACACAAGCGATCTGGGTTCAATTCCTGCTGCTGTCTTTAAAAAGTTTATGTTTTCTCTATGACCATGGGATTTCCTTCAGGTGCACTGATTTCCTCACACATTCCAAAGATGTACGGGTTAGTAGGTTAATTGGTCGGATGGGTGTAATTGAGTGTCATGAACATGTTGAGCTGGAAGGGCCTGTTACCACGCTTTCTATCAAAATAAATAAAAAGTCTTTTATTTTGTACTCACAGTAATCCAACATACTGTTTGCCTTCTTTATTGCATGCTGTATCTGGGATGTGTGCACGTGGTCAGATAGGTCTTTTTGAATACCAACATTTCCCATTCTAACACCACTTAAACAATGCTCTGTTTCTCTACTTTTCCATCTAAAATAGATAACATCATACTAACGACACACACAAAATGCTGCTGGAACGCAGCAGGCCAGGCAGTATCTATAGGAAGAAGCACAGTCAAAGTTTTGGGCCGAGACCCTTCATCAGTTAGTCCTGACAAAGGGTCTCGGCCCGAAATGTCGACTGTACTTCTTCCTATAGATGCTGCCTGGCCTGCTGCATTCCACCAGCATTTTGTGTGTGTTGCTTGAATTTCTAGCATCTGCAGATTTCCTTGTGTTTGCGTTTTTAACATCATAAGAATATTGTCTCTCAGAGACTGCTCAGACTCAAAAGAAATGAATGGAAAATCTGTGAGCTTTGGAAAAGCCAAAGAAAAACAGAAAATGCATAGTAGATCCACAGATATCTGGATTAGGATTATGCAGTCCAAAGCCTAGTGTTGAACTTGTTTACCAAGTTAGCAGTGAAGGAGACATTTATCTCAGGGGGTGCGTTGGATTGGAAACTTGCCCAAGGTCATTACTTCAATGGACTATAGCCTAGAAATGTTTTTTTAATGATATTAGGTCATAAAGTTTTAATTGAAATAAATAATTCTTCAGGCAGATTGATTGATAGCCACATGTCACATAACGTGGAGTACCAGAAATAAATATTGCACATTGATTTTTATTATTCCATAAAGTAATTCATGTTTATATCAGGCCACATCATATCTTTTAGTGAGACGTTTTACATTCAATAATTACACTGGGGAGTGGTGATTGTGTAACATGTTACAGCCATTTTGTTACATCGAATGAAGGTATAGAGGTAATAAATAAAAAGACCCATCCAATTTAGGTTCCAATGTGGATTTTAGATTTGTATTCATTTACCAGAAGCAGTAATTGATTGACATTTCTCTGTACTTATGTGGAAATCAGGCATAATTACAGACAAAAAGATATTTTTACATTAGGTTAACTCCCTGCTACAACCATTTCCACTCAGTACTCAAGCCTTTTTCCTGTATGCTAGCTATAAGAAGCCTTACATTACTGTTAATGATTTTTTGCTTCTTAAAGTTGAGAAACTAAGGTTTTGGGACTGTGTGGCCAATGCAGTTTCACTTCCCCCTAGGACAAAATTGCCAAAGAAGTTTTGATGGTGATAATAAATCTTGCAGTTTCAATGTAAGCGTTGAAATTCAGATTCAGTCATTCAGATGTTCAATGACTGAGTGAAATTGTTCATTCGGTTTCATTCATAATAGGAAATTCCACTTCAGTGTTTGATATTCGTTCAACCTCTCTCCAAAGGCATCTTGGTCAGGTAGGAGCAGTGGGCAGACCAATGATAGCAACTAGTTTCAACTGAGCCTGCTCCTCCAAGGCTGACCTACACATCACATCTTTTCTCGTCTTTGTGCCACGCCCTTTGATCACATCACCTAACAAAAAAAAAAATTACAGAACTGCCCTTGCACTCTTCAGTGCCCTTGTTGCACTGTCACGTTAGCTGACAGGAAGTCCTTGAGCTGAATAAGTGAAGACAAAAAAAAACTGAAAGTACCTCCGAAGTTTGATTATATTGAGTCAATATCTTGTGGTTTTTGCAGGAGATGGCTGAGGGGAACCAGAGGGGTTGTTACAGGAAATATCTCTGCTTTCCTCCCCTACATTGCTTAATGCCAGTTTTATCATCGACATTCTGGTGAGGTCTTCACCAGATTGTCCCCTTCCGTATGGCCTTCCTCACCATTGCTGTTGGGGCATGCCTTGCACAACTTTGTTACTGCAAAAGCTGCATTGCAACAGAGAGATAACTTCAGAAGTTCTTGGTCGGATGTAAAGTGTTCTGCTTGTCTTATTCTTTCCTTGTTCTCAGTCTCCAGACTAACAAAGGTGAGAATGGAGCCATCAACAAATGTGATAGGATAGATATCCCTGGAAGATGGGAAGAGGCTTAATTGCCTGGCATCATCAGTTTCACACCTGCAAAATGTGCAGATCCCTATTCAAGATGCCTAGAACTCCGGAGCTTATAAATCTATTCCTTTCATGTTCCATCGTGCCCCCACCCAGATTCACCATCCAACCCATATTATATGACAAACAGGAGAAAATCTGCTGGAAATCCAAGTAACACACAAAATGCTAGAGGAACTCAGCAGGCCAGGTAGTATCTATGGAAAAAAGTATAGTTAACATTTCTGGCTGAAAGCCTTCGACAGGACTGGAGAAAAAAAGCTGAGGAGTTGATTTGAAAAGTGGGGGTAAGAGAGAAAGAAACGCCTGCCAATAGGTGAAACTTGGAGGGGAAGGGATGAAGCAAAGAGCTAGAAAATTGATTGGTGTAAGAGACAGAAAGCCATGGAAGAAAGAAAAAAGAGGGGAAGAGCATCAGAGGGAGGTGATGGGTGGGAAAGGAGATAACATGAGAGAGGGACAAGGGGATGGGAAAAGGTGAAGTGTGGGGAGGGGTTGGAGCTATTACTGGAAATTTGAGAAATTGATGTTAATGCCATAAAGTTGGAGGCTATCCAAATGGAATATAACATATTGTTCCTCCAGTCTAAGTGTGGCCTTATTCCGACAGTGGATGGGGCCATGGATGGACTTAACGGAATGGGAATGGGAAGTGGGATTAAAATGGGTGAACACTGGGAGATTCCGCTTGTTCTGCCGGACGGAGTATAACGGTTTCCCAATCCCATATTATGTGGTAGTGTTCACACCCAAACTGCCTCCTACCCTAGTCATTTTCATCTTTCTTCCCCTCCTTTCTATTGGGTGGAAGATACAAAGCTTGAAAACACACACCACCAGGCTGAAGGACAGCTAACACGAGGAAATCTGCAGATGCTGGAAATTCAAGCAACACACACAAAATGCTGGTGGGACGCATTCCACCAGTATTTTGTGTGTGTTGCTTGAAGGACAGCTTCTATCCTACTATGTGACCCATGACCAGATTTCTGATGAACTCTTAATCTCTCCATCCTTCTCATCGTGGATCTTCCCCCTTACTTTTCTTCTGTCACTTCACTTTCTTTGTAGGTGTAACACCATATTCTGCTCTCTATGATTGTTTTGCCCTCTTGTACCACCTCATTGTACCTATGCGTGGAGTGTTCTGTCACAATGACAAGCAGAACAATGTACTTCACTGTATCAACACACACAAAATGCTGGAGGAACTCAGTGAGTATTCATAAAGTGAAATGAACAGTCAACATTTCGGGCTGAGACCCTCCATCAGGACTTGCTTGGTTCATGTGACAATGTGAGTGCTCATGGGCTATTTGTCCTACTCCCATCAGAGAAGAATCCATGCCAGCACCACCAGATTCAAAAGCAGTTGCTTCTCCAAAGCAGTCAGGCTGATCAGCACCTCCACCCATTATACCACCAACCACCACTATGTTATCATTTCTTGCTGTGCTTTATGTACCTACAATTTGTCTATGTATATAAACTAATTTTATATATTTATATTTATCATGTTGTGCTACTTCTAATGACAGTGAGGAGTTACACGTTCAGCCCCACAGGAACAAGCGGTATGGAAACGAACCCATCAACATACCTAGTCCACACTGGCCATCAATCATCCAATTATACTAATGCTATAGTAATCCCATTTCATTACCATCAACTATCTCCAGATCTAAGCACTCACCTGCACACTAGGGATATCTTACAGTGGGAGATTAACCTGTCAACCTGCACATCTTTGGAACATGGGAGGAAATTGGATCACCCAGAATCACAGGAGAACATACAAGCTTCACACATACAGCACCAAAACCCAGGAATGATCCATAAGACCATAAGATATAGTAGCAGAATTAGGGTGTTTGACCCATCAAGTCTGCTCTGCAATTTCATCATGGCTGATCCATTTCCCCTCTCAGCCCCAGTCTCCTTCCTTCTCCCATATCCCTTTCTGCCCTGCCTAATCATGCATCTATCAACCTTTGCCTTAAATATACTCAATAATTTGGCCTCCACTGCTACCTATGGCAACGAATTCCGCACGTTCACCATTCATTAGTATGGCTAAAGAAATTCCTCCTCATCTCCATTCTAAATAGTTAACCCTCTATTCTGAGGCTGTGTCTCTGGTTTCAGACTCCTCACCACAGGAAATACCTTCTCCACATCCATTAAAGAGCCATGAGGCAGTGGTGCAACTTGATGCACCACCAGGCCAACATAAAATTATTTCTCGCAGCTTCACATTCAAATCACTTCAAGGTTCTGTAACCAAATCCGCCTTGCCGCTCAGCCACAAACTTCTCTGGTTCTCTGGGCCTTTCCCACTCTTTTCTCTTGGATTAACAGCCATGCTTTCAGCTTCACTGTTACCATGTAATAAATTCCTAATCCCTTTCATCTTCTGGACCACAATTATTGGTCACTACTACTAACATTGATTTAAGTTCTGAGCTCCTTACGTAAGCTTGCAATTATTTGTCAATCCTGCCAAAACCCTCAAATGCTCAAAAGACACAAGGGCCTGGAAGCAATTTATTTGACTGAGTATGCTTCAGTTCATCCAACTTATACATTTTTTTTGCATCACCAGCAGCTGGCACTGAGATAAAATATCCTAAACAGGGTCATGCAACTTGTTTCAAAATTACAGTATTTAATTCCAATCTCTTTCCCTGCCCTGTACGCTCCATGGAACATTCTGCCCAAGAAGGAAACAGGTATTGAGATGTGCATGGTCATTCAAAAGAAGGGTATGTAATTTATACACAATGTATAGCTTAATATTAATTCATCAGAGAAAGAACATAGAACACTATTGGCCTTATGGTCCTCAATGTTGTGCTGATCTTTTAAATTCTCAGATCAATCTAATACTTCCCTTCTATAAAGCTCTCCATTTTTTTATTGTCTATGGTGAGTCTTGAGCTGGACATCCTGCTCATTTAAGGAAGGTGAACTGTCTCCCATAGCCTCTCCATTCCAGGTGTAGTGATCGCCGCAGGTCTACCGTTTGGCTTGCCATGCAGGAGGTTACTCGCATAAGGCCTCTCATACACTACTGTGCTCATAGCA
This sequence comes from Hemitrygon akajei, assembly GCF_048418815.1. Taxonomy (NCBI): domain Eukaryota; kingdom Metazoa; phylum Chordata; class Chondrichthyes; order Myliobatiformes; family Dasyatidae; genus Hemitrygon; species Hemitrygon akajei. The sequence goes on along the minus strand of NC_133134.1, from coordinate 156,742,748 downwards.
ATGCCTTCACGCGGCGTCCTGTTCTTATTGAGTTTGCTATGTCATTGAGTGGCTGCGTCTCCGTGGTATAACTGAGCAGGTAGGCTGGGGTCATTAGCCTTGGTTGGCAGCCAGACTAGGAGAAGGACAACTCCGATTCCAAACCCGGGTAGATGGGACTCATTAGCTTTGCCAGGCAGTCTGCCTAGGAGAAGGAAAACTCCGATACTCAACCTACAGCCTTGTGATCGCTGCAGATGTCACAGCTCGTTGTGGCATTATAGAATGTCCCCTGGCCTAAAGAGTGGAATCGGCCTGCGCGCACCGATCCTCAGTGTAAAGCACACAGCGCAGGCAGGAAGAAAAATCCTACTGTGGTGGATTTTACTCCCTTTTGATCTTCACAAGTGAAGAACCAGCTATCATCATCATCATCTTTTGAAGAGTTTTTTAAATGGCCCCCTAATATATTTGCCCCACCACCTCCCCTAGCAGTGCCTGCCAATGCACCTGCCACTCTCTGTTAAAAAACTTACCTCAGACAGCTCTTCCATACTTTCTTTCAATCACCTTAAAGTTACACCCTCACAAAGTTCAAGTCAAATTTATTATCGAAAATATATATGCATATGTCACTATATATTACCCCAAGATTCACTTTTTACAGGCATTCTCAACAGAACAAAAAATAGAGCAAGTAAAAGCTACACACAGACAAACACTAATGAAAAATCAATGTGCAAAAGAGGGCAAACTCTACAAATACAAATACTGTAAAAGCAAATAATGATAAATAAATAAGTCAGTTTATTTTCCTTATTTAGGGGGAAACGACTTACTGAGGGGTTGCAGGAGCTGCAGCGGCTGAGTCTCTGGCACTGAGTCTGGCGTTGTGGCTCAGAAATGAACAGGGGAGAAGAGGAGTGCAGTAGTAATACGGGAGTCCATAGTTAGGGAAGTGGATATGAAATTCTGTGGATGTGATAGACACCTGGATGGTATGTTGTCTCCCAGGTGCCAGGGTCAGCGATGTCTTGGATCAGGTCCACAACATTCTAAATGAGGAGAGGGAGGAGTCAGAAGTCTTGCTACATACTAGCACCAATGACATAGGCAGGAAAAGGAAAGACACCCTGAAGAGAGAATTTAAGGAGCTACGTAGAAAACTGAAATGTGGGACCTTCAGGGTAGCAATCTCTGGATTGCTGTCTGTGCCACACACCAATAAAACCTTAAGACCATAAGATATGGGAGCAGAAGTAAGCCATTTTACCCATTGAGTCTGCTCCACCATTCAATCACGGGCTGATCCAATTCTTCAACTCATCCCTACTCCCCTGCCTCATATTCTTTGATGCCCTGGCTAATCAAGAACCTATCTGCCTCTGCCTTAAATACACCCAATAACTAGGCCTCCACAGCTGCTCATGGCAACAAATTCAACAGATTTACCACCCTCTGACTGAAGTAATTTCTCCACATGTCTGTTCTAAATGGACTCCATCAATCCTGAATTCTTGCCCTCTTGTACTAGACTCCCCTATCACAGGAAATAACTTTGACATATCTAATCTGTTCAGGCTTTTAACATTCAAAATGTTTCAATGAGATCTCTCCTCATGCTCCTGAACTCCAGGGAATACAGCCCAAGAGCTGTTGGATGTTCTTCATACGGTAACTCTTACATTCCTGGAATCATTCTCGTGAATCTTCTCTGAACCCTCTCCAATGTCAGTATATCCTTCCTAAAATCAGGAGCCCAAAACTGCACACAATACTCCAAGTGTGATCTCATGGGTGCCTTTTAGAGCCTCAACATCACATCCCTGCTCTCATATTTAATACCTCTAGAAATAAATGCCAACATTGCATTCGCCTTCCTCATCACTGACTCAACCTGGAGGTTAACCTTTAGGATATCCTGCACAAGAACTCCCAAGTCCCTTTGCATCTCTCCCCATCTAAATAATAGTCTGCCCGTTTACTTCTTTCACCAAAGTGCATGACCATACACTTTCCAAGAATCGGAAGACAAACATGAAAAAAGCTGCAGATGCTGGAACTCCAAGGCAAGAAACACAAAATGCTGCAGGAACTCAGCAGGTCAGGCAGTGTATATGGAGAGGAGTAAACAGACAACGTTCTGGGCCAAGACCCTTTTTGGAAGATGAATGCGTGGCTGAGAAACAGGGTTTCAGACTTCCGGATTATTGTGATCTCTGCTGCAGAAGGCATAACATGTACAAAAAATGTGTTACACCTAAACCTGATGGGGATCGATATTCTTTTAGGCAGGTTTGCTGGAGCTTTTGGAGAGGTTTCAACGTAATTTGGCAGAGGAATAGGAACCAAAGTGATAGGGCTAAGGATAGGGCTGTTGGATTACAAATAGAAGCAGTATGTAGTCAGATTGTGAAGGAGAGGCAGATGATAGGGCAAAATTGCAGGCAGTGGGATGAGTTGAAGTGTAAAATGAGCTCAAACTCAAAAAGGGTGATGGATACAGGACTGAAGGATTTATATTTGAACGCATGCAGTATAAGGAATAGGCTAGATAATCTTGTCACGCAGTTAGAGATTTGCAGGTATTAAGTTGTGGACATCACAGAGTTATGGCTGAAAGAAGATTATAGTTGGGAGCTTAACATCCAAGGATACTCATTGTATCAGAAGGACAGGCAGGTAAGCAAAGGAGGTGGTGTGGCTCTGTTTGTAAAACTTGAAATCAAATCCTTAGTAAGCGGTGACATTGGATCAGAAGATGTAGAATCCTTCTGGATAACATTAAGAAACTGCAAGGGTATGAAGACCTTGATGGGAGTTATATACAGGCATCCGAACAGTAGCCAGGATATGGGCTAACATTTTCAATGGGAGGTAGAAATGGCATATCAAAAGGGCAATTTTTCAATAGTTATGGAGGATTTCATTATGCAGATAGATGGGGAAATTAGGTTAGTACTGGATCTGAAGAGAGAGAATTTGTTGAATGCTTACAAGATGGCTTTTTAGATCAGCTTGTGGTTGAGGCCACTAGGGGATCACTATTCTGGATGGGGTATTGTATAATGAACTGGATTTGATTAGGGACCTTAAGGTAAAGGAACCTTCAGGAGGCAGTAATCATAATTTGACAGAATTCACCAAGCAATTTGAGAAGAAGCTAGAGGTAGATGAAAAAGTCTTACAGTGATGTAAAGGGATTTACAGATACATGAGAGAGAAGCTGGTCAAGGATGATTGGAAGGGGACACTAGCAGGGTTAACTGTAGAGCAGTAATGGCTGGAGTTTCTGGGAGCAATTTGGAAGGTGCAGGAAACAATACAAAAACTACACTGAATTACGTAAAACAACACAAAAAAACCTACACTAGTCTACAGACCTATTCAGGATGGCATAAAGTGCATAAAACATGCAGGCATTACAATAAATAATAAACACGACAATAGGCACAATAGAGGGCAATAAGTTGGTGTCAGTCCAGACTCTGGGTATTGAGGAGTCTGATGGCTTGGGGGAAGAAACTGTTACATAGTCTGGTCGTTAGAGCCTGAATGCTTTGGTGCCTTTTCCCAGATGGCAGGAGGGAGAAGAGTTTGTATGAGGGGTGCGTGTGGTCCTTCATAATGCTGTTAGCTTTGCGGATGCAGCATGTGGTGTAAATATCTGTAATGGCGGGAAGAGAGACCCCGATGATCTTCTCAGCTGACCTCACTATCTGCTGCAGGGTCTTGCGATCGGAGATGGTGCAAATTCCGAACCAGGCTGAAGGGATTGTGGAGACATTAGTAATAATCTTTCAAGAATCAGAATCAGGTTTATTATCACCAGCACATGACGTGAAATTTGTTAACTTAGCAACAGAAGTTCAATGCAATACATAATACAGAAGAAAAAAAGTAATAATAAATTAAATTAAAATAACAATAAGGATAAATATATAAGTAAATCAATTATAGTGCATGTATATCAAATACATTAAAAAAGCATGCAAAAAACAGAAATACTGTATATTAAAATAAGTGAAGTAGTGTCCAAGGATTCAATGTCTATTTAAGAATTGGGTGGCAGAGAGGAAGAAGCTGTTCCTGAATCGCTGAGTGTATGCCTTCAGGCATCTGTACATCCTGCTTGATAGTAACAATGGGAAAAGGGCATGCGCTGGGTGCTAGAGGTCCTTAATAATGGATGTTGCCTTTCTGAGACACCGTTTCCTGTAGATGTCCTGGGTACTTTGTAGGCTAGTGCCCAAGATGGAGTTGACTAGATTTACAACTGCAGCTTCTTTTGGTCCTGTGCAGTAGCCACCCCCCACCCCATATGAGACAGTGTTGCAGCCTGTCAGAATGCTCCCCATGAAACATCCATAGAAATTTTTGAGTGTATTAGTTACCATGCAAAATCTCTTCAAGCTCCTAATGAAGTATAGCTGCTGTCTTGTTGTTCTTCATAACTGCATCGATATGTTGGGACCAGGTTAGATCCTTGGAGATCTTGTCACACAGGAACTTAAAGCTACTCACTCTCTCCACTTCTGATCCCTCTATGAGGATTGGTATGTGTTCCTTTGTCTTACCCTTCCTGAAGTCCACAATCAGCTCTTTCATCTTACTGACATTGAGTGCCAGGTTGTTGCTGTGGCACCACTCCACTAGTTGGCATATCTCACTCCTGTACTCCTTCTCGTCTCCATCTGAGATTCTACCAACAATGGTTGTATCGTCAGCAAATTTATAGATAGTATTTGAGCTATGCCTAGCCACACAGTCATGTGTATATAGAGAGTAGAGCAGTGGGCTAAGCACCCACCCCTGAGGTGCACCAGTGTTGATTGTCAGCGAGGAGGATAGGTTAACATCAATCTGCACAGATTGTGATCTTCCGGTAAGGAAGTCAAGGATCCAATTGCAGAGGGACGTACAGAGGCCCAGGTTCTGGAACTTCTCAATCAGGATTGTGGGAATGATGGTATTAAATGCTGAGCTATTGTCGATGAACAGCATCCTGACATAAATGTTTGTGTTTTCTAGGTGGTCTAAAGCCGTGTGAAGAGCCATTGAGATTGCATCTGCCATTGACCTATTGTGGCGATAGGCAAATTGCAATGGATGCAGGTCCTAGCTGAGACAAGATTTCAGTCTAGTCATGACCAACCTCTCAAAGCATTTCATCACTGTTGATGTGAGTGCTACCGGGTGATTGTCATTAAGGCAGATCACATTATTCTTCTTAGGCACTGATATAATTGTTGCCTTTTTGAAGCAAGTGGGAACTTCTGCCCATAGCAGTGAGAGGTTGAAAATGTCCTTGAATACTCCGGCTAGTTTGTTGGCATATGTTTTCAGAGCCTTACCAGGTATTTCATTGGGACCTTTCGCCTCGTGAGGGTTCACTCTCTTTAAAGACAGCCTAACATTGGTCTCTGAGACAGAGATCACAGGGTCATCAGGTGCAGCAGGGATCTTCACAGCTGTGGTTATATTCTCCCTTTCAAAGCGGGCATAGAAGACATTGAGTTCATCTGGCAGTGAAGCATCACTGCAATTCACACTATTGGGTTTCGCTTTGTAGGAAGTAGCGTCTTGCAAACCCTGCCAGAGCTGCCAGGCATCCAATGTCGCATTCAACCTCATTCAAAATTGTCTCTTCACCCTTGAAATAGTCCTCCGCAAATCTCTGATTTTCTCTGGTTCTCTGATACAGGCCTGGGTCACCAGACTTGAATGCCATAGATCTAGCCTTCAGCAGACAATGTAACTTCTGGTTCATCCACAGCTTTTGGTTTGGTGTTTCGGGTCGAAACGTCGACTGTACTTTTTTGCATAGATGCTGCCTGGCCTGCTGAATTCCTCCAGCATCTTGAGTGTGTTGCTCGGATTTCCAGCATCTGCAGATTTTTTTCTTGTTTGTGATTAGATTCTGGAATGGTTCCAGAGGTCTGGAAAATTACAAATGTCACTCCACTCTTCAAGAAGGGAGGGAGGCAGAAGAGAGGAAATTATAGGCCGTTTAGCCTGACCTCAGTGGTTGGGAAGATGTTAGAGTCGATTGTTCAGGATGTGGCTTCAGGGTACTTTGAGGCACATGAAATAAATAGGCTAAAGTCAGCATTGTTTCTGTAAGGGGAAACCTTGCCTGACAAAATTGTTAGAACTATTTGAGGAAATAACAAGCAGGCTAGCCAAAGGAGAATTGGTATATGCTGTGAATCGGGATTTTCAGAAGGCCTTTGACAAGGTGTGCACATGAGGCAACTTAGCAAGATAAGAGTCCATGGTATTACAGGAAAGATACTAGCATGGCAGAGCATTGGATGGTTAGCAGGAGAGAAGGAGGGAAGCCTTTTCCGATCGGCTGCCAGTGTTTAGTGGTGTTCCCCAGGATTGGTGTTGGGACTGCTTCTTTTTACCTTGTATGGAAATGATTTGAATGATGGATTGATAGCTTTTTTGTCAAGTTTGTGGAAATACAAAGACAGTTGGAGGGGCAGGTAGTTTTGAGGAAGAAAGGACATGGCTGAAGGACTTGGAAAGATCAGGAGAATGGGTAAAGAAGTGATGGATGGAATACAGTGTTGGGAAGTGCATGGTCATGCGCTTTTGTAGAAGAGATTAAAGGATAGACTATTTTCTAAATGGGAAGAAAATTCAAAAATGCAGTATGCAAAGGATTTTGGGAGTCCTCACGCAGGATTCCCAAAACTTAACTTGCAGGTTGAGGCAGTGATGTGGAAGGTAAAGGGAATGTTGGCACTCGTTTTGAGAGGACTGTAATATCAAAGCAAGAATGTAATGTGGAGACTGTATGAGACATTGGTCAGACCACACCTGGAGTACTGTGAGCAGTTCTGGGCCCTTTACTTAAGAAAGTACATGCTGATATTGGAGAGAGTTTAGAAGAAGTTCACATGAATATTTCTGGGAATGAAAGGCTTATTGTTTGAGGAGTGATTGATGGCTCTGGGCCTGTACTCACTGGAATTAAGAAGAATGAAGTCAGATCTCATTGAAACCTATTGAAAGTTTAATGGCCTAGATAATGTAGATGTTTCCTTTGGTCTAAGACCAGAGGGTACAGCCTCAGAATAGAGGGACATCCATTTAGAATGGAGGTGAGGAGGAATTTCTTTAACCAGAGGGTGATGAATCCAGACATCCCACCTCTCCCAGAAGTTCCGGGAGTCTCCTGCATATTAATAGCAGCTCCCTGACGCCCACAAATTATATACAATATCCCAGAAATCAATTTTTTTGAGAGGGAGAGGAAGAGAAAGAGCGAAAGTGAGAGCGAGAGGGAGCATCCTGATTGGTCTCTCTTCCTGCTAAGTAGACCTATCAGTTTTTCTCTGTGGGCGGGCTTTACAGTCGACCTCAAAAATAATGACAGTGTTGCTCGCTGCACTGTTTGCAACAGTGACTTTTCTATTGCCCATGGTGGGTTAAAATGTAAAAGACATGTTGAGGTGAGTTTAACAGGTGTCATTCGTTCATTAGCATAGCTAAAATTATTTAAACTAGCTGGCTAGCTGCTAAAAAGCTACTCTATCGATGTCCCATGTGATGAGGCCAAACTCCTTGTAGGCTTGCTTAAAGTTGTAATAGAATTTAAAAAATGACTCCATGATAATATAAGTACCTATTTTAATGTCACATTTTCTGCATATACCCAGCTTGGTTTAGAGCTCAGACAAAATCACTAAACAAAGTATTACATACACCCTTGGAGGTCGGCCGGGGGAGGGGGGGATATGGGGTTGCGGGAGGTGGGGATGCTATCTCCCTGAAATGAGTTTTTGCAGGGTGGGATGTCTGTGAATCTGTGGAACTCATTGCCACAGGCGGGCTGTGGGGGCCAATCATTGGATATATTTAAAGTGGAGTCTGATAGGATCTTGATTAGTTGGGGTGAAAGGTTATTGGGAGAAGGCAGGAGAATGGGGTTTCAGAGGGGAATGGATTAGCCATGATGAAATAGCGGAGCAGACTCGATGGGCCAAATGGCCTAATTCTGTTCTGATGTCTCATCGCCTTATGGCCTTATGATAATTAAGTAATACTGAGAATATGAGTTTGAGTCCTTAAAAGTCCCTTGCATTCGAGATAGAGAAGTACAGCCTCTATTTTTATGCTTATCCTAATTTAGCCCATTTTATACTCTGCTTTTGTACTCGCCTCTGTTTTCAGTCATTTTGCATTGTGCCATTATCAACAAAAGCAGTTGTTTGGCCCTTGAATTGAGAGGTTCACTGGACTATTTCAGGGACAACCTCATCGCAATGGGTCTGGAGTGAAACGTTATCTCGTCCGACTAATGATGGTAGTGAACCACATGTGTTGATGCAACAATCTGGTAGCTTCAGAGTCACAACTCCAGACTTATTTAATTAACTGACTCAGTGGGATTTGAACTCATGACCTGAGATATCCATTAATCTCCTGCCTAGTTTACTGGCTGAGTAACAACAACTGCGCTACTGTTCCTCTCAATACACACAAGAATTTTGCTGTTGCTTCTCCAGCCCACTAAAAGACATTCAATTTGTCTAATAATTATATAGGGAACTTGTTTTTTACTAGTCCATACATTTCCTGATTAAACTGCAAAGTAATAAATATTTATACGGCACTGTGAAAGCTTCACTTCTGAGCCATCACCTTCGATTGTTACTCAATTAAGATAAGGAATGCATTTCTGACTGTGGATTGCAAGTTCAAAAGATCACAGAAATAAAAGGACATCTTTCCTGGATAGAACACAACATAATTGGGCTTCTCGTTGATATAGAATGAAAGCAAAGATATTAGCTTTGCAGTACCCAGAAGAAATGCACTGCTGAACTTGACAATCTGTGTATTTTTGGCACAGTGGTCTTGGTAAAGTTTTCATCCTAGTCACTTTATTAGGTGCACCTGTACACCTGCTTATATCTAAATATAGATATGCAAATATCTAATCAGCCAATCACGTGGCAGCAACCCAATGCATAAAAGCATTTAGACATGGTCGAGAGGTTCAGTTGTTGTTCAGACCAAACATCAGAATGAGCAAGAAATGTGATCTATGTGACTTTGATCATGGAATGGTTGTTGGTGCCAGATGGGGTAGTTTGAGTATCTCAGAAATTGCTGATCTCCTGGGATTTTCAAGCACAACAGTCGTTCGAGCTTACAGAGAATGGTGCGGAAAAAAATCCAGTTCTGTGGGTGAAAATGCCTTGCTAATGGGAGAGGTCAGAGGAGAATGAGCAGATTGGTTCAGTTTAACAGGAGGGTGACAGTAACTCAAATAACCACGCTTTACAACATCGGTGTGCAGAAGAGCTTCTCTGAGTGCACAACATGTCAAACCTTGAAGTGGAAGGGTTACAGCAGCAGAAGACCACACCAGTTCCATTCCTGTACCTACTAAAGTGGACAAGGAGTGTATAAATACACTTACGTTTCCCATTAGGTATTGAGGGGAGCAGGCAATTTTTTTTCCACATCAATACACACAAAATGCTAAAGGAACTCAGGAGGGTCTCATCCTGAACTGTAGCCTGTTTGTTTATTTCTGTAGATGCCACCTGACCTGCTGAGTTGCTCGAGCATTTTGCGAGTTGTTCTGGATATCCAGCAGTTTTTCCATGTTTAACTCAGGAGCACTGAACTAATTCTTATTAATTAAGTAATTAATTATTAATTAACACTTAAAGTAATTGGCTCAGCACAGACTTGGGAATGTCCTTGGAAATCGATCCCCGGATGAAATGGGTTGTCCTGTGAGGAGAGGTAAACAGAGTGGGCTTTCATCTGAAAAATTTAGAATGAAAGGTAATCTCATTGTTTTATACACAATTCTTACTGAGTTTGACAAGGTAGGTGTGGGGTTAATAAAAGCTCAACAAGTCAAGCAGCACCTACAGAGGGAAAAGAACTGTCAACGTTTCAAATTGAGACCCTTCATCTGAACTGGGTTAATGGCCTCACCCCATATCAACCGTCCATTTCTCTCCACCAATGCTGCCTGACTTGTTGTATTTCTCCAACATGTTTTTTTTTAAATATCTGGATTCTAGCATCTCAGTCCCTTGCATCTCCAGGGTATGAGTAGGGATTGTGTTTCCCCTGGCTGGGGTGATGGGGACTTCTCAGATTCAGGGTCCCCAGTCCCAAAGAAATGGGACGGGCAACCACTCAAAATTGAGACAACCTTCACTTGGTAAATCTTTTGGAATTTTCCTACTCAGAAAACAATGGAAGATCAATTGCAGAGCAATTTCATGATAAAAATCTTTAGAGCTTATATATGATTTTGGGGATTGGTATAGGAAAACAATAACTGAGGTAAAAGTACAACCATGATCTTAGTGAATGGCGGAACAGGCATAAGAGCCTAAAATTCTATTCCTGCCTTACTTCCTTCTGTCCTAATGTTACCAACATCACTCAGACAGTGCATTTTCTTTATTTCTAAATGTAAATATTGCCGACAATATCTTATTCTATTCATCCCTGATTGCCTGTGGACCGATAATTAATCACTGAACTGACTCGGCAGCTGGGGACTCACTTTCAGGGACTCTACAGTTCAGGCTCCATGTGTTATTTTGTTTGATTTATTTTCGTATTTGCGCTATTTGTTCTCGTCTGCACATCGGATGTTTGCTGGTCTTTGTCGTGTGGGGTTTCTCATGGATTCTTTTGTGTTTCTCTGTTTTGTCAGTGCCTGCAAAAAAAAAAGAATCTCAATGTTGAATATGGAAAACAGGACATACTTTGATAATAAATTTGCTCTTTAAATTTGAAGAATCAATTACATTGAAACTCAGGTAGGCTGGAGCAGGTAAAGACAGAAAACGTCTTGCCCTGAATTAAAGTGTTTCAATTTCAATGTTTTTATTACTAAACATGGAAATAACAACATGATGGTCACCTGGGCATGTCCTACACTTCAGTCCAGACTGTTTCTCATATTTCCCTGTACATACTCCCTATTGTATGCCCATCATCTCCACACTGATTCTCTGCCCATCCACCTGCACACTCGAGATCTTCCAGCAGACAATAAGTCTCCAACCCAACATACCTTTGGAATTTGGAGCATCTTGGGGAAATTCACACAACAAGCATGCAAACTCCATATGAACAGCATTTGAATTCAAGGTTGAACCTGGGTCCCTGCTGTTGAGAAGAAGCAAATACCTACCGGTTAGTAAGTTAATCGGTCTCAGGGCTGTAATTGGGTGGCAAGGCTCACTGGGCCCTTTGGGCCTGTTATCATGTTGCATTTCTAAATTAATAAAAATAAATTGCTGTCTGTCACCAACTGTGCCGCTCACTGGATTCCACTTGCATTTTGCATCTTGTGAAGTGAGAGACAAGGATGAAAGTTGACTGAACAGATCTTTGCAGTGACAGAAAGTTAGACTAAGATATTCTTTTGGTCACTCGTCTGAAGGAATTTTTCAATCTTGAGTTGAAAGAAATAGAATCATCATATCTACTGCAGATGTAATCAACTGCATGACTAAATTTATTAAGTCTTTCTTTTGGATCAGTCATTTTTTTATTTTTCTTACAGTTTTCTCTAGCATGCTGCTCCTCATGTAACTCTCATTTCTTTAGTCATATTTCTCATACGGCACTTCAGATTCAGATTTGTTTATCACATGTACATCAGAACGTGAGGCAAAATGTGTCATCTGTGCTAGCAACCAACACAACCTTGGGATGTGCTAGGGGCAGCCCACAAGTGTTGCTTCACATTCCGGCGTTGACAGAGCATGCCACTGTGCTCATCAGAGAAACACAGGACAATGCAGCAGGGAACAAAACAACAGCAGCAAAACGAGCCCCTTTCTCCCTTCCTCCCTCCTCTCTACCCACCTACAACAAGCACAGTCCTCCAACTCCAGGAATGTTTTGTTTTTATATTTAGGAAACTAAGACTGAGAGGCAGAGTGATAAAAATGTTTGGGGGAAGAATTCCATAACTCAGGATTTAGGAAACCAATAACTGTTGTTAGAAGGTTGACTTGAAAAAAGAGACACATTTCAAAGGAGACGATCTCTGAAGCATAAAGTCCTTAGGCTTCAAATGAACAGATATTTGTTAGCTTCTTCAAAATAGACATTTCAATTGTTTCCATTATTTTGTTCAGATGTGATCTATTCTCACATACTGTAAGTTTGGACAGACTTTACTCTGCAGATCCCACCAGATTGATTGGCACCACCCAAGTCCTGCTCATCTTTAGCAATCAAATCATTCTCTATGGGAGAACATAGCACTCCAGTAAAGACTTAAGTCACTTCAAAAAATAAACAAAGCATTCCAAATACTCGGGAATTTCTATATCTGAATACACTCTTCTGACGGATTCTTTGCAGGGTATTGTTTAAAGTCTTCAGTCAGAGGTGACAAGGCTCTCCCACTAACATTTATAACTACATCTAACATTTGTAGCAGCACTAACATTCCTAACTACAAAGACAGGCATCTGCTTTCCAATGCAGAATAAGATTGCAAATAATTAGAGATCTACAGGTTAATTCATGGTTGTTAACATTTAGCAATGGAGGATATTGATATACTTCCCAGGATGCACTAGGACACACTAACAGTGATGTAACCTAGGGTCATTGCGTGTTTCGTTTTGGTGACCCAGCCAGGGCTGATCAGGCTCTGGCTTGCGTCCCAGCAGTATTGGTCCATGGGTCACACCTTTTGACCCGTAGCCATCTGGGTCAAAAGGTGTGATCCAGAAGCCCACGGCTCGCTCAGCAGCTCTGGTAACAGTCCTGATCACTCTTTTGTTTGCTGCTTCTGTAACGCCAAGGAGGGAATAGGTTTGGCACAGCGAGCAGCCAGCAATACCTCTATACCCTTCTTCTATAATTTTCTGGGCACAAGGGTCTGTTACTGTACTGAACAGCTCTATGACTGTGACCTAATGGTTCACAGAAAATAGCTAGTAGCAGTGAACGAGACAGTGCATCGCAGAATGGCATGCATCTGACTTCATGGTGTGACCCTAGATCTACCACTGAGCCCAGAGGCAGACAATACCTAGACCTTCGCCTTTTGTTATTAAACCTGGTTCATCTACCACCATCCCATTCATTAGTATGGAGTTACTCACCTTCATAAATTATTAATTTCAATGTTTATTTACTTCATTAATTAAAAATAAATCTTAAATGCCTAAATGCTTTTAATAATTCATTAAGTTAAACACAATTTCATGGTTTACAAATGTTTTTTGTTGCTCTTTTCTTTTAACTTTTCTTTTCCACTTTGTCGGGGAGGAGACTACCAGGACAGCCAGACTCAGAAACGATTACTTCCCTCAAGCCGTCAGGTTGGTCGATACCTCCACCGATTAACCCAGCCCACCATACTACCCACCACCTGTCACTTCCTGTACCTTAGGTACAGATTCTCCTTTACCTAGCACCACTTCATATAGGTGTAATCAGTCTACTTCTATAACCTAATCTTGTGCATTTATATTTACACTGCTTTTTGTTGTCTTCTTTATGCTTATTGTGTTTTTTTTATGCTGCATCGGATCTGGAGCAGCAATCATTTAGTTCTCCTTTACTGACTAATGATAATAAGTAATCTTGAATCTTGAATGTATCTGGATCTGACATATACTCAGTGATTCAGGAACAGCTTCTTCCCCTCTGCCATACAATTCCTAAATGGACATTGATCCCATGAACATACCTCACTTTATTTTAATATATTTGATTTCTGTTTTTGCGCTATTTTTAATCTATTTAACATACATACATACACAAACATATATACAGTATATATACGTACTATAATTTACTTAAGCTTTTCTTTCTAAGTTATCATGAATTGCATTGTACTGCTGCTGCTACGCTAACAAATTTCACGATCCATGTCAGTGATAATAAATCTGATTCTGATTCTGATTTAAAGCAGAAGTTGATAGGTTCTTGATTAGTCAGGACATGAAGAGATATGGGGAGAAGGCCAGAGATTGGGGCTGAGTGAGAAAATGGATCAGCCATGATGAAATGGCGGAGCGAACTAGATGGGCCAAATGGCCTAACACTTCACCCATATCTTAACACCTTATGGTCTTATAAGATATATTTGGTCTAGGGAAACGGCTATCTGTCCAGAAAAGCAGCTAAACAAGCAACAGAATAACCTGTTGATGGGTTTTTAGCTTCCACCATTCATGGAAGGGCTATGTTGACAATGCCAGCAGTGCATTGAATTCCATATCCTTCCGAAATTTTAGTGGAAGCATTAGGCCGGCACAGGGAGCAGCTGTGAGGCACGAGCTAGGATCTACATTATTCTGCTCAATGCACGATGTATTAAAAAGCTTACTACTTAACTGTGAATAATACAACACACAACATGTAGTATTTTGTTATATATTGTGCCGAGTATCGTTATGTATTGTGTTATAATGGGTTATATGAATTACACTCAGTTATAATGAATATTGTGTTAAAATGGATGGTGTGTATTATAGTAAATGATCATTTTTGTTCATTGTGCTACAACTGTGGTAGATATTCATTTACAAGTGTCTAGTTAATATAGGCTGTGTCTTTCAGCTAGTTCATCTTATGAGTATTAATAAAATTGAATGGATTTATCTGACACTCGAAACTCTGTCAGTCTAATTGTTCAGGTAACATGTTGTCATCATCGAAATCAATTTGTCTTTGGAGAAGCAAGTGTGAAATCAGATTTGTAATTGCTTCTCTTTGGAAAGCACAGGATATGCAGTTTTTATTTATATTCTGAATCATTGTAAAACTCCCAGTGTTATATGTATAAAGAGAAATACAAAGCAATACATTTGGAATGGAGAATTAGGAAAGACAATATACTGTAGATTATACAACAGAGAGAGGAACTGAGCAATCTCAATGGGGTTACATAATAGCAGTTGAAAACGGTAGGACATTGATGTTAAAAAAATCACATGGGATTCTTAAATAAATGCAAATAATAAAAAAAAGGAAATGTGCCAAACCATTATAAATCATTAGCCAGACCTTTTGATAGAGAACCATGTCACTTCAAGGCACTGTAATTTTGAAAGGATGTCAGGACCTCAAAGAGGGTACAGATAAACTTTATTGGGAAGGCAAAAGATCTAAGTTATAGGAGAGAAGTTGAGATTGTTCACAGTTCAAAATAGATTTATCATCAAGGTACATACATGTCACCATTTGCAGCATTGAGTTTTGTTTACTTGTGGGCATACTCAGTAAATCCAAGAACTATAAAAGAATCAATGAACAACTGCGCCCAGCAGGTGCAACAAACAACCAATGTGGAATAGACAAAAATAATAATAATAATAAATAAATATGCAATAAATATCAAAAACATGAAATGAAAGGTCCTGGAAAGTGCATTTGTAGATTCTGGGAACAGCTCAGTGATGGGGCGAACAAAGTTGAATGAAGTTATCCTCACTTGTTCAAGAGCTTGATGATAGAGGGGTAATAATTGTTCCTGAACCCGGTAGCATGAGCTTTGAGGCTCCTGTTCCTGATGACAACAGAAGGAAGGAAGCATGTCCTGGGCAGTCTGATGATGGAGCAGCTTTCCTGTGACAGCGCTCCATGTAGATGTGCTCAATGGTGGGGAGGGCGTTATCCATGATGAACTGGGCTGTATTCACTACTTTTTGTAGGATTTTTTGTTCAAGCGCATTGATGTCCATTATTAAGGATCTCCAGCACCCAGGGCATGCCCTTTTCTCACTGTTACCATCAGGTAGGAGGTACTGAAGCCTGAATGCACACACTCAGCGATTCAGGAACAGCTTCTTCCCCTCTGCCATCCGATTCCTAAATGGACATTGAACCCATGAACACCACCTCACTTTTTTAATATATATTATTTCTGTTTTTTGCACAAATTTAAATGTATTCAATATACGTACACTGTAATTAATTTATGTATTATTTATTATTATTAATTTTTATTTTTAATTTTTTTCTTTTCCTTCTAGATTATGTATCGCATTGAAATGCTGCAGCTAAGCTAAATTTCACGACACATGCCAGTGATAATAAACCTGATTCTGTTTTTATAGCAGGCTGTGATGCAACCAGTCAATATACTCTCCACCACACACCGAAGTATTAAATATCATACTGTATCTTTGCAAACTTCTGAGACATTTTCCTATTGAATAGACTTGGTTAAAGGAAACACATACAAAATACTGGAGGAAATTAGGCAACATCAATGGAAGGGAATAAACTGTTGATGCCTTGGGCCAAGACACCTCTATTAGGACCCTCCAAGAAGGGTCTCCGCTTGAAACTTTGACAGTTTTTTCCTCTCTGTAAATGCTGCCTGACTTGCTGAGTTCCTCAAGATTCTGTGTGTGTTGTTCAGCATTTCCAGTTTCTGCAGAATCTCTTGTGTCTGGGTTAAGAGCAGATGTAATAGAGATATCCAAAATTATGTAGGTTTTGAAGGAGGAATTAGGGAGACATAGTTTCTATTGGTATCAAAGGTCACAGATTTGAGCCAGTTGGCAAAAGAACCAACTGGAAGATTACATTTTCTGATATTCTGATTTGGGTCACAGTTCTTATGAGGGTAGGGGAAGCTGTTTCTGAAAGGGAACTGGATAAATAACAGAAAGGGAAAGTGATGAGGGAAATTAGACTCCAAAAAAGCTGACACAGGTATAATTTTTAGTTAGAGATACAGCACGGTAACAGACAATTCTGGTCCAATGTGTCATACCACCCAATTACACCTAATTTCAAGTCAAGTCAAGTCAAGTCACTTTTATTGTCATTTTGACAATAACTGCTGATACAATACATAGTAAAAATGAGACAATGTTTTCTCAGGATCATGGTGTTACATGACACAGTACTAAAACTAGACTGAACTACGTAAAAAACAACACAGAAAAAAAACTACACTAGACTACAGACTTACCCAAGACTGCATAAAGTGCACAAAACAGTGCAGGTATTACAATAAATAATAAACAAACCAATAGGGCATTAAGGTGTCAGTCTAGGCTCTGGGTATTGAGGAGTCTGATAGCTTGAGGGAAGAAACTGTTACATCGTCTGGTCATGAGAGCCCGAATGCTCCAGTGCCTTTTCTCAGATGGCAGGAGGGGAAAGAGTTTGTATGAGGGGTGTGTTTTCCTACTAATCTGTACATTTTTGGAATGTGGGAGGAATCCAGAAACCCAGGTGGTCATGGGGATAACGTACAAACTCCTTCAGACAAAGAAGGAATTGAACCTGGGTTGCTGGTAGCATTTCACTAACCATAGGCTACTGTACCACACCCTAACTGCTACGTTACTATGTTATATAATGGCTTCTTTCTCCCACATACTCTTAGTTCTGACAGAAACAATCTGTTTATATGTATGTATACACACACTGTGTGTGTGTGTGTGTGTGTGTGTGTGTGTGTGTGTGTGTGTGTGTGTGTGTGTGTGTGTGTGTGTGTGTGTGTGTGTGTGTGTGTGTGTGTGTGTGTGTATACTTGTGGTAAATGTTATGCCTTTATCATTTACATTTACGAGATTTCATTGCCAAACTTTGATCATTTTGGACCTCAGTGTAGCACCATCAAAGGCAGTGTAATAATTCTTTCCTAGAAAACTACTTATGATGATCCTAACTCATTTTGAAGGAGAAAATCTAAAACTGTCAAATCTTTCATTCGCTCACAGTGTACTTTTCTCAGAAATGAATACATAAAGTATGCAGCTCCTAGAATTCTGAAATAAACAAAAAATTGCTGGAAAAGTTCAGAAGGTTTAGTAGCTTATGTGGAAAGAAAAGGAGAGCTAACATTCAAAGTTGAAGGTTTTTAATTAGAAGACCTTCATAATAGTCTTCAATTTGAAATGGGCCAGCCATCAGTTGGGACTCAAGAGTCTCAGGACATCATTGGAATCATTCAGACAGTTGTTAAAAAGTATCTTCCAGAGATATAATATTGATACACAGTATAAAGCTCACAAAATTTTCTTTGCCTTAATTGCAAACACTACCTGCATAGAATTGACAGAATGGAATATTTATAAAGTGAAGTGAGAAGTGACACTATATTGGAGAGAGGGGAAACTCAAGGTGGGATAAATATGTTCAAAGATGAACATGTGGTCCCTTGCAGTCCCTTTCCCCACATGGTTCAAGCCCCTCTCAAAGAATTATGGGCTGATCAGAAAAGAATTTCACTTTAAACTAAACTGACTTACTACTTAGTCACTTTGAGGTACCCTTCTCTCGATGTAGTCTAATATGTAACCAAACAATAGTCTGATGGGATGGCAGGGTGGAGAAACGTCTCTACTGAAAGAGGTGTAAGGCATTCCTTCACTCCGCTTGCCAGTAGATCACTTTTGGGCAAGGTGTATCAGCTGCTTACTTCCCACCCTGATCCGTGAAGCCATGGGAGCAGATGGTGGATGGTTTTATGAGCAGCTGGTGCATATCACAAGTCCTGATTATGCAACCATTGAAGCCAGGCACACAATCTCTGAGGAACATTGATAATGGCTGGGGTCACCCATCTTGTATAAACACTGCCCAAAAGAAGCAATGGCAAACTATTTCTGCAGAAAAATTTGCAAGAAACAATCATAGTTATGGAAAGACCATGATCGCCCATGTCGTGACATGGCACATAATAATAATGGTGATGAAATAATCTGTAATTTCAAAGGTATTCTCTTTGTGCTCTATTAACAGGAATTGCACACCCTCCTCAATTGCCCAGTTCACCAGCAATGTCTATAGATCCTTGCAGGGAACACAGCCAAATTGGCAGAAATACTCAGCACTGATATAAATGTAACATAGTCCTGGATCTAGATCCTTTTCATGCCTTTTAATTTCTTATCTCGATGTCATTTCCGAAAATATTCTTATTTCTTTGAAAAAGTATTCTCACTTCTGGAAGAGAATTACTTCTTCTCTGATTACCACAAAGTGCAAAATATCCAGAACAAAACCAACACTTTTCAAGGAGCAAATTATATTCTGATAAAGGAAAAAATTCTAAAGAAAACTGCAGATGCTTGTAATCTGAAATAAAAGCAGAAAATTCTGGAAACACTTCATAGGTCAGGCAACATCTGCTGGAGAAATCTGGCTTCTTGTCCATTCTGGACCTCGTAGAAAGATAATTTTTCTGCAGTTCTGTCTCAATGTGTTTCCTCGCACTGTTCCTTCCACACAAGCACGAAGATTGGAATTCTCTAAACTCCAGCTCATTATCTGTTTTTAACAAAAATAATGATAAATGTAGAACTTGTTTCAGAAGCATACTGGTTTTCAGCTGACGGGGTTTATTTATACTCAGTAGCCACTTTATTACATCTGCTCGCTAATGCAAATATCTAATCAGCACTCAATGCATTATTGCATGCAGGCATGGTCAAGAAGTTCAGTTGTCTTTCAGACCAAATATCGGAAAGGGGAAGAATTGGGGTCTAAGTGACTGTGATAGTGGAATGATTGTTGGCACCAGACGGAGTGATTTGAGTATCTCAGAAAATGCTGATCCCCTGGAACTTTCACACACAACAGTTTCTGCAGTTTACAGAGAATGGTGTGAAAAACAAAAAGGAAATCCAGTGAGCGGCTGTTCTGTGGGTGAAATCGCTTTATTGATAGAGAGAGATCAGAAGAGAACTGCCAGATCAGTTCAAGGTGACAGTAACTCAAATAGTGTCAACAGTAGTGTGCAGAAGAGCAACTCTGAGGGTATAACTCATTGAACCTTGAAGTACAAACATGAGGAAATCTGCAGATGCTGGAAATTCAAGCAGCACACACAAGATGCTGGTGGAACTCAGCCACATCCCATTCCCATTCTGATATGTCTATCCATGGCCTCCTCTGCTGTCAAGATGAAGCCACACTCAGGTTGGAGGAACAACATCTTATATACTGGCTGGGTAGCCTCCAACCTGATGGCATGAACATTGACTTCTCTAACTTCCGTTCATACCCCTCCCCTTCTCACCCCATCCCTGATATATTTAGTTTTTTTCTCTCTCTCTGCCCATCACTCTGCCTGTTCTCCATCTCCCTCTGGTGCTCCCCTCCCTCTTTCTTTCTCCCTAGGCCTCCCATCCCATGATCCTTTCCCTTCTCTAGCTCTGTATCTCTTTTGCCAATCACCTTTCTGGCTCTCAGCTTCACCCCACCCCCTCCAGTCTTCTCCTATCATTTCACATTTTCCCCTCCCCCTCCTACTTTCAAATATCTTACTATCTTTCCTTTCAATTAGTCCTGACGAAGGATCTCAGCCCGAAACGTCGACAGCGCTTCTCCCTATAGTTGCTGCCTGGCCTACTGCGTTCCACCAGCATTTTGTGTGAACCTTGAAGTAATGGGCTACAGTAGCAGAAGACCACACTGGGTTCTACTTCAACACCAAATAAATTGGCCTCTTAGCGTATACTGGAAATGGTGCTTCATTTCTGTAGAATTCTTTGCCACCGGTGGGCTGTGGAAGCCAAGTAATTGGTTGCATTTACAGCAGTGGTGGACAGGTTCTTGATTAGTCAGGGTGTGAAAGGTTAAGGGTAGAAGGCAGGAGAATGGAATTAAGAGGGAAAATAGATCAACCATAATGAAATCTGGGTGGGGATAAGGCACTCCTTCCCTCCTCAAGCCTGTAGGTCACCCATGGGAATGTGTAGTACCTGCTTAGCACCCCCTCTCCCGATCAGGGTCATGTGAAGCCATGAGAACAGATGGTGGATGGCCGTATGAGCAGCTGTTGCCTCTCTCAAGTCCTGGTTATGCAACAACTGACCCCAGGCAGACAATCTCTGAAGAGTGTTGATAACAGCTGGGGTCACGCAGCATGTAAAGACACTGCCCAGAGGAAGGCAATGGAAAGTCACTTCTGCAGAAAACGTTTTGAAGAACATGGTCATGAGACCATGATCATCTACATCAAATGATACAGCACATGACAGTGATGATGATGAAATGGATCAAACTCAATGTGTAGAAACACCTAATTCTGCCTCTTTTTTACGGTCTTTATGGTCGTTATGGTCTAAGTTCTCAGGAAGCCAACAGTCATTACTTCTGATATGGAAACAGGTAGTGATTAAGAGACAGTTGAAAAGCTGCCTGAACTTTCCTTGTCCAATTTGTTTAATAGAGTTTTTATCCAGTGTAATGATGTTCTAATAACTGACATGATTAAATAATACATCAGCTTTCCTTAATTTAATTCTTTGTGGGGCTATGGTCATAGATGACAAGGTCGACACTGCCTGTCTATTGTTAAGACATATTGCTAATTCCATGAAAAAAATAGTGATCCTGTGGGTAGAAATTTATCAGCAATGATACATGATAACTTTACAATACAATCTTGTACTTTTGTGGTGATGAATTTCAGAATCAGACTATAATATGAATATTCTTCTTTACCATGCACTGAGCTCATGAAACTGAAAGGGTGAAATTTTATGAAGCTGGCATCCATTCTACTGTATCAGAGCACATTGCAGATATTCAACAGGCTCTCAGCAGCATATTTGCAATCTTGGGGTCCTACAATGACAGGAAGGAATCTCTCGGTATATTTCTACCAAAAATCCCAAGAATTGATCAGAAGGTGTAGCAGCGATAAACATTTTACCCAGATCCCTCTGCATCCGTCATCTTATCTCCTCCTGTTGCAGTCATGTCACTCCCCACAAAGCAGTTGACCAAGCAGTAAGCATTACAATTCCAGTCGAAAGAGGATTGCAAAAAAATCCCTTCAGTCCATGCATTTGAGCAATAGATTTTTAACATTTTCCACCAATATTGGTTAGATTCCTGGCTTGGATTATACACCGTTACATTTCCATAGCCAGAATTCCTACTAAATTATTTGGAAGAATAAAACAATTAAAAGCCAGAGAAAATATCAAGAGGACTCTAACAAAAAGGGCAACTGTAATCAAAACTCCAGAGGATATCCTCTCTGCCCAGAATTGAGGCTACACTGCTGGGAAAGTTCTGAAGAGGAATTTTGGGATGAAGTAGAATATCTTGAGAAATTTAATATATTTGTATAGAAGCACATGGAAAGACTGGATGATTTTGAGTCAACATTAGGGAAAAATTCGCATTTGGTTGTATCTGGTAAATGGATCAGAGAAGATTGGTTGCCATTATACTTATCTGCCAACACTTCTTCCATAGAAGTCAATAAAAAAAGGTTTGAGAACAGGTACTTCACTTGATCCAATTGTTTCTTTAATGTTCTGTACAACCTTAACCACCACCTTAATGTAGCAAGACTTGACCATTTTGACCATTTTGCTCTACAATTGACTTTATTTTGTTCTAATATCTGGAATCAGGTAGCTTGGTGGAGTTTAAGAAGCTTTTAGATAGATACATGAATATGAAAGGAATTGAGGGATGTGGATGATAAATAGGAAGAGGATGTTTAGTAAAAATTCTATTCAAGATTGGCAAAACATCATGGGCCAAATGTCAGAATCAGAATCAGAATTAGAACATAGACCACAGAACGAGACAGCACAGGAACAGGCACACAGCCCACAATGTTGTGCCGAAGCAGCAAAAAAGTAAATCTAAAACTATTTCCTCTTACAGTATTATCACTGCATATGTCGTGGAATTTGTTGTTTTGTGACAGCAGTAAACTGCAAAACATAAAAGGTAACTATAAGTTACTAGCTAGCTAAGTAAAATAAGTAAATAACTAGTGCAAAAGAGGAATAGTGAGGTTGTCAGAGGGGAATAAACTATTCTTGAAACATTGAGTGTGTGTTGTCAGGCCCCTGTACCTCCAGCCAAATGGCAGCAATGAGAAGAGGGTATATTGGTGTTAGAACCATAGAGTCATAGAACATACAGCACAGAAGAAGGCTATTCATCCCTTCTAGTTTGTGCTGAAACTTTATTCTTCTAGTCCCATTGACCTGCACCCAGTCCATAACACTCCAGACCTCTCCCATCCATGTATCTATCCAATTTATTCTTAAAACTTAAGAGTGAGCCCGCATTTACCACATCAGATGGCAGCTCGTTCCACACTCCCACCACTCTGAGTGCAGAAGTTTCCCTTAATGTTCCCTTTAAACCTTTCCACTTTCATCCTAAAGCCATGTCCTCTCGTATTTATCTCTCCTAATCTAAGCGGAAAGAGCCTACTCACATTTACTCTGTCTATACCCCTCATAATTTTGTAAACCTCTATCAAATCCCCCCTCATTCTTCTACGTTCCAAGGAATAAAGTCCTAATCTGTTCAATCTTTCCCTGTAACTCAACTCCTGAAGACCCGGCAACATCCTAGTAAATCTTCTCTGCACTCTTTCAATCTTACTGATATACTTCCTATAGTTAGGTGACAATGCTCCAGATTTGGCCTCACCAATGTCTTATACAACCTCACCATAACATCCCAACTCCTATACCCAATACTTTGATTTATGAATGCCAGGATGCCAAAAGCCTTCTTTACACCCCTGTCTACCTGTGATGCCACTTTCAGGGAATTATGTATCTGAACTCCCAGATCCCTTTGTTCCTCTGCACTCCTCAGTGCCCTGCCATTTACTGTGTATGTCCTACCTTGATTTGTCTTTCCAAAATGCAACACCTCACACTTGTCTGCATTAAATTCCATCTACCATTTTCTGGCCCATTTTTCCAGTTGGTCCAGATCCCTCTGCAAGCTTTGAAAGCCTTCCTCGCTGACCACAACACCTCCAATCTTAGTGTCATCAGCAAACTTCCTGATCCAATTTACCACGTTATCATCTAGATCATTGATATAGACAACAAACACCAATGGTCCCAGCACAGATCCCTAAGGCACACCACTAATCACAGGCCTCCAGTCTGAGAAGCAATCATCCACTACCACTCTCTGTCTTCTCCCACACAGCCAATTTCAAATCCAGTTTACAACCTCTCCATGGATACCTAGTGTCTGAACCTTCTGAACTAACCTCCCATGTGGCACCTTGTCAAAGGCCTTACTAAAGTCCATGTAGACAACATCCACAGCCTTTCCTTCATCTACTTTCTTGGTAACTGCCTCGAAAAACTCTACATGATCTACCATGCACAAAGCCATGCTGACTATCCTTAATCAGCCTTTGGCTATCCAAATACTTGTATATCCGATCTCTCAGAACACCTTCCAATAATTTACCTACTACTGATGTCAGGCTCACCGATGTGTAATTACCTGATTTAGAGCCTTTTTTAAACAACGGAACAACATGAGCTACCCTCCAATCCTTCGGCATCGCACCCGTGGCTAAGGACATTTTAAATATTTCTGCCAGTGCTCCTGCGATTTTTACACTAGTCTCTCTTAAGGTCTGAGGAAATATCATGTCAGGCCCGGGGGATTTATCTACCTTTATTTGCTGTAAGGCAGCAAGCACCTGCACCTCTTTAATCTCTATATGTTTCATGTCACTACTACTTGTTTCCCTTCCTTCCATGTACGCTATGCCAGTTTCCTGAGAACAGTTCTACTGTTCTATGTTCTTTGTGTTCTTTCATGTGTATCTTTTAAAAATTTATGTTCATATAACGATATAACCATATAACAATTACAGCACAGAAACAGGCCATCTCAGCCCTTCTAGTCCGTGCCGAACGCTTACTCTCACCTAATACCACTGACCCACACTCAGCCCATAACCCTCCATTCCTTTCCTGTACATTTACCTATCCAATTCTTTTTTTAAATGAACCTGCCTCTACTACTTCTACTGGAAGCTCGTTTCACACAGCTACCACTCTCTGAGTAAAGAAGTGCCCTCTTGTGTTACCCCTAAATTTTGCCCCTAACTCTCAACTTGATTCGATTTATGTTTTTCTTGTGAATGTTGTGTCTCTAATGCTATGTGCATGTGATGCTGTTGCAGGTAAGTTTTTCAATACACCTTTGCATGCATACAGCGTACAGCACATACGCACATATATGGCTCGGGGATGCCCAAGAATTTTTACACAGTATTGTAGTAATTTTATATATTGCTGTGTACTGCTGTTGCTGCTGCAAAAAACAAATTTCATGACATATATATGTGATGATAAACCTGATTCTGACATGGGTCTCTATTGTGGACTGAGAGTGGGAAAGAGGCAGGGAGTAGGGATTCATAGCTGGGAAAAGGGGAAGAGAGAGAGAGGAGGGAGCAAGACTCACCAGAGAGACATTCTGAGATGATAAATTAACCAAATGCTTGGAATAAAATGATCCTGCCTGGTGTCTTGGGGCTGGGCGCCACCCCCTACCCCTGGCAATCCTTCTCTGCCACTTGCCCCATATCCCTCCCGCAGCCATTCCCAACATCTTTTGCTCCTGCCAGATTTGCAAGCTTGCTTTCCACTCCACATTGACAAATACACGACTGTACAAATGTTTTAGGCACCCTAGCTATATATATGTGCCTTAGACTTTTGGACAGTACTGTACATGCATATAACAATACATTTGATGTAAAACGCATGTATGGGAAATGATTGCAACAAATGGGCCCAAGACATACACCCATTTGAAGTTGACAACTAAATTATATTAACCTCCTATTGTTATCCATTTCTCATTCCCAATGATGGTGTATTTAATGTTATATGTAGTTTGACTGCTCTGATTAGTCATTACTGTATCGCGGGGTGGTAAACTAGGTCAGCCATGGGTCTTTTATCATCTCCTAGTTTGTCTGTATCTTTATCACAAGCCATATTGCAAAAGCCATGCAGAAAAATTGCTCTTTAAAAAGATCAGTGATATATGCCATTCAGCCATTAATATGAGTGTATCCTGGTAAAGAGATTATGGAAAGCATTCAGGAAGTAACCAAGTGTATATTGATCAGGAAAAGATAATAGCAGGGTACCTTCCATCCCAACAGCAAAATAAAAATGATTTCTTACAAACAATTTAGAAACACCTTGGGCAGAAGTTCATCCTAGATTGCATACACGAAGCAGAGTTCAATCTATATATGCCTAATTATCACATATTTAGCCAAACGATAAATTTCTTATCTCTGAATTGATACTTTAAATTGCAATATTAAACATTAATAATCCATTGACTACATAAACTGTCCCAAGTCTTATTATTTCCAGGGTAGAGAATTTCAGAAATGCTGTGAGTCAGATCTGGTTGAGATCAGTTAATTCAACACAGGCCATTGTTCAAACCTGGCGTGTTACCAATTGACATACATAATATCAACATGGTTCAGTTAATTCTCTGTTAAATGTGTGTGGGTGTGTGGATCTTAAGCAGAGAAGATATCACTGCATTATTGGAGGTGCCAAGGTTTGTAAGATGTCCATTTTGGGTGATTCAGATCAATGCTAACATGAGATAAGTTTCTACCCAGCGTATGAGATAAATTTCCTTCCTCATCTATGATCAGAAAAGGTGTAACACAGACGAACACGCAATGCTGGAGGAATTCTGCAGGTCAGGCAACATCAATGGAGGGGAATAAACAGTCAACATGTTGGGCCGAAACCCTCCATCAGAGCCTGTTCTCTGTTTATTCTTCTTCATAGATGCTGAGTTGCCTGTTGAGTTCCTCTAGCATTTTGTGTTTGTTGCTCCAGATTTTAAGTATCTGAAGAATCTCTTGTGTTAATTGAGAAAAGGGACTGTATTTATTTAATACAATCCTGGAGTCCATGTGAAGGCACTTTATTATGCTTTGCTCAGCATTGTTTGACTGACCCTAAGCTTACTGATTGGAAAATCCTCCACACTATGCAACATTGTCTGTATCTCACCACAAAATCTCACCACGTCTAGTTACAAAACTGGTAACACATGGGCTTTGGTGCTGAAGGTTTCTTGTGCAAATACCTTGGCAAATGTATTGCTTGCGACGTAAGTCAAGCCTTATCTGCTAGGTGCAAGGATAGTGACATGGGATTTCTTCCTCACTTTCACTGAAATAAATTCCTTCTTCCAAAGGATGTCCAGAGCCAAAATTCAAAGTAAACTTATTATCAAAGTATGAATTTGTCACCATATACTATCCAGAGATTCATTTTCTTGTAGGCATTCACAATAGAATCAATGAAAAACTATACACAAAGACTGACAAACAACCAATGTATAAAAGAAGACAAACTGTACAAATACAAATAAAATATAATAAATAAATAAATAAATCTAAGACCATGAGCTGTGGGGTTCTTGAAAGTGAGTCTATAGGTTATGGAATCAATTGTGTTGAAGTGAATGAAGTTAGCTATGCTGGTTCAGTCTCTTCTTAGTTCAGGTAGCCTACTTGATAGACAGCAGCATGACCACAGCTGAACTGATCTGGTGGTCACTAATGTTTAGTCTACGGACATGCATAATCTTAACCGTTGAAATTACTGATCCTGTGATTGCTATTTTTTGGGACTTTGCAATGCGCAAAATTGTAACCATATTTCCTATAACAGTTAGGGTGACTCACTATATCCAAGTGCTTTGAGAAATTTCTGGCAGATGCAAAGTAAATTTAAATACAAGTCCTTTCAATTTTTTTTGGTATGGTTCAGCTATTCTCCAGCTGGGTATTGAAGTTTTAAGAGAGCTTTTGATTTCCATTTTATAAATATTTGATATCAAAATAAAAAAACATTCAGTGAACAGTCTATTACTCACTCCTTGGTGTATAAAGACTATGTGCAAAGTGACAATATATCTATAAGCGAGATAGCCAGTGCAGAGAGAAGTGTGTTGGGAATGCTAAAATGTTTCCTCTGCATCCTTAGGCAGTTCTAGATGACTTCATTTCAAAGTTATATTCCCCTAAAAACATAGGTGAATTTGCACCAGGAATCTTAGGGGCTGATCTGAGTAAAGCAGATCTGGACATAGTAACTTTCGTTTAGCTCAGAAATTATACCTTGCTTATTTAATATGTGCTAAAATGTTGCTCTATATTCATCAACACAAGAGTTTCTGAAGATGCTGGAAATCCAGAGTATCACAGACAACACACACACGCGCGCGCACGCACACGCGCACACACACACACACACACACACACACACACACACACATATTTAGTATAGATAAGTGCATGATGGTTGGCATGGATGTGATGGGCTGAAGGGCTTATTTTGATGCTGTATGATTCTGACATGTATGGGATGGATACAACAAGATATTTTTGTAGTCAAAGACAAATATGCATGATCATTGAACTTTCATATGATCTAATTCTTTTTACTTTTTCAGTTAGTCTCCTTTTTTCTTCTCTGCAAAGTTTTAGATTTGACCAAAAGGATTTTTCCTTTTCTTTAATTGTATCCTCAAAATGTTACTGCCCAGTCCCCTTTTTTTGTTCTAGGTTAGTTTAGTGTTTTTTTTCTCTCATTGAGTCTTTTTTTCTCTACGAATTGTTAAGAGGAGATCTGGTTCTTTTTTTTTTCTTCATATTAGCTTAATACTATATATGATTTTGACAGTGCATATTCCTTTCTTTGTTTGTACTGTTATTGAAATATGTATTTGAGATAACTTCTCCTCTGACTCGTATTTATCCTTATTCTTTTAAATCAATAAAAAAAATTGAAAATGAAAAATATGAAGTTTTTTTTCCGTCACTCATTGATTCCGTGTACTTGTACCCCATGGCATGTACCAAATGCAAAATGAACTGCAGTTACTTGCTCAAGCTACTCCAACTGCACTGTGGAATAGCTGCAGTCCATTACCACAGTTCTCCACCATCTTCACAACAACTTTTACTATTACTGCCTCTTTATAGGAAGGATATGAAAGCTTTAGAAAGGGTGCTGAGGAGCTACTTTGCTCCAGACTAATAGGATGTCTTATGAAGGTAGAATGAGTGGGCTAAAGCTTTATACTTTGAAGAGAAAGAGGATGAGAGGTATAGAGGCATAGATAGAGTGGATAGCCAGGGTTAAATGGTTAATAAAAGGAGGCATAACAAGGTGATTGAAAGAAATTGTGGGCAGGAGGTCAGAGGTAGGTTCTTTATGCAGAGAATGGCGGGTGCATGGAATGCCCTGCAAGGGGTGATGGTAAAGACAGATACACCATAGGGATTTAAGAACCGCTTAGATAAGCACATGGATGATAAAAAAAAATGGAGGGCTATGTAGGACCAATAGACCATAACACCATTAGATATAGGAGCAGAAGTGGACCATTTGGCCCATTCAGTCTGCTCCGCCATTCAGTCATGGGCTGATCCAATTCTTCCAGTCATCCCCATTCAACTGCCTTTACCCCATACCCTTTGATGCCCTGGCTAATCAAGAACCTATCTATTTCTGCCTCAAATACACCCAATGACTTGGCCTCTACAGCCGCTCATGGCAACAAATTCCACAGATTTACCACCCTCTGACTAAAGTAATTTCTCCACATCTCTGTTCTAAATGGACGTCCTTCAATTCTGAAGTCGTGCCCTCTTGTCCTAGAATCCCCTACCATGGAAAATAACTTTGCCATATCTAATCTGTTCAGGCCTTTTAACAACCAAAATGTTTCTATGAGATCTCCCCTCATTTTCCTGAACACCAGAGTATACAGCCCAAGAGCTGCCAGATGTTCCTCATAAAGTAACCTTTTCATTTCTGGAACCATTCTTGTGAATCTTCTCTGAACCCTCTTCAATGTCAGCATATCCTTTCTAAAATAAAGAGCCCAAAACTGCACACAATACTCCAAGTGTGATCTCACGAGTGCCTTATAGAGCCTCAACATCACATCCCTGCTCTTATATTCTACACCTCTAGAAATGAATGCCAACATTGCATTCGCTTTCTTCACAACTGACTCAGGCTGGAGGTTAACCTTTAGGGTATCTTGCACAAGGACTCCTAAGTCCCTTTGCATCACTGCATTTTGAATTCTGCACTACCGGCTCCTCCACCTATCTTTGTATCATTGGCAAATTTAGCCACAAATCCATGAATCCAATAGTCCAAATCATTGACATACATTGTAAAAAGCAGCAGTCCCAACACTGACCCCTGTGAAACGCCACTGGTAACTGGCAGCAGGCACAATAGGATCCCTTTATTCCCACTCTCTGTTTTCTGCCAACCAGCCAATGCTCCACCCACGCTAGTAACTTCTCTGTAATTCCATGGGCTCTTATCTTGCTAAGCAACCTCATGAGCAGTAATTTGTCAAAGGCCTTCTGAAAATCCAATACATCATGTCTACTGCATCTCCTTTGTCTACTCTGCTTGTAGTTTCCTCAAAGAATTGCAGTAGGTTGGTCAGGCAGGATTTTCCTTTCAGGAAACCATGTTGCTTTTGGCCTATCTTGTCATGTGCCTCCAGGTACTCCATAATCTCATCCCCAACAATCGATTCCAACAACTTCCCAACCACTGATGTCAGGCTAACAGGTCTGTAGTTTCCTTTCTGCTGCCTCCCACCCTTCTTGAATAGCTGAGTAACCTTCGCAATTTTCCAGTCATCCGAAACAATGCTAGAATCTATCGATTCTTGAAAGATCATCGCCAATGCCTCTGCACTCTCTCCAGCTACTTCCTTCAGAACTCAAGAGTGCATTCCATCAGGTCCAGGAGATTTATCCACCCTCAGACCATTAAGCTTCCTGAGCACCTTCTCAGTCATAATTTTCACTGCACAAGCTTCACTTCCCTGACACTCTTGAATGTCCAGTATACTGCAGATTTCTTCCACTGTGAAGACTGTTGCAAAATACACTTTCAGTTCTTCTGCCATCTCTGCATCTCTCATTACAATATCTCCAGTGTCATTTTGTATTGGTCCTATGTCTACCCTCGACTCTCTTTTACTCTTTATATACTTTTAAAAGCTTTTGGTATCTTCTTTGATACTAGTCACTAGCTTCCTTTCATAATTCATCTTTTCCTTCCTAATGACCTTCTTAATTTCCTTTTGTAAGTTTTTAAAAGCTTCCCAATCCTCTATTTTCCCACTAGCTCTTTTGCTTTTACTTTGGCTCTGATTTCACTTGTCAGCCATGGTAGTGTCCTTCTTCCCTCTGAAAATTTCTTCTTATTTGGAATATATCTCTCTTGCACTTCCCTAATTTTTCACAGAAACTTCAGCCATTACTGCTCTGCTGTCCTTCCTGTAAATGTCCCTTTCCAGTCAACGTTGGTCAGTTCCCCACTCATGCCATTGTAATTTCCTTTATTCCACTGAAATACAGACACATTGGATTTTATTTTTTCCCTCTCAAGTTTCAATGTGAACTCGATCATATTGTGATCTCTGTTCCCTTAGGACTTTAAACTCTGTTATCACCTCAGGATCATTGCACAACATCCAATCCAGCACAGCTGATCCCTTTGTGGGCTCAACAACAAGCTGTTCTAAAAAGCCATTCCTTAGACATTCTACAAATTCTCTCTCTTGAGGTCCAATACTGACCTAGGTTTCTCAGTCCACTTTCATGTTAAAATCCTCAACAATTACCATGACATTGCCCTTCTGACATGCCTTTTCTATCTCCTGCTGTAATTTGTAATCCACATCCCAGCAGATATTTAGAGGCTGTTTAGAGGCCTGTATACAACTGCCATTTTACCCTTGCCATTTCTTAACTCAACCCATAGAGACTCTACACCTTCCAATCCTATGTCATCTCTTCCTAATGATTTAATATTGTTTCTTATACACAGAGCCGCACCACCCCCTCTGCCTACTAACCTATCTTTCTGATACACTGTATATCCTTGGACATTCAGCTCCCAATGGTAGCTATCCTTTAGTCAAGTTTCAGAGATGGCCACGACGTCATATTTGCCAATCTGTAGCTGAATTTCAAGATCACCTATTTTATTCCTTATGCTGCGTGCATTCAAATACAACACTCTCAGTCCAGTATTTCTTGCTTTCTGTTGTAACTGCACCACTTCTCTATTGCCCCGTAACTCATGCCACTGGCTGTGATTAAGCCTCATCTCCTGCCTGTTCTTTCTATAATCTCTGTTGTACACTATCTTTGATTTATTTCTGTTTTCTCCTTCCTCAACCCTATCAGTCCGGTTCCCATCCCACTGCCAAATTAGTTTAAACCCTCCCCAACAGCTCTATTAAATGTGCTCGATAGGATATTGGACCCCTTTGGGTTCAGGTGAAACCTGTCCTTTCTGTACAGGTCATACATCCCCCAGAAGAGGCCCCAATGATCCAGGAATCTGAATCCCTGCCCCCTACACCAGTCTCTCAGCCACACATTGATACGTCTGATCATGCTATGCTCGCACTCACTAGCACGTGGCACAGGCAGCAATCCTGAGATTACTACCCTAGAGGTCCTGCTTTTCAGCTTCCTATCTAACTTCCTGAATTCTCTCTTCAGGATCTCCTCCCTTTTTTACCTATATCATTGGTACCAACGTGTACCAAGACTTCTGGCTGTTCACCCTCTCCCTTCAGAATACTCTGCACCTGATCCGAGACATCCCGTACCCTGGCACCTGGGAGGCAACACACCATGTGGGTATCTCTATCAGGCTGACAGAACCTCCTGTCTGTTCCCCTCACTATGGGATCCCCTATGACTACCGCACTCCTCATCTTTCTCTTGCCCTTCTGCACCACAGAACCAGGAGGAAAGAGTTAAATTGATCTTAGAGAAGATAAAAAGATCAGCACAACATAGTGAGCTGAAACGCCTGTACTGTGCTGTAAACCTCTATGTTCTAATTATTAAGGGTGTATGATAAAGGCTGGCTTTGCCACCAATGCCTTAGACCACCTCACACTCCCAAAAAGCATCACATCAAATTGTTGTGAATGGAGTGGACTCTAGAGGTTCTAGTACTGAAACGTCCCAACTGCATGTGTTGAAATGGGTCACTGATGCAATAACTTAAAATAAATCCTATTTGGAGTTCCTTGAGGAATTTCATCTTTGCTGAGTGTAAGTGGACTTCATTGCCTTGAAATGTCAGCCCTTCAGTCTGTCTCCCTCTGATCAGTGAACTCTGATGCCTGACTGGGCTGGTTACAATGGAGAATAGTCACCATCAATTGGATTACTACAATAGCATCACGGTTAGTACGAAGCTAATACAGCTCAGGGAGTTGGAGTTTGTAGTACAGTTCCAATGCCATCTGTAAGGAGTTTGTATGTTCTCTCCATGACCATGTGGGTTTCCTCCGGGTGATCCAGTTTCCACGCTCAGTCCAAAGACATACTGGTTAGTGAGTTAATTGGTCATTATAAATCGTCCAGTGATTCATTTGTTTGTTATGTGCCATGTCGCATGACATAGTCGATTATGGTCTTTCCATGACCATGATTGTTCTTGGCATTTTTTTCTACAGAACTGGTTTGCCGTTGGTTTCTACTGAGCAGTGCCTTCACAAGACAGATGACCCCAGCCATTATCAATAGTCTTCAGAGATTGTCTGCCTGGCGTCAGTGGTCACATAACCAGGACTTGTGATGTGCACCGGCTGCTCACACGGCCATCCAGCACCTGGTCTTTTGGTTTCTTATGACTCTGACTGGGGGACTAGGCAAGTGCAACACCTTACCCAAGGATGACCTACAAGGTAGTGGAGTGAAGGAGTGCCTTACTCCTCCTCCTTTGGCAGAGATGTACACTGCACCACTTGTGATTAGGCTAGCATTAAATAGGTGGTTTGCTGGGTAGTATTGCTCATTGGGCCAGAAGGGCCTGTTCCACACTGTATCTCTAAATAAATAAATAAATTCTGTGTGGCAAACTAAAGCTTTTTTGCTCTCAAGCAATGTTTCCATCTGTAAAGTGGAAACTTTCAGACAGAGGTGAATTTGGCAGGGAGGTAAATGTTCTTTAAGAAAATTACCACTCATCAAGTAATACAGAGATCTAGTAGCAAAACATTTAAGTAATTGAATGAGAGAAGGAGAGATTCATTCATTTAAATGGCTTGGATGAAAATGTCAGTAGTTTGATATGTAAGCTTTTTGATGACACAAAGATTGGTGGGGCTGTAGGTAGTGAGGAAGTTTGCCGGCAGATATAGAGGAACATTAATCTAACAGAGAACTAGCTGGCAGATCAAATGTAATCCAACATGTATGCGGTAATACACTTTGGGCCATCTAATACTGCTTGGACATACAATAACTGACAAGGTTCTTAGAAGTGTTGAAGAGCAAAGGGGATCTTGGGGTCCAGGTTCATTGCTCTATGAAAATGGTGGATAGAATAGCAAAGAAGGTACTTAGCTTGCTTGCCTTCACTTGGGTATTGAGTAGAAGAGTTAGACATCAATCTGAAGCTGTTCAAGACATTAGTTAGACTATGCATGGAATACTGCGTGCAGTTATGGTCACAACGTTATAGAAAGGGGGAGGTAATACCAGAAAAAATGCAGAAGAGATTCACCAGGGTGTTGTCTAGAGTGGAGAGCATTAATTACAAGGAGAGACTGGACAGTCCCTTCTCACTGGAACCCTGTGGAATGAGCTTGCAGGGGCTTATTCAGCTATGAGGGGCATAAATAGAGCTGTCTTTCTCCAAATGTAGAGGAGTCTAAAATTGGGGTAGGACTTTGCTGGCTGCATATTAGAAGGTTCTCAGTCAGGGAGTCTCCAATTGCTTGTCTGGAAGATGCCTCCCTTCATCACGGCAGGAGGTGAAGCCAGTGGAGTTGAATAGGCCCAGATTGCTGCCTTCAGCTTGTAAAGTTCTGCAGTGTGCAATACACAATGTTGAAGTCCACACGTTGGCTGGGTCTCTGTTGCAAGCTGTCCCTGAACCAATGAAAGCAATAGGACCTCATCAGTTTCAGTCTCCACTATTGCCTTGGTATTCTTGTTGCATCAGTGATTTTAGGTTGCTTATTTCTTCACACAACAACAACACCATGAGGCCAGTTTCAAAGCTGATAGAACACAGGAGAGCACTGCAATGTACAGGCCCTTCACCCTATGATGTTGTGCCCAATCTATACAAACCTACTCCACAAACAACCTAACCCTTCCCTCTACACATAACCCTCCATTTTTCTTGCATCCATGTGGCTACCTAAGAGCCTTTTAAATGTTTTGTAATATCAGTCCCTACCACCACTGTCCAGGCACCCACCAACATCCGTGTAAAGAGCCTAACTCCAATATGGCGCTTAAAAGGTTCCTCCACTTGCTTTAAAATAATGTCTTCTGGTATGGGCCATTGCTGCCCTGGTTAAAAGGTGCTGGCTGACCAGCCAGCCTATACCTCTCATAACCTTATACTCCTCTATCAAACTGGAATTATTCTCCATTGCTCCAAAGAGAAAAGCCTTCCCTTGTTCAACCTTTCCTCAGAAAGCATTCTCTAATTCAGGGAGCATCCAGGCAAATATCCTCTGCAGTCCCTCTAAAACTTACTCATCTTTCCTTTGATGAGGCTAATGCTGACAAAGAAGACACATTTTTTAACAGTCCCTGTGTATATTTTTATATTTTATATCCAATGTAAGTGATAAAGTAAAACATAAATCTGTATCCCATGATCAATGAGGTAGTATATTAGTTGTTGTTACTAGAATGTAGAGTAAGTCAAAGTTTAAAGCAAATTTATTATCTAAATATATCTCATATATTTATATGAGATATAAATATATAAGTGTAATCTCATACACTACTCTGAGATTCACTTTTTGCAGCATTCTCAGTAGATCAAAGAAATACAACAGAATCAATGAAAAACTGCACACAGACTGACAACCATGTGTAAAGGAAGACAATAAGTACAAATACAGAAAGAAACAATAATCAATCAATCAATAATTAAATGAATGAATGAATAAACAGTGTAGTACAGTGGTTAGCACAATGCTTTACAGTGCCAGAGACCCGGGTTCAATTCCCGCTGCTGCTTGAAAGGAGTTTGTACATTAAGAACATAAGAAATAGGAGCAAGAGTAGGCCAACCTAGCCCATGGAGCCTGTTCAATAAGATCATGGCTAATCTGGCCATGGACTCATCTCCACCTACCTGCCCTTCCCCATAACCTTTAATTCCCCTACAATACAAAAATATATCTAACTTTGCCTTAAATACGTTTACTGAGGTAGCCTCCACTGCTCCATTGGCCAGAGAATTTCACAGATATTCACCTCTCTCTGGGAAAAACAGCTCCTCCTCATCTCCATCCCGAATCTACTCCCCTGAATCTTGAAGCTATGTCCCCTAGTTCTAGTCTCACTGACCAGTGGAAACAGCTTTCCTGCCTCTATCTTATCTATCCCTCTCATAACTTTATGTTTCTATAAGATCTCCTCTCACTTTACTGAATTCTTCCATGAGCACGTGGGTTTCCTCCAGGAGCTCCGGTTTCCTCCCTCAGCCGGAAGACGTACTGATTGGCCGGTCAATTGGTTATTGTAAATTTTCCCGTGATTAAATCGGAAGATTGCTGGGTCGAGCAGTTTGAAGGGCTGGAAGGGCCTATTCCATACTGTATATCAATAAAATGTTTTAAAAATGGATGAGAGAATGAAAGAATGAATAAATAAATATATAAACAATACCGAGATCATGAGTTGTAGAGTTCTTGAAAGTGAGTCCGTAGATTCTGGATTTGGTTCAGTGTCATGTTGAGTGCAGTTACCACACTGGTTCAGGAGACTAATGGTTTCTAGGATCACAACTGAGTAAGTGGAAGAGAAAATGGAAGCCACTGAAATTGGTGGGTGTGTGGGATGAGTGCTGGGTGGGTAGCCATCCCTCTGGAATGTGTCAGTCACTGAGAAGTGAGAACTTCCACAGGGAGCAACCAAGAGAAAAAAACTGACACTCACCGTCTTCTCATGAATGATGGCTAAGTTGACATTTAGGAAATAGAACCCCTTTCATTTTGTGAAGAGATCAGTGTTGTTCAATGATACCCTTGAGGGAGACATGAGTGCAGTTTTCATTTGTCTGCCTGGACCCAGAGGAGACAGCAATGCTCTCGATTCTCAGTGCCCAAGGTATCAATGAGGGCCAATGCTGTTCCTCTCTGAATACAGAACCTCAGTAACTGCTCTGGACTAACACAGTGACTGGGAGACAGGGAATCATCATTTTCTTGATGCATACTTGGGATCAAAATAGGATGAATGTACCCAGTCTTTTAAACAGTGTTGGGGAAATCAAGAACCAAGAGGCATCAGTTTAAGATTAGGTTTATAACACTTAAAGAATGAGAATCAGAATCAGAATCAGATTTAATATCATCGGTATATGACACAGTGCATTGTCTGCATATAGAATATGATGTCTGAGGAAGTGATTAAAGCAGGTAAGAGAATTTTTTAAAAGACAGTTAGACTGGTACAGTGGGAAAGGTGTATCGGGATTAGGGGCCAAATATGGACTAATGGGACTGGCTGAGATGGGCCTTTATGTTGACATGGACTATTTGGACCAAAGGGTCCGCTTCCATACTCTATGACTCTAGGTCTTGAAGTCTGAGTTACTCTTCAACCACAAGAGCATGGCTGAAGTCCCAAAGATTTTCACAAATTTCCAACCTCAAACACTCCAAGCCCAGTAACGTATTGTTCAGCAGACAGACCATATAAAATGGTGTCTTTGAAAACATCTTTGGCAGATGACCTTGTTTGTGCCTCCTTCCTTGAAGTCAAATTTCAGAAGTTCAAAGTTCAAAGTAAATGTATTATCAAAGTACATGTATATTACAATATACAACCCTGAGATTCATTTTCTTGGGGGCATACTCAATGAATCTGTAGAATAATAACCATAACAGAATCAATGAAAGACTGCTCAACTAGGGCACTTGACCAGAGTGCAGAAGACAACAAACTGTGCAAATAGAAAAAGAAAAAAAATAACTAAGCAAATAATATTGAGAACATGAGATGAAGGGTCCTTGAAATGATGAAATGAAATATGAAGCCCCAGCCCTCTCTGAGTTAAGGGCCCACAATGTTCCTGAGAGTTCTAGTAATGGACTGTATCACAACCAAAGCAGTCACTGAATGAACAGCCTTACAGATGGATGCCAAATGTTAGTGCACACTGCAGACTTCAGAACATAACTGAGCAGACTGAAACCAGTGCGAAAGATGTGCAGTCAAGCTCTCGAAAGTCAGCACAAAATTTCAGTGAAGTAAGAACGTCATTCATTGTGCTTCCACTCGTCTTGTAAGTTTGATATTTGTGTGAAGCTCTGAGCCCTGATTTATACTGACAAAGGTTAAAACATGAACTTCAATATATACATGACTTATAATAAAGAAACTTTAGAAGTATTAACATGGATTACCACTGGAAATGTCCGGGTCAATTTGGGATTGGCACAATTTCACATGGAAATGCTCACAAGTGCAACTTACTCCAGGTAATATTGATCTTGGATTCGGTCATGCATAATAAAACAGCATCAACTGATCGAATTTCTAGGCTTATGCAAAAGATGAAAGCACATTTAAACAAGCACTTCTGTATTTGATCTGAGGAATAAAGAAAAGGGTGGATATTTGCTTTCATGATTGCCAAGGAGACTGTCAGCCTGTGCAATTTGGAACAGTGTGGAATTCAGTGTGGGATGTTATGCAATGAGGTTGGGTTGTGGCCTTCGAAAGCTGGCAGGGCTTTAGAACTTGTCTTAAAATTTTTCAGGGGAAATTTTAAAAGTTGATTGATTAAATTTTGCTTTGTTTTGCCTTTAAGTATGATGGAACTCTGATTAAAATCCACAAAATGCTGTCAAAACTGCAACTTGGAGAATGAGCCTACAATGGATTACAAACGTTGACAAGGTTCCAGCTCTCCTTACCGCCTAGAGCCTAGCCTCTAGGCCTCTTCGCTCTCATTTCATTTCCAGGAGCTGTTGTCACCACTTTTCTTTAATACAACATCGCCAGATTCACTGCTTCCCTTGGTTTGTTTGATAAATTGGGATCAGGGGTCGCTCAGTTGGAGATTTGAGACACAAAGTTTATTAGTTTTTTTTTTCCCCTGCACATTCCATTTTTGGAGACACACCACTTGTCCCTTTGGAGCGTTACTATTGTCAGTTAACTGAGGTTTAATAATATAACTTTTGACAGGGTTATTTTTCACAAAAATATGCATTAATTAGCTGGGTGCAAGTGAAGGCTTTGTGATATAATTTCCCTTCTGTCTTGCTTGAATCCACCATCCTGATGTGAAGACAACAGAAAATGAAACTTCCTACTTACAGCCCCAGTGTGTGCAGACAACCTTCCTATAGGGGTTCTGCTCCCTTTTGTTCTGAGCGGCTGTCAGTTTAATTAAGTATAAATGCATTCTTTCATTTTGTTTGCCTGCCTCATAATTATAAAGAGAGGAAGGCTCTCAGCAAATGTACATTTTTAATCAAGGATGTGCTGCAGGATGATTCAGTATACCACTCCTTCCAAGTTTTAATGCCATTCTGAGAAACTGTGCTTTTTTTCCCTTCAATGAATTATTTATTGTTCTGCTTCTCCTATTTTTAATGGAGCACTTTCAGCCACAAGTAATTTTGAATATGTCAGTTTGTAAGTGGATCACTGTTTGGCAGTCCATTTAATGCATGCAGAAAGTAAATGTATGGGGAAAGAAAAAGGCTGGATTGATTAGAAAGTTAGGACCTAGAGTCTGATCATGCATGCATGCCATCTTTGATACACTGAGGTATTAAAGTAACACCACGACCATTAGTCCAACACAAAATGCATTAAAGTCTATTACTTTTCTTGTAGATAGGGCAAAATAAAATGTAAGCAATGTCGTTTCCTTATGATCCATTTTTTTTTACAGAAGCAATACATCATCGCCCGCAAACTCTTAACATTTTATTTAAGCTATTAGCTTCCAGAATTAACATTACTCTCCCAAAGCCCTTTACCTTGTTGCTTTTAATTATAGGAATACTTAAAAATCATAAACACTTGTAAGTCTGCAGAGATGCTCTTCTGTACACCACGGTTGTAATGAATAGTTTTCCAGTAAGATGGAGCTGATATTTGATGACTCTTTGCCTGCAGCTCCAATGGGAATCATCAAATATTCCTGTTCAGGACCATTTCAGCCGAAATCCACAGTCACAGCCATGAATACTACAGTAAGCAACATTATTTTAAGAATTTTAAAAGATCTATTGATACTTAAAATTGATGAATCTTATATGGAAGTCTTGGGTCGCAAGTGCAGTTTCCCTTTAAGAAAACAAAAGCGAAGACTGTACGCCGGTCTACAGGTATGATTCAAATGCAAAAGTCTTAAACCTACACTTCTGACCATCCAGCTGGCAAATGTGCAGTTCTTAGAAAATAAAATAGAAGACCTCAGAGCAAAATTGCTGTACCAGAGGGACATCAGGCTCTGCTGTGTACTTTGCTTCATGGAAACGTGGCTATCCCCCACCATTTTGGATGCAGAACTGCAACTTGATGGCTTCACCATTCTGCACAAATACAAGGCAGCTCAGTTTTTTAAAGACAGAGGAGGTGGAGTGTGCTTTATGATTAAATCATCATAGTGCACAGACATGGCATTTCTGTCTTACTCCTGCTCAGCTGACCTGGACTATCTAGGGGTTAAGCATTGTCCATTTTTACTGTCATGGGAATTTTCCATCATCATCGTGGTAACAGTGCACATTCCACCTTAGGGCAAGAAAAAATCTGGATTTTTTTTGTTTTTTGCACCATTCTCAGTAAACTCTAGAGACAATTGTGCTTGAAAATTCCAAGAGATCAGCTGTTTCTGAGATATTCAAAACCACCCAGTCCACAATCAAAGTTACTTAGATCACATAACTTCCCCATTCCGAAGTTTGCTCTGAACAATAACTGAACCTCTTGACCATATCTTCATGCTTTTATGCATTGAGTTATTATTAGATTTTGCATTAATGAGCAGGTATGCAGGTGTACCTAAT
Source organism: Hemitrygon akajei (assembly GCF_048418815.1). Classification (NCBI taxonomy): domain Eukaryota; kingdom Metazoa; phylum Chordata; class Chondrichthyes; order Myliobatiformes; family Dasyatidae; genus Hemitrygon; species Hemitrygon akajei. The sequence goes on along the minus strand of NC_133134.1, from coordinate 156,701,897 downwards.
AAAGTGGCCACTGAGTGTAAATTACAGACTATCTATGCATTGGTTAGAGGCTGCTTTTATAAAATGAATGGTGCTGTGTGTCCTACACTATGTCAGTCCATTTCACATTGACTTTAAAGTATTTTGAAACGTCCTGAAAGGAGATAAAACTTGTAACATAACATCAGATCACCTGGTTTCATATCTTATGGTCTTCTTTGTCACATTGCCTATCCAGTTGTGTGGTGTACTGGTGGAGAGCTTGTTCCTTCCATTATTCGTTGTGGACAGCGACAATTTAGGCATCAGGCTGAATCAGAAAATTTGGATACAGGCAGATTTGAGGCGGCGTGATCCAGGCCCTAGAGCATATCAAATCGATAGAACCCGATGTTTGGATGATGATTTTAAGCGCTGGGACAGAGTGAAAAGGTTAGAGTGTCGGGGCCTGAAGCAAGCGACAGGTTGCTGCTCTGCTCTGCACTGAGCGAAAGGTCTGGGGCAGGACTCAGAATGCTCTTTGCTTGCATTTATTGTTTGCATGATCTGTTATTTTTTTCTCTCTGCACATTGGGTGTTTGATGGTCTTCTCTTCTCAATGGGTTCTTTGGGGTTTTTTTGTTTCGTGTCTGCTTGTTAGGAAATGAACCTCAAGGTTGTATAATGTATATATACCTTGATATTAAATGTACTTTGAACTTTATAGTCACAAAAATATAACGTTCAGACCTGAAGAAGTAAAGAATTGAGTATAGTGAAAATAAAGGATTCCTCTTTACTGGAGCAGTGAAAACTTAGCATGTTATTTATGTTTACAGAGCATAACGAATGCGGGGGTCACTGGATGTCATTAGATATGACATGATAATTAGTGTGATGAAAGAGGCTATGATGAATATGAATCCATGCCACAAAGTAGCTCTGCAATTATGATCGATGATAGATGCGGTACACTGGAAAGTAAATATGTAAATGAATCACATATGCCTGTGATTTAATGATGTTACGTGTATTGTGACCGCATATGTCAGTTGTGACCAGTCTGCAATAAAATACACACCCCATGTTCTGAGATTCCTGATGACTTTGAGAGGTCGTATTTACCAGCTCACAGAACTGACTCAAAGGCCTCCTTCCTCAACATTTCAGTGAAATTATAATTCAGTAGAAAGAATGAATGTTCATTAGTTGCAATACTATTGGGGCTCTGAAGAGGTTTCTTTAAAGGCAACATATCTACGTTTTTTTTATCACTGTAATTAATGTTCAGACCCATTCTGCTTTGTTCCGATTCAAGTATATGTACAACTTCTTTTAGCATGGAGTTCAACATTGGTCAAAGTTTACTAATTGTGGTTCATGGCTAAGGTTGAATGTCTTTGGGACATTGAATGGGTAACGCTTAGTATAATGCTTTACAGCAACAGTGACTTGGATTCATTTCCCTCTGCCATCTGTAAGATGTTTGTATGTTCTCCCTGTGACTGTTTGGGTTTCCTCTGGGTGCTGTGTTCTCCTCTCACATTTCAAAGTCGTACAGGTTAGTAGGTTAATTGGTCCCATGATGTAATGGGATGGTGTTGGCTCATTGGACATGAAGGGACTGTTACCATACTGTATCTCTAAATAAATAGAATATCACACAAAGAAAAGAAAAAAAGCAAAGGGAGGATTCTTGATGCCTATTGATCTAGGCTTGCACTCGAATGTGAGATGAGCTGGAAAATGGCTCCTTTCTGATGTATGCATATATTTAGCCTAATGAAAAAGGGTTGTCCATATTAAAAACAGAATTGAAAGGGTTCCACTATTTTACCTCCTCTGGAAGTGTATCGCACTATCACTCACCAGTTTCCGGAGAACGAGAGATTAAAGATTATGTGGGAAAATCGTATTTCAAGTGTTCTAAAATAGGTGAGTCACAGAATCATTTTATTGGTGTAAAGTGCTGTTGGAAAATGTTGCAGACTTTACTGATGGAGTCATCATTAATCTGCTGTGGATCTGACATTGTGTTTAATATGGATTTCAGAATCAGAATAAACTGCAAGAAGTTTGCAACTCTCCATGGAAAATATGAATGTCTGAAAATTTACCATGGGACGTGTCCAGCAATAGGCAGAAACCACAGCCATTTCAAGAGGAAATTAAAGCCACAATATATTTTAGCTGCATTATATTGTTGGACCATGCAATATCCTTACTGCATCCATTAAAGTAATATTTTCATTCTGGAAGGAGGAAAATGACTTAAGGATTGAAGGGCACCCATTCAGAACAGAGATGCGAAAATTTTTTTTAGCCAGAGGGTGGAGAATCTGTGGAATTTGTTGCCACGGGCGGCAGTGGAGGCCAAGTCATTGGGTGTATTTAAGGCAGAGATTGATAGGTATCTGAGTAGTCAGGGCATCAAAGGTTATGGTGAGAAGGCGGGGGAATGGGACTAAAGGGGAGATTGGATCAGCTCATGATGAAATGGCGGAGCAGACTCAATGGGCCGAATGGCCAACTTCTGCTCCTTTGTCTTATGGTCTTATGGTCCAAATGCTGAACATTATCCCACTTCCTTGCCCATTTTGTCATATGTAAAACTCATGAGCCATCAATTGGACAACGTGCTCATTATGTGCACCACATAAAGCACTGGTGGAATTCTATGGGTCATAGAGTCATAGAGCAGGACAGCACAGATACAGGCCATTTGGCACAATGAGTCCACACTTACCAGTGTGCCCACCCAGCTAGTCCAAACCTGGTCATTAAAAGCAACACTCTTTGTGGTAGCTTGTGTCCCATTTTCCTCTAAGCCCCACTCCCCCATGTACCTATATTAGCATTTCTTTAATGATACTATAGTCCCTGCCTCACCTCGGTGAAACCTCAGTTCTTTTAGGTTGTCATAGTCAGGAAGTTTTCACTACCTCTTCAATGCTCCCAATTGCATGTGCCTCAAATAGCCTCTGACAACCAACTCCAGGCCCTCGAGTGTGGCTTAGCTACTAAGCTCAGCAGAACCGTTTCTACAGACAGGAGAAAGGGCAAAGGTGAGTTACTGGTGCCTTAAAACCAGTTACTTTGAGCAGATGAGGTTTGGCATCTGTGGTTGGAAGCTCATCTAGGAGAAGAGAAACTCTGGTCACAAACCTCAACTGCTTTGCAATTAAACAGACTCATGGGGAAGACCACCCAACTGGAGTGCTCAAACAAGAGTACATAAGCCAACAACCTGTGCAAATACAAAAAGAAGAAATAATAATATTAAATAAGTAAGCAATAAATTTCAAGAACATGGGATGAAGAATCCTTGAAAGTGAATCAATTGCTTGTGGGAACATTTCAATGATGGGGCAAGAGAAGTTGAAAGAAGTTATCCCCTTTGGTTCAAGAACCTATGTTTGAAAGGTGGGCTCCTGTACCATCTTCATGATAATAAAAACTTCAGGGATAACTTTTTCACCTAGAGAGTACTCAGTATATTAGAAAGGCCTATTAGAGAAAATGACTGAGGAAGCTATGTTAACAGCATTTAAAAGGTGCTTGGGTATGTACATAGAGAGGAAAGGCTTAGTGGGATATAGAACAAACATAGCTGATTGTGAACTTCAGGAAGGGTAAGACAAGGGACCACATACCAATCCTCATAGAGGGATCAGCACTGGAGAGAGTGAGCAGTCCCAAGTTTCTGAGTGTCAAGCTCTCTGAGGACCTAAACTGGTTCCAACATATTGATACAGTTATAAAGAAGGGAAGATTGCGACTATACTTCATTAGGAGTTTTGAAGACTTTGAAGAGTGTATGTCAACAAATACACTCAAAAGCTTCTATAGCTGTATCGTGGAGAGCATTTTGACAGGCTGCATCACTGTCTGGTACGGGGGGGGGGGGGGCGGGGGGTTGCTACTGCATAGGACCAAACGAAGCTGCAGAGGGTTGTAAATCTAGTCATCTCCATGTTGGGTACTAGCTTACAAATTACCCAGGACATCGTCAAGGAGCGGTGTCTCAGAAAGGCAGCGTCCATTATTCAGAACATCCAGCACCCAGGACATGCCCTTTTCTCACTGTTACCATCAGGTAGGAGGTACAGAAGTCTGAAGGCACACACTTAGCGATTCAGAAATAGCTTCTTCCCCTCTGCCATCCAATTCTTAAATGGACATTGAATCCTTGAACACTACCTCACTTTTTAAATATATATTATTTGTTTATTGCATAATTTTTAATCTATTCAATATATGTATACTGTAATTGATTTACTTTTTTATGTACTACTATTATTATTTTTTCTTCTATATTATGTATTGCATTGAACTGCTGTTGCTAAGTTAACACATTTCATGACACATGCCGGTGATAATAAACCTGATTCTGATTCTGAAATGGGACTAGCTTAGGTGGGAATCTTAGTTGGTTTAGACGAGATGAGTTGAAGTCTGTTTTTGTGATGTATGACTCCCTCAATGTCACAAAAACAAAGGAGCTGTTTGTGGACTACAGGAGGAATAGAGACAGGCTCACTCCTATTGATATCAATGGATCTGGGGTTGAGAGGGTGAACAGCTTCAAGTTCCTCAGTATACACATCACCAAGGATCTCACTTGGTCTGTACATGCCAGCTGTGTGGTGAAAAAAAGCACAACAGCGCCTCTTTAATCTCAGATGGTTGAAGAAACATAGAAACAGAAACCCTACAGCACAATACAGGCCCCTTGGCCCACAATGCTGTGCTGAACATGTACTTACTTTAGAAATTACCCAGGGTTACACATAGCCCTCTATTTTTCTAAGTTCCATGTACCTATCCAGGAATCTCTTAAAAGACCCAATTGTATCTGCCTCCACCACCATCGCCAACAGCCCATTCTACATACTCACCACTCTCTGCATAAAAAACTTACCCCTGACATCTCCTCTGTACCTACTTCAAAGCACTTTAAAACTGTGCCCTCTCGTGTTGGGGTCTGACCAGGGTCCTATATAGCTGTAACATTACCTTTTGATCTTGAACTCAATCCCATGGTTGACGAAGGCCAATACACCATATGCCTTCTTAACCATACAGTCAACCTGTGCAGCAGTTTTGAGTGTCCTATAGACTTGAACCCCAAGATCCCTCTGACCCTCCATATTGTCAAGAGTCTTACCATTAATACTACATTGTGCCATGATATTTGACCTACCAAAATGAACCACCTCACACTTATCTGGGTTGAACTCCATCTGCTATTTCTCAGCCCAGTTTTGCATCCTATCGATGTCCTGCTGTAACATCTAACAGCCCTCCATACTATCCACAACACCTTTGTATCATCAGCACATTTACTAATACATCCCTCCACTTCCTCATCCAGGTCATTTATAAAAATCACAAAGAAAAGGAACCCCAGAACAGATCCCTGAGGCACACCACTGGTCACTGACCTCTATGCAGAATATGACCTGTCTACATCCACTCTTTGCATTCTGTGTGCAAGCCAATTCTGGATCCACAAAGCAATGTCCTCTTGGATCCCATGCCTCCTTACTTTCTCTATAAGCCTTGAGTCCCAAAGTTCAGCATGATTCCCAAAATCCTAAGGACGGTCTACAGGGGCATAAATGAGAGCATCCTGACTGGCTGTATCACTGCCTGGTATGGGAACTGTAGTTCTCTCAATCATAGGGAGTCGTGTGGACAGCCCAGCGCATCTGTGGATGTGAACGTCCCACTATTCAGGACATGTACAGTGACAGGTGTGTAAAAAGGATCATTGGGGAGCCGAGTCACACCAACCACAAACTGTTCCAGCTGCTACCATCCAGGAAACGGTTTTGTAACGTTTAAGCCGGGACAAACAGGCTCCGGGACAGTTTCTTCCACCATCCATCATATTCATTAATTCACACCAACACAATTATATTTCTAAGCTATATTGACTGTTCTGTTGTATATCTTACTGTACATACTATTTATTGCAGATTACTATAATTTGCACATTACATATTCAGACAGCGATGTACCATAAAGATTTTTACTCCTCATGTATGTGAAGAACGTAAGAAATAAAGTAAATTCAATATCTAATTAGCCAATCATGTGGCAGAAACTCAATGCATTAAAAAATGCAGATATGGTCAAGAAATTCAGTTGTTGTTCAGACCAAATACCAGAATGAGGAAGAACTGTATTATAAGTGACTGTATTATAACTGAATTATAATGTTTATTGGTACCAGACGGGGTGGTTTGAGTATCCTAGAACCTACTCGTCTCCTGGCATTTACAGACACAAAAGTCTCCAGAGATTACAGATAGGTGTGAAAATAAAAAAATATATCCTGTCAGTGGCAGTTCTGTGGGTGAAATCTTCTTAATGAGAGAGCTCAGAAGAGAATGGCCAGACTGGTTCAAGCTGACTGTAACTCAAATAACCCTGTATTACAACAGCCTTGTGTAGAAGAACACATCTGAATGCACAACACATCGAACCTTGAAGTGGATGGGCTACAGCAGCAGAAGATCATGAACGTGCACTCAATAGCCACTTTATTAGGTACAGGAGGTAACTAATAATGTGGCTACTGACTCTCAGTGTAAGTTCTCGTGCGTGGAACATGTCAGCATAATCACGGGAGAGGAATCTTGGAATTCTGTCAGATCTCTTTGAGTTTCAAGTTCCAATTAGAATGTTACTCAATAGTTGAAGGTTAAAAGAGTAGGCTACCACAAAGGAACATGAAGTCCTCAACACAGTGCTGCACTTTGAAGACCAAAGTTCAGTGGAACCACTAATCTAACTTTTATTTTATATAATATAGAGAGCAGATGTCTTAAATTACTCAGTCAACAGATACACCTTGTGCTGTAAAAACAGAACAAGTTGAAACAAACCCATGCTGTTCACATTAGTACTTTAGAAAAACAGTTTAGTGGGTTACCAGTGAGAAGGAGGCCTTTGAAGCTCCTCACAGTACTGCAGGAAAGTTTCAAAGCTTAAGCAAGGGTCATTTTTTATAGTTACACCTTGTAATGGATTCATTGAATGTGACGTACATCTGCTTAATGGTAATATTTGTCACTGGAAATCAAGTATACTTGACAACAAATAGCACCTTCATAAATGATTGACAAAAATACATACTTTCATTGTTTCACTAATTATTGAACACAAAAAAATATTGCTGTATTTTCACCGAGAAGCCTCCCATTTGACTTCAGCCACTGCGTGGACTTCTGAAGCAGAGATGGAAATACAACAATAATTTTTTTGGATGCAGTAAGATCCCACAGTATGGTGGGCAAATTAATTATTTGTATGTGTTGGCTGAGAGAAAATGACTGGGCAGCATTTGATGTTTGCCATCTTCCTGGTAGGATGGGCTGTCCTCAGAGTGAGTCACTCTCCAGAGGATTCCAAGATTCAGATTTGCTCTTGAAGTTCTGGTGTTTATGTGACTGAGTCTGTTTGAGTTTCTGGTCAATGGTGATGCTGTTGGTAAGAGGCATAACTTTCATGCGGTCAAGAAATAAATAGCTACCCACTGCTATTCATTGACATCACTTTCATTGAGTTCACACTCCAACATTAAAGCATTTCTGAAGAAAATCGACAATATCTCCAGTGCATTCCCACTCCAGTTCTGGCAGAGATTTGATGAAAGAGCTGGGAATTAAGCTTAGATTCATTCGCATCCACTTCCCTTATCCAGTTCAATCAGAGCTCTGTACGTGAGTGAAATTTTCCTTCCTCTGTCCTGTCCAAAAATTGGATCTTTACTCAAGTCCTTAGAACAGAACCCAAGACCATCACCTGTTTCAGTGGCAAAGCTGATCTCAATCGGATCATAGTCAAGGCAAGATATAGGCCACATACAGTACACTTACACATTAGTGAGGGTTGCAAATAAACATTAACAACACACAATATTCTTCTGCTTGTCCATTTTCTGCTTTGTGTTCTATTTTCAAGTTGCAGTAGATGTTTTTAAGTAGAATTGAATTTCAGCATTTTCATCAGACAACATCCAATTGTATTCAAATGGTAGGTAGCTCAAACACTGAAGCAGAATTTAACACCTACAAGGCCCACTCATAATACCCACAGAATTACCTATAGGGATTAATGCTTCCTGAGGCTTTATCCATCATCACCTTTGCCAGTTAGGTGACTAAGCCTTCCATGAATCCTGTGGAATTCTTTGTCACAGGCAGCAGTGGAGGCCGAGTCTTTATGCATATTTAAGGCAGAGGTTGAAAGACTCTTGACTGGTCAGGGCATGATGGGATACAGGGAGAAAGCAGGATATTGAGGCTGAGAGGAAAATTGCATCGGCCATGATGAAATGGTGGAGCAGACTCAATGTGTCAAATGGACTAATTCTGCTCCTATATCTTGTGGTCTTATGGAATCTGCTCCTACTCACTACTTCTCAGGTTCTCCCCGTCTAACCTATTGTGATGGTATTGGGTTTGCTGACTGCAAAGTTCTAAACTCAAATGAAAACCTGAAGCCCTATCAGATATAACAGCCATGAGCACTCTCACTAGATCAGAAGTTCCCAACCTTTCATAAAGCAAGGAATCTCATGGAGCCCAGGTTGGGAACACCTGTGCTAGAGGGAGTTTATACTGTAACTACCCAACCTTCAAAGAGTCGTTCACTTCCCTGTTTATCCTTCCTGGTAAGTTTACCTGCCAATACCCAGTTTTTGTGTGGTGGGTCCCCTCTTCTTACCAAGGAGAAGATACTTTCAGCAAACAAAATCTTTAGGATACAGTTCATTTATTTTCAGTGATACACATTTAAATTTAAACAACACTCTTAAAACACATTTGAAACTCACAGAGGATTTTCATCTTATAAAGCATTTCCAAATTACAAATTAGTATCTAAATCACAAAGCGTAAGGATTTCCAAAACACAGGTAGAACTCTATAAACTAAACAGATGTAGCAACGATGCAGGTGAACAATTCATTTGTTGCAGAAACGGAAGCCAGAGGAAAGGATTCTTGTTCATTCCATTTTTCACCCATGCTTCTTGATGTTCCTTACTCTATTCCTAATAAGCTTGAACTGCTTTCTATATTTATACAGTTTCTTTGCAACTTTAGTGACTTCACGCATACGCGTTCTTTCTTTAGATACCCTTTTTACACAAAGGTCTAAAAAACTCTTGGAGACACAGTTCTCAGCTATCCACCATTAATGCTGTAAAGCTAACTTCCTTGAGTATATAAAACTCCCAACATTAATAGATCAGTTATTGCTTTGCTAAATTATATTATCTATCTGGTCTGCAAGCTTCCTTGAACTAAGCAATTTAGTCAGGTTGTTTGTTTTGAAACAAGCCAAATTATATAACCCATTGTCTTATTCTACATCTCTCAAGCAGCAATAAACCAGGTGTATTGAGCTACATTTCATTCTACAAACAGAGTGTCTGCTAAATGCAGAGCTTATTTGCAAAACTGTGTTTTTAACTTCAAGGTGATTAGTGCTTGCCACTTACATTTTAAGAACTGAAGACAGATATCCATTTACAACCAGAAGCTAAGCAAAACAGATACGCAGTTGGAAGTTTACTTACAATTGTTTGTGATCTTTCCAGAAGCAGCTTCTGTGTTTAGAAAGTGAGCTTTGAAATACATGAACATCCATCACAATATCATCTAATCCCACCCTTCCATCTTCTCTCCTCTCCTCTTCAAGTCTCTTTAGTTTCCATAAACCCTATCCTGAAATCTTTGATTTCCTTCCAAATCTGGTAACTGCACTCTAGGCTAGTTATTGCTTAGCTAAATTATATTATCCAGCTGGTCTGCAAACTTCCTTGAACTAAGCAAGTTAATCAGCTTGTTTGTTTTGAAACAAGCCAAATTAAATAACCCATTGTCTTATTCTACATCAGTTGTTAAATCAGGTGTAGTGATCTTGGGACAATGTCCCACCTCAGGTCCTTAGCAACCTTGGTGAAATGCCCCATAGTGCTTTGCTCAGGCATTTGGGGGTGAAACAACATCACTCATTTGTGAGATGTTGGAAAGGTCAATGATATAGGAGATTTTTAAAAGCAGGAAGAGCTGTGGTAATATAGAGGCTGGTGAAGGGAAATCTAGTGTTTATTATGAAGAGTATAATGGAAAATTTCTTCAGCAGGATGCATCACAACATCACAACTTTGTATGGCAACTGCTCTGTCCAAGACCGTGAGAAAATGCAGAATTATGGATATCCATCAGTCAAACCAGCCTCGCCCCCATAGACTGTCTAGAACTCCCACTACCTTGGGAAAGCAGCCAGCATAATCAAAGACCTCTCCAATAATCAAAGAATGACTCTTTTCCTCTATTCCATCAGGAAGAAATTACAAAATTTCAAAAATATAGGCCACCAGTATCAAGGGCAGCTTCTGTCCCACTGTTATAGATGTCTTGAATGGGCCTCTTGTACGATAAAGATGAAGTCTAGATCTCACAATCTGCTTCACTGTGGCCTTATACCTTACCGTCTGTCCACACTCCAGTTTTTCTGTCAATGTAACACTATTCTGCACCCTGTTATTGCCTTTTCTTTTGTACAAAATTAATGTACTAGCTCAGTTAGCTTTTTACCAAATCGGTATGGTAGGGCACAGGGAGCCAACAGAAGTAACTGAAGACAACTGTGGCTGGCAATAAGGACTTAACATGGGATAAGGTAATAAAACTCTGGATCAGTTGAAAGGCTGGATGTCTGTGAGAAAGAGAAAAAAGGAAAATACAAGCATACTGTATGAATTAAGAGGAGGAGGAGGCTACTTGGCCCCTCAAAAGTGTGCCACCATTTAATAAGATCATTGTTATCTGACTCTAACCTCAGCTTCATATTTCTGATTTCCTAGAATATCCTTTATGCTCCATTGAATATAAAGTATTGATTTACAGATACACCCAGCAGACTGCAGATGCCGGAATAGATAATTATTTTTTTAAAATTTAGGTACACAGCGCGATAACAGGTCTTTGCAGCTCAATGAACCCGAGAGCCCAATTACACCCATGTGACCAATTAACCTACTAACCCATATGTCTTTGGGATGTGGGAGGAAATTGGAGCGCCTGGAGTGAACCCATGCTGTTACAAGGAGAACATACAAGTTAACAGCAGGAATTGAACCTGGGTCACTGGTGCTGTAATAGTGTAAATTTAACTGCTATGCTACCTTGCCACCCATGGAATCTGAATCTGCTGGAAGAACTCAGTAGCTCTAGCAACATGAATCTTGCCCAAACTACCAGCAGATTTTTTTTGTTCAAGGATCAACTTAACTCAGCATTAAAGGTTCAACGATCCTTCTTTTACCAGTCTTTGGTTCATGACTTTCTGAGGGGATAAATTTCACTTCATCTTGGTCTTAAAGTTGACAATCCACTATTTTTGAACCATATCGCCTAGATCTGGATTCTCTCACAAGAGTTAAAATCCTCTCTATATCCACTCTATCAAGATCCCTCAGGATTTAATTTGTTTAAATCAAGTCACCTCTCACTTTCTAAATTCCAATCTAACTTGTCCAACCTTTCTTTCGAAGGCAACCCATCTATTCCAGATGTTACTCTAAAAAAAATCTCTGAATTGCTCCCAACGCATTAATCATTATCATCATCATCATCATTATGTGCTGTGTCATATGATATGGGTGATTATGGTCTTGATCATGATTGTTCTTGGCATTTTTTTTGATAGAACTGGTTTGCCATTGCCTTTTTCTGGGCAGTGCCTTTACAAGACATGTGACCCCAAAGCCGTTATCAATACTCTTCAGAGATTGTCTGCCTGGTGTCAGTGGTCACATAACCAGAACTTGTGATATGCATCAGCTGCTCATAAGACCATCTACCACCTGCTCCCACGGTTTCACGTGGATCTGATTAGGGGGGCTAAGCTGGTGCTCCACCTTGCCCAAGGGAGACCCGCAGATTAGTTTTGAGACAAGCAGCGCCTTACACCTGCTTTGGCAGAAATGTATTTCCACCCTGTCACCCAACACATTAATATCCTTCCTTAAACATGGAGACCAATACTGGACACGGCACTCCAGGTATAGTCTAGTCAATGATGTTTATAATTGGTACAATTTCTGTACTTTTGTACTCAAGTCCCATAGCAATAAGAAGTACCATTGTATTACCTTTTGCAGATTGAACAGCAGGACAACAAAGTTGCTCCATCTGGAACTCTGCAATCCCTATACCAGCAGCATGGTAGAATAGTGGTCAGCACAATGCTTTACAATACCGGCGATCCAGGTTCAATTCCCGCCGTGGCCGGTAAGAAGTTTTTCTGTTCTCCCCTATGACTGCATGGGTTTCCACTGGGTGCTCCAGTTTCCTCCCACAGTCCAAAGATGTATCGGTTAGTAGGTTAATTGGCCATTGAAAATTGGTTCATGATTATGCTAGACTTAAATTGGGGGATTGCTGAGTGGTGTGACTCTAGGGGCCAGAAGTGTCTATTTCATGCTATATCTCTTAAAAAAATTTCAGATAACTCAACTCTTTTTGTTTTTTATGCCCAAATTGACAACTTCCAAGATCACCAAATTATTATCTATTTACCAGATCTTTTACCACATTAAGTAGACAGCCAGTATCTTTTACTCAGGGTTGAAATAACAAATACCAGAGGGCATGTATTTAAAGTGAGAGGGGATAAATTCAAAAGAGATGTGTGGGACAAGTTTTTGGTCAGAGAGTGATGGGTTCCTGGAATAGGCTGCCTGGGGTGGTGGGAGAGGCAAACATGATGCAGGTGTTCAAGAGACTCTTAGATAGGAGCATGGATGTACAGGAAATTGAGGGATACGGACATTGTATTGGAAGAAGGGGTTGCCTGAGCATTTGATTATCATTTAATTAGTTCAGCAAAACATTGAGAGTCATAGGTTGTGCATTGTACTTATTCTGTGTTGTACTGTTCTATGGTATACACAATGTTTATCATAATTATATTCTTCTGATGACTCCTTATTTACTGTACTCTCCACAAGTTTCTTTCCTACCTATCTTTCTACCATCAGCAAATCTAGCAACTATATTGTTGTTGTCTTCATCCAAATTATCTGCATAAATTTTGAAAGGTTGTGGTCCCCTCAGCAATACCTGTGGCACATGCAATGTTTTGCAAAACAGTAAGAAAGATCTATTTATAACTACTCCATTTACTTCTAGCCAACCAACCTTCTATCAGAGTTAATAGCAATACCACAAGGTTTCATCTTCTGCCATAGCTTTTGATGTGGCATCCTATCAAATACATAACTGGAATTCTAAATCTGGTGCATCTATGATTCCCATTTACTCACAGTATGTTTTTTGTCTTTGAAGAATTCCAATATATTGGTCAATCATGACTTCCCATTCACAAAACCACAATGAATCTGCTGATTATCTTGATTATTTTAAGTGCCCTGCAATATTGTCTTTAAAAAAAACTTCAAACATTCTTCCCTGTGACAGATGTCAGCTGACTGATGCATGGTTTCCATTTTTCTGTCTCCCTTATTGACTAAATGTTTCCACTGGTTTGCCACTTTTCAGTCTGATGGAAACTTCACTGAATCAAAGGAATTTTGGTAAATGAAACCGATACATCAGCTTTCCCCCCTCCTCCAGATGAAGTTTATCATGTCACTGAAACTTGTCAGCCTAAGGTTCCAACAATTCGCTCAGCACCACTTCTCCATGATTGTAACGTTTCCCAGTTCATCCCTCCTTTCCAATTCCCAATTTTCAAACACTTCTGTGAAATTAATTGTGTTTTTAATTTGTTCCTGGCTGCTGGCAAAACGTTGCCTCTCTCAGGTGGCATCTTATGCATGTACTGTTGAAAATGCCCTGGCTGCATCACGGCAATTCAAATGTGCAGACTGTAAAAAGCTACATAGAATAATGGATTTTTCCCAATACATCAAGGGCACACTCTTTGGCAGTGGCAGAATTGAACTCCGAACTCCAGAACACCCCGAACCGTAACAGTAACGCGCCCAATTACAGGGTGTGGATTGGAATTGGTTTATTGTTGATGCGTGTACCAAGATACAGTGAAACATTAATGCATGCATCATGCCCTACATAAGGGTATTGGTGAGGGTGAGGAGTTCATCAGCTACGTCAGAGGGGAAGCCATATTTCCTGAAAAAGGAGGATATTTTGAATGCCTGGAAGTCAAAAACCTCATCTAGAGAACAAAATTGAGGTAGCAGAACATAGAACAGTACAGCACAGCACAGAACTGGTCCTCCAGCCCATGATGATTAGCCAAAACAATTAAACTAGTTATTAAACACCTAACTAAACTAATCCCTTCTGCCTACACAATGTAAATTTCCCTTCATATGCCCACCTAAGAACCTCTTTATCATATCTCCTCCACCACCACAGTGCAGTGCAGTCTAAGCACCCACCATTTCAATCATGGGAAAGAGATACTGGCTGTCTAGACTATCTACAACTCTTTTGATCTTATAAGTTTCTATCAAATCAAACAGGTAATGTGGCAATGAGGACAGTGCAGCAAGATTACATCTGCTTTCTCAGGTAGATCATTTATAACACAAATAGAAGAATTCCAGGGTGATCCCTCGGGTGTCCAGGCCAATATTTAGCCCTCGAACAACATCAATGTCACCATGTTGCAGGAAAGGATCAATTGCATTCCGGAGGGTGCAGCAAGACTTATGAAAATATTCCAGGACTGGGAATGATTGGATAGGCCGGAGTCCTGATGAAGGGTCTCAGCTCAAAACATTGATTTTTTGTTCCTTTCCATAGAGGCTGCTGGACCTAATGAGTCTCACCAACGTTTTGTGTGTGTTACTCAGTCTGAAGTTGTTTCTATTGGAGGAGAGAATTAACTGAGTTCTTTAGAATGATACGGAATAAAGAGGACGGATCCATTTCCATTAGCAGAGGAGTCTAAAAACACCAGGCATTAATTCAAAACATTTCAAAGAAGACTGAAGAGGGAGGTGAAGAAATATACTTTTCGCATAAAGTGCAGAATGGTTAAGATTCTGGTTGGAATGAGTGACAGACTGAAAGAATGTCAGAGAAGGGTGAATTCTCTTATGTAAAACAATAAAGTCACCTCTTGATCTCACAATCTATGCAATCTATGTCGATATAGAACAAAGAACATAGAACATTACAGCATAGTACAGACCCATAGACTCATGAAGTGCCGTTCTTTTAATCAGAATCAGGTTTTAGTATCACTGGCGTGTGTCATGAAGTTTGTATTATGCTGCAGCAGTACATTGCAATACATAACAATAAAAATTGTAGATTGCAGTACGAAGTGTATATTTTAAAATTAAGTATGTAGTACAAAAACAGAAAAAAAGAAAAGTAGTGAGGTAGTGCTCATGGATTCAATGTCCATTCAGAAATTGGATGAACAGCAGGAAGAAGCTATCTTTGACTCGTTGAGTGTGTGCATTTAGGCTCCTGTACCTCCTCCTGGATGGTAGTAATGAGAACAGGAAATGTCCAGTGTGATGATGGTCCTTAATGATTGAATCCTTAATCAACTCCAAGATCAATCTAACTCTTCCTTCCACTTATGTATCATACATGTGCCTATATAAGTCTCTTAAATGTCCCTAATATGTTTGCCTCTACCACCAACGATCTTGCACCTTAATGTTTACCTGTCCTGCATTTTCTCTGTGGCTGCTACATTCTGTTACTTTTTAACCTTGTTCTACCTCAATGTATAGTGTAATGATTTGATCTGTATCAACAGTATGTATCAGAATCAGAATCAAAATCAGGTTTAATATCCCTGACATGTGTTGTAAAATTTGTTAACTTTGCAGCAGCAGTGCAATGCAATACATGATAAATATAGAAATAAAACTGTATTGCAGTAATCGTATACGTGACCCTCAGGTTCTGTCGACTGCGTAAGCTTAGGGAAGGCAATCCTGGCTCCACCAAATGTGTGAAATTGAGGTACAAAACCTCCCGTTTGTGTGGACGCTGTGTGATGTGTTACCCTGTTACTGATCAGTACCACGAAATAACTGACAGTACACCACATGCAATTATAGTTCTTTCCTTTTGCTTGTTTTTTCTTCCCACTCTTTTCTATAAGTGTATACCCCAGATACTTTGTGGAGATTTTGTGATATATATGATATATATGTACAATGTCTGAAATACATCTTATGGAAATGTTTGATGAACTTCAATAAAAAAATAAAATTACAAAAAAAAATTAGCTTTATAATTCTCAATCTGACTAAAGGGTTAGTAAAGAAAAACAAAAAGAAAAGGGCTCATTTTAATGAAACAGTCTAATGTGCACCAGTTGGAACTCATGGTTTCCCTTCCCCGATCTTCCTTCGATCTCCCGGCCTTCGTCGGGTCATGGCTCTGCTCTGGTGTCTTCTCTCTTCATCTCCCGCAGAACAAAAGACCCAGATCACCTCGATGTCGGGCACACAGCACAAAAGCACACTCCCCTCATTGGACAGCTCACAGTCCGAAGTACCCGTTATCTCTAACCATAACCCAAACACTGCGTCTACAGAAAGACCATTACATTAGCAGTGAAACCTTTCCCAGGATGTTACACACACATACACACACACAAAATATATATATATATAAAATAGTTAAAATAAGTAATGCAAAGAAAGAAATAAAGTATTGAGGTAGTGTTCATGGGTTCAATATCTATTTAGAAATCTGATGGCAGAGGGGAAGAAGCTGTTCGAGACTTGCTGAGTGTGTGTCTTCAGGCTCCTGTACCTCCTTCCTGATGGTAATAGTGAGGAGGGGGCGTGTCCTGGGTGATGGGAGTCCTTAATAGTGGATGGCACCACTCCTTGAAGATATCTTGGATACTATAGAGGCCTGTGATGGAGATGACTAATTTTACAACTTTCTGCAACTTACTCCGACCCTGTGCAAGAGAAGCTTTGCACTGTATCTCAGTACAGGTGACACTAATAACTCTATTCTAATTCCAAACACATGTATCTGAAGTGTTGTGAGCTGGAGGGCCACAGGACCAGTGTTGAAAGGAGGCATTAGTCTTGCATCCTTTTCAACAAATAGTGCAAAGATAATAGGCTGTGGCCTCGCCCTACTTCATAAATTCTCTGCAAGCCTATGATGTGGTCACCACCTCTCTGCTGTCTGTAGAAGCTCGCTGTTTTTGATTGTGGTACTTTGCAGATGGCCACAGCAAGTACACTTCAAAAGCAAGGATTTGCACAAGGGGTAACAAACAGGGATACCAACCTCACCTCCGTCAGTGACAAAAAAAGTAAGAAATTATGGATATTTCTCAACAATATAAGGCCCCTTCCAATACAGGCAAATTCAATATTTTGCATTCTTGCTGTTCAAAAATATGTAACTGATTCTAAAAGGTTTGGGGAAAGGTGTCATAGAAATGCGCTATTTTACCATTTGAACTGAAGTATTTCTTTTGTCTTATGCTAACATTAATCCTTTCAACAGCTCCAAACAACACATAAAGTAGATCAAAAGCCAGCACATGGTAAATGAAGTGTGATGTTACATTACGGTGTGAAAGTATAGCCTCAACCATATACTTGGTCTTTGAAAGCCACCTGATCTTCACAATATCAAAGATTAGAAGTAAATAATTCAGCCTGATTCCTGATCCCCAATTCAGCTCCCTGTTGACTTGAAGCTCCTCAGACCACATGGATCCCAGAAGCACGCAGTGAGCTTTGCTGGGATCATCGGAAAGCCAGATGTTTCCGATTGCTCATCCCTGCCCACTGCAGCTTGCGTGTACATCCCGGGAATGACAGTAATTTTGGGATAGCATTTCCATATAGAAATACAAGACTGTTTCATCCTACATTCGATACAGATCTGAATAGAAAGTAGAAACAAGAGAATGCTGGATTCTCTAATGCTTCTCAGCATGATGGCAGGTCTTTATACTACTATGTATTATTAATAATAATTTATAGCTTTTAATAACTTGAACAAATAACAATATAACTCAGGCACCCTGTGTGCATAATTTTGGCTTTAGAATTTAGCAATGTAAAATTGAATAGCCTTTGTCTCAAAGTGTGCTTTGAAGATAGTCCAGTACCGGTAGCTGAGGCTTAATTCCCTCAGCTTCAGGCTGGCAACATGGGGAGGGATGAAGCTAAGAGCTGGAAAGTTGATTGGCAAATGGGATACAAAACTGGAGAAGGGCGAGTATCATGGGACAGGAGGCTTGAGGGAGAAAGAAAGGGGGAGGGGAGCACCAGAGGAAGATGGAGAGCAGGAAAGGAGTTACTGTGAGAGGGACAGAGAGAGAAAAAAGAGAGAAAGAAAGAAATAAATGGGAAAATAAATAAATAAATAAACAGGCAGATAAATGAATAAACAAATAAATAAATGAATGAATAGATGAATAAATAAATAAATAGGTGGATGGATAAATAAACAAACAAACAAACAAATAAATAAATAACTCGATAAATAAGGGATGGGGTAAGAAGGGGAGGAGGGGCATTAACGGAACTTAGAGAAATCAATGTTCATGCCATCAGATTGGAGGCTACCCAGACGGAATATAAGGTGTTGTTTACACAAATAAGTTCTACACCTGCCCTTACACTTCCTTCCTCACCACCATTTAGGGCCCCAGACAGTCCTTCCAGGTGAGGCGACACTTCACCTGTGAGTCTGCTGGGGTGATATACTGTGTCCGGTGCTCCCAGTGTGGCCTTCAATATATTGGTAAGACCCGACGCAGGCTGGGAGACTATTTTGTTGAACACCTACGCTCTGTCCACCAGAGAAAGCAGGATCTCCCAGTGGCCACACATTTTAATTCCACGTCCCATTCTCATTCTGCTAAGTCAATCCATGGCCTCCTCTACTGTCAAGATGAAGCCACACTCAGGTTGGAGGAACAACACCTTATATTCTGTACAAACAAACTGGATGAATTCAGCAGGTTGGGCAGCATCCGTTGAAATGAGCAGTCAACGTTTCGGGCCAAAACCCTTCGTCAGGACCTTATATTCCATCTGGGTAGCCTCCAACCTGATGGCATGAACATTGATTTCTCTAACTTCTGTTAATGTCCCTCCTCCCCTTCTTACCCCATCCCTTATTTATTTATTTATTTATTTGTTTGTTTGTTTGTTTGTTTGTTTGTTTATATATTTATTCGTCCATCTATCCATTTATTTATTTTTCCTTTTTTTTCTCTCTCTGCCCCTCTCACAATCACTCCTTGCTTGCTCTCCATCTTCCTCTGGTGCTCCTCTCCCACTTTCTTTCTCCTAGGCTTCCCGCACCTTAATCCTTTCCCTTCTCCAGCTCTGTATCCCTTTTGCCAATCAACTTCCCAGCTCTTAGCTTCATCTCTCCCCCTCCTGTCTTCTCCTATCATTTCAGATCTCCCCCTTCCCCTCCCACTTTCAAATCTCTTACTATCTCTTCTTTCAATTAGTCCTGACAAAGGGTTTCATCCTGAAACGTCAACTGTACTTCTTCCTATAGATGCTGTCTGGCCTGCTGCGTTCCAACAGCATTTTGTGTAAAATACTTTTGCACATGAGATTATTTGTCTCCCTCAGGAACGCTATTGATAACCAATGATATTCTAATTGAAAGTCAACAAATGTAGTTACACCTGAACTACAGGGGGACCAATATCCTTGCATGGAAGCTTGTTAGTGCCATTGGGGAGGGTTTGCAGGGGGATGGGAACCAAAGTGACAGAGCAGATAGTGGAGCAGAGGTGAAAATAAATTATGTTAAAAGTTCATGCAAAGTCGCAAATAGTAGGGTTGTGTGTGGTGGTAATAATCTTCTGAGGTATGTCTATTGTATGTAATTAGTTTTGCTACAACAAGTGTATGGGACATTGGAAAAAAAAAAGTTGAATTTCCCCATGGGGATGAATAAAGTATCTATCTATCTATCTATCTATCTATTTCAATGCGAGGAGTATTGTAGGGAAGGCTGACAAGCTGAGGGCGTGGATTGACACGTGGAATTATGACATTATAGCCATTAGAGAAACTTGGCTACAGGAGGGGCAGGACTGGCAGCTTAATGTTCCAGGGTTCAGATGTTTCAGATGTGATAGAGGCAGAGGGATGAAGGGTGGGGGTGGGGTGGCATTGCTAGTAAGGGAAAATATTACAGCAGTACTCAGGCAGGACAGATTAGAGGGCTTGTCTACCGAGGCCATATAGGTGGAGCTGAGAAACAGGAAAGGTATGACCACATTAATGGGGTTTTATTATAGACCACAAAATAGTCAGCGAGAATTGGAGGAGCAAATCTGCAGAGAGATAGCAGATAACTGCAGGAAACATAAAGTTGTGATAGTAGGGAATTTTAATTTTCCACATATTGATTGGCACTCCCATACTGTTAAAGGTCTAGATGGGTTAGAGTTTGTAAAATGTGATCAGGAAAGTTTTCTAAATCAATCTATAGAGGTACCAGCTAGAGAGGATGCAATAGTAGATCTCCTATTAGGAAGTGAGTTAGGACAGGTGACGGAAGTGTGTGTAGGGGAACACTTTGGTTCCAGTGATCATAACACCATTAGTTTCAACTTGATCATGGATAAAGATAGATCTGGTCCTCGGGTTGAAGTTCTAAACTGGGAAAAAGGCCAAATTTGAAGAAATAAGAAAGGATCTAAAAAGCATAGATTGGGACAGGTTGTTCTCTGGCAAGGATGTGATTGGTAAGTGGGAGGCCTTCAAAGGAGAAATTCTGAGTATGTTCCTGTCAGGGTAAAAGGCAAAATGAATAAGAATAAGGAACCTTGGTTCTTGAGGGATATTGGAACTCTAATAAAGAAGAAGAGAGAGATGTATAACATGTATAGGCAACATGGAGGAAATAAGATGCTTGAGGAGTATAAAAAGAGTAAGAAAATGCTTAGGAAAGAAATCAGGAGGTCTAAAAGAAGACATGAGGTTGCTTTGGCAGTCAGGGAGAAGGATAATCCTAAGAGCTTCTACAGATATATTAAGAGCAGAAGGATGGTAAAGGATAAAATTGGTCCTCTTGAAGATCAGAGTGGTCGGCTATGTATGGAACCGAAAGAAAAGGGGGAAATATTAAATGTTTTTTTTGCGTCTTATTTACTAAGGAAACTGGCATGGAGTCTATGGAAATAAGGCAAACAGGTAGTGAGGTCATGGAACCTATACAGATTGAAAATGAGGAGGTGCTTGCTGTCTTGAGGCAAATCAGAGTAGATAAATCCCTAGGAACTGACAGGATATTCCCTCGGACCTTGAAGGAGACTAGTGTTGAAATTGCAGGGGCCCTGGCAGATATATTTAAAATGTCAGTATCTACAGGTAAGGTGCCGGAGGATTGGAAGATAGCTCATGTTGTTCTGTTGTTTAAAAAAGGCTCTAAAAGTAATCCGGGAAATTATAGGCTGGTAAGTTTGACGTCAGTAGTAGGTAAATTATTGGAAGAAGTACTAAGAAACAAGTGTTTGAATAGACAGGGACTTATTAGGGAGAGTCAACATTGCCTTGTGCATGGTAGGTCATGTTTAACCAATCTATTAGAGTTTTTTGAGGAGGTTACCAGGAAAGTGGATGAAGCGAGGGCAGTGGATGTTGTCTACATCTACAATAAGGCCTTTGACAAGGTCCCGCATGGGAGGTTAGTTAGGAAGATTCAGTCACTAGGTATGCATGGAGAGGTAGTAAATTGGTTAGACATTGACTTAATGGGAGAAGCCAGTGAGTGGTAGTGAAGGATTGCTTCTCTGAGTGGAGGGCTGTGACTAGTGGTGTGCCACAGGGATCAGTGCTGAGTCCATTGTTATTTGTCATCTATATCAATGATCTGGATGATAATGCGGTAAATTTGCTGATGATACAAAAATTGGAGGTATAGTGGACAGTGAGGAAGGTTTTCAAAACTTGCAGAGGGATTTGGATCAGCTGGAAAAATGGGCTAAAAAATGGCAGATGGAGTTTAATGCAGGCAAGTGTGAGGTATTGCACTTTGGAAGGACAAACCAAAGTAGAACATACAAGGTAAATGGTAGGACACTGAGGTGTGCAATAGAACAGAGGGATCTGGGAGTACAGATACATAATTCCCTGAAAGATAGATAGGGTCGTAAAGAGAGCTTTTGGTACATTGGCCTTTATAAGTCAAAGTATTGAGTATAAGAGTTGGAATGTTATGGTGAGGTTGTATAAGACAATAGTGAGCTTGAATTTGGAGTATTGTGTGCAATTTTGGTCACCTAATTACAGGAAGGATATTAATAAGGTTGAAAGATTGCAGAGAAGGTTTACAAGGATGTTGCCGGGACTTGAGAAACTGAGTTACAGAGAAAGGTTGAATAGGTTAGGACTTTATTCCCTGAAGCGTAAAAGAATGAGGGGAGATTTGATAGAGGTACATAAAATTATGATGGGTATTGATAGAGTGAATGCAAGCAGGTTTCTTCCACTGAGGCTAGGGGAGAAAATAAAACAGAGGTCATGGGTTAAGGGTGAAGGGGGAGAAGTTTAAAGGGAACATGGGGAGGGGCTTCTTCACACAGAGAGCGGTGGGAGTGTGGATTGAGCTGCCAGATGAAGTGGTAAAAGCGGGCTCACTTTTAATATTTAAAAAAAACTTAGACAGGTACATGCATGAGAGGGGTATGGAGGGATATGGTCCAGGTGCAGGTCAGTGTGACTGGGCAGAAAAATGTTTTGACACAGCCAAGACGGGCCAAAAGGCCTGTTTCTGTGCTGTAATGTTCTATGGTTCTAAATGCACCTAATGAAATGGCTCTCTCTCATTCTTTTACATTCTTAATTATGTAAGAAACCTAGTCTTCTGACAACCAACAATTTTAACTTCTGTGTTGTGTTTCCTCCTCTTTGATTTGGAGCAAGAAGACTGCGAGTGAACAGCTGATTTCCGGAGCAAAGTCAGTTTTACTACTCGGGGTAAAAGAGAGGCAAGACTGCGCAGGCGCGTGGCATCAACCAGTAAAGCGCGAAAGGTTTAAAAAGAAGACCGCCATATTCAGAGGGCAGCGGAGTGAGAGGCAGCAGAGTGATAGGGCTTTGGCTCAACAGGCTTAGGCGGTAACAGGACGAGGCGAGGTAGGTTTACCTGTGTTACTTGCAGAAAGGAGGAAGTATGTGCGTGAGGCCAGTTTTCTGTGCTCGGTGTCAGATGTGGTGTCAGTCTCCCAGCCCCCCAGACAGCCATATCTGCACCAGGTGTGTCGAGCTGCAGCTCCTAAGGGACTGAGTTAGGGAACTGGAGATACAGCTCGATGACCTTTGCCTGGTCCGGAAGAGCGAGGAGGGGATGGAAAGGAGTTATAGGCAGGTGGTCACACCAGGGCCACCGGAGACGGACAAGTGGGTCACAATCAGGAGAGGGAAGGGAAAGAGTCAGGTAATAGAGAGTACCCCTGTGGCTGTAACCCTTGACAATATGTAATCCTGTTTGAGTACTGTTGGGGGGTGGGGGGGGTGACAGCCTACCTGGGGAAAGCAACAGTGGCCGTGCCTCTGGCGCAGAGTCTGGCCCTGTGGGAAAGGAAGAGGAAGGCAGAAGTGATAAGGGACCCTATAGTTAGGGGGTAAGACAGGCTATTCTGTGGACGCAGGAAAGAAACTCGGATAGTAGTTTGCCTCCCAGGTGCCAGGGTCCGGGGATGTTTCAGATCCCATCCAAGATATCCTGCACTGGGAGGGAGAACAGCCAGAGGACGTGATACATATTGGTACCAATGACATAGGTAAGGAAAAGGGAAAAAAGACTACATGGAGTTAGGAAGGAAGTTGAGAAGCAGGACCGCAAAGGTAGTAATCTTGGGATTATTGCCTGTGCCACGCAACAGTGAGAATAGGAATAGAATGAGGTGGAGGGTAAATACCAGGCTGAGGGATTGGAGCAGAGGGCAGGGATTGAGATTTCTGGATCGCTGGGACCTCTTTTGGGGCAGGTGTGACCTGTACAAAAAGGACGGGTTGAACTTGAATCCCGGGGGACCAATATACTGGCGGGAAGGTTTGCTAAGTTTACTGAGGTGTGCCTCAGGGATCTGTTCTGGGACCCCATCTCTTCGTGATTTTTATGAATGACCTGGATGAGGAAGTGGAGGGATGGGTTAATAAATTTGCTGATGGCACAAAGGTTGGAGGTGTTGTGGATAGTGTGAAGGGCTGTCAGAGGCTACAGCAGGACATTGATAGGATGCAAAACTGGGCTGAGAAGTGGCAGATGGAGTTCAACCCAGATAAGTGTGAGGTGGTTCATTTTGGTAGGTCAAATATGATAGCAGAATATAGTATTAATGGTAAGACTCTTGGGAGTGTGGAGGATCAGAGGGATCTTGGGGCCCGAGTCCACAGGACACTCAAAGCAGCTACACAGGTTGACTCTGTGGTTAAGAAGGCATACGGTGTATTGGCCTTCATCAATCGTAGAATTGAATTAAGGAGCCGAGAGGTAATGTTGCAGCTATATAGAACCCAGGTCAGACCCCACTTGGAGTACTGTGCTCAGTTCTGGTCGCCTCACTACAGGAAAGATGTGGAAACCATAGAACGGGTGCAGAGGAGATTTACAAGGATGTTGCCTGGATTGGGAAGCATGCCTTATGAGGATAGGCTGAATGGACTTGGCCTTTTCTCCTTGGAGCGACAGAGAATGAGAGGTGACCTGATAGAGGTGTATAAGAAAATGAGAGGCATTGATCATGTGGATAGTCTGAGGCTTTTTCCCAGGGCTGGAATAGTTACCACAAGAGGACACAGGTTTAAATTGCTGGGGAGTAGGTACAGAGAAGATGTCAGGGGTAAGCTTTTTACTCACAGAGTGGTGAGTGCGTGGAATGGGCTGCTGGCAAAGGTGGTGGAGGCGGATACGACAAGGTCTTTTAAGAGACTTGGATAGGTACATGGAGCTTAGAAAAATAGAGAGCTATAGGTAAGCCTAGTAATTTCTAAGGTAGGGACATGTTCAGCAGAACTTTGTGGGCCAAAAGGCCTGTATTGTGCTGTAGGTTTTCTATTTTTCTATTTTTTGTTTCTATTTTTCATTAAGGCTGTTAGGGAAACAGAGATAAAGGGAAGGACATGGTCACTATTTGAGCAGGATGTATCACTAAAATATATTAATTTTCTTCCTCTGTTGGCAGTGACGAAGATGTTCCATGAGTGCAGATCTGAAATTGAGTTATCATTTTTCTCAATTTATAGATGTTGCTTCAACAAGTCTTAAAAAAGGTTCAGCTCAAAACCAAGTTTATTGTCATTCAAACATACACTAGTGTACAGCTAAATGAAACATTCAAAAATGCTGGAGGAATTCAGCAGTCCAAGCAACATTTCCAGCCAAAAATGCTGACTGTTTATTCCTTTCCACAGATGCTCCTGACCTGCTGAGTTCCTCCAGCATCTTGTGTGTGTTCCTTTGGATTTCCAGCATCTGCAGATTTTCTCATGTTTGTAAATGAAACATTGCTCCTCTGGAGTCAAGGTACAAGACACACTACATTCATGTAGTCACATACAGCACATATAGTTACAATCCATGACACAGTCACAAGCTAATATTAGCACAAGTCTCTGAGTGACATGGCTTGAAGATGGACGGTTTGACATAAAATCTGAGGTGCACGTTTATGTAGGACTGTATAATGTTACTGGTACTACTTAATAAAGCAAGTGGTTGTATAAATATGTGAAACACCAGCATCAAAGATGAAAGGTGACCAGTGCAGGATGAGAGTGTGTCTGTGAGTTGGGGAGTGGTGTGGATAGGGCATTTGGACAGGGTGTATGTAAGTGCTGAGTGGCAGCAGGGTGTTACCCTGGCTAAAGAAGCTGTCATCCAGCCTGATGGCTCTGTTTCGTATACAGTCGACCCTCCTTATCCGTAAGGGATTGGTTCCAGGACCCCCCGCAAACAGCAAAAAACGCGGATGCTCAAGTCCCTTATTTAACCTGTCTCAGTGCGGTGGTCTTTAGGACCCAGCGCCCGCAGTGTTTCAGTTCCGTTGACGGAAAACAATCACGATTGAAAATAAAGTGGAAACAATAAAGCAATCAGAAAGAGGTGAAACACCATCGATCATTGGAAAAGCGTTAAGCTACAGTTGGTCAACGACTGGAACAATTTTAAAGGATAAAGTGATAATGGATCATGTGAAAGGCCCTGCCCCGATGAAAACTACAATTATTACTAAGCAACACAGTGGTTTAATTATTGAAATACATACATTTCTTAAGTGTTTTATGTGCATAGAAAGGTAAAATATATACTATATACTAAGACAAACGTTTGACTAACTGACGCTAAATAATACTGGATGTACCTGTTCCAACTTACTTATAATACCTAATACAAAGTAAATGCTACATAAATAGTTGTTATACTGTATTGTTTAGGGAATAATGACAAGAAAAAAAGTCTGTACATGCTCAAACAACGAATGCTGGAGAGAGAACTTACAGTTTTTTTTATCCCGATCCGCGATAACCTGTGCACATCCTCCCATATACTTTAAATCATCTCTAGATTACTTATAATACCTAATACAATGAAAATGCTATGTAAATAGTTGTTATACTGTATTGTTTAGGTAATAATGACAAGCAAAAAAAGTCTGTACATGTTTAAACAGCAAGTGCTGGAGAGAGAACTTCCAGGTTTTCCTGATCCATGGTTGGTTGAATCTGTGCATGGGGAACCCGCAGATTAGGAGGGCCAACTGTACTGCGGTACCATCTGCCTGATCTCAGAAAAACTGCACAGGAAAAGTAATTTTGTGCTCTGACTCCTAGGACAGAAACTGAGCTGATGTGGGAGTTATTGGGAGAAAGATTTAACCTGATGGGTAGCTGTTCAAAATATTTGAATATCCAGTGGCAAACCTCGATCTCCTCTACATGCATTGCACACAGAGGAAGAACAAGAGATTCTGCAGATGCTAGAAATCTTGAACAACAGAGACAAATTGCTAGAGGAGCTTAACAAGTCAGACGCGTCTATTGAGAGAAATAAACAGTCGACGTTTTGGGCCGAGAGCCTTTATTTTATGTGTGTTGCTCTTGGACTAAGATCTGTGAAAATATTTAGCAATTCAATTTTAGCCCAGAGGCACTGCTGTCAACACTGAGCCGTAAATTTATTTATTATTGTAATGTGGGGAAAGTTAATCATCTTCATTAACAACTTCTATGTTTTACACGGTTGGCATTTTCCTGGATTAATTTGGTTTTAATTGACCAAGCTATCTATGCAAAATTCAATCCTATCCCAGTATTTCATTTTGATTGGGGACAACATTGGCCTAATCTTATTGCTGAATAGTCCCATTCTTGTCCTTCAGTGCTTATTTTGACGTTGGCTAAATACCAGCTGACATCACTGTTACTGCTCCAGGATTTGTCCTCTAGAAGTTCAAAAGTTCAAAGATCAAAATAAAATTTATTATCAGAGTACATACATGTCACCTTATATAACCCTGAGATTCTTTTTTCTGCAGGCATACTTAGAAAATCTATAAAACAGTAACTGTAAACAGGATTAATGAGAAACAAATGGTATAAATGCAAATATAAATAAATAGCAAGAAATAATGAGATCATGAAATAACAAGGTAAGGATCCTTAAAGTCAGATCATCAGTTGTGGGAACACCAGAAATAGAATGAGTGTAGTTATACATTTTTTTTCCAAGAGACTTTAAGATTGAGGGGTAGTAATAGTTCTTGAACCTGGTGGTATGAGTCCTGAGGCACTTGTACCTTCTACATGAGGACAGCTGTGAGAAAACTATCTGGAGTATTGTGTACAGTTCCAGTCACCAAATTATAGGAAAGATGTCAACAAAATAGAGAGCGTACAGAGGAGATTTACGGTACTAGAATGTTACCTGGGTTTCAGCACCTAAGTTACAGTGAAAGGTTGAACAAGTTAGGTCTTTATTCTTTGGAGCGTAGAAGGTTGAGGGGGGACTTGATAGAGGTATTTAAAATTATGAGGGGGATAGATAGAGTTGACATGGATAGGCTTTTTCCATTGAGAGTAGGGGAGATTCAAACAAGAGGACATGAGTTGAGAGTTAGGGGGCAAAAGTTTAGGGGTAACATGAGGGGGAACTTCTTTACTCAGAGAGTGGTAACTGTGTGGAATGAGCTTCCAGTAGAAGTGGTAGAGGCAGACTCGATATTATCATTTAAAAAAAATTGGGTAGGTATATGGACAGGAAAGGAACGGAGGAAAGGAGTGCAGGTCGGTGGGACTAGGTGAGAGTAAGTGTTTGGCATGGACTAGAAGGGCCGAGATGGCCTGTTTCCGTGCTGTAATTGTTATATGGTTATATATGGTTAAAAGACAGTGGATTGGGTGGTGAGGATCTTTGATAATGGCTGCTGATTTTCTACGGCAACATTTCCTGGAGATGAGCTCAATGGCTAGAAGGGCTTTATTTGTGATGTACAGGGCTGAATTCATTACCTTTTGTAGGAATCTCCACTCAAAGATATTGGTGTTCCCATACCAGGCCATAATCCAGCCAGCCAGTACACTTTCCTCCACACATCTATGGAAGTTTGCCAAGGTTTTTGATGACCTAACAAATCTCTGCAGACTCCTGAGGGAATAGAAGTACTGCCGTGCTTGTTTTTTGCAATTATATTTCTATGATAGGACTCTCAGGGGCTTTTCAGTAGCTAGCCTCTCTCATGCCTGCCTCTGGCCTGTACATTTCTGGAAATGCCATGCATCATGGTCAGTGAATCACAACTATCACTGTCTTCCTCCCTGCCATTCTATGGCCATATGAAATGACCCACAGTTTGTAGGTCTACATGGGATGATAGAGGATTATCATAGAAAGGGACCAAGAGGCTTAGTGTGAATGCATCTGCAAAATTGAGGCAGTCACACTCAAACTTTGTTCCCAGAACTTGCTTGATAGTCCTGGCTCATTTATTTTTGGGTTAGGGTTAAAGACTAAAGATTAAAGATTGGCTTTATTTGCTATATGTACATCAAAACATTGAAACATTGAAACACTGTGCGATGATGTACTGAAGCAAGCCTGGATGTGTTGCCATGTTTCCAGCACCAAGATAACTTGCCCACAATTTACAAACCTGTACGTCATTGAAACATGGGAGAAGTACCAGAAGAAACCCACATGGTCATGGGGAGAATGTAAAAACTCCTTACAGACAGCAGCTGGAATTCAAGTTCAAGTTTAATTAATGGTCATTTAACTGTATACATGTATACTGCCAAATGAAGCAATGCTCCTCCAGACCAAGGTGCACAACACAGTACAAATAACTCATATACATAACACATGAAGTAATATTACCACATATAAATTAACAAATACTGAGGCCTATTTATGATACACTTCAAAATACTTTACAATATTTAATATTAATGCACTTTTGTCAGTTATTTATGAGTATCATCTGGAGATTTTATCCTTACCTTCATAAGTTATCATGTGTTACGTGTACTACTGTGCTTTATACCCTGGTTTGAAGAAATGTTGTCTTATTTCTATATAGATTATATTGTTACATACATGTATATAGTTAAATGATAATGAGATTGACTTGCCTTGACTTTCTTGTCCTAATGTTTCTGATACCTCCTACCTGATGCTTGGGGCTCAAAGAGACTGCTGGATGGATGGAAGGGATCATTGATGATGCTAATGTCCCTGCATATGCAGTGGTCCTGATAAATATCTCCAGTGGGGAAGAGAGATCCTAATAATCCTCTCAGCGCTTCTTGCAATCCTTTGTAGAGATTTGCAGTCAGATGTCTTGTAATTCCTGTACCAGACAGTGATGCAGCTGGTCAGGACACTCTCGATGGTGCTCCTGTAAAAATTGATTAGAATTATTGTGGTGGCGGTGGGCACTTGCCTCAATATCCTCAGGAAGTAAAAATGTGCTTTCTTGACCAAAGATTTGATGTTGAGGGATCAGGTTAGATCGTCCATTATGTGCATTTCCAGAAATTTGGTGCTTCTAACTTTCTCCGTTGAGGAGCTGTGTATGTGCAGTGAAGAGTGGTCAGTCTGCACCTTCCTAAAATCCATAATTATCTCTTTGGTCTTGTTCACATTGAGACTCAAATTGTGCTTGCACCATTCTACCAGCTGCTCATCGTCATTGTTGATGAAGCCAATCACTATTGCGTCTTCAGCGAACTTGATGATTCAGTTTGAACTGGATCTAGCAGTGCAGACAGGCCGGGCAGCGGGCTGGGCTCTCAGCCCTGGGAGTGCTGGTGCTCAGCATGATGGAGCTAGAGATGTTGCTGCCAATATGAACTAACTGTGGTCTTTCTGTCAGAAAGTCCAAGATCCAATTACAGAGAGTGTGTTGAGACCCAAAGAGGACAGCTTACCCACCAGCTTCTGAGGGATGATCACATTAAAAGCAAAGATGAAGTCAATAAACAGCGTCCTGGCATATGAGGCACCATTTTTTAAATGGAACAAAATGGAATGGAGTCTAGAGTATATGGCATCCTCGGTAGACCAATTTAAACAATAAGCAAACTGGAAAGGGTCCATTGTTGGAAGACAACAAATCACTCATAGCACTTCATTATTTTTGAGGTTTGTGCCATTGGACGACAGTCATTGAGGCAGGCTACTGTTTCCCTATTAGGCACCAGGATGATGGTGACCATCTTGAAGCCTAAGAAGGCAGGGGACTGTACCAGCAAGAAGTTGAAGTTGTCCGTTAGAATCTCTTTTAATTGGACTGCACAGTCTCTCAACACCCAACCAGCTATGTTATCAGGACACACAGCCTTACGTAGGTTGACCTAGCTAGTGTGCTTTCTCACACAAACAGTGTGCTGCTTCTCAGTTTGGGGGGGGGGGGGCTTTCTCTATTTCTCTAAATCTTTACTATTTGTCTTAAATCTATGTCCATTGGTTAATCACCCATCCAAATGGCCATTAAATTGATGGTGGCTGCATTCAGAGGGATAACCTGATTTCATGACACTTTAAACCCCCTGGACTTCTGGACTCTGAACAGAATGATATTATGCTTCTCTGTAACAAAGACAGAAAGCTTTTCTTCCCCATCTCCTCCAGCTGAAAGTTCTGAAAGCAAATCTGCCTGCTAGCACGTTCCAGTCCGTTGTCAATTGCCACATGAACAAGTCAAGAAAGATGGGTTTATTGGGAATTGTAACTTCTTAGAGTAAAAGAATTCTTGAGAATTTGATGCTGTAGTCCCAAGGGCTTCTGTAAAACAAATTATCCCTGCAATTTATTGTAATCCCCAATTTCCCTGTAAATCAGTGAGAACAACCCCTTTGAATTCCTTTGGTTTATAAAAATAAATAAATAAATTGTGCCAGAAAGCCAAGCCTTAAATACTAGATCATTTTCCTGCAAAAATGATTTTTGTTACATCCTATTTACTTTTAATGTTATATTGATAATAGTATTTTACAGAATTATCAAAGATTGCTTTTGAGCGCAGATAATTTATTTTACACTAACCAACTGACACTTATTAATATTCATAAAGCTAAGCCAACTATTATTGTTAGAATGTTCAGACAAGCATGTAACGACATTAATAAGCTCAGCAACAAAAATTGTGCCATTAATATTCATAGGATTTGTAATTCATGGATTTGCTAAAGCCTCAGTCTGCTCTTTTATTTTCATAATTTGTCTTTACATGTTCTGTTCAGAAAGCTGCAGCTTAAACTCTGCGACATATCTTAGTAAAGGTACCACAAGGAATACAAAGAGGATAATGTTAGCTTAACCCATGGGATCAGGTAGAACTTTTTCTTCATAACCAGACCAATTTTATCCAGCAATATCACAGAAATAAAGATAAGGTAACAGTATTTCTGTTTCCCAACCATCAGCCTATGTTAAAGTTCCACTCAAGACTTGATTAAAAAACTCCCTTCAGGGTCTTTAAATAACCTGTCAGAGCCCAAGGTTGTACGTTCGGCCATATCAATCTTCAGTCATATTTAGGAAAAAATGCTTCAAACATCATATCATGAAAGATCATAAAATAGAGGAGCAGAATTAGGCCACTTGACCCATTGAGCCTGCTCCACCATTTCATCATAGCTGATCCAATTTTTCTCTCAGCCCCAAGCCCTGTATTCCTTCATGCCCTGACTAATCTCAAATCTATCAACCTCTGCCTTAAATATACATAAAGACTTGGCCTCCACAGCTGCCTGTGGCAAAGAATTCCACAGATTCACCACTCTCTGGCTGACGGAACTCCTCCTCATCTCCATTCTAAAAGGATGCCCTTCTATTCTGAGGCTGAAATGAAGAACACTGAATTAAATAACCATTAGTTCCAGTGATGGCTCCAGATAGCATATAGTTGCATTATTCACTGAGCTCCTGCAGAAACATTCTCAACCTTTGCAGAAGGAAGGCCTCTTATTCCTGACAAATACCACTTAAACAGGAGAGCATGTGAGGATCTTTGAGCGTTTCTGGCATCTTGCCAGAAGTTGTCACTGAGCCTTTCAGCCTCTGAAATTTGGTCCTTACTGACCATGTTGAGGAAAGTAACGACTTGCTGGCATACGGATGGCAAAGTGCCAGCTGATGAGAATGGTATCACCTGAACTATACGGGGATCAATTAAGACTCATCATCGGTAGGTGCATTGATGTTTTATTGACCTGATTTCACTCCATCAGCGGCAGATGTACAGCTCCAAAGGACAATGCAAATTATGTGTTCCTATAGCTATCTTCATAAATGAGAAATTTGACTTGCAAGAAAGCATATGAGGTGTCCTAGGGGAGAAGACTCTAGCTTTAGTAGAGTGTACATGAACAACAAAATTAAAATGCCCATCACTAGCGTTTCAGTGACTCCTACAAGGAGCAGATGGACACAAGTGGTTTCCGCATTCATTGCTATTTTATATGGTTTATCTTTCTTAAAACATTCTCACCCACTTTTGGCCACAGAAGCACAGAGGGAATGAAGACACAATGGACCACAGATGTTTTAATCTGGAGTTAAAAAAATACAAATTGTCATAAGAACTCAGCGGACCAAGCAGCATCTATGAGGGGAGATGTGCAGTCAATGCTTTGGGTCAAATCCTTCATCTGGACTGGAGAGGGAATGATGTTTAAGAAGAGATGACATTGCTATGTTGGTGCCAGAAGCATGGTCACCCTTGGGGGCACCCACCCTCACACACAACCTTGGACTATGTTAGTTGTTGATGTAAACTAACCATTTCCTTGTATTTTGTGACGTGCAGGTGAAATGTAAAGCTAATCTTTTCTTTAATTCTGCATTTAGATAGACAATCACAGAATTCAATGGAATTAAATGCACTGGTCGGTTTACATGTCAACATTCAAGTTCAAAACAGATCAATATGAAGTTCCAAATTGGCCCACCATTCAAATTTGAAACAGACCCAACGCTAGCTGCATGCCAATTCAGAGAAAAGCATGTGGCATCACAGAGCAAAGCCCTGGCTTGTCTCTTTCCGGCATCACTTCAGAATCACAGCAAACACTGTGTCTGTGACAGATGGAACAGGCGATGGAGACCTGTTTTTCATTTAGGATATCACCTTCCAATTTCTCTGAAAGCAATGGGGGCAGCTTCTCATAAACACTGCTTGGGTATTTGTCCATTTCCTGTAGTCTGAGTCTGTGCCGCCTGGTAGTTAGGTCTGAGGATGCTGTCCAGAACTTCTGGTGAAGCTAGATGTCCTGGTCCCATTGCTGCCACTGAGATTTAAAGCTGTCTAAACAAAGAGAGTGAGGGCTTGCATTTATACAGAGGCTAAGACAACCTTAGCATGTCCCAATACACTTCACAACTAATGAGCAACTTTTTGAACTGAAGTCAGTATTGCAAGGTAGCAGAAAGGTCTTTTAGATTGCTCACAGCAAGATCGAACAAACAGCAATATATTGATAGACTGTGGTGAACTACATATACCTGTCTGGACACGCCCCCCCGCTGACTGCTCCTGTGGCTCCTCCCACAGACCCCGGTATAAAGGCGATTGGAGACACTGCTTCTTCCTCAGTCTCCAGGATGTTGTGTGGTGGTCGCTTGCTGCTGACGGTGGTTCTTCCAGCCAATAAAAGCCTACCTTAACTCACGTCTCCGAGAGTTATTGATGGTGCATCATAGACATATAGGTATTTTTAGTAATGCTAATTGAGACATAAATATTATGCAGGACACCAGATACAACTTTGAAAGAGTGTGATAGTAAGTCCAAAAGAATTCATTTCAAAAGTAGCGAAACATAATCTCATTGGGCAGAAAGGGTCTGTTACCGTGCTGTATTTCCAATGTAGAATAACTCTTCCTGAACCTGGTGTGTGAGCCCTGAGGCTCCTGCACCATATTCCTGATAGGAGTAGTGAAGAAAGCATGCAACACACACAAAATGCTGGAGGAACTCAGCAGGCCAGGCATCATCTATGGAAAAAAGTAAACAGTCGATATTGCAGGCCGAGATGGGAAAGGAAAGGGGAAGGAGTCAGACTAAGAAGGTGGGGATGGGGGGAGGAAGAAGTAGAAATTGTCAGGTTATAGGTGAAATAGATGAAACTATGAGACCAGGAGGGGGTGATGTAAAGAACCGGGAAGTTAATTGGTGAAAAAGGTAAAGAGCTGGAGAAGGGGGAATCTGATGGAAAAGCACAGAAAACCATGGAATAAAGGGAAAGGGGCGGAGTACCAGAGGAAGGTGATGGACAGGTAAGAAGACAGGTATGAGAGGGAAACAAGAATGGGGAATGGTGAAGGAGAGGAGGCGCTCCACCTTCACCATTCCTGACATCCTGTGCTCCCGCCAATTTACACACTTGCTCTCTGCTCCACATTGACAAATACAGTACTGTGCAAAAGACTTAGGCACCCTAGGAATCTGCTCGTCCAAGCATTCAAGCTCCAGTATCTCCACCCAGAAGGTAAAAGAGAGGAAAGGGAATGGCCCTGTTGGCAGGCATCTGAAGATATTAGCCCCGAAGATAGTCATCTATTTCTTTTTATGTAGCAACTGAATTAAAGTAATAGGCTTCAGGTTGGGTGGGACTATAACTGGAGGTCAAGGGTTAAGGTGAAAGGTGAAACAGTTAAGAGGAAACTTCTTCACTCAGAGTGTTGTAAGAGTGTGGAACGAGCTGCCCACGCTAGAGGTGCATATGAGCTCTATTTCAATGTTTTAAGAGAAATTTGGATAGGTACATGGATGGCTGGGGCATGGAGGGCTATGCATCCAATACAGGTTGAAGGTAAATAGTTCAGCATGGACTAGATGGGCCAAAAGGCCTGTTTCAGTGCTGTAGTTTTCATGACTCTATACACCCTCATCTTGCCTAATAGACTGACCATGAATGATGTCTGACAACAGCAAAAAAATTAAGGAGGCAGAAACTATTATAATGTCTAGCAAATGTCAATCATGCCTTTGATATTACATTCACATGCAACAGCAAATATGTTCACAGCTCTAAGTCACATTTTTGATGCTCTTCTCACATATTCTGACTTAAACTTGAGAAAGCAGATTAAACCACTATAAAGCCCTTATAATGATTTCTGCACAAAATTTACTGCAATGGAATATGAATGCTTGAGCTTCTATTTGCAGGCAAGGATTGAACAAAGAAGAGACTGAGATCATAGTTCAGTTCATTCGCATTAGTGTGAATGCAATTCTTGTAAATTTTATTGCACATTTTGAAGTTTGAAGTCAAGCTAATACAAGATAATTTCAATAGACAAAAGTCAGTGATAATGTTGAGTAGAGCTGAGTTATAAAAAATTAATACCTGGCCCGGGTAACTTTAGTTTAAATCATTATTTGTCCAATTCTATATGTGCATAAGGAATAAGGATCAAGGAGCAACTTTATTTGCCATATACATTTACATGTTATAGGAATTTGATATGATGTGTTGGTATGACTTGCAGCAAAAAAACATTGAACAATTCTAACATCAATTGTTTATTCCTTTCCATAGATGTTGCTTGACCTGTTGAGTTCCTCTAGCATTTCGTATGTGTCCCAAAAGAATAAAGAATTACATTAAAATAAGTTAAAGGTTAAAGTATGGATATGGAATAAAATGTGCGTAAATACATAAATATTAGCCTGCATGTTATTTACGATGAAAATGGCATTATAAAAGTGGTTTAAAGTGTTTACAGAGAAGTGCAGTGACTGAGGTAATTGATGCAATTGCTCAATAAGGTTATATATTTTTGAAGACTAACACAAGAATGTTTCCATAAAGTGGTGAGAAAGTTATGCTTCAGGTGTAATGACCTTCGTCACATAATACCAAGAGCATGAGTCAAAGTAAGATAGATAATTTATGACACAAAAGGAGGTCAAACAATTCATTGAGGAAGAGCTACCAAACTTAATCACCTCTGCTAACATTAAGCTCATAGCCATCTTGGTCACAGATCAGTTATGGAAGCCAAGTCATTTTTCAAAGTACTATCCTTTCTGGTAGTAAGTTCCAGAGCCCTACCATTTTCTGGGTGAAAATATTTTCCTCATCATCATTCATATCTTTCTGCCAATTGCTTTAAATCTCTTCCTTCATTTTTTGGTCACTCCACTAAAGGAATTACTTAATTTGTCCCAGTTCCTTATCAGGTAAAGCAACTCAATTAAACTTGTTCTCAGCCTCTTCTGTTCAAAATAAAATAACCCAAGCCAATCTTTTTTTTAAATTGCTACAACATTTCACTCTTTGTTATCTCTGCAGCCTCTACAGTGTAATCATATCTGATGAAGGGTCTTGGCCCATAACATTGACTGTTTATACTTTTTCATAGATGCTGTCTGGCCTTCTGAGTTCCTCCAACATTTTAGAACATAGAACAATGCAGCACAGTACAGGCTGTATGTATAAATTTAATTTTCAGCATCTGCAGATTTTCTCTTGTTTGTAATTATATCTATCCTGAATTGTGTCCAGAACTGGAATTCTTAAGCAGTGGTTGAACTGGTAGTGTGTATAGCTATATAATAATCTTCTTCTTCATATTGAAAGATTCAAAGTACATTTAGTATCAAAGTATGCATGCAGGAAACAGCCCTGAAATTTGTCTTCCTCACAGACAGCCACAAAACAAAGAAGAACTATGGAATCAACCCATTCAAAGAAAAACATCAAACATCAAAGCCCACCTCCCCCCAAATGCACAAAGAATGTGCAAACGGCACCAGAAAAACATGAGCAAAAACACAGAATATGAAACACAAAATCAGAAGGCATATTTCAGTTCAGTTAATAAAGGAAAGAATAGTATTTTGCAACACACACAAAATGCTGGAGGAACTTATCAGCTCAGTTAGCATCAATGGAAATGAGTAGAACAGTCGATGTTTCATGCGAGACCCTTCTTTGAGATTGGAAAGGAGGGGGAATATGCCAGAACTAAAAGGTGGGGGCAGGGGAAGGAGGATAGCAAGATGGTGATTGGGGAGCCAAGTGGGTTAAAAAGGTGAAGGGCTGGAGACAAAGGAATCAGGTAGGACATGAGAGAGGGCCATAGGAGAAAGGGAACGAGGAGGAGAGGAACCAAGTGGAGGTGATAGGTAGGTGAGAAGAGGTAAGAGGCCAGAGTGGCGAATATAAAGGGAGGATTTTTTTTTAAACCAGAAGGAAAATTTGATATTTATGCCATCAGGTTGGAGGCTACTCAGAGAGAATACAAGAATATTGTTTTCCTTTTTAACCATTTTATTGGCCTGTCCAGTTACAGTTAAGTATAGTATCTGTGAAAATTATATAATGTAGTGTTGTTCTGTTACATCTCTCTGCAGCCTTTCAATTTTGCATTTCTCCTCATCTTTTTCCTTCTCTGAGTTGAATTCCATTTGCTACTTTTCTGCCCAATTGGTCAAACAATTTATGTTTTTTTAGAGTTGATTGCTTTTCTGCACCCTATCAACCATGCCTAATTTTGATATCATCTGAAATTTTTTTTTTCACGATTCTGTTTCTTTTTTCTTCTAGGACAGTACAATGGGGGTTGGCAACCAACATAAGGTGCATTACTGCCACAAGATCCTACTTTTAAATCCAAATCATTAATGAAAAAAGCCAGGACCAATTGCTAAGGCCTGTGGAACCCCACTGATACAATTTCCATTCAATCATTAACCATTGTTTCCTCATAACTGTCATGAGCCAATTACAAGGTTCAAAAGTTCAAAGTAAATTTATTGTCGGAGTATGTATACCATGTAAAAGCTTGAGATTCATCTCCTTACACAATAAAGACTGTCAAACACCCAAAATGTGTTTAAAAAAACTGTGCAAACAATAAAAAAGTAGACAAATAATACTCAGAACATGAACTGCAGATTCGCTGGAAGTGAGACCACAGTCATGGAGAATAATCGACGCTAAGGTGAGTGAAAGAGCAGCTGATGGCTGCAGGCCACAGCTGCTGAGTACGTTCAGCACTGCGGTGAGCTAAGCAAGTCCAGGAGCACATCGCTTCGTCCTCTGCCCTTGACACCTTTTAATCAGGCTCCGTGCTTAAACTGTCTAAACATCAGTTTGATTCTTGCTCTCAGGCCCAGGCTCCAATGCTTCAATCTGACCAATGTCTGCCCTAGCAACAGTGCAAATTGACTGCACCTGCATTCTTCAGAGAGAATCTTGGTTCCAATTGGAATTCTCACTTGGATCTCATGGGATGTTACATTTTTGACCAATTTGCCATCTGGGATCTTAATCAACGTCTTATTAAAACCCTAGTATACTGTATCAGATTAATTGACTCTTCCTGTTACCTCCTCATAAATTCAGTCAAGTTCATCAGGGCAGCACAGTAGTGTAGTAGTTAGCACAACGCTTTACAGTACCAGCGACCCGAGTTCAATTCACTCGGTTAATTGGTCATTGTAAACTGTCCCATGATTCGGCTACCGTTAAGTCAGGTGTGGCTGGGCGGTGTGGCTCGAAGGACCGGAAAGGCCTACTCTGCAATGTACCTCGATAAATAAATAAACAAACAAACTTTCTTAGATATTCTAAGATCGTTCTAAGATAATTATTCCTGATTAGTGAGTGCCATTCTACATGGTTATTAGCATGCCTTAGAATCGATTCAGTTGAAAGTAAAGCGCATAGCCTGCAATCTCCTTATCTGACTCAGGAAGAGATAAACTATGGTGAAATTTTAGCACACAAAGTCCTAATGAAGACTCATGGTCCAAATCATCAACTTTTTGTCCCTCTCCTTAGATGCTGCCTTACTTGCTGAGTTCCTCCAGCTCTCAGTGTGTGTTGCTCAAGATTTCCAGCATCTGCAGAATCACTTGGAGTGGAGAGCAAGATTGTAAATCTGGTTGATGTTGGGAATGGAAAGGATGGAGTGTGGTGGAAGGGTGTGGGGCAAGTGGCAGAGAAGGAGTGCCAGGGTCAATAGACAATAGACAATAGACAGTAGGTGCAGGAGTAGGCCATTCGGCCCTGCTAGCCAGCACCACCATTCACTGTGATCATGGCTGATCATACACAATCAGTACCCCGTTCCTGCCCTCTCCCCATATCCCTTGACCCCGCTATTTATAAGAGCTCCATCTAACTCTCTCTTGAATGCATCCAGAGACTTGGCCTCCACTGCCTTGGTTCAGGGGGTAGGGGGTGGGTGCAGACACTCCCAACCCTGAGATGTCAGGGAAGGTCAATTGATTCCAAACAAGTGGCTTATTGATCATTACAGAATGTCTCTCTAGTGGTTCCTGCTTGCTTCTCTCTCCCTGCCCCCTTCCTACTTCAGTCCATAATGGAGACCCATTTCAGAATTAGGTTTATCATTCACACATGCCATGACATTTGTGGGGTTTTTTTTGTGACAGCAGTACAGTGCAATACATAAAATTACTGCAGTACTGTGCAGAAGTCTTAAGCAACCTAACTATTTACATATGTGATAAGACTTTTGCACAGTACTATATTTCAGCTAGGTGATTTATCATCTTTAAAATACAGTAAATATTTTAATATTTTTTCTTTTACTATCTATATCTCATCCAATATTTTGTTTTCTTCCTTCTCAACTATAACGTTAGATTCAGGCCCATCTTTTTGTGAGGGTACAGTATATTCACTAAAAAAAATAGTCACATCCTCTACTCCACTGTTTACCTTTTTAGTACCTAATAGAGTTTAATGCAGGGTTCCCAACCCCTTGCTTAATGGTACTGGTCTATGGCATAAAAAAGGCTTGGGAACCCTGGCCTAATCTTTCCTTATATATCCACTTTTATGTGTATTTTAAAAAATAATTTTTACATTTTCTGATTTTAACTTACTTGTCAATTTCACCTACCTGAAAATAACATTCATATTTTGCTTTATCTTACTCTCTGTGCTGCTTTCCAGATTTGAGAGATTCACTATTTTCTTTATGAGAGCATGCTTATCCAGAACCTTTTGATTCTCCATTCTCCATTGTTTTGGGACAAACCTACCTTGAAGTAATTGGAACAATCCACTTTTACTGTATAATATAACCATATAACAATCACAGCACGGAAACAGGCCATTCCGGCCCTCCTAGTCCGTGCCGAACTCTTAATCTCACCTAGTCCCACCTACCCGCACTCAGCCCATAACCCTCCACTCCTTTCCTATCCATATACCTATCCAATTTTACCTTAAATGACACAACTGATCTGGCCTCTACTACTTCTACAGGAAGCTCATTCCACACAGCTATCACTCTCTGAGTAAAGAAATACCCCCTCGTGTTTCCCTTAAACTTTTGCCCCCTAACTCTCAAATCATGTCCTCTCGTTTGAATCTCCCCTACTCTCAATGGAAACAGCCTATTCACGTCAACTCTATCTATCCCTCTCAACATTTTAAATACCTCGATCAAATCCCCCCTCAACCTTCTACGCTCCAATGAATAGAGACCTAACTTGTTCAACCTTTCTCTGTAACTTAAGTGCTGAAACCCTGGTAACATCCTAGTAAATCGTCTCTGCACTCTCTCTAATTTATTGATATCTTTCCTATAATTCGGTGACCAGAACTGTACACAATATTCCAAATTTGGCCTTACCAATGCCTTGTACAATTTTAACATTACATCCCAACTTCTGTACTCAATGCTCTGATTTATAAAGGCCAGCGTTCCAAAAGCCTTCTTCACCACCCTATCTACATGAGACTCCACCTTCAGGGAACTATGCACTGTTATTCCTAGATCTCTCTGTTCCACTGCATTCCTCAATGCCCTACCATTTACCCTGTATGTTCTATTTGGATTATTCCTGCCAAAATGTAGAACCTCACAC
The DNA here is from genome assembly GCF_048418815.1 of Hemitrygon akajei. Taxonomy (NCBI): domain Eukaryota; kingdom Metazoa; phylum Chordata; class Chondrichthyes; order Myliobatiformes; family Dasyatidae; genus Hemitrygon; species Hemitrygon akajei. The sequence continues at coordinate 156,660,579 of NC_133134.1, read as the reverse complement.
TTCTCAGCATTAAACTCCATCTGCCAACGTTCAGCCCATTCTTCTAACCGGCATAAATCTCCCTGCAAGCTTTGAAAACCCACCTCATTATCCACAACACCTCCTACCTTAGTATCATCAGCATACTTACTAATCCAATTTACCACCCCATCATCCAGATCATTTATGTATATTACAAACAACATTGGGCCCAAAACAGATCCCTGAGGCACCCCGCTAGTCACCGGCCTCCATCCCGATAAACAATTATCCACCACTACTCTCTGGCATCTCCCATCTAGCCACTGTTGAATCCATTTTATTACTCCAGCACTAATACCTAACGACTGAACCTTCTTAACTAACCTTCCATGTGGAACTTTGTCAAAGGCCTTGCTGAAGTCCATATAGACTACATCCACTGCCTTACCCTCGTCAACATTCCTCGTAACTACTTCAAAAAATTCAATAAGGTTTGTCAAACATGACCTTCCACGCACAAATCCATGCTGGCTACTCCTAATCAGATCCTGTCTATCCAGATAATTATAAATACTATCTCTAAGAATACTTTCCATTAATTTACCCACCACTGATGTCAAACTGACAGGTCTATAATTGCCAGGCTTACTTCTAGAACCCTTTTTAAACAATGGAACCACATGAGCAATACGCCAATCCTCCGGCACAATCCCTGTTTCTAATGACATCTGAAAGATCTCCGTCAGAGCTCCTGCTATCTCTACACAAACTTCCCTCAAGGTCCTGGGGAATATCCGGTCAGGACCCGGAGATTTATCCACTTTTAAATTTCTTAAAAGCGCCAGTACTTCCACCTCTTTAATTGTCATAGGTTCCATAACTTCCTTACTTGTTTCCCACACCTTACACCATTCGATATCCTTCTCCTTAGTGAATACCGAAGAGAAGAAATCGTTCAAAATCTCTCCCATCTCCCTCGGCTCCACACATAGCTGACCACCCTGATTCTCTAAGGGACCAATTTTATCCCTCACTATCCTCTTGCTTTTAATATAACTGTAGAAGCCTTTCGGATTTACTTCCACCTTATTTGCCAAACCAAACTCGTAACTTCTTTTAGCTTTTCTAATCTCTTTCTTAAGTTTCCTTTTACATTCTTTATATTCCTCGAGCAATTCCTTTACTCCATGCTGCCTATATCTATTGTAGACATCCCTCTTTTTTCGAACCAAGTTTCTAATATCCCTTGAAAACCATGGCGCTTTCAAACCTTTAATCTTTCCTTTCAACCGAACAGGAACATAAAGATTCTGTACCCTCATAATTTCACCCTTAAATGACCTCCATTTCTCTATTACATCCTTCCCATAAAACAACTTGACCCATTCCACTCTCTCTAAATCCCTGCGCATCTCCTCAAAGTTAGCCTTTCTCCAATCAAAAATCTCAACTCTAGGTCCAGTCCTGTCCTTCTCCATAATTATATTGAAGCTAATGCTATTGTGATCACTGGACCCGAAGTGCTCCCCAACACATACATCTGTCAGCTGACCTATCGCATTCCCTAACAGGAGATCCAACACTGCCCCATCTCTAGTCGGTACTTCTATGTATTGTTGCAAAAAGCTATCCTGCACACATTTCACAAACTCTAAACCATCCAGCCCTTTTACAGAATGAGCTTCCCAATCTATGTGTGGAAAATTAAAATCTCCCACAATCACCACCTTGTGTTTACTACAAATATCTGCTATCTCCTTACACATTTGCTCTTCCAACTCACGCTCCCCATTAGGTGGCCTATAATACACTCCTATCAGTGTTACTACACCTTTCCCATTCCTCAATTCCACCCAAATAGCCTCCCTAGAGGAGCTCTGTAATCTATCCTTCCAAAGCACCGCCATAAGATTTTCTCGGACAAGCAATGCAACACCTCCTCCTCTGGCCCCTCCTACTCTATCACACCTGAAGCAACTAAATCCAGGAATATTTAGTTGCCAATCACACCCTTCCTGCAACCATGTTTCACTAATAGCTACAACATCATAATTCCATGTATCAATCCACACTTTAAGCTCATCCACCTTTCTTACAATGCTCCTAGCATTAAAATAGATACATTTAAGATACTCTCCACCTCCTCCTCTCTTTTCATCCCTAGCAATGCATTCAAATTTATTATCCTTTTCTTTCTTCTCCCCTACAACTTCGGGCTGAGCGCATCCCTCCTCCATCACCTGCCTGTCCTCCCTCACACACGGTCTACTTACTTGCTCTACTGGTGAACTAACCTCCTCTCCCATAGTTTCCTCAAATTGATTTCCGCCCCCCCATCTTACTAGTTTAAAGTCTGCCCCGTAGCCCTAGCAAACCTCCCCGCTAGGATATTGGTCCCCCCAGGATTCAAGTGTAACCCGTCCTTCTTGAACAGGTCACGCCTGCCCCAGAAGAGGTCCCAATGATCCAGAAACTTGAATCCCTGCCCCCTGCTCCAATCCCTCAACCACGCATTCATCCTCCACCTAATTCCATTCCTACTCTCACTGTCGCGTGGTACAGGCAGTAATCCCGAGATTACTACCTTTGCGGTCCTTCTTCTTAACTGCCTTCCTAACTCCCTATACTCTCGTTTCAGGACCTCTTCCCCTTTCCTACCTATGTCATTGGTACCTACATGTACCACGACCTCTGGCTCCTCACCCTCCCACTTCAGGATATCTTGGACGCGATCAGAAACGTCCCGGACCCTGGCACCAGGGAGGCAAACAACCATCCGGGACTCCCGATCACCTCCACAGAACCGCCTGTCTGAACCCCTGACTATCGAGTCCCCTATTACTATGGTCCTCTTTCTTCTATCCCTACCCTTCTGAGCTACAGGGCCGTCCTCTGTGCCGGAGGCCCGGCCACTGTCACTTCCTCCAGGTAGGCTGTCCCCCCCAACAGTACTCAAACATGAGTACTTATTGTCAAGGGGTACAGCCACTGGGGTACTCTCTAGTACCTGCCCCTTCCCCTTCCTGATCGTGACCCACCTATCTGCCTCCCGTGGCCCCGGAGTGACCACCTGCCTGTAACTCCTCTCTATCACCTCCTCACTCTCCCTGACCAGGCGAAGGTCATCGAGCTGCAGCTCCAGTTCCCTAATTCGGTCCCTCAGGAGCTGCAGTTCGGCGCACCTGGCGCAGATGTGGACGTCCGGGAGGCTCGGAGACTCCAGGATCTCCCACATCCGACACCGAGAACAACAAGCTGCCCTCACACTCATACCTCCCGAATAACTGAAAATAACAAGAACTAAAAGATAAGCCTACTGTGCCCTCTTCCGCCTAAGCCCTCTGAGCCCAAGCCCTACACTCTGCTCCCGGCTCACTCTGCTGCCAGCAAATGAAGTGTTTATCTTGTGTTTATCACTCCCATAAACACAAGATGTTCTGCAGAAGCTGGAAATCTAGAATAAACACATACAAAATGCTAGAGGAACTCAGCAGGCCTGGCAGTATGTATGGAAAGGAATAAACAGTTGATGTTTTCGGCAGAGACTCTTCATCAGGACAGAACACCTTCACTCCTATTTTTTCTTTGCTTTCTTGCACTACTAGCAAAGAGCCATATAGCACCAAAACAGGCCTTTCAGCCCATCAAGTTCTGGTCAAACTCAAAGCACCCATTTACAGTAATTCCATTTTATTCTTCCCCGCATTACCATCAACTTCCCACAGAGCTTTCCACTACCTCTACCATTCCACTCACCTACAAACTGGGGCCGATTTACATTGGCCAATAAACCTACAGTACTGTGAAAAAATCTTAAGCACATATAAAATAAATACTGTATATGTTACCATATACAGTTCTACCGTGAGATAGATTTTCTTGCAGGCATTCACAATAGAACAGAGAAGTACAATAGAATCAATGAGAAACTACTCACAAAGACTAACAAACAACCAATGTCCAAAAGAAGATAAACAGTGCAACTACAAAAGATATACAAGTACATAAATAAATAAAATTGAGAAAGTGAGTTGTGGAATCAAGTCAGAGTGGAAGTTTATGAAGTTATCCACACTGCTTGAAAGGTAATGACTGCTCCTGACCATGGTGGTGAGGAACCTAAGATTACTGTGCCTCCTTTCTGATGGCAGCAGTGAGAAGAGGGCATGGCCCTGATGGTGCTTTCTTGTGGGTAGTGCTCCTGGTAGATGTACTCAAAAGGTGAAGTGGGCTTTGCCCGTGATGGACTGGTCTGTGTCCAACACCTTTTGTAAGCTTTGTGTTTCCTACCAGGCCGTGATGCAACCAGTCAGGATACTCTCCACTGTGCATCTAATGAAGTTGGTCAAAGTTCTAGATGACATGTCAAACCTGTGCAAAATTCCAAAATAGCAGAGGCATCATTGTGCTTTCTGTGTTATGGCACTCACAGTACGTGCTGATCCCAGGATAGATGTGACCCTCACAATTTACTTTGACATGACCTTGCACCTTAATGTCCACCTACATTGCACTTTCTCTGTAACTGCAATACTTTATTCTGCATTTTATTTGTTTTCCTTTGTACTGCCTCTGGGTATTGATATTGTGAAATGATCATTGTGGATGGCATGCACAACAAAGTTTTTCCACTGTACCTCGGCACATGTGACAATAATAAACCAATTTACCAAATACCAAGAAAATTGTTACTAGTTCTCCAACAAAAGCAATTACTTCATTGGCATTTCCACTCATAAGATTCAGATGCCCAAAACTGAATCACAAAATACTAGTGAAAATACTTGATATATTTGACTCTGTTCTAAAATTTGACTCTGTTAATTTATATACAATGAATTTTTATAAACATTTCAGTAAGATAGGTAATAGAAGATTTCTAATCAATGTTTCGGCCATAAGACCATAAGACATAGGAGCAGAATTGGGCCATTCAGCCCATCGAGTCTGCTTTGCCATTCCATTATGGCTGATTTGATATCCCTATCAACCCCATTCTCCTGCAAAGGGTGTAACCTTTGACACCCTTACTAATCAAGAACCTATCAACCTTGGTTTTAAATATACAGAATGACTTAGCTTCCACAACTGTCTGTGGCAATGAATTCCACAGAGTCACCACACTTTGGTGAAAGAAATTCCTCTTCATCTCTGTTCTGGTTGAATGTCCTTGCATTCTGATGCGGTGCCCTCTTGTCCTAGAAGAAATGGAGGTGGCTCTTCAATTAGCATTTTCTGTTTCCACAGATGCTGAGAGTTTCCCGCACTTTCTGCCTTTGCTATATATTTTAAAAAATTGCTTTTTTTTAAGCCATCTTCCTGGGCTTAAACCATCTAATGCACTTCAAACTTTGATAACAACCTTCTGATGCAATTCAGAGAACACATCAAAGAATATACAGAGCGATGTCCCACACACAAACTGAAATAGAACAACATAAAAATGAGACGTGTTTCTTTTTTAGCATCTTTCCTGGGCTTAAACCATCTAAAGCACTTCAGACTTTGATAACAATGTTCTGAAGTAATTCAGGGAACACAATAAAAATATGCACAGTGATATCCCATGAACTATAATAAACACAAGACCAAATACTCGGTGTTCATTTCACCTCTATTAGTTGACTGATAAATATTAGATCGCAGCTAAGAAAATTTTGATACGGCTTTTTAACAGCAACTTGCAATCTTGTACATCTAAGGGAGTAACCTTTGATATTCAGTTACGTCTGAGAGTGTAGCACCCTTTGAGTAACATGCTGGAGCAGGAGCCTGGGTTCTGTGCACAAGTGCCTGGAAAGAGAGTGCTATATAACCGCGTTAAAGTTGACATGTGATTTCAGCTTTGAGATTAAGGATTTATCATGAGCTTTATACTTAATGACTTCTGGATTTTCAGAGTCATTGAGAGATAAAGCACAACTCAGGTCCTTTGAACCACGACACCGTGCCAAATATTAAACATCGACGGTTTGATCATTTCCATGGACACTGCCTGACCTGCTGAGTTCCTTCAGCATTTTGTGTGTGTGTTGCTTTGGACCTCCAGCATCTGCAGACTCTCTGTTTATGATTTGCTGTTCCACTGTGAAGCCTCTTCAACAAATTCCTACCTTGAAGAAGTTTAAATCTTCTCTTCGACAGGAGTTCAGTGAGACTCTCTCTCATTGCTTGCTCTCTGTGATTTCTGCTGCTTTCTGAATCTTCAACCATAGAAACATAGAAACAGAGAAAACCTACAGCACAATACAGGCCCTTTGGCCCACAAAGCTGTGCTGAACATGTCCTTACCTTAGAAAGTATCTAGGGATATCCATAGCCCTCAATTTTTCTAAGCTCCATGTACCTATCCAGGAGTCTCTTAAAAGACCCTATCATATCTGCCTCCACCACTATTGCCAGCAGCCCATTCCACGCACTCACCACTCTCTGCATAAAAAACTTATCCCTGACATCTCCTCTGTACTTGTTTCCTTTTCTTGTGCTAGCCATTTCAGCCCTGGCAAAAAGCCTCTGACTATTCATGCAATCAATGCCTCTCACCATTTCATCATCTTGTACACCTCTATCAGGTCACCTCTCATCCTCCGTCACTCCAAGGAGAAAAGGGCAAGTTCACTCAACCTATTCTCATAAGGCATGCTCCCCAGTCTAGGTAACATCCTTGTAAATCTCCTCTGTACCCTTTCTTTGCTTTCCACATCCTTCCTGTAGTGAGGCGACCAGAACTGAGCACAGTACTCCAAGTGGGGTCTGACCAGGGTCCTATATAGCTGCAACATTACCTCTTGGCTCCTAAACTCAATCCCATGATTGATGAAGGCCAATGCACCATATGCCTTCTTAACCACAGAGTCAACCTGCGCAGCAGCTTTGAGTGTCCTATGGACTCGGACCCCAAGATCCCTCTGATTCTCCACACTCCTAAGAGTCTTACCATTAATGCTATATTTTGTCATCATGTTTGACCTAACAAAATGAACCACTTATCTGGGTTGAACTCCATCTGCCGCTCCTCAGCCCAGTTCTGCATCCTATCAATGTCCCACTATAACCTCTGACTGCCCTCCACACTATCCACAACACCCCCAACCTCTGTGTCATCAGCAAATTTACTAACCTATCCCTCTACTTCCTCATCCAGGGCATTTATTCAAATCACGAAGAGAAGGGGTCCCAGAACAGATCCCTGAGGCAGATCACTGGAAACCGACCTCCATGCAGAATATAGGCAAGCCAATTCTGGATCCACAAATTAAGGTCCCCTTGGATCCCATGCCTCCTTACTTTCTCAATAAGCCTTGTATGGGGTAACTTATCAAATGCCTTGCTGAAATCCATATACACTACATCTACTGCTCTTCCTTCATCAATGTGTTTAGTCACATCCTCAAAAAATTCAATCAGGCTCATAAAGCCTGACCTACCTTTGACAAAGCTATGCTGACTATTCCTATTCATATTATGCCTCTCCAAATGTTCATAAATTCTGCCTCTCAGGATCTTTTCCATCAACTTACCAACCACTGAAGTAAGACTCAATAGTCTATAATTCTAGGGGTATCTCTACTCCCTTTCTTGAATAAGGGAACAACATCGGCAGCCCTCCAATCCTCCAGAACCTCTCCCGTCCCCATTGATGATGCAAGGATCATTGCCAGAGGTTCAGCAATCTCCACCCTCACCTCCCACAGTAGCGGGGGGTGCATCTCATCCGTTGCAGTGACTTATCCAACTTGATGCTTTCCAAAATCTCCAGCATATCCTCTTTTTAATTGAGGACATATTTGCTCATGCTTTTCAGTCTGGTGTAAGTCATCCCTACAATTGCCAAGATCCTTTTCTGTAGTGAATACTGAAGCAAACTACGGTATTCATTATGTACCTCTGCTATTTCCTTTGGTTCCATACACACTTTTCCACAGTCACACTTGATTGGTCCTAATCTCTCACGTTTTATCCTCTTGTTCTTCACATACTTGTAGAATGCCTTTGGGTTTTCCTTAATCCTGTTTGCCAAGGCCTTCTCATGGCCTCTTCTGGCTCTCCTAATTTGATTCTTAAGATCCTTCCTGCTGGACCATGTATTCACACAGGCTTTCACCTATCACCTTCTATCTATCAGTATTCTCCTCCCCTCACCTTTTTATTCTGGCATCTTCTCCCTTTCTTTCCAGTCCTGATGAAGGGTTTTGGCCTGAAGTGTCAACTGTTTGTTCATTTCCACAGCTGCTGCCTGACCAGAGAGTTCCTCCTGCTTTTTGTGTGTTGCTTTGTATTTCCAGCATCTGCAGAATTTCTTGTATTTACATTTTGCACTAGTCCTACCCTATGTTACTTATCAACTCCCACTGATTCTACCACAGACTTATACACTAGGGGCAATTTACAACAGTCAATTAACCTACTAACCCACACATATATTATGTGTTAACACTCTGAGATTTATCTTGTGAAGTTTTGCTGTGTTAAAGGTGCTCTATAATTGCTAGACAAAAGAAATTCTGCAGGCAATGGAAATCTTGAGCAGCACACACAAAAGTTCAAAGTAAATTTATTATCAAAGTACAGATTTGTCACCCGGAGATTCACTTTCTTGCAGGCATACTCAATAAATCCATAGAACAATAACCATAACAGAAACTAATGAAAGACCACACTAACTTGAGCTTTCAAGCAGTGTGCAAAAGACAACGAACTGTGCAAATACAAAAATAACAAAAAAATCAGTAATAATATATAAGCAATAAACATCAAGAACATGAGATAAAGAGTCCTTGAAAGTGAGTCCATTGGTTGTGAGAACATTTCAACGATGGGGCAAGTGAAGTTGAGTGAAGCTGTCTCCTCTGGTTCAAGAGCCTAATGGTTGTGGAAGTAAACAGTTTGATATTTTTGGGCCAAGAACATTCATTCTTGACTGTTTATTTCCAGTGTTTATTTAGATGCTGCCTGACTTGCTGAGATCCTCCAGCATTTTGTTTGTGTTGCTCTGTAATTGGGAGCTTTAGTTATTATTGTTGTATTTGGTATGTGTTTGGAGCAGTGCCATTTTCAGAGAATTATGGATCCATTCGTTAAATAAGTTTTAAATCGGGTATGAGCAGAATAGATGGTGAAGCAATAACCATTGCATATCTGGTACTTGCTGCTCTAGTTAGCCAAGTATCACCGCACAGCTAGTTAGGGAGAGGTTTAAGTGGGGATGCACTTCACATTTCCCTGAGGTGGGCAGGAAAACAAACTGAGAACAAGTCAACCTCGGGCTGTCTGGCAAACCTCATAGCGACTGGTTACAGAGCAACTTTGGCAGATAGCCTGGAAGTTCATATGTACACTCTCCCAGCTTGAGTCTAATTCATTAGGAGAAGACAAGCTACAATACTGTGAATAGGTGAATAAGGAGTATACTTTCAATAAAACGGAGCTGTGCATTACTGCCTGTTATAAAACAACGCATAATCATTCAGAATCAGATTTAACATCACTGGCATATGTCATGAAATTTGTCAACTTTGCATCAGCAGTACAATGAAAAAATAATAATAGACAGAAAAAGCTGAATTCTGTTATGAATATATATATATTAAATAGTTAAATTAAATAAGTAGTGCAAAAAATGGAAATAAAAAGTCATGAGGTAGTGTTATTCATATTGAACTTAGAACACTACAGTACTAGAACAGGCCTTTCAGCCCACAATGTTTCTTCTGGTCATGATCCAATCTGCTCCATGACTTGCCAGTTCATTTGCCTAAATGCCTCTTAAAAGCTGCTGTGGATCTGTTTCTACCACTTCCCTAGGCAATGTGCCCCAGGTTCCTTCCACTCACTGTGTAAAAAAAAACTTGCTTCATTAATCTCCTTTAAATTTTACCCCTCTCACTTGTAACTATGTCCTCTCTTATTGGACCCTTGCACAGAGAATGATTAACAGGCGTTGTTCAAATTTCAACTGAGGGACTATGGAAATTTGAAGCAGTGGGGATTTTAAATCCTCAGAAGTATGCAAAAGTTCCAGTGGGAAGGTCAAGCACATGGCTTTAAAAATAAATTAGTAAATACTGTAACAAGGACTCCTCCCCCGGCCATATCCTTAGGCTCTGAATGCATCGGAGCACGTTCACAAAGGGATCTCTCATAATTGCAGGAAGGTGCTTGGTGTTGGCAGCTGTAGGAGTTTCATCCACACACTCACACACAAGGCACCTGTGACACATCAAACAGCCCCAAGTACAAAGAACCATCTGGTTTCTGCTAAACGTGTGCAGGAACTCAAAGCGCCTTATTATTTCTTGCCATGGCTGAGCCCGAGCAAGCTGTATGTGTGAAAGTAGAAACTGCTAATGAGGTTCCCAGTTTGTCTGGCCAGGCTACTTGGAAACAGTAGTCTCGCTAAATGTTTGACTAATTGATTACATTGCAATACACCATTCAATGAAAATGCCACCAAGCACAATTAACAGCGTTTCAAATTGGACAACATATGTGTAAAGGGAAACAGAGTGAACATTTCAGGTTAAAAACAGAAAATGCTGGAAAAACTCAACAGGCCAGGTGGCATCTGTGGAAACAGAAACATTATGATGAAGGGCTTCAAACCTAAAATGTTAATCATTTTTTCTTTTCACATATGCACAAATGTTTCCTAACTTGTGCAGTTTTCCAGTATTTTACAAAGTTCAAAGTACATTTATTATTAAAGTATGTATAACAATACAACCTTGAGATTTGTTTGCTTACAGGCAGCAACGCAAAACAAGAAACACGAAAGAACCCAATTATGAAAAAGACCAACACCCAATATGCAAAGAGAGAAAAAAAACACAAATTGTGCAAACAACAAAAGCAAGCGATGGCATTCAGAACAAAAGTGAGTCTATAGACAAGAAGTGTGGAGCAGGCCCTTAGCAGAGTGTCGTGAAGTTCGCAGACATGACATAGCCTCAGCCTATATCTCCAGCATCTGCAGTTTTGAATATTATTTATTTCTCAATATTTTATCTCAATTGACCCCTCTTTTGGCCAGTCTATCAGTGGCCTGCTCCGCTACCATTGTGAAACCCCAAGTAACCAAGGTGAACAACATCTTCCATCTGGGCATTCTGTAACTCTGTAGAGTGAAAATTAAATTCTCCAACACAAGAGATTCTGCAAATGCTGTAAATCTTGAGCAACACGTACAAAATGCTGGAGGAACTCAGCAGGTCAGGCAGCGTCTATGGAGGGGAATAAACAGTCTACGTTTCAGGCTGAGACCCAACCCGTACGCTTCTATGATGAGGGAGGAAACTGGTATACCCAGAGGAATCACAGATGGTTGCTGTTTATATAGGCATAGAGAAGCACAGCACAGAAACAGGCCTTTCGGCCTATCTAGTTCATGCTGAAACATTTAAACTGTCTCCTCCCATTAACCTGCACCAGATCCATAGCCCTGCATACCCATACCATCCTTGCACCTATCCAGACTTCTCTTAGACGTTGAAATCGAGATTGCATACACCACTTGCGCTCATTCCACACTCTTACAAGCCACTGAGTGAAGAAATTTCTCCTCATGTTCCCCTTCAACTTTTCACCCTTTACCCATGACCTCTAGTTGTAGTCCCACCCAACCTCAGTTGCACTTACTAAGCTTGCACTAACTAAGCTTGCACTATCTTGCACTTACTAAGCTTGCACTAACTAAGCTTGCACTTACCCTATCCATACCCCTCATACTTTTATAAAACTACCGTAGGTTCAATTGACATCTTTGTTATTTTTATTTTAGTTTTTGACATGCAGCATGGTAACAAGCCTTTCTGGCCCAATGAGACAGCACCCCCCAATTGCACCCATGTGACCAATTAACCTACACCTTTGGAATGGGGGTGACATCTATGGGACTGCGTTTGAGAAGTAGGGTATAACATAATACTAAATTGATCATCTAGCATAAGTAACTAAAGATGAATTTCTGGCCCTCGGCTTTTTCTCAGCATTGTTCACTCAGAGTGGTTAAGATTAAGGACCCGATTCAGAAAATTCTGACAGTTTTCCTCCTTAAATTAAGCTGGCCTCCTCACAACTTTGAACTGCATCCAACTCTCTTCTTTTTTTCATTGGGCTTCTGTGACAGTTCCTTGACAAACTCTGGGGACTGCTGCAACTGTACATGGACGGAGGCCTTTCAGTGCCAAATTGCCGCAGTGCTCCATGAAATTGCAGAATTTGGCACCTGCATACCATGAGTTAACAACAGCACAGCACTATAGCCGCTGCAAATTACACGCTTCAGAGCAGTACTTGAGGGAATTATGCTGTTGGAGCCAGTGATAATACAGTGGTGATTGTGTAATTCTAACTGGTAACTTTGTTTTTCCAGGAACGGTTCAATAAATGTTTAATAAGTTACCTACAGCATTAACACTGCTATCAATTAATATAACTTTCCCAGATCACTGCAAACCAGCCTGACCCACGGCCATGTTATTCAAAGCAACGAAGATGAAGGAAATCAATTAAATGCTATAAAAAACAATAATGTCATCTTTTTTGAGTAATAAAGTTAGAAGTTAGATGTAAATCTGATGTCAGGTTGTCTGTCCTGTTATAACTGGTATCATTTCCTATGCTCCTCTTGAGTATACACTAAGTAGCCACTTTATTAGGTACAGGAATGAATCCCAGTGTGATCTTCTGCTGCTGTAGCCAATCCACTTCAAGGTTTGGCGTGCTGTGCATTCAGAGATGCCCTTCTGCACACCACTGTAAATACACATGGTTATTTGAGTTACTGTCTTCTTCCTGTCAGCGTGGACCAGTCTGTCCATTCTCCTCTGACCTCTCTCATTAACAAGGCATCTTCATGCACAGAAATGCCGCTCACTGGGTGCGGTGTGTGAAAATCCCCGGAGATCAGCAGCTTTTGAGCTACTCAGACAACCCCAACTGGTACCAACAATCAATCCATGGTCAAAATCACTGAGATCACATTTCTTTCCCCCATTGTAAAACTTCCCCCAAGGAAATACTTCTTCTCCCAGAGGGTTGTGGGGGTCTGGAATGCACTGCCTCGGAAGGCAGTGGAGCCCAATTCTCTGGATGCTTTCAAGAAGGAGCTAGATAGGTATCTTATGGATAGGGGAATCAAGGGATATGGGGACAAGGCAGGAACCGGGTATTGATAGTAGATGATCAGCCATGATCTCAGAATGGCGGTGCAGGCTCGAAGGGCCGAATGGTCTACTTCTGCACCTATTGTCTATTGTCTATTGTCATTTTGCTATTTGGTCTGAACAAAAGCTGAACTGCTTGACTGCACCTGCATGCTTTTATGCATTGAGATGCTGCCACATAATTGGCTGATTAGATATTTGTATTAATGAACAGGTGTACAGATGCATCTAATAAAGTGGCCACTGAGTGTATTTAATTGTATATGCACTACATAACTGAATAAAACCCACGTTATTCATTGGGTTATACCCAAGAGATGAAGTATCTAAATCATGCTGATGGGGATGCCCGGGAAGCATTTATACCACAGAGTAGGTGGAAATACCTTTCTCATTTATTAATTGTTTGTGGTGGTGTGGATGTTGATTTAGGAGGTGTCGTCTGAGCAAACTATGCAAGTAACAGCAATGCATTTTGCAGGTGTTTCACTCCAAAGCAATGGTGCTCAGTAGTGTAGGGAATTAATCCTTATGATTGTGTGTGGAATATTTGTCAAACAGGCCATTTTAGACCATAAGTAGTTAATCCCTTTGGCCCATCATGTCTGCTCTATTTTGTTCTGCATGGTGTCAAACTTCTTGAATATTCATAGAATTCTAGAATTGGAGAGCAGGGAAGCAAGACTTGTAGCTCCTCCTCTAGAGCCTGGCACCCTTCCAAATTAATCACAAACCCAAACCCAAACTCAACAGCTATCCTTCCAGGAAGCCTCAGTGAAACATTAGGGTGCTCACGTAGATATGTCTTATTAGATGTCAGTGACTCACCACTTTCTCAGGGAGTGCATTCCACTGGATGAGGAACCCGCATATAAGCATAAGAAATAGGAGGAGGAGCTTGCTATTAGGCCCATTGGACCTGCTCCACCATTCAATGGCTGATGTGATCATGGACTCCGCTCCAAATACAGTACATGCTTTTCCCCCATAACCCTTAATTTCCCTACTATGAAAACATTCTCTATATAACTGTGTCTTAAATATATTTAATGAGGAAACCTCTATTGCTTCCCTGGGCAGAGAATTTCACAGATTAACTACTCTCTGGGAAAAGCAGTTCCTCCTCCTCTTCATCTAAATTGACTGCACTGAATCCTGAAGCCATGTTCCCTAGGCGTCCAATCACCAAAAAAAGACACCTACCATCATCCTCTGTCTCCTACTGTTAGGCCAAAGTTGCTGTTAATATCAGCCAAGCAAGTGGAGATATTTCTATCCTTTATCTTGTAAACAAATTTAGAAGTAAGGAGGCTCGTATATAAGAATCTATTTATATTCTGATGTCCATGTCACATAGGAAATAAAGATGTCTGGATTGAGGTGGTTGACCTTAAGTGATTAGTGTTCATATTCAATAGAATCTGTCACCCAGGCAACAGATCACATCTGGTAGACAAAAAACAGCTGCAAAAAAAAAGATAGTTCAACTAAGGCATATTTAGTTATGGCAATAAGCTTTAGAACATGAACTTGGACCTATTTGGCTTTGTCAATGATCTCTAACATACCACCTATAAATATATAAAAACAAGTTAAAACGATAAAGAGGAATGTTTGAAGAGCACTGTTTTGCATTAGTTTCTTACTTAGTGGCCTTCAGGAATGGGAATCAAAATCAGGTTTTATATCAGTGGCATATGCCATGAAATTTGTTAATTTTATGGCAGCAGCTCAATGAAATACATAATTAAATATAGAGGAAAAAAACAGTTACATGAAGTATATGTACATATACCTGTTGAATAGTTAAGTTAAATAAGTAGTGCAAAAAAACAGAAATAACCAAGTAGTTCATGGGTTCAATGCGCATTCAGGAATTGGATGGCAGAGGGGAAGAAGTTGTCCCTGAATCACTGAGTGTGTGCTTTCAGGCTTCTGTATCGCCCTCTCAACAGTAACAGTGTGAAGAGGCATGCCTTAGGTGATGGGGGTCCATCATAATGGACGTCGCCTTTCTGAGGCACCGGTCCTTGAAAATGTCTTGGATACTATGGAGGCTAGTACCCATGATGGAGCTGACTAATTTTACACGTTTCTGCCAATTACTTCGACCCATCCATACTAGATGGTGATGCAGCCAGTCAGAATGCTCTCCTTGGTACATTTGTAGAAGATTTTGATTATTTTAGTTGGTAGCACACACACCAGTCCTCATTGAGGGGTCAGAGGTGGAAAGGTTGAGTAGCTTCAAATTCCTGGGTATCAGCCTATAGGAGGATCTATCCTCGACCCAACACATTGATGCAATCATGAAGAAGGCACTCCATTGCTTCTACCCAATTAGGAATTTGAGGAAATCCAATACATCACAAAACACTCATAAATTTCTGTAGATTTACAGTGGAGAGTGCTCCGGCTGTTTGCATCCCAGTCTATTATCGAGGTTCCAATGCAAAGGATCGCAAGAGTCTGCATGAGTTAGAGATTCAGCCAGTTCCACAGGAACAACCCTCCCCAACATCGAGGACATCTTTAAGAGTCAATGTCTCAGGTAGGCAACATCCTTTACCAAGGACCCTCACCATCTGTGACATGTCCTCTTGTTACTACCATCAGGGAGAAGATACAAGAGCCTGCAACCTATACTCAATACTTAGAAACAGCTGCTTCCCCTCCAGCGTAGATTTTCAGCTGGTCAATGAACTCATGACCACTACCTCATCATTCCTTTTTTTGCACTATTTATTTATTTTGTAATCTGTAGTAATTTTTTATCTTTGCACTGTACTGCTGCTGCCAAACAACAAATGTCATCTTGTGTAAGTCAGTGATAATAAGTCTGATTCTGGTCACTTATCCTCTTGTTTCCCCCCCTCCCCCCACCCTTTCTTGAGGCAGTTCAGCAAAAGATCTCAACTCATTTGCAAGATTTAAAAACAAAAGGAAGACCCTGTGGTTTAAGTTTGTCCCTATGTAAATTGGTTTTAAGCCCAAGTTAAAGAGGTTTGGGCTCAAACATAAATCCAGATCTTAATATATGGCCATTCTAGGAAGGCATGAGGGAACATGCCGTTAGAAAGTGATGTCTGGAAGTAATATTACCTGTTGGCCCAAGAGGTTACTAAAGATTCATCCCATTTCATTTTCAGACTAAATCTGGCCATTTAACATATTTGATTTTTCTGATCTTTCTAAGTGTAAATTACATGGATTTCAAAAGTAATTAATTGGATTTTAAGCATTGTGAGCTGCTTCTGAAAGATATCAGAATAAGTTATTCAGGTTCAGATCTTTTTTTAATTACGCTTCATAGGCCAATGTTGAGGCTATTCAACTTCCAACTTCCACCCTGTCCTTAAATTCACTTGGTCCATTTCTGAAACCATTACGCTATCTCCCTGACTTATCTCTGGGGACAAACTGTCTATAGATATCTTATATAAATTCATCAATTCCCACGATTGTCTTGACTAGAGTTCTTTTCACGTGTGTCTCCTGTAAAAATGCCATTCCTTTTCTCGGTTACTTTGTCCCTGCCACGTTTGTTCCCAGGATGAGACTTTCTTTTCCAGGACATCAGAGATGTCCTTCTTCTTCAAAGAACGGGTTTTCCATTCCTCCACCCTTGATCCTGCCCTTACCCACGTCTCCTCCATTTCCCAGATATCTGTGCTCACTCCATCTTCCTGCCACCTTAACCTATCTACCACCTATAAACCTCCACATTCAACACATCATGCTCTGCAATGTCCACCATCTTGAATGGGTCCTGATTACAAAATACATCTTTACCCCCCACCCCACCATAATCTCCGCTTTCTGCAGTGATTGCTCCCTCCACTATTCTCGAGTCCATTCATCTCTTCCCATTAATATCTTTCCTGACACCTACCCTTGTAAGCCGAAGAAGTGCTACAGCTGCCCATTCACCTCCTCCCTCAAATCCATTCAGGACCCCAAACAGCCCTTCAAGGTGAGGCCACACTTCTGCTGTGAACCTGTTGGGTCGTCTACTGTAGCTCCTGATGCGGCTTCCTCCACACTGGTGAGACTTGGAATGGGAGACCACTTTGTCGAGCACCTCCACTTCCTAGTGGCCAACCATTTTAATTCCTATCCCCATTCCTGTTCCGACACATCAGTCTATGCCTCCTCTTCTGTCATGATGAGGCCATTCTCAGGTTGGAGGAGCAACACTTTATATTCTGTCTAGGTAGCCTCCAACCTGATGGCATGAACATGGATTTCTCCAACTTCTGGTAATGTTTTTCTCCATTCCCCTTTCCTCTTCTTTAATTCATCACTCTGACCTCTTACCTCTTCTCCTAACCTGCCTATCATGTGGTGCTCCCTTCCTTTCCTTTTTCCTGTAATCCACTCTCTTCCCCTATCAGATTCCTTCTTCTCCAGCTCTTTGCCTTTTGCCACCTTTTACCTCCCAGCTTTTTACTTCATCCTCTCTTCCCACACCTACCTGGCTTCACCTCCATCTCCTTCCCCCACCTTACTTTACTGGTGCCTTCCCCCTTCCTTTCCAGTCCTGATGAAGGGTCTTGGCACAAAATGTTGAGCGTTTATTCAGTTCCTGATCTGATCTCCTGAGTTCCTCCAGCATTTTGTGTGTGTTGCTCTGGATTTCCAGCACCCGCAGAATCTCTTGTGTTTATGTTGACATATACCTACCTGGATAATACATTTACTTTGAAGTTTGACTCTAGATCTTACCACAGTACTGTGAGAATTTTGAACATATAGATGTGTCATCTATTGGGTGAGATTAAATGGAGGACCCTATTACCTTCTCAGATACGTGTAAATGTTCTATCAATCTATTTTGAAGAAGTGTGGAAATTTATCCCTAAAATCTTAAACACATCATTACAACATAAGCAATTGTTGAACCTGGCTCATGTACAACTTGGTTACAAATGAGAAATAAAATATTTCTATTGTAAGTACACTTAAATAGGTCTTTACTGTCTGTCAATTCTTTTGAAACGTCCTAAGGTCATGACGATAATATATTAATGCAAGTTTTTTTTCCTTTATTTACTACACTAATCTGAAAGATTATGGCCAGAATAGCAATTAAATCTGACAATCATGTTCCAGACATGAGAAATACTCTAAGAGATGACCTGTTGTGTAGTCAACAGTTTAACATGGGTTTTATTTTCACAGAACATTGTCTTGGGGGGAAGCAAGCCCGCGCATGAAGTTTTGAAAAAAAATCTACGGCTTCAACCACAACTCACTACAAAATGCTTGTCAAATGTCTGTCTCATTGCTGTGTAAAGGTCAATCAATGAATCATTAAATTATAGATGGTTTAAGGTGAACAGTGAAGAATTCTATTTAGAATTATTTTTAGAATTTATTAATTGTTTGACAAAGCTCCAGAATATTATGGATAAGGGACAAGATTAATTGAGTGAATTTTATCAACAATTAATTGCTGGAAAATATGTAATGCAGGGGCAAGTTTCTTATGCTGCTACATGAGTCTAACAGTGGGGTTTCAAAAGCTTTTTCCTGTCTCTGATTAACCTTCCTCTGTTGGTATCACAGTGGAAGCAAATACACTTACATGTATGGCCCAGGAAGATGTCCAGAATCAGAATTGGGAATAATATCAGCAGCATATGTCATGAAACTTGTTGTCTTTGCAGTTGCAGTACAATGCAATACATAATAACAGAAAAAACATGAATTACATTAAATATATATAAATAATGGTTTAATTAAATAAGTAGTGCAAAAATAGAAATAAAAAAGTAGTGAGGCTGTGTTCATGGATTCAGTGTCCACTCAGAAATCGGATGGCAGAGGGGAAGGAGCTGTACCTGAATCATTGAGTGTGTGCCTTCAAGCTCCTGTACCTCCTTCCAAATGACAGCAATGAGGACCAGGCTTGGCCTGGGTGACAGTCTGACCTTAAGACTTAGGTCTGAATGTTTTTTAATCTGTTTCAAATCTTTTATGTCCATCTAAATTAATTTAGAGAAGAGATATGCCATCAGATTTGAGAACAGGCCATGAACCCATTTCAGATGGGAGAATGGTATTTATTTTACGGGTTCATGGCCACTCCACCCTTTGACCAATGTTAGCAATGCAGGTTACCTGCTTATTGTCACTTTGGTGTTTACAGGTGCATGCCTTAACAAATTGGCTATCATGTTCCCCACATTAGCTATAACTTTCGACTCACTCTAAGTGACTTGAAAGGATGTATATAATTTCAAGTCTTTCTTTGCTCAATTCCCCAAAAACTCCACTTATCTCAATGGTGACCTTCATTATAATGATCACGGTTGCTTTGCTTCCTGAGCTGCATTCATATTCCCTTACTCTTGCATATCATATCTCCGCGATTAGTCAGAATGGAATGAAGATATCGGCTACAGTATTCTCTTCATAGCCATTGGCGGCAAAGACCATTAGATTAGCATTGGTCCCGTTCAGGTTAACATCTCACCAAGTATAACGACTATGGAAAATGCTGGAAGCACTTTGCAGCATTGGGAAGTGTCATAGAGCCTATGACTATGTGATACTCAGTAGCATGTGTAGACAGAGGAAACAGAGTTACACTCTCAGGTCATTTCCCTTTGAGCAGACCTTTAGGATCAGGTTACAGTATCTACTGAGTTAGCACACTCCATCTGCTGAAAGTTGCATTTGTAAACCCTCATCTAAAAGATACAGGGTGTAAGAATGTTTGATAAATACTTTTATGTATTGCTGATCATCTGAAGCTTGCCGTCTATAAAAATAGAAACACTCAGGCTTTCATAGGGAACTGGGTAAGTACTTGAGTGTAAATAGTTTGCAAGACTGAGGCAAAACTGCCAGGGAACAAGGCTAATTGGATTGCTTTACATGGAGCCAGTACAAACTCAATGGAACAAATGGCTTCTTCTTTTTTACTGTAATGATTTTTACATATGTTATACATTCTCCCATCTGGAAAGATGAGCCATTTACGTGCCTGTTTCTTATTACAACATGGTTATGTTCAGCCTATCTTTCATGCTTAGGCACAACTTTGACCATTCCAACACTTCACATTTGCTTTCCTCCCTGTTCTATCACCTCAGTTTACCCCAGAATTTACTTACCCATTGCTGCTCCCCCCACAGCTGGGTCACAGGTTTACATAGATTTTAAACTTTATTCTTTATTTTAGCTCAGGTAGACATGACCATGAACCCGTAAAATAAATATCAGCATTTTGCCTAGTATTCCTTGCAGTGAGATAACTTCTCAAGCAAACTTCTTAACTTGGTCCACAAGTTACTTGAAACTATTGCATATGTAAATAGCTGGATTGAACAGCATAGAGAGTCCTTTCAAACCTGTCCAGAAAGCCAGTATTAATATGAGATTGCTATAAATGTAGCAAAATAAGAGGTTTGTAGCATTTTGTATAATATTGCTCCTGTATGATGAGCATGGCCTTGGTTTGATAAACATTATCCTAGTTACACTCTTGTTACACGCCTAACCAATCAGAGCTTTGTAGAATATCTATCATGTAGACTGTTGAAACAAGCATTGTTGGTTCAGCAGAGGGTTAGAGACCATATTATACAGCAGGGGTTTGTGTTAACCCCTTCAAAGCAGCATTAGAAAGGATTATTCAGCCTTTGCATGACAAAATTCGGACTGGGATAAAGTCCCCGAAGCAAATATTAGGTTATTGGGTGGCACGGTAACACAGTGGCTAGCGCAAGGCTTTACAGTAGCAGCGACCCGGGTTCAATCCCTGTTACTGTCTGTAAGGAGTTTGTATGTCCTCCCTGCGACCATATGGTAATCCTCCAGGTAGTCTGGTTTCCTTCCCCAGTCTAAAGAGGTATTGGTTGGCACGTTCATTGGTTATTGTAAATTGTCCCATGGTTAAATCAGTGGTTGCTGCATGGCATGGTTTGAAGGGACGGGAGGGACTATTTGCAGTGGATCTCAATCAATAAGTCAATTAATACATAATTTTACAGTACATTTGAGATCACACTCTGACTAATATGTCTTCTTCTTTATACACTTTCCCTTGCATTTGAGAATGACTAGGTTCCACTTATGTTTCTTGGGTTCTGAGAGGACTGATGAGGCCAATGTGGGAGCTGTAGACTCTTCAGGTGTCCTGAAGAAACATTGACTATCCATTCATTTCCATAAGCACTGCCTGCTCTGCTGAGTTCTTCCAGCATTTTGTGTGTATTGCTTGGAATTTCCAGCATCTGTAGATTTTCTCATGTTAATGATTTCAGAACTTCCAAAGATGGGGCAGGAAGTAACTGGTATAGCGTGCAAGGTGGCTTGTCCTACCCAGGACTTCCCAGGGCATGGAATCAAAGTCTTCATCGCCATTCTGAATAGTTCTTTTCCAAACAGTCATGGTCCTGAGGTTCCCAAGTGTCTGTGAGGACAACACATTTCTTCAAGGAGGCTTCGAGCACATTCTTATATTTTTGTCCCTGACCACCTGGTTCTCTTCTCTTCTCTTCTCTTGGTTGAGCTAGAAATAGAATGGTTTATTCAAGAGCCTACGATCAGACATGCACAAACCTGCTGACAATGTTTGGAGACCGAGGTTTTAGCGCTGGTATTGTTAGCCTTGGAGAGGAACATAATGTTGGTACACTTATCCTTTTAGTGAATGACAAAGTTTTTGCGAAGACATCATTAGGGGCATTTCTCCAGTATCTTGGATCCAGACATCAGAAATATAAAGAAGGTCAGTTATCAATGTTGCTTGAATTATGATTACTAAACCCCAGGAAAGATGTGAGAGTATGCAGGGGAGAATTACAAGTACTTTGCCAGAACTGGAAAATTTTAGCTATGAGGAAACATTAGATAAATAGATGTTTGTTTCCTTTAGAACATGGGAAAAGAGGGTGGGGTGGATGGGAAACCTGATGGATGTATATAATAGTGAGAGTTATCTCAAATGAAAACCCTATTTCCCTTGAAAAAGGGATTAAATATCATAGAATTATAGAAATATCCTGCACAGAAACAGGCTGTTTCAGTCCACCAGCTCCATGTAGCTCCATTTATGTATAGTTTTTCATAAATTCTATTGCATTTCTTTGTTGTCCTGTAAATGCCTGCAAGAAAATGAATCTCATATGATGACATATATGTATTTTGATAATAAATTTACTTTGAACTTTACTTTGCCAGCACTAGTCCCATTTCTTTTTTATACCTTTCCTATCCAAGCACTTGAACAAATGCATTTTAAACTTTGTAAGAGTATCTTCCTTCAATTCTTCCTCTTGAAGTTCATTCCAGATATTCGCCATCTTCCACATGGGTAGCTTATGCCTCGGATATCCTTTAAATTTCTCCTCTTCACTTAAACTTGTGTCCTCAAATTTTAGACTCCTCTACCATGGGGCAAACATACTGATTTTCTATCCTATCCCCGTACTTCATAATTTTATAAACTTTACTCGTCAGCCTCCTGCACTCCAGTAAGAACAAACCCAGCCCACTTAGACTTTCTATTTAACAGCTGCCCTCCATTCCAGGCAGCCTGCTGGAAAAATTCCTCTGCATTCTCCCTAATGTTACCACATCCTTCCTACAGCCTGATGACAAGAACTGTACCCAACCCTCTAGGTGCAGCTAAATAACCTTTTGTATAAGAGTAACATGAGGTCCCAATTTATAAACTCAGTGTTTCAGTACAGGAAGGTAAACATACTAAATGTTTTTTCTCATTCCCTTTTCCATGTATGTCACCACTTTCAAGGTTCAAAGTTCAAAGTACCTATATGTCACCATATACAACTCTGAGATTAATTTTCTTGTCTGCATTCTTAATAAATCTGTAGAATAATAACCATAACAGTGAGCTGTATACACAATCTTGTCATAGATTCTGACTCTATAATTTTATAAACCTCTACAAGGTCATTATGCAGCTTCCTTCATTCCAGTGAGAATAAACTCATTCGATCTAAACTCTCCTTATACCTGCAGTCCTTTGTCCAGGCAACTTTATGGCAAATCTCTGCGGCACTCTCTTGATTGCATTCTGTACTGTGGTGATCAGAACTGTACAGAATACTCTAAGTGTACATTTAAAAACAATGTTTTGTGCAGGTGTGACTTATATATGCAGATCCTCAGCCTATGGTGGTAAGCATATCAATGTGCTGTGTTGTACCATGTAGACGATCATGGTCTCATAACCATCATTGTTCTTGGCAAATTTCTCTACAGAAGCACTTTGCTTCTCCTGGAAAGTATTTTTACAAGATGGGTGACCCAGCCATTATCAGTACCCTTAAGAGACTGTCTACCTAGAGACAGTGGTCACATAACCAGGACCTGTGATATAGAGCGGCTGCTCAAACTACCTGCTCCTGTGGCTTCGCACGACTGACTGGGGGCTAAGCAGGTGCTAAACCTTGCCCAAGGGTGACCTGCAGGCTAGCAGAGGGAAGGATGCTTTACACCTCCTTTGGTAGAGATGTATCTCCTACTACCAACCAAAGAATTTTGACTAACTCATACAAATATGTTGGTACTTTGAAGGAACTATATTCTTGCACCCCAAGGTTCCTCTGTACATCAGTACTCTTAGGGTATCTACCATTTACTCAACATATCCTACCAACCATTTGACTTCACAAAATGCATTACCTCACACTTCTGACTTCTCCTCTTTCTTTCCAGTCCTGATGAAGGTTCTTGGACTGAAACATTGATTCTTTATTCATTTCCATAGATGCTACTTGGCCTACTAAGTTCCTCCAGCATTTTGTGTCTGTTGCTTTTTACTTCCAGCATCTGCAGATTTTCTCATATTTGCATTAACGCACACTTGTCAGGGTTACATTCAATTTCCCACCATCCTACCAACGTTCATGCTGATCTATGTCCCACAGTCCCCTCATCAACTTTCCTGGTGATCTCCTCAAAATATTCATACAGCTTTGTGAGACACGACTTCCTCTCCTGACTCTGCCAATCAGTCCCTGCCTCTCCAAGCAAACATCTTGCTTCTCAGAATCTTCCCTAACATCTTCCCTGCTATTGCTATAAAACTTACCAGACAGTAGTTTCCAGGCTTCTCATCTCTTACTTCCATTAACTCCTGAGGTAGATCAAGCCCTGTAGGTTTGTCCACTGTATGTACTCCAATACTTCCAACTCTTCCTTCTTCCTGACACAGTCAAGTTCTAAGATATCAGTACATCCCTTCCTTCACCCTCCAGCCTCTCTCTAGTGAATACTAAGGAAAATTTAAGTACATGTGTCACAGTATAATCCACAGATGGATTAATTAACATAATTTTCTCTGCCATGGTTTCAGGGGTCTAGAGCTCACTGCTTTTGAATGTGGGAGAGGCAGAAACTCTCATTATTTACTTTGATGTGCAGTTGAACACATATGAATTCTGTGCCCAGTTTCATAGTTTTTGTTTAGATGTTGTGCTGGCGTGGATATTTCATACTTTAGTTCTTGCTGCTGTCCTGACTGACTCACCACCTCAACTCACCCTTTCACTCTTAGAACCATAGAACATTACAGCACAGAAACAGGCCTTTTGGCCCTTCTTGGCTGTGCCGAACCATTTTTCTGCCTAGTCCCACTGACCTGCACCTGGACCATATCCCTCCAAACCCCTCTCATCCATGTACCTGTCCAAGTTTTTCTTAAATGTCAAAAATGAGCCCGCATTCACCACTTCATCACTGTTCCCAAGATCACATGTGCTAGTGACAATGTTCAGTCGACTTCAGTGTTGATTGGGCAATGCATTCATTCCTATTCCATCTGTATACTAGTGTTAGCCCCTTTGAATGATAATTATCACTGAACACTTTGACCACTGTAATGTTACCATAAGAGGTGAATGATAATCACACTTCTGCAGTGTGTTTCTGCTTCTCTGAATGTAAACCCTCCCAATTCAAAGTTCAAAATAAATTTATTATCAAAGTGCATATATTACCATATATTACCCTGAGATTCATTTTCTTGCAGGCATTCACTGGAAAACAAGGAATATCAGATGGCCATTAGAGCATAAGATATAGGAGCAGAATTAGGCATTGAGTCTACTCTGGCATTTCATCGTTGTTGATCCAATTTTCCTCTCAACCCAAATTTTCTGCCTTCTCTCCATATCCCTTCATACCCCGACCAATCAAGAAATCTATCAACCTCAGACTTAAACATACATACAGACTTAGCCTCCATAGCTGTCTGTGGCAATGAATACCACAGATTTACAACTCTAGCTGAAGAAATTCCTCTGATTTTAGACTCTCCCACCACAGGAAATATCCTTTCCACATCCACTCTATCAGACATTCAATAAGATTCAATTAGGTCACCCCTCATTCTTCTGAATTCTAGTGAATCCAAGCCCTGAGTCATCAAATGTTCTTCATATAACAAACCATTCAATCCTGGAATAATGATTATGAACCCCTTTGAATCCTCTCTGGTTTCAGCACGTCCTTTCTAAGATCAGGGGCCCAAAACTGCTCACAATACTCCAAGTGAGGCCTCACCAGTGCTTTATAAAGTGTCAACATTACATCCTTGCTTCTACATTCTAGTCCTCTTGAAATGAATACTAACATCGCGTTCACCTCCCTCACCATAGACTAAATCTGTAAATTAACCTTTAGGGAATCCTGCAGAAGGACACCCAAGTCTCTTTGCACCTCAGATTTTTGTATTTTCTCTCCATTTAGAAAATAATCACCCCTTTCATTCCTTCCACCAAAGTGCATGACCATACACTTCTCAACACAGTATTCAATCTGCCATTTTGTTGCCCACTCTCTTAATCCATCCAAGTCTTCTGTATGCTCTCTACTTCATCTGTTCCACCCCCACCCCCACCTATATTCATATCACCTGCAAACTTTGCAACAAAACCATAAATTTCATCATCCAAACCATTGACATATAACGTAAAATGATTTGGTCCCAACACAGATCCCTGTGGAACACTGCTATTCACTGGGAACCAACCAGAAAAGGCTCCCTTCATTCCCACTCATTGCCTCCTGTCAATCAGCTATTACTTTAACCATGCTAGAATCTTTCCTGTAATATCATAGGCTTGTAACTTGTTAAGCAATTCTGCCTTGTATACCCTGCTCATTATTTCTTCAGAGAATTCCACCAGATTTGTCAGGCAAGATTTTCCTTTGAAGAAACCATGCTGACTACAGCCTATTTTATCATGTGCCTCCAAGTATCCTGAGACCTCATCCTTAATATTTGACTCCAACATCATAACTGAGGTCAGGCCTATAATTTCCATTCTTCTGCCTCTCTCCCTTCTTGAAGAGTGGAGTGACATTTTCAATTTTAATTTCAATACAATAGAATCAATGACACAAAGACTGACAAACATCCAATGTGAAAAAGCAGTGCAATATGCAAAAGAGTCATAGGGTCATTGAAAAGCACAGCACAGAAACGGGCCTTTCAGCCCATCTAGTCCATGCTGAACCATTTATATATTTATTTATTGAGATACAGTGTGGAAAAGGCCCTTCCAGGCCTTTGAGTTATGCCACCCAGCCATCCCCCAATTTAATCCTAGCCTAATCATGGGACAAATTACAATGATCAATTAACATCTTTTGACTGTGGGAGGAATCCGGAGCACTCGGAGGAAACCCACATGGTCACGAGAAGTATGTATAAACTTCTTAGAGGCAGCAGTGGGGATTGAACCCAGGTTGTTAGTACTGTAAAGCTATGTGCTAACCCCTATGCTCCCATGCTAACTACTCCTATCAACCTGTACTGGGTCCACAGCCCTACAATCCATGTACCCATACAAACTTCTCTTAAACATTGAAATGCAGCTTGCATGCACCACTTGTGCTGGCCGCTCGTTCCACACTCTCACTGCCCTCTGAGTGAAGAGGTTCCCCTCATGGTTCCCTTAATTTTTCACCTTTCATCCTTAGCCCATAACCTCTGGTTGTAGTCCCACCCAACTGCGGAGGAAAAAGCCTGTTTGCATTTACCCGATCTATACCCCTCATAGTTTTGTATATCTCTATTAAATCTCCACTTAATCTTCTACATTCCAAGGAATAAAGTCCTAATCTATTCAATCTTTGCATATAACTCAGGTCTTCCAGACCCGGCAGCATCCTGGAAATTTTTTCTATTCCTATTCCATCTCTTTGAAGATGTTAGGCCCTTTGAGTGATGATTATGACTGAATGCTCAGATCACTGTAATGCTGCCGTACGAGATGAATATTAGTCACACCCTTTCTGTGTGTTTCTTCTTGTTTGAAAGCAAACCCTGCCAGTTCAAAGTTCAAAATAAATGTATTATTAAAGTGCATATATATTACCATATACTGTACAGTACTACCTTGGGATTCATTTTCTTGCAGGCATTCACAGGAAAACAAGGAAATACAATAGAATCAATGAATAGCCGCACCCAAGCAAGGACTGGCAAACACATAGTGTGCAAGAGAAGTGCACTGTGCAATACAATGAGTTATTTGCTTGGGCCATGTGAAAGATGATGAGGCCAGCCTGAATAATGGTGTGCAGAATATCTCCTGACCAGGATTAACAATAGCAGAACCAGAAGTGGCCAACTTATGTGGCATTAGCAGGATTCTCACCTTGTATATACAGCAGGACTTTATCCCCATTGGGCGAGAATTGCATCTCTGAGTCATTATTTTGAGGGGTGGGGGGTGGGGGTACAAGGTAGTTAAGATTGAGCGGCTGCGGGACAAGGTGAGGCTTGGTTTTGAATTATTGGTCGGTCTGTATTATCAAAGAAAATGTTTCAAATCAACCAAGGATATAAAGTAATTTCCTGTGTATGACTAAAGGTAATGATGATTAATTTATCTTTCAATCTCATGTCTATAAATGCAAGGAAAATTTTCTGACCTATATATTAAAGGTTAAATTATGCGAGATATTCCATATCAGTTGGTAATAAGTAAATGACTAACTGATCCTTTGAAGAGAAATCAATTAATTGTGTCCAAAAGTTGAGATATTCTGTGACAGTGCTTATGTGATCATAAAAAGTAACTACAAAAACCGATCCTTCGTACAGAGTGACCAGTAACTCCTTCCATTACTGACCATGAAAACTACGATGCAATGAATATACAGTCCTAATGAATGTACAATCTAATGGATGAAACTGCTGTCCTCGTGAAGGGTCTTGGCCTGAAGCGTCAACTGTTTTTTCTTTTCTATACAGGTTGTCTGACCTGCTGAGTTCCTCCAGCGGTTCGTGTGCATTCAGCTAAGGAATCACCGATTTCTCCGCAAGATCCAACCGGCAAAATATTCAGATCAAAATATGTTGAGGGAGAGAATGGTTGTCTAATGCACGGATACAAAAATAGACATAGTCAAGAGGCCTAAAGCAATGAGTTGGGGGGGGGGCATGGCTTCATATCCCATAATGGAATATGTAGAATTTAAATGACTTAATGTTAAAGTTTAGTTTAATTAAAATAAATAGATTCTAATAAAGGACAAACTTGTGTCAACATGGTGATAGTGAGCAAGAAACTACTTGGTGTTTATTTTTAATAATATTTGTTATTACATCTGCCTGACCTGCTGAGTTCCTCCAGCACGCACAATGCTGGAGGAACTCAGCAGGTCAGGCAGCATCTATGGAAATGTATAAACAGTTGATGCTTCAGGCTGAGACCCTTCTTCAGGACTGGAAAGGAAGGGGGAAGATTCCAGAATGAAAAAGTGGGAGAAGGGGAGGAGGCTAGCTAGAAGGTGATGGGTGAAGCCAGGTGAGTGGGAAAGGTCAATGAAGATGAAAGAATCTGATAGGAGAGTAGTGTGGACCTTAGGAGAAAGGGAAGGATGAGGGGACCAGGGGAAGTAATAGGCAGATGAGAGGAGGTAAAAGTTAGAATGGGGAATAGAGGAAGGAAGGTAATATTCTTTAAGGAAGGTGCAATTTCGGCCTTGCCGAGTCTGTCTTAAATGTGAAGGCATATCCACAACGTGGTTCCTTCTTAGATTGTTTTAGTGAGCCATTCAGTTCAAAAGCCATTAGGATAAATGCTGAACCAGCTCAAGGCTCCCATATCCTGAGAATGTAGTTGGCTGGAATACATTGCTACTCCTATGGTCAATCAAATTAATCTACATTCAGTCCAGGTCTGGGCACAGCAATTGCTTATATATGAGCGAAAAATCAGGATCACTTTCAGAATCAGGTTTATTGCCACGAACATTAGTCAAGAAATTTGTTGTATTGTGGCAGCAATACAGTCCAGGCAGAACAAATTACAATGTTCCAATAATAAATAAATAAATCATCATCATCATCATCACTATCATCATCACCATCACCATCATCATCATCAACAATGTTCTCGTGGACATCATAGTCCATTACCATGATTTTTCTTGACAAATTCTACAAAAATGGTTTGCTTCTTCCGGGCAGTGTCTTTACAAGTTGGGTGACCCCAGCCATTATCGATACTCTTTAAGAGATTGTCTGCCTGGTGTCAGTGGTCGCATAACCAGGGCTTGTGATATGCACCAGCTGCTCATACGACCATCCACCACCTGCTCCCATGGCTGCATGTGACCCTGATTGGGGTCACTAAGCAGGTGCTATGCCTTGCTCAAGGGCAACCTGCAGGCTAGTGGTGGGAGCGAGCGCCTTACACCTCCTTTGTGGAGACGTGCCTCCACTCCGCCGGCCAAAACTAAATCAATAAAAAATGCAAAAGAGGAATAGTTGCAACAAGAGGGAACGTCTTGATGGTGAGAGCCCTTAATGATGGATGCCAACTTCTTGAGGCACCGCCTTTTGAAAATGTCCTCAATCGTGGGGTGGCATGTGCCCATGATGCAGCTGGCTGAGTCTACAACCTCCTGAAGTCTCTTATGTTCCACTTTATTGGTGCCTCCAGACAGTGATGCAACAAGTCAGAATGTTCTTTGCAGTACATCTGTAGAAATTTACTAGTCTTTGGTGACATACCAAATCTCTTCACACACCTGTTGAAGTATAGCCGCTGGTGTGATTTTTGTCATGATTGCATCAGTATGCTGAGACTAGGATAGATCTTCTGAGATATTGATGCCTAGAATCTTGAAGCCAATCACCCTTTCCATCATAGACCCCATCAATGAGGATTAGTATGCGTTCCCAACTTCTCTTTCTTGAAATCCACAATCAGTTCCTTGACCTTGCTAATGTTGAATGCAAAATGCCATAGATAAGGCAGTAAATTCTCACCATATGTTCAGTGTTATTCATGGGATGGAGAAACACTGGTCCTCAAGTTATTGAAAATTAGAGTCATTTAGAGGGATGCAATATAAGAACAGGACCTTCTGCCCATTGAGTCCATAATAACCATCAGTCACCCATTACATTAATCCTGCATCTATTCTCCCCAATATCTCATCAACTCCTCCCAGATTCTGCTTCCACTCACCTACACACGAAGGGAGACTCGAAGTGACCTAACAATCTGCACGTCTTTGGAATGTGGGAAGAAAGGGGGAGAGGTTGAAGGAAGCCCACACAGTCACTGGGAGACCATGCAAGCTCCACTTAGACAGCAAATGAGATAAGAACTGATACCCACGCTCTGGCACTGTGAGGCAGTGGTTCTGCAGTGCCACTCTGCTGATAATTAACTTTGGCTAGTCATTGTCAGGACCTTATAGAAAGGGATAGTAGAAATTTGCATTAGACCAAAAGCTGATCAGTTAAGAAATGCTGTGTATAGTTGTGTATACTTCAATGGTATGTTTATATTCATTTACCATTTTGTGACAAGGTCTCTTACAATGAAGTTCCAGGTGGGATAGTAGTGTAGTGTAGTGGTTAGCACAATGCTTTATGGTGCAGGTGACCATAGTTCAATTGTTGGACTAATGGTTAAATTCCCCCCACAGGGTTTGCACATTCTCCCTGTGACTATGTGGGTTTCTTCCCAGCGCTCCAGTTTCTTTCAAGAGACTAAAGACGTACCAGTTGGTAAATTAATTGTTCTTTGTAAATTGTCCCGTGATTATGTTAGGATTAAATAGGGGTTTGCTGGATGTTGTGTTTCGAAGGGCAGAAGTGCCTTCTCTGTGTTGTATCTCAATAGATAGATAAACAAAGGAATGAATGAATGAATAAGTAAGCAATATGAAAAATAAATGTTCATCTGCATGGAAGGAAAAGGCCTGGAACACTTCTAATTTAATCAACATTTACGGGATTAGGCAAAGTATTCCCGATCAGTTGGTAACACTTTAACACTTAAAGAGAAATTAATTGCCAGCTGATTTTGTCCAAAAGGTATTATATTTCAAATGCTGTTTAAAATTGTAGTAGGGCTTCAATTTTAATGTCTGCGATTGTGAATTTTTGATTTACATTCAAAGAACAGAGAAACTTATTTCTGAATTAGACTTTATTGTTGGCATTCTGCATTCTGAGTGGACTGATCGGCCAACATTCCATTTTTTAACAGTCACCAAGAAAGCTGTGTTAAATTCATTGTGTTAATGATCAACACAGATGAGCAACAAAGCCGTATAGTCAGAGATATTTGCAAAAGACTAATATTTTGATTTAGTGCAATAACTGGCTGATTATCAGAAAATGCTGGAGATCTTCAAAGGTTTCAAAGGTAGATTTAATGTCAGAGAAATGTATACAATATACATCCTGAAATGCTTTTTCTTTGCAACCATCCATGAAAACAGAGGAGTGCCCCCAAGAACGAATGACAGTAAAATGTTAGAGCCCCAAACCCAGCTCCCCTACCCTCCTGCACTTAAGCGGCAGAAAGCAATGATGCCCCCTCCCCCCACCAGCAAAAAAAACATCGGCAATCACCACTGAGCACTCAAGCATGAGCAAAGCAACAGCAAAGACACAGACTTGCAGTATCCCAAAGACTACTTGTTCACCTGGTATTCGACATTCCACAGGTTCTCTCTCTTCCCATTAAAGGAGAAAGAGGTATCTCCATTTCGCAGCGAGAGAGGAGATATAACAAACAACTCACTGCTTTATGATGTTGAAAGTCCATGGCATCTGGTCTCCAAAGCTCTGTGCCCAAAGCCCTCAGGTCTCTGGGCACACAGTCTTAGATCTTCCATCTACCACGGTACATCAATCTGCCCGGACACCGACCTTGGATCTGCCCGTCTCCAGAGCCACGAGATCTCGGCCCTCTGAAGGCGAGCTGAGCTCTTAGGCCCTGCCCTTGGTGTGCTGAATGACGGCCAGTCGTGAAAGCCTGGAGCGGGTCCCATCCCTGCAAAGATCCGTAGTCAGTGTATAACTCCAGGTCAGGGTCTTCAAAAGAACCCTGAAAGGGAAAAACAGAGATATTAAAGATGGAAACAGAGCTGTTTCCAAAGATGCAAGCAAAGGAATCGCGTTCAGGCGCCATTAATCCTCCTAAGCTCCTCCTCTTCTCTTCCTCTTACTTCTTCTTCATATCACAAGTCGTAGATGAACCAAATGATTTGTAGTCTGCTGAGAGCTAGATCTGTAGCATTCAAATCTGCTGATTCAGGACTCTGCAAGAAGCCCAGGCATGACTTAGAGAGGGCTATCACAAGAAAAAAAGGAACAACTCTGAATTAAGATAGAGGTGGGATCAGATGCACCTCAACTCTGGCAGGGTTTGGAAGCTATTACTTCCTACAGCTTGAGATCTAACGTCAAGAATGGCAATGAGGCTTCACTCCCAGATGAGCTCAAAACCTTTTATGCATGGTCTGAAAGGGAGAATAGAAATGCATTATGACCCTTGATCTCTGTCTCAGAGGCCGACATTAGTTTGATATTAAACCCGATTCTGCTTCCGAGCAACGTTTTGTATGCAGGCACACCACACAGGATGATCCAGTGCTTCTTGTTCCCAGTGGAATGTACTGATATTGAAGCTCTTCAGGGATATCCTAAAGGAGTATTTGATCCTCTTTTTCTGTCAATGGTATAATCATTTGCCTCAGTCAATTCTCCATTTAGGCAATTTCTTTGGTACTCTGTCATCTGACACAAAGATAAGATAAAAAAGATAAGGATTACCTTTTTTCATCACATGTACATCAAAACATCCAGTGAAATGTGCCGTTTGCATCAAATCAAATCAGAGAGGGTGAGCTGTGCCATGCTTTGGTTGCCAACATAGCATGCCCACATCTCACTAACCCTAACAATGCACCTTTGGAATGTGGGAGGAAAGTGAAGCACCCAGAGAAATCCCAAACGGTTCTGGGGAGATCATACAAACTCTATACAGTACAGACCACATATGTGATCTGAATGTAGGTCAAAGAGCAACACAAAACAAAATCAAAATGGGCTGAAACTTTCAAGAGATTTTAACTCCCAACTCCACTTGTCTGAGGAGATATCTTGGCCTGTAAGGCTTGGTTTACTTGAATTTAAAATTAATGTGAATCTGCTTGGCTTTAATTGTAGATTTAAAACCTCCATCAATCATTTAATTCATAGTTAATACTTACTGGTTTCATTGCTATCTTTTGAGAATACTAAGTGATTTGTGTAGGTCAGAACTTTATCTGAACTCCTTTCACTTGTGGCCTCATATTCACTTAAAGCCTTTTCTAACAAGGATAATTTGATTACATTTTAATGTTTTAACTGAGCTAATAGTCGATGTTTTCTGTGGGAGAGAGAATCACATTTCAACTCCTTTTTTGTGTGAAGAAGTCTTCCCTAACTAACTACCTGGCCTGCCTCAGATTTCCATCTAAATTCCACCCCAGGCCAAACAATTCACCCTTAGCTGCATTAACAGATGGTATAAAGCAGTGTGCGATGTATATAGCTTTATGATCTGCTGAAAATTATCCTGAATTGAGGCAACAGGGGTTATAATTTCATCTGCAACTCCATGGAGAACCTCAGTGCATGACTTTTGTTTAATGTGGGGAGACTGAATCCTGAGCAGCCACTGCACAGTCCTTGACAAATCGGGGTCAGGGTCCAGTGGCATGGAATACAAGATGACCTGGGACCCTTCAATGATGCAGGCTTCCTCTGCATTGTGATGTGTCATCACCAGCTCTACCACAGAGATCTTGGTTAGAGTACACTCTGTCTGGAACCTCCCCCTTGACCTTAACACCATGGGTGACTCTATCAGAAGTTGAGCTCTAGACAGCATCACTCTTGGGATTTCAGGAACTTAGTGGCCCCTGTACCACAACAAGGTGACAGTCCGCAGAGAAGTCATCTACAGGTGCTAAACAAGCAATACCATGGCATCGAAATTCAAACAAAGACAATAGAACCAAATTTCACAGGGGGAGTACAACATGCAAAGGTGATTTGTTTTTGGGGTCTTGGCACCCAAAACTTATGATCGTCAACTCACTAAGCATTACGTTCAAAGAAAACTTGGTTATAAAATATATTTCCACTGTTGTGGCTGTGCAAAGGATTACTTAAACTTGTGGAATTCTTTGAAGAAATAACAAGTAGGATAGACAGAGGAGAAATGGTTGATCTTGTGTACTTGGATTTTCAGAAGGCCTTTGACAAAATGCCACACACGAGGCTGATTAACAAGCTAGGAGAGCACAGTATTACAGGGAAGATTATAGCATGGATAAAGCAGTGGCTGACTGGCAGGAGGCGAAGAGTGGAAATAAAGGGATACTTTTCTGGTTGGCTGCCGGTGACTAGTGGTGTTCCACAGGGGTCTGTGTTGGGACCGATTCCTTTTTATGTTATATGTTAATGATTTGGATGATGGAATTGATGGCTTTGTTGCAAAGATGGCATTTGATATGAAGATAGGTGGGAGGGACAGGTAGTTTTGAGGAAGTAGAGAGCATACAGAAGGATTCGGACAGATTAGCAGAATGGGCAAAGAAATGATAGATGGAATACAGTGCCGGGAAGTGTATGGTCATGCACTTTGGTAGAAGAAAGAAAGGTTTGACTACTTCCTAAATGCAGAGAAAATACAAAAAACTGAGGTGGAAAGGGATTTGGGAGTCCTTGGGCAGGATTCTCTAAAGGTTAATTTTTAGGTTGAGTCTGCAGTGAGGAATGCAAATGCAATATTAACATTCATTTCAAGAGGATGAGAATATAAAAGCAAGGATGTAATGTTGAAACTTTATAAAGCACTGGTGAGGCCTCTTCTGAAATTAGTGTGAGCTGGTTTGGGCCCCTTATCTTAGAAAGGATGTGTTGTAACTGGAGAGGGTTCAAAGGAAGTTCATGAAAATGACTCCAGGATTGAATGGCCTGTCATATGAAGAGTGTTTGATGGCTCTGGGCCTGTATTCACTGGAATTCAGAAGAATTAGGGGTGACATCATTGAAACCTATCAAATGGTGAAATTTGATATTTCTTCAGCCACAGAGTGACCAGTCTGTGGAATTCTTTGCCACAGGCAGATATGGAGGCCAAGTTTTAATGTATATTTAAGCTAGAGGTTGATAGATTCTTGATTGGTCAGGGCATGAAGGGATACAGGGAGCTGAAAGGAAGATTAGATCAGCCATGATGAAATTGTGGAGCAGACTCAATGCTCCTATTCTTATGGTCCTATGGTCTTATTGAATACAGACTAATTTTATAATGCAGATTTATTTGAAAATGAAATTCCAAATGGGTAGATTCCTAGGTGCTGCCTGGCCAGCTGAGGTCCTCCAATATTTTGTGTGTGTTGCTCGGATTTCTAATATCTGCAGACTTTCTCTTGTTTGAGATTAGAGGGGGGTACTTCTTCACTCAAAAGCTGTGGAACAAACTGCCAGCAGAAATAGTGAATGTGGGTTTAATGGCAATACTTAAGAGAAGTTTGGAAGGATATGGATGGGAGTGTTAATGAGGACTACAGTCCAGGTGTGGGTCTGTGGATCTAGGGAGAATAACAGTTCAGCACAGCTAGATGGGCTGAAGGGTATGTTTCTGCTCTCTAGTGTCCTACGACTTTATGAAGTGTCGAGTGCTCATTTTGAATTTCTCTCTGTATTATTCATTAATAAAGAAACTTACTTTAACAGAAAGTAGTCTTGGTTCAGCAATCGTGCTCTGATAGTGATCGTGTTTCTGAGTTAGAGCTTTGTGATTTCAATCTGTACCTCTCAGATTTGTGCATGGAATCCAGGCATGGTACTGAGGAAAAGCTGTAGTCAGAAGTACTGCTTTTCTCATGAAAGATGGAGCTGTCTCCTCTGTTGTTTCAGGTGCAGAATCTCATGACAATACTGAAGAAAAGTAATGAAATTTCTTTCAGCATCCAAGCCAACATTCAACTTCGGTGAGTAACAGATTATCTGATCTTATTTATTTCACTGCTCTTTTGAGGCCTTGAGACCTAAGAAAAAAATCTGAAGCCACGTTTCCATGAAATAACCAGTGGTCACACTTCAAGAAACACTGAAGTTATCCAGAAGTAATGAACAATGAGATTTAAAGACAAATTCTCCTTATTTTCTATCAATAATAGAGTGGACAGGAACAGAGTAACGGAGTAAATGGCAGTGCCTGTTCTTTGCTGGCTGCAGTTGAATCCTTAAGTCTTGACTTCTCAAAAATGCATGCCTAGAAACCCATAGCTGGTTGGCAGATTTGTGTTAGTATGATGCATCCTGTCTCTAATATTCATGCTATTAGGTTCAAAATTCCAAAGAATCCAGAATGTGAGAATGAGGATAGATTGAGCGACCTAGCATTTTTCTCTTTTGAGAATAGGAGGCTGAGGTGACTTGATCGAGATGTACAAGTTAACAAGAGGCATAGAATGGGTGGACAGCCAAAGACTTTTCTCGCAGGATGGAAATGGTTAATACCTGGGGACATAATTTTAAGTTGATTTGAGAAATGTATTGGGGGGGATGTCAGAAGTAAGTTTTCTACCAGAGAGTGGTGGGTGCGTGGAATGTCCTGCTAAGAGTGGTGGTAGAGGCAGATACATTAAGGATGTTTAAGAGTCTTAGGTAGGCAGCTGGATGATAGAAAAATGATGGTTTAATGGTTTCATTGATCGAGACAGAGTATTTTTAAGACGTTGGTTAAATTAAGCAACACCATTAAAGGTGTGGGAAATAATACAAATTATGTCAATTATTTAAGAAGTAATTAATCATCCTCAGTCAACTCAAGGAGAGTTCTGAAAATCTTAACCAATGTTGTCTCAACCTTAATAAACCTTTTTCTGCTCTCAGGTCTGTGGCTACAGAAGTGGTTCGTTAAACCTTTTGTTCAGACCTGGTGAAAAGCCACTAGCCTGAAATATTAACTCTATTTCTTTTTTTCTGTTCACAGACGTTACCTAGTCTATGAATTGTTTTCAGAATTTTGTCTTCTATTTTTAATTACTCCAACCTTTCAACAACATTTGTATAAGATAGGACTGTTGCTC
The DNA here is from genome assembly GCF_048418815.1 of Hemitrygon akajei. NCBI lineage: Eukaryota > Metazoa > Chordata > Chondrichthyes > Myliobatiformes > Dasyatidae > Hemitrygon > Hemitrygon akajei. The sequence goes on along the minus strand of NC_133134.1, from coordinate 156,623,056 downwards.
AGTTGACAGTCTGAAGCAGGAGGTTTCTTGGCTGGTCCTACTCTAAAGTCTGAAGTATCAAAATCTATCTTAGACACGATAGATTCTGCAGATGTTGGAAATATTGAGCAGCATGCACAAAATGCTGAAGGAACAGGAGATCAGGCAGCTGATCTACAGAGGAGAATATACAGTCAATGTTTCAGGCTGAGACCCTTTATCAGGACAGGCAAGGAAGGTGGCTGAACCTAAAATGAGAAAATGGGGGGAGGAAGAGTACAAGCTGTTAGCTAATAGATGAGACCAGGTGAGGGGGGAGGTAGGTGGGTTGGAGAGGGGGATAAAGTAAGGAGCTGGGAGATGACAGGCGGAAGAGGTAAAAGGCTGATGGGGAAGGAATCTAATGGGACTGGACTGTGGACGATGGAGAAAAGGGAAGGAGGAGGTTCATGAGGTTGATTCTGGAGATGAGGGTTAACCTATGAAAAGAGATTGTCACCTCTTGAAGGAAGCAATAGAGCATAGCTACTTTCTTATTTGGCCATACTGAAGACCCCTCGAAACACTAGATGGAATAGCAGAGAGAAGGCCAATTTATTCTTCCATCCCTTACCTGTCACACCTAAAACAAAAATCCCTCAAGTATCCTATAAAACTTCTCATTTTAAACCTATGTTCTCTTGTTTTGATACCTCCACAATGGGTAAAATACAGTGAACCAGTTTAACCTATACTACGCGTCTCCAGACAATCTAGTTGACTCTTTACTATGAACTCACTTCAGTGACACTTGGGGATGAGCAATAAATGTTTGCCAGTGATGCTGAGATCCATTCTTGGATGTGCTGGGACACATCATTAGTGATGTAACCTGGAATCACTGGGTCTTTCAGGTCTTTCAACATCAGACATTCTCATCCAGGCAACCCAGCCAGGGTTGATATGCCCCTGGCTTGTGTCCCAGCAGCATTGGTTGACGGATCACACCTCTCAATTCATAGCCACCTGGAGGCTCGCTCAGCAGCCTCTGAGACAGTCCTGATGGCTTACTTCTTTGCAGCCCCTGTAATGCCAAGGTGAGAGTAAGTTCTGCACAGAGAGCAGCCAGCAAGACCTCTACACCTCACCTCTATAGAATGAATAAATTAAAACAAATTAGCTCTATGTTATCTCAGACCTCAGGTGTGTATACAAAGAACACTGGAAAAAACAGTGGTAGAGCAGCAGATATTGAAAAAGAGAGGCAGCGAATGAGAATCGGGTTTATTATCACTGACATACTGATAAAGTGTGTTGTGAAATTTGTTGTTTTATGTCAGCAGTTCAACACAAGGCATAAAGATTACTTAAATGACAATATAAATAAATATTTTGAAAGACATTTTGGAAGAAGCAGTCATCGGGCAGATTATTATTTAGATGGGGAGAAAATTCAAAAATCAGAAGTGCAAAGGGACTTGGAGGTCCTCGTACAGGATACCCTAAAAGTTAACCACCAGATTGGAATTGCAGTAAGGAAAGAGAATGCTATGTTGGCATTCATTTCAAGAGGAATAGTGTATAAGAGTAAGGAGGTGTTGATGAGGCTCTATGGGGCACTGGAGAGACCTCATTTGGAATACTTTGTGCAGTTTTGGGCCCCCTATCTTAGAAAGGATGAACTGCTGTTGGAGAGAGTTCAGAGAAGATTTACGAAGATGATTCCTGGAATGCAGGGGCCAACATATGAGGTGTGTTTGTTGGCTCTTGGACCGTATTCATTAGAGTATAGAAGAATGAGAGGGGATCTCATAGAAACATTAAGAATGCTGAAAGGGTTGGACAGAGTAGATGTGGAACGGCTGTTTCCCTTGGTGGGAGAGTCCAGGACAAGAGGCCACAGTTTTAGAATTAGAGGGCACCCATTTAAAACAGAGATGAAGAGAGATTTTTTTTAGTCAGAGGGTCGTGGATTTATGGAATTTGTTGCCACATACAGGTGTGGAGGCCCAATCATTGAGGGTGTTTAAGGAGGAGATTGATAGGTATCTAATTAGTCAGGATATCAAGGGATATGGGGAAAAAGCCGAAAATTGGAACTAGATGGGATAATAGTTTAACTCATGGTGGAGTGGCGGAGCAGACTCGATGGGCCGAAGGGCCTACTTCTGCTCCTTTGTCTTGATCTTGTGACATATAGCAAGTTAGTGTTCATGGGTTCATCATGGATCATTTAGAAAACTGATGGCAGAGGGGAAGAAACCACTCCTATACCACTGAGTGTGAATCTTCAGCATCCTGTACCTCCTCCCTGATGGTAATAACGTGAAGAGGGCATGTCCCAGATGGTGAAGGTCTTTTTCCCCATAGAAGTTCTTGCTTTTGCTTGCATCTGACCTCCTTAAAAAAATCAGCTTTGAAATTAATTTTATCTTACCTTTCCACTCTTGTTGAACCTGCACCTAAGAAGCTCAGTGATTCCCTTAGCTCTTGTGCACGGTACAAGGGAACTTTTCATTTTCTCCATGCTCCTCTTGTAAGTCCTATTAAGTTTTTACTTTCCTGTGGCAGTAACTGACCAGTTAGTCTTGTATGAAAACTATCGACCTTTGCAGGTAAAAAGGTTTACTTTTGTCTCTAACCTCAATGAAAACAATCTGAGAAAAATGGAGACAGGAAAGGAAATCCCCCATCACAAAAGAAAGAAAAACTAGAGGAGGGGGAAGTAAACACAACTTTTAACAGTCTGGACTCTTTCACATCTTTGTATTATATTTGATAGCAATGACCTGAGGAGACAGGGTTACTGAATAAGATAATAGAAAATTATGCCAGGCATTCAACTAAACATTCCTACATGAACTTTGTGTCTGTTACACAGAATGGACTGAGAGTGAATGGAAAAGTAATTGTAGATGGCGTAGATCAGAATCCACCTCAAGTGTTCAAGTCACAGAAGGCTATGTCTTTCTCAACTGGAAGTTTAACCTACAGTCTAGGCTAATACATGGCTTAAGTATTGAGAGTGCACTGTATTGTGAGAGGATAACCACGATTAACCTTCTTATGGTGTAAGACTGGATCAAAGTTCAAAGTACGTTTATTATCAAAGTATGTATACATTATACAGCCTTGTGATTTATCTCCTAACAGACAGCCACGAAACAAAGAAACCCAAAGGAGCCCATTAAAAAAATGTTCATCAAACACCCACTCCCAAAGTGTGGAGGAAAAGAAAAACAAATCGAAGAAAGTCTGTCCGCAGACCCCTTAGTTCAGCACAGAGTGGAGCAGTGAGCTGAGCTGGCCTGTCCCTCACTTGAGCCATGACACCCTGACCTTTTCAATCTGGCCCAGCGCCTAAGTTGTAATCCAAGCATCAAGTTCTATTGGTTCCAGACACTCTGGGGCCTAGGCCCTGCTGCCTCAATTCGGCCTGTACCCAACCTTTCCAATTCAGTCCAGCACTTAAATTGATTGAACCTTGGGTCTTCCTTGCTTTCGACGATGGGTCCAGTGCCTCACCTCACCTCTGTTCTGCACATCAAATCCTCTCCAAATCCAAAGGGAAGTTACAGTTTACGAGGATCGTTTGCCAGAAAAAGAGTGATTAACAAAGTATTGAATTGTTCTCCTTGTTTCACTGGCCATCGGCCAGAAATCGCTGAGACTCACCAGTGACATCTTAAAAAAGAAGTGCACAGTAATTGTTCTTTTAAGTCTCTCTCCATTCTAAAGAGTCATAGAATCATACAGCATAGAAGTAGGCCCTTTGGCCCATCATATCCATACGGAGCATCAAGTACTCATCTATATTAATCCCATTTACGAAAACTTTGTCCATAGCTTTAGATGCAAGTATTCGAGTACATTTTTAAAATATGAGCACCTTTCCTTCCTGTGCCCCATCAGGCTGCGCATTTCAGATTCCAATCACCCTCAGGGTAAAAAAGTTTGAAGAAATAAATGCACTATTTGTTGTCATTTAACTTCATTCCAGTGTAGTGAACTACATTACCTGTCTGGACACGCCCCTCTGCTGACTGCTCCTGTGGCTCCTCCCACAGACCCCTGTATAAAGGCGATTGGAGGCACTGCTCCTCCCTCAGTCTCCAAGATGTTGTGTGGTGGTCTCTTGCTGCTAATCGTGATCTCTTGCAGCTAATAAAAGCCTATCGTTCGCCTCCCGTCTCCGAGAGTTATTGATGTTGCATCATCCAGAATGTCGGTTTTCTGTGAATCAACACTCCCACCAGCCATCTCAATCAGCTTCTCCCCCACTGGAGTGAGCAACTCTTCATGACATAGGCTCTGGACCCACCCCCATGCCACTTCTGTCCAGCTATTGGCCAATAGGGTTGGGGAGTGTGTGATCAGGATTGGTTGCACAGGCTAAGTGTCGCCAGTGTTTCCTTAGCTTCTTTTACTTAAAGAACTTATTACTTCTAAAATTTGATGAAATCCTTCTGATTTTAACTGTATTTCTCCCACTATAGATGCTGTTGTGTCGATCTTCTCTGCCATTGTTTCAGATTTCAAAGTTCAAAGTACATTTATTATCAAAGTATTTATACTATGTACAAACTTGAGCTTTGTCACCTTACAGGCAGCCACCAAACAAAGAACCCCAATAGAACCCATTAAAAAAGACCTTCCAGGACCCACTGTGCAGAAAAAAATCATACAAACAATAAAAAGAAGCAAATCATCAACGATTTAGATAAAGGCATTGAGAATAACATCAGCAAATTTGCTGATGATACTAAGCTGGGTGGCAGTGTGACATGTGACGAGGATGTTAGGAGAATTCAGGGTGACTTGGATAGGCTAGGTGAGTGGGCAGATACTTGGCAGATGACGTTTAATGTGAATAAGTGTGAGGTTATCCACTTTGGGAGTAAGAACAGGAAGGCAGATTATTATCTGAACGGTGTAAAGTTAGGTAAGGGAGAAATACAAAGAGATCTAGGAGTCCTTGTTCATCAGTCACTGGTGAATGAGCAAGTGCAGCAGTCCGTGAGGAAGGCTAATGGAATGTTGGCCTTTATTACAAAGGGAATTGAGTACAAGAGCAAGGAAATCCTCTTGCATTTGTACAGGGCCCTGGTGAGACCACATCTGGAGTATTGTGTACAGTTTTGGTCTCCAGGGTTAAGGAAGGACATCCTGGCTGTAGAGGAAGTGCAGCGTAGATTCACGAGGTTAATTCCTGGGATGTCTGGACTGTCTTACGCAGAGAGATTAGAGAGACTGGGCTTAAGGAGATTGGAATTAAGGAGATTGAGAGGGGATCTGATTGAAACATATAAGACTATTAAGGAATTGGACAAGATAGAGGCAGGAAATATGTTCCAGATGCTGGGAGAGTCCAGTACCAGAAGGCATGGTTTGAGAATAAGGGGTAGGTCATTTAGGACAGAGTTAAGGAAAAACTTCTTCTCCCAGAGAGTTGTGGGGGTCTGGAATGCACTGCCTCGGAAGGTAGTGGAGGCCAATTCTCTGGATGCTTTCAAGAAGGAGCTAGATAGGTATCTTATGGATAGGGGAATCAAGGGATATGGGGACAAGGCAGGAACCGGGTATTGATAGTAGATGATCAGCCATGATCTCAAAATGGCGGTGCAGGCTCGAAGGGCCGAATGGTCTACTTCTGCACCTATTGTCTATTGTCTATTGTAACATTCAGAACTAAAGTTCACAAAAGTGAGCTCACAACCAAGAAGCCAGTCACAGCTGATCTAGAAGCCCGTTGCTTGGAAGACTAGTTCAGCACGGGGACGAGTAAGTCTCACCAACCAGTAAGCTGAACACTGACCCATCCCCTTCCTCTGGCCCCGGTACCCGAACCTTTTCAATCTGGCCCGGCGGTTGAATTGACCGAACAGCGGGTCGTTCCTTGGTCTCAGATCCAGGCTGCCACTTCGATAAGCTTTCTGGTCTGAGACCCACCCCCGTGATTCAGCCTGTGCCCAACCTTTCCGATCCAGACTGGCACTTAAATCGGTCAAACATCAGCTTGTTCCTCACTGTTGTGTGCTGGCCGTGCGTGAAAATTTACTCCCTTTACTAACATGAGAAGTGCAAAATCACACTGTATCAAGATAAAACAATCTACTTGTGTTTATGCTCTTGAAGTCTTTCACATCAGTTGAAAACAGAACCAAATCTATGACTGCCCCAGTGACGTGGTACCCAGTTTTGCATTGTAAAGCACCATGGATGTTTTCCACATGTTTGGACCGCTGGTGTATTTTAACAGCCGTTATTCATAGAGGGGACTCTGACTAATATAATACTCTTCTTTCCTAGTCATGGTGATAACCCAGGAATTAAAAAATGCATGATGACCATCATGACTTGAATTAAATCCAGGGATTGAGGGTTAGGAATGGAATGGGCAGTCTGTAGGCAGACACATCCCTCTTCCAAGGCCAAGGGCAGAAGTATCTTAACGCTTATTCTTTGCTGTTTGTGCCAAGGGCCGCAGTCACGCAGCCTTTAATTAATCTGACGCCAGATATTGCTCTATTATACAGATGCCACTCTGCTTTTTAAACCTCTCTCTCACTGCATTGCACTATGAAAGCCCATTCATCTGTATCATTCCCCACTTTACAAGACGAGTTGCATTGGTTTTAATGACCCCCCCCCCCCCCCAACAACAAAGAGCACACCTCTGCCAGCTCTACATTGCCAAGATACTCATGACATGGAGACTTGCTCTCTAGCCTGAACTTGGAAGGACCCAGTGGTGTGTCAGGTCAGGTCAGGTCGGGTCAGGTAACAAAAAAGTTATGTCCTCAGGCTAGGGTTGGATCAGGTTGACCTTAGGTCAGATTTTAGTTTAACGTCTGAGCAGATCTTGATTCTGTGTTAGAGGTTAGGAACTCACTGAATACATATTCTTTACAATCAGTTTGACTCAAAAACACTCTTGACTGTGTTTATTAAGCAGCCTGGTGTCCTGACCAATATTTACTGCCCCACTAGCCATAGACGATCTGTACATTTATCACGCTGCCTTTTGTAATTCTCATTACATCCACATGGACTGCTGTGACAGTTTTCAATAATGTGATTACTACATTCAAAAGTACAGTACTTCATTGTAGGGAACTTTGTCACAAAGTGCTAAGTAAATGTAAACGGATTGTTAAAGTATACACAGCCTCTGCTGGGCCTTAAGTTTGGATGACTATTAAATCAGAATCAGAATCAACGTCATTATCACTGACTTTGTTCATTTGTTATGTGCCATGCCAAATGACATGAACAATCATGCTCTTTCCATGACTATGATTGCTCTTGGCAAATTTTTTCACAGAGAAGTGGTTTGCCATTGCTTTCTTCTGGCAGTGTCTTTACCAGATGCTTGACTCTGGCCATTATCAATACTCTTCAGAGATTGTCTGCCTGGAGTCAGTGGTCACATAACCAGGACCTGTGATATGCACCAACTGCTCATACGACCATCCACCATCTGCTCCCATGGCTTCACATAGGTTCGGGGGCGTTAAGCAGGTGCTACACCTTTCCCAAGGGGTGATCTGTAGGGTGAAGCCTTACACCTCCTTTGCTAGAGACGTACCTTCACCTGCCACCCCAATCACGGACAATTATCATGAAATTTGTTGTTTTCCGATAGCAGTACAATGCAGAAATATAAAAATTGCTGTAAGTTGCAAATAAATGAACAATTTAGTAGTATAAAAAAGAACTAGTAAGGCAGTCCTCATGGGTTCAAGGACTGTTCAGTAATCTGATTGAAGGGGGAAGAAGCTGACTGTAGGCTCCTGTACCTCCTTTCGGGAGGAAGTAATGAGAAGAGGACATGTCCTGGATTGTGAGGCTTCTTAACGATGGATGCTGCCTTCTTGGGACACCACCTGTGAAAACGTCTTTGACAGTGGTGATGGTTGTGCCCGTGATAGGGCTGGCTGAGTCTAAAGCACTCCTTAGCCTCTTGCAGTTTTGTGCATTGGAGACAGACAAACAGACAGACATACTTTATTGATCCCGAGGGAAATTGGGTTTTGTTACAGTCGCACCAACCAAGAATAGAGAAGAAATATAGCAATATAAAACCATAAATAATTAAATAATAATAAGTTAATCATGCCAAGTGGAATTAAGTCCAGGACCAGCCTATTGGCTCAGGGTGTCTGACACTCCGAGGGAGGAGTTGTAAAGTTTGATGGCCACAGGCAGGAATGACTTCTTATGACGCTCAGTGTTACATCTCGGTAGAATGAGTCTCTGGCTGAATGTACTCCTGTGCCTAACCAGTAGATTATGGAGTGTATGGGTCATTGTCCAAGATGGCATACAACCTGGACAGCATCCTCTTTTCAGACACCACTGTCAGAGAGTCCAGTTCCACCCCCACAACATCACTGGCCTTACGAATGAGTTTGTTGATTCTGTTGTTGTCTGCTACCCTCAGCCTGCTGCCCCAGCACACAACAACAAACATGATAGCACTGGCCACCACAGCCTCGTAGAACATCCTCAGCATCATCTGGTAGATGTTAAAGGACCTCAGTCTCCTCAGGAAATAGAGACGGCTCTGACCCTTCTTGTGTTCTTTGACTAGTCCAGTTTATTGTCAATTCATATCCCCAGGTATTTGTAATCCTCCACTATGTCCACACTGACCCCTTGGATGGAAACAGGGGTCACCAGTGCCTTAGCCCTCCTCAGGTCCACCACCAGCTCCTTAGTCTTTTTCACATTAAGCTGCCGATGATTCTGCTCGCACCATGTGACCAAGTTTCCCACCATAGCCCTGTAGATAGATAGATAGATAGATAGATACTTTATTCATCCCCATGGGGAAATTCAACATTTTTTCCAATGTCCCATACACTCGTTGTAGCAAAAACTCATTACATACAATACTTAACTCAGTAATAATATGATATGCATCTAAATCACTAACTCAAAAAGCATTAATAATAGCTTTAAAAAAGTTCTTAAGTCCTGGCAGTTGAATTGTAAAGCCTAATGGCATTGGGGAGTATTGACCTCTTCATCCTGTCCGAGGAGCATTGCATCGACAGTAACCTGTCGCTGAAACTGCTTCTCCGTCTCTGGATGGTGCTATGCAGAGGATGCCCAGGGTTTTCCATAATTGACCGTAGCCTACTCAGCGCCCTTCGCTCAGCCACCGATGTTAAACTCTCCAGTACTTTGCCCACGACAGAGCCCGCCCTCCTTATCAGCCTCATCTCCCTTGCTGATGCATCCAACTATGGCAGAGTCATCAGAAAACTTCTGAAGATGGCAAGACTCTGTGTTGTAGTTGAAGTCCAAGGTTTAGATGGTGAAGAGAAAGAGACTCCATACCAGGCTGTGATCCAATCAGTGAGAATACCCTTCTGTAGAAATTTACTGAAGTACTTGGTGACGTACCAAATCTCCACCAACTCCTACTTGGTATAGCCACTGACATGCCTTTTTCATGACCTCATCAGAGTTGGGCTCAGGATCATTGTATCATAAAATCAAAGAATTAAAGAAAGATTTACTTAACTTCATGACCCGTATTTCTACACTGCCAGAAAGGGGCTTTGAAAGTCCAACACTGTTGTGCTTATAAATAGGAAAATATCACATGACTTCTCACAAAGGATAGAACCCACAGAAATACAACTAACAGGCAGCAATATCTGTTAAATTAATAGTGCAATGAAGAAAAGAGCATTTGAAAAGAGAGATTGAGGAGGAATAGGCCACAAAGCCAAAGGAGATTGATTTTCTTTTAGCCATGAGTGATACAGGGTATGAGGATTCACAGAAGAGGAGAGGTGGAGGATAGATGGTACAAGCTGAGACTTGGGGCATGGAATATACTGCGGAATTTTACCAGAACAAGACTATGATGTTAAGGGATTCAAAGTCAATAAGAAATCATTTCAGGTCAATACGGACTTTGTAATAACAATTTTGAAATTATTAGGGACTGGAGAGAGTTTTGGATGAGGTGTTTATCACTTAAGCAAAATCTAAATAGTCTTGACAATGTTATGTTTTACCTTATCCCTTAACACCACTGGTTTTCAAGATTCAAGATTCACAATTGTTGAATGTCATTTCCAGTGCACAAGTGTAAAAAATAAAATAATTGCTACTGCAGATCTGATACAGCACAAAAAACATGACAAGATAAAGAACATAATAATAAAAAATAAATAAATATAAATACATAAGATAGCTTTTATACATGGATTGTTCGCATGTTCATAAAGTGACACTATGCGCAGGAGTTCAAAGTAAATGTATTATCAGAATACATATATATTACCATATACAACCATGAGATTCATCTTCTTGTGGGCATACTCAACAAATCTATAGAAACGTATCAATGAAAAAAACGACTGCCACACTAGGGCTTTCAACCAGTGTGCAGAAGACAACAAACTATGAAAGTGCAAAAAGGAGAAACAGTAATACAAATAAATAATCAAAAATATCAAGAACATGAGTCCTTGAAAGTGAGTCCATTGGTTGTGGGAACATTTCAATAATGGGCCAAGTGAAGCTAAGTGAAGTTATCTCCTTTGTTCCTGGAGTTGAGGGATAGTAACTGTTCCTAAACCTGTTGGTGTGAGTCCTAAGGCTCTTGTACATTTATCCTGATAGCAGCTGCAAGAAATGAACCTTCTCACTGTACATGAGTTAACTCTGACAGGAAATGAAAAAGCAGTCATGGTGGGGGTGTGGAGTGATGGGTTAGTGGGTGGAAGTGTTAATCAGCCTTACAGCTCGGAAAAAGTAACTATCTTTACTTCTTTACTGACTCTCCCTAGGACACTGTCTCTAGGACATTTCTTAGATTCATTATTCCCTTTGTTGTCCATATTATTTGCAGCTCTTTTCAGGATTTTCTTTCACATCTTTATTAGGATGCTAATATTTTATAAAATCCTTCATGCAGGTAAAACTGCTGAGGAGAACTTCCAGATGTATAAAGTACACATCAAAGGATTTACCAATTTATATTTCAGGCCAACTCCTTTCTGACTTTTACCTGGGCTTCGTCTTCAAAGCACCAGAGTGTTAAATAAGAAAAGTTCCATCAATCGGGAAGATGGCTGGCTGTGCTGTAGGCACCAACTTGAACGTTATGAAGTGGTCTGTTATAATCAGTCTGTTGAACGTCACAGAAAGGTACAAAATTCACGTTGCCAAAATCCAGTTAAACCAATTAGCAGCATGGAAGGATATCTGTGATATGTTAACCAGAGTAACAATTATTAATCTACCAGCAATAATAATTGGTTAATAATTACTTAGTAAAATCTGCTTTCTTCAGAATGATTGATCACAGCTAATAACTTTCCCTTTTCTTCATTCAGCTCAGTAGTAAGTATGATTGATTCAAATTGTTCAATAATAAAGAGTTGCCTGATTGCAATATAAAGCCAAGCAGAATAACCATAATCTAGATTTAATACTATTCCACATAATGAAGATGTAAACAGTTACAAATCCCATCATAATCAAGTCAGAACATTCTCTCAAGTGAATGCTTGCAATGTACGTAATCTATTGATTTTGTTTATGTTGTTGGGGGAAATTAGATGAGAGTAAAATAAAGAGAAAAAAAAACAAACAGTAAAAACCTTAACTGTGCAACCCTTGACCACACTTATTATGAACTCATGATAATGTTCCCCAGTGGGGTCACTGAAGCATTCTGGGATGAATTGTCCATCAGATAAGACTGGAGTCTGTGCCAATATTCAGAACTGTTCCAGAGCAAAAGTAAAATGTGACATGGACTTTCATTAAGACAAACCTTGATCTAATCCAAGTCACCGAACTTGTTTTCCATGCATTTGCAAATTCTGGGCAAGCAGACATTTGCACTATCACCAACTGCACATGTCAAATAAAATCATTGCAAACACTTTATTACGTAAACCATAAAACTACTAACATGGTAGTTACAGGGACTGAATGACATAGTTGTTGAAATGCTAATCTTTTGTTTCTAGAATTTCCATTCAAACCTAACTTACTTCAAAGGAAAGAATTTCCTCCTTCTGCTCAGAGCAATATTGTAGCCTTGGCCTTTCGTGGTTTGCTTTCAATCTATTGTTGTAATTTAATTGGTAAATTGGCAGAAGCTCTGGTAAAACTAGCCAAACTAGGTATTTTTAGTCATTAATTCTGTACTTCATATTGGGGAGGGATGATTTCTAATCTCCCACCAGAAAACCCTAAGGACAATTCCATGTTGAAGATATTTAAATTTTCCTTTTTCTCTGTCTCCAGGAATTTTCACCTCTGAGTCAGAAGGCTCAGTTCTGCCTCCAGAGATATGAACGCATAATCTAGGCTGCTATTCTGATGCAGAATGTGGTCAGGAGGCTGCCTTTCAGAAGAGAGGTTAAACAGAGGCCCTGTTTTCTCATTTGAAGGATGTAAAAAAATCCTAATGCAATACTTAAAACATTTGTATGCTGGCCAATATTTATCCCTCAGACAACCGATTATATGGTCATTATAACACTTGTTTGCAGGAATTTGGTATTTGTAAATTTTCTGTCACATATTCCACATTACTACAATGCCTACAGTTCAAAAAGTATTTCATTGTTCTATAATACTTAGAAAGTCCAGACCTACACTGAAATGAATTTTTTAATCAAAAGTTTTGGAAACTGTCACATCTTCGGCTCCGGGTTAACACAGCAATGCATTTTTGGTGATAAATTTGCATCCATGTACAAACACTGTGAACATGTTTCTCAAACAGTACACAAAAATTGAGTGGATATTCAATGTGGCAGGAGGGGTGCCATTTTAAAGTCTTTAAGTCAAATGAACACATGCATCCATTTACATTTCACGGTCTAATTTATAAGTCCCAGTGACCCATGCCTTAATCTACTGTTTAAGACTATAAGACCATAAGACATAGGAGTAGAATTAGGCCTTTTGGCCCATTGAGTCTGCTCTGCCATTCTTTCATGGCTAATTTATTATCCCTCTTAACCCCATTTTCCTGCCTTCTCTCTTGATGCGATTACTATTCAAGAGCCTAGCAACCTTTGCTATAAGTATACCCTATTTGATATTTTGGCCTCCACAGCCATCAGTGGAAATAAATTTCACAGATTCACCACCTGCTGGCTAAAAAGCTTCCTCCTGATCTCCGTTCTAAAGGGATGCCCTAGTATACAGAGGCTGTGGCTTCTGGTCGTAGACTGTCCCTCGCAGTAACCAACAAGCTTGTAGTTTGTTATTGATGTTTTAGTGTTTGTATGTCACAAGACTAATACTAACTTAACTTTTGTTCTAAATTAACAGTGTAAAGATTTGAATATTAATTCGTGTTAAGATCAGTAGAGGAGATACTAAGTTTAAGTTTATTGTCATCAGACTATACATCTATACAACCAAATGAAACAATGCTGTTCTAGACCATGGAGCAGCCACAATACATATATCATACACAGCACATAAAACAAACTATTACCACAAATAAGTTAATAAAATATAAATCAAAATCCATATGAAGTGTGCAACATAGGTAAACAGTAAACAGCTCAGTGTCCTAGTGACGAGACCTTGATGGTGGCAGGGTATTCATTAGTCTCACAGCCTGAGGGAAAAAACTGTTACCCAGTCTAGCAGTCCCAGTCCTGATGGTTCTGTACTGTAGGTCCTTCATCTACAACACTCCTGATAAATGTCACAAATAGGGGGGAGGGAAACTACAGTGATATTCTCAGATCAATTTAACATTTTACAAAGTCATCAACAAAGTTTCCCTTTGTTAAGAGATAAAATTTGGAATTATTCATTCAGATAATAAAATTTCTTAAAGTCTTTACTTGAAAATTTATCGTTAACTATTCTAACTGAACATTAAGTTATACATTTTGAGAAAATTAATGTCTTTTCCTAGATAAACGGGATCTAGACAAGCACATTAGGCGGCTGTATCTAATATGCAATTTCAAGGGCACAAGGATTTATATTGTACAAGGATCAATTTTTCTACTCATAATACTTTCAATGACATATAAAAATGTTCTGATCAAACATAACATACCGGGTCAATAATCAAGAAAAAGTGAAAAATATTCTGCTGGTCAAAGAGCATCTGTGGAGAGAAACATTGCTGATGGATCAGAACTTGCTGGGAAATGCCACTTGCTATATGCCAAACTGCAGGCATTCCCAATCCCCATCCTCAAATATGAGCAAGCTGGAGACTACTGAACAAACATGGAATTTCAGGACCTGCTGGAAGAACACCACCAGGGATTTTCAGGTTGCACTCCCATGTATGACTCCATCTAGATTCAGGAGCAGAATGTAAGCTTATAATTACACCTACTAACCTGGCTCGGAAACAGCAGGCCATTTCCTGTGACTGGGTAAAAATGGATCTGAATAGAGTTGTTTCTAGTTAATTGAGTTTTCATTACCATTCTTGCTAGTCATGGTTGTTTTTTATAATATATCTCTCATCTAACTATTGTCTAATTTTAATATATTTTTAACACGAGTGCATTCAGGTGTATTCAAAGTTCTTGTCAGCTTTGACAGTTGGCTACACATTGGAATGATTTAGGTAGCCATCAGAGTTGTCTAAGTTATTTTTTGAACGGGGCTTTTTGGCCACCGACAGTATTAAATTGCTCAGGGTACAACAACTGCATAACGGCTCATGATTTGGGATTAGGACTTTGCCGCTCTTCTCCTTTCACCTTCATAGTCACTGAGGGAACAGACATTAAAAATGTGTATCTCTTGTGTGGCTCTTCATTGGAGAAAATTGTTAAGTGTTAAGGTACAGAGGATGAAAAAGATATTTTTAATAAATAATGAAATACTGAAGGAAATAAATAGAGTGGCAGTGTTAGTGCAACATTTGGCACCAAAAGTGTGGCAACATACTAGCTGCCCACAACACAACTCAGATTGTGTGCTGGTTGTGGACACAAACAATGCATTTTACTGCATGTTTCAATCTACTGTACGTGTAACAAAAAATGATAATCTTTCTTTTCTATCTTTAAGACAGATGGCAATGGGACCAATAAAGGGACAAAAGATGGGGATAGAAGAAGTAAAAATGGGAATAGCAGAATTATGTTTTTGGGAGTTAACTCAAGGTGGAACCTACACAATGAATTGTAGGGCCCTGGGGAGTGTTGTTGAACAGGTAGACTTTGAGGTGAAAGGATATATAGTACTGTCTAAAAGTGTTGGTTACATATACAGTATATAGATAGGGTGCCTAAGGTGTAGGCACAGTACTGTAGCAATTTTATGTTTTGCTGCCGCAAAAAGAATCAAATTTCATGACATATGTGAGCGATGATAAACCTGATTCTAATATGGGTCTCTATTGTGGACTGAGAGTGAGAAAGGGGCAGGAAGGAGGGAATCATAGTTGGGCAAAGGAGAAGGGAGAGGGGTGGGAGTGGGAAGCACCAGAGAGACATACTGTAATGATCAATAAAGCAATTCTTTGGGATCAAATGACCTTGCCTGGTGTCTCAGGGATGAGTGTGTCTGCACCTGCTCCAAACTCCCGCTCCTGGCACTGCTTCTCTTCGAGTTGCCCCCACCCCTGCCATGACACTCCTCCCTCTCTATTCCCAACATCCTTTGCTCCTGCCAGATTTACAAACTCGCTCTCCTCTCCATGTTGACAAATACAGTGCTGTGCATAAGTCTTAGGCACCCTATATATATGTGTGTGTGTGTGCCCAAGACTTTTGCACAGTACTGTAGTTCACTGAAAGCGGTAACACAAATAGACAGAAAAGGAAAGAGGGCTTATAGCATAACTGTCTTCATTGACTGAGGCATTAACTACAAGAGTCCAGATAGTCACATTGCAGTTGTACAAAATGTTGGTGAAGATGCACCTGGATATTGTGTGCAGTTCTAGTTCCATGCGACAGGGAAAAGCTGATTTAGAAAGAGAGGATGCAGAAAACATTCACAAGGATGCTGCCTGGATTAGAGTACTTGAGTTGGCAGGAGAGATTGGAAAGGCTGGGTCAACTTTCCCTGGAGCAAGAGAGGCTGAGATGTGACTTATTCGAGATATATAAAATTATGAGAGGTATGGAGAGAATAGAGAGCCAGAATCTGTTTCCCATCTGTAGGTGTGTCTGACACCAGAGGGCAAATTTTTAAGGTGAAAAGCAGGAGAATTCAATGAGATTTATGGAGCATATTTTTCACACAAATAACAGTATCTGGAATGAGCTGTCTGAGGAGGTGATGGAGAAAGGAACAGCATTTAATGGGCATCCAGACAGATTGTGTTGGCGTGTGGCCAAGTGGTTAAGGCGTTGGTCTAGTGATCTGAAGGTCGCTAGTTTGAGCCTCAGCTAAGGCAGTGTGTTGTGTCCTTGAGCAAGGCACTTAACCACACATTGCTCTGCGACGACACTGGTGCCAAGCTCTATTGGCCCTTGCCCTTCCCTTGGGCAACATCGATGGTGTGGAGAGGGGAGACTTGCAGCATGGGCAACTGCTGGTCTCCCATACAACCCTGCCCAGGCCTGCACCCTGGAAACTTGCCAAGGCACAAATCCATGGTCCTGCGAGACTAACGGATGCCTAATAGACAGATAATTGAATGAGCAAGACCTAGAGGGTTATAGATGTAATGCAGACAAATGGGATTAGTATAGATAAGCATGATCACTGACATTGACAAGATGAGCTGAAGGTCCTCTTTCTGTGCTGTATATCTCTATGATTCTATGATCTAAAACTGTTGAACTCAACATTGAATTCAGGAAACTGAAACACACCTTACTGAAAGTTAAGATACCAGTCCTCGGGCTTTCATTGAGTTTCATTAGAGGAGCATAGGAGGTAAGGATGCAAAGATAAGGAAATACCAATGATTTTGAAAAGAAAAGCCTACAAAAAAGTAGTGAATACTGCCCAGTCTACCACGAGTAAAGCCCTACCTATTATTGAGCACATCTACAAGGAGTGGTGTCGCAGGAAAACAGCATCTATTATCAAGGACCCCATCATTCAGTCCGTGCTTTCTTTTCACTTCTGCTGTCAGGAAGGAAGTACAGGAGCCTCTAGACCCATAGCGCCAGGTTCAGGAAGAGTTATTATCCTTCAACCATCAAGCTCTTGAACCAGAGGGGATAACTTCACTCACCCCAATACTGAATTGTTCTCACAACCTATGGACTCACTTTCAAGGACTCTTCATCTCATGGTTTCAGTATTTATTGCTTATTTAGTTATTATAATTTCTTATATTTTTTGTATTTGCAGTTTGTTCTCTTTTTCACATTGGTTATTTGTATGCCTTGTGTCCGATTTTCCATTAATTTTATGGTGTTTCTTTGTACTTACTGTGAATGCCCACAAGAAAGTGAACCTCAGGATTGTATATGGTCACATATATGTACTTCGATAATAAATTTACTCTGAACTTTGAACTTTGTTGAGGTTAGAGTGGGAATGAGATGGTGAATTAAAGTAAACTTTACAAAGGCCAATGGGCGTCATCCAAGTCTGATTCTGATGGAGTATCATGTTCTCACAGCAAGCATGAAGAATTGAAACCAGAATCTCAGTCAGCTGGAATGTTGTGAAACGAAAAGAAAACTTTGGAGGAAAAAGACTTATTTCCAAATCTGTGAAACGGAGATTTACTGTGAAACCTTTTGGCTCCACCTCAACCAAGTATGGAAGTTGAGAGAAAAACAAAACTATACAAGAAAACAACTGTCTTATAGAAATGTATTTTAAACAACGTTAGATTGTATGAATAGGTTCTGATGTCTAGTTACCCTAATAGCCTTATAAGTTACTTCGAGTGTTTCAGCAAGTCAGGCAGCATCTATGGAAACGAGTAAACAGTTGACGATTTAGGCTGAGACCCATCATCAGAACTTGATGCTGGGTCCTGATGAAGGGCCTTGGTCCAAAACATCGATTGTTTACTCTTTTCCATAGAGCTGCATAGCCTAATGAGTTCCTGCGGCAATTTGTCTGTGTTGGTTTGGATTTCCAGCACCTACAGCTTTTCTCAGGCTTCTGAGGCAGCATCTATGTCAATGTTTCAGGCCGAGACTCTTCATCTGGACTGGAAGTTAAGAGAGAAGAAGCCAGAATAAGAAAATGGGAAGGGGAAGAAGAACAAGCTCGCAGGCGATGGGTGAAACCAGGTGAAAGGGAAGGTGGGTGGTTGGGGGAGGTGGAGATGATGTAACAAGTTGGGAGATGACAGGTGCAAGAGATACAGGGCCGATGAAGATGGAATCTCATCTCATCTCATCTTCTTATTCCATCACCCCTCCACTACATTCCCATCTTCCCCCTCCCTCACCCATCTATCTCCCCCCCCCCCCCCCCCCCACTGATTCAGCTTCTCACTCACCTGGTGCATCTATAGGAATTTGTCAAAGTGTTTGATGACATGCCAAATCTGCACAAACCTCTAAGAAAGCAGAGGCACTAACATACCTTCTTTGTGATGACTTTTATGTGCTGGTCCCACGACAGATCCTCTAATATGTTAACACCAAGTTTACAATAGTATTTCCCACTGCTGAGAAGTAAAAGCATTTCCAATAAAGGATAGAACCTCCCTTTGTCAAATACTTTTCACAAGCTCCATAAGACCATAAGTCACATGAGCAGAATCAGGCCATCCAGTCCACTAATTCTGCACCACCATTTGATCAGGGCTGATTTATTATTCCCTTTCAACCCCTTTTTCCTGCCTTCTCCCTGTATAATCATTTCAATACGTTTACCGGGCAAATGGGCACTTTAGAAATCCAGTCACAGCCTCAATGCAGAAACAAGAGCAATCATTTGGTGTTTACATTTCCAACAACACAAAAATGATATATATGTTATTTGTTTTAATTTTTTAATGTTAAGTTATGTACTGGCACCTTGTGGGGGGGGGGGGGGGTCTCCTTCTCTTGCTTCGAGTATTTTTTGTAATCAATCCCTCTCCCTTTTCCTTGTAAGAATACTTGATTCTCCATGTGTTGCAAGATGTATGGAAAACTCAAAAGATCTTCTCAAGACTATTTTGCTTTCATTCTCCTTCAGTCTCACCTTTCTCTGATTGGTGAGTCCTGCTTATTTTGTTCATTTATTTATTTTACCGATATAGTGCCAAATAGGACCTTCCAGCCCTTCAAGCCATGCCACCCCAGCACCCCCCAACAAATCTGAAAAACCCTAAACTAGCTTGCAATAGATGAACATATAGGCTAATGTAATGGGTGAAAACATATACATAATATACAGCCACCAACATTGAGATTCACTTTAAGAGGCTGGTTTCACGTGATGACATAATGACGTGAAGTTTTTTTTTAACCACACTTTAAGTTCCATGTTTGGTGGACTTAAGGGAGTTATTATGGTTTTCCTTAAATGTAAAAAAACTTCTGCCATTTTATTTACGAAAACCTACAAACACTGCTAATTTCTGTTGTATATCGGGAAATCTAATAGTGATGCATTACATACTCATGCATAGTATCTGACAGAATAACTCTTAAACTGGTTTGTTTTGGCTATTGTTAAAGGAATCTTTTGTTACAGAGCATTGAGTGATTACAAACCAGATGTTACCAGATAACGGTCAAAGGTAGTTCTGGATTACTGCTAGGATGCCTTTCTGCCGTGTGCCATCCCGTGACAAGACAACAGCTCCGTGCCAGATTGCCTGCTGTGTCTAAAGTTGGATTTCAGCCTGGAGTCTGGGATCAGTGCTAATTACGGGAATGGCAATGAGGGACTGTATTTGCATGTCAGGTTGCCAGGTATGAATAACGGCTAGATGCCAGCTTGGCAGCTTCAAACCACAACTGGTTTATTAGCTGGGGACCAAAGTTAGATGCTAGACAGTGCAGTAGGCGTCACAGCCAAGTACATTAGCTTACTATGCAGCCAACCAGTTAGCAATGTTCCACATCCAACAAGCAGTCTACAAATATATATTTAATGGCTTAGTTGATCTCTTGAGGATGACTGCTCTTCGAAAAATGACAAATTGCAAGAGCATGTTCAGTGGCTGTAGTCCTAAAGGAACAGTTTCTAAGCTCAATTTAATCTTGTAGCAAAGATTCTTCCAGTGAGCAGAAACAGCTAGGGACTGCCTGTTGTCCTGTTCATTATTTCCTCAATGATATGGATGACTGAAGCAAAACTTGTACAAGGCAGGAAATATGACAGAAATACTGTCATCCAAGCTTCTCGCTAAAGTACAGACACTGAATGGAAGGGTTATCCACCATTAAAGCCGCATCAGAGTGGAACATGCCAAATGCACAGATTACTTCAGCAACTCAGCTTTAACTGGGTGGAAATGCTGCAGCTGCTAAATACTTTGAAGTATCTTTGGGAAACCAGCTTCACAAAAACACCAATTTTTATTATAAACATTACTTCCAAAGTTTTAGTTTAAAATGGACATGACTTGGTCTGAGTTAAAGTGTGCCTTGTCTTCTGAATATATTTAGTTTAATAGATAGATAATAACCTAATAGGCACTTTGATTTATACATACACCATGGCCAGGCAAATCATGCACTAAAGGAACAAAAAAGAGGCAGAAATGCTTCCACTCCATTGCAGAAATGCAGCTGCATTGGCTTTTAATGGAGCCAACTTTCAGAAGCAGAGTACAATCAGCCGTCGTTACTGCATTGCACATTTAGTTCAAACAACTGAGAATATTGACACAAAACGCTGGAGGAACTCAGCAGATCAGGCGGTGTCTATTGATGTTAATAAACAGTTCGCCATTTCAGTTTGAGACCCTTCTTCAGGAATGAGAAGGAAGGGGGAAGATTCCAGAATAAAAAGATGGGCAGAGAGGAAAGAGGCTAGCTGGAAGGTGATAGGTGAAGCCAGGTGGGTGGGAAAGGTTGGTGGGCTGGAGAAGAAAGAATCTGATTGGAGAGGAGAGTGGACCATAGAAAAAAGGGAAGAGGGAAGGGACCCAGGGGGACGAGAACAGAGAATATATTCCCTCCCAGCTTGTTTTTCACAGTGCTTTTTTTTAATTACAGGAGATTCTGAGGGTTAATGGCAAGCCACACAGAGAATCAAATTATTACGGTATGGGACATTGCGTACAGGAGTTGAAACATTATGTTGCGGTTGTACAAGTCGAAGGTGATACTGAACTTGGAGTACAGTGGGCAGAATTTTTCACCCTCTTGTAGGGAAGACAGGACTAAAAACGAAGTGCAGAAAAAAATTCTGAGAATGTTGTCAGGACTAAAGAGAATGAGTTATAGGGAGACATTGACCAGGCTAGATTTTTATTCCTTGGAACTAATTCTATAATGAGAGGCAGTATTATAGAGATGTTTCAAATTATGAGAGGAATAAATAAGGTGGAGGGTTACATTTTTCCCCGGAGTAGCTGAGACCAAATCCAGAGGTCATACATTTAGGGTGAGAGGGGAAACATTTTAAAGGGTCCTGAGGGGAAACTTCTTCATGGAGAGGGTGGAATGAGCTGTCAGAGGAAATGGTTGAGGCAGATACAATAGTATCATTTAAGAACAACATACACAAAATGCTGGAGGAACTCAGCAGGTGAGACAGCATGTATGAAAATGAATATAGAGTCAACATTTCAGGCCAAGAAGGGTCTCGGCCTGAAATGGTGACTCACTATTCATTTCCAACAGTGCTGCCTCACCTGCAGAGTTCCTCCAGCATTTTGTGTGCGCTGCTTTCGATATCCAGCATCGGCAGACTTTCTCTTGTTTATCATTTAAGAGCACTTGGATAGGAACATGGAAAGACATGGCTTAGAGAGATATGAACCAAACACAGGAAGCTGGAACTAGCTGGGTGGACATTGTGGTTGGCATGGACCCATCCATGCCATATTCATGCTATACTGCCCTTTGACTCTATGACTCTAGGCAATAGCTGTTGAGCCCATCAATCCTTGCTATTGGTATAGAGCAGGATGGCACCTAGCCCATAATGTTGCAAATGAGTTACAGTCTCCGTTAAGCATTTGTTTCACTTTCAACACAAGGAATGTTAAGCTAGTCTGTTATTTTTTTAATTTTTTTTTTATTTTACTTCCATTAATTCTAGTCATTATTTTTATTTCTCTTGGACTAGTTCATGAAAGCCAATTCATGCTTTATATTTTTTGTTACCCTGCATTTTATGCTTTTAAGTAACCTCACTTAGGAACTCAACTGACAACTCGTAAGCACAAGAGATTCTGCAGACACTGGAAATCCAAAGCAACACACACAACCTGCTGGAGGAATCCAACGGGTCAGGAAACATCTACGGAGAGGGATGTACAGTCGACATTTCGGGCCAAGACGTTGAGAGTCCTGATGAAGGATCTCAACCTGAAATATTGAGTTCCTCTCCATAGATTCTGCCTGACAAGCTGAGTTCCTCCAGCATCTTGTGTGTGTTACTCAAATGACAGCTTATAGTTAAGCCAGCAAGGAACTAAACCAAACAGAAGACGATCTGGTTCCACCCACTGTCCATGTTGATTATTTAATCTTTGCCCGAGTGATGGTAAGGATAACAGTTGATCTGACCACACCGGACAAGAAATTTGTCATTGTTGCTCACTCAAAACAAATGTAAACTGTGTCAATTTTTTTCCGATTTTCACAGTCTGAAATTGATACATGACAGAGTCATAGTATCCTATCCTCATGTGTCAGTGTGTGTCTGAGCTCAAATATAGAATTATAGAGATCTACATCAGAGGAATAGGGATATTCAGCCTATCTAGTCCATGCCAAACTATTATACTACCTAGCCCCATTGATCTGCTCTTGGGCCATTACTCTCTAAATCCCTCCCATCTTTGTGCTTAGAGAATCCCAACTTCTCTTGAATATTGAAATCAAATCCACATCTGTCGTGTCCACTGGTAGCTTGTTCCACACACTCACCTCCCTCAGGTTTCCCTTAAAGATTTCACCTTTCACCCGTAACCCGTGACTTCAAGTTCTAGTCTCACCCAAGCTCAGTGCAAAAAAGCCCACTTATGTTTACTGTAACTATACCCATCACTGGGTGGTGAGCTGGAAATACGTCTCTACAAAAGGAGGTGTAACACGCTCCTTCGCTCCATTAGCCTGCGGGTCACCATTTGGATAAGGTGTAGCAGCTGATTGGACCCCCAATCAAGGTCACGTGAAGCCATGGGAACAAGTGATAGATGGCGATATATCTAGCTGGTGCATAGCACAAGTCCTGGTTATGCAACCACTGATGCCAGAGTATTGATAGTACCTGGGGTCACCCGTCTTGTAAAGACACCGCCCAGAAGAAGTCAATGGCAAACTACTTGTGTAGATAAAGTTGCCAAGAACAATCATGGTCATGGAAAGACAATGATCTTCCACATCATATGACATGTCACGTAATGAATGAATGAATACCCCTCATGATGAGGCCGAATGGGAAACCACTGAACAATGATGCACCTACCTCTCTCTCTAACTGAGGAAAAAAGTCCATTGATGAGGGAATATTAGAGATAAATGCCAACCCAAATGAAAGGTACAAGAAAGAACATGGCACAGGACATAATGGCTAAGGGAGAAAAAAGGATGAGATTATTTGTGGTAAGCAAAACTTGAGGGTGAAGCAAAGAGCTGAGAGAGAAAATGGACAGTACAGCAGGGGAACCGATGAGCGACAGAAAACAAGTAAGATTGAGGAAGAAGAACCAAGCAGCTGAATCAATAAAAACATTTCAGAATAATCGTGCTTCCTGTGTCAGTCCAGAAATGGTTTCCAGTTTACTTTAGTCAGTACTAGGAAGTGTTCCATTTCTGCCATGAAGTGCTTAATATGACATTTCAAAAAGGGCTGTGGCAACCCACTTTCTGCGCAGGCGAACCGGCTCACAAATAGCCAGCGTGCGGGGGGAGACTTTGGTAATGCACCTCTGACGTCATTTCCGCCCGGAGAGGGCGGGCATTAGGGATTAAATGCCAGCACCGCGAAGTTTGAATAAACTAGTCTCCAAACGACTTACCGACTGTGTGTCGTTATTTCAGCGCTGTGTGTAGCACATTGCTACATTGGTGACCCCAAAGATGACCGACTCTTCATCTGTTCACGCAGTTTCGCTAAAACTGCCGACTTTCTGACGCTGCGACCACGCGTGTGGTTTAGCCAAGCAGAAGCCCAGTTCCAGATTCGGCAGATATCCTCTGATTCCACGCGCTACTACCACGTGGTGAGCGCCCTTGACCAGGAGACGGCCGCCCAGGTTGAGGATTCCATACAGTCGCCCCCAGAAGAAGGCAAATATGAAGCATTCAAAGCGCTGCTCATTGGGACCTTTGGCCTCTCATGGCGTGAGCGAGGTGCCTGCCTGCTTCACCTGGATGGTTTGGGAGACAGACTGCCATCAGCATTGATGAACAAGATGCTGTCCCTGGCTGACGGACACAAGCCCTGCCTCATAGAAACATAGAAACATAGAAAATAGATGCAGGAGTAGGCCATTCGGCCCTTTGAGCCTGCACCACCATTCAGTATGATCATGGCTGATCATCCAAATCAAAACCCTGTACCTGCTTTCTCTCCATACCCCCTGATCCCTTTAGCCACAAGGGCCATATCTAACTTCCTCTTAAATATAGCCAATGAACCGGCCTCAACTGTTTCCTGTGGCAGAGAATTCCACAGATTCACCACTCCCTGTGTGAAGAAGTTTTTCCTCATTTCGGTCCTAAAAGGCTTCCCCTTTATCCTTAAACTGTGACCCCTTGTTCTGGACTTCCCCAACATCGGAAACAATCTTCCTGCATCTAGCCTGTCCAATCCCTTTAGAATTTTATACATTTCAATAAGATCCCCCCTCAACCTTCTAAATTCCAGTGAATATAAGCCTAGTCGATCCAGTCTTTCTTCATATGAAAGTCCTGCCATCCCAGAAATCAATATGATGAACCTTCTCTGTACTCCCTGTATGGCAAGAATGTCTTTCCTCAGATTAGGGGACCAAAACTGCACACAATATTCTAGGTGCGGTCTCACCAAAGCCTTGTACAACTGCAGTAGAACCTCCCTGCTCCTGTACTCAAATCCTTTTGCTATGAATGCCAACATACCATTTGCCTTTTTCACCACCTGTTGTACCTGCATGCCCACCTTCAATGACTGGTGTACAATGACACCCAGGTCTCGTTGTATCTCCCCTTTTCCTAATCGGCCACCGTTCAGATAATAATCTGTTTTCCTGTTCTTGCAACCAAAGTGCATAACCTCACATTTATCCACATTAAATTACATCTGCCATGAATTTGCCCACTCACCTAACCTATCCAAGTCACCCTGCATCCTCTTAGCATCCTCCTCACAGCTAACACCGCCGCCCAGCTTCGTATCATCCGCAAACTTGGAGATGCTGCATTTAATTCCCTCGTCTAAATTATTAATATATATTGTAAACAACTGGGGTCCCAGCACTGAGCCTTGCGGTACCCCACTAGTCACTGCCTGCCATTCTGAAAAGGTCCCATTTACTCCCACTCTTTGCTTCCTGTCTGCCAACCAATTCTCTACCCACATCAATACCATACCCCCAATATGGTGTGTTTTAAGTTTGCACACCAATCTCCTGTGTAGGACCTTGTCAAAAGCCTTTTGAAAATCTAAATATACCACATCCACTGGCTCTCCCCTATCCACTCTACTAGTTACATCTTCAAAAAATTCTATAAGATTTGTCAGACATGATTTTCCTTTCACAAATCCATGCTGACTTTGTCCGATGATTTCACCTCTTTCCAAATGTGCTGTTATCACATCTTTGATAACCGACTCTAGCATTTTCCCCACCACCGATGTCAGACTAATCGGTCTATAATTCCTCAGTTTCTCTCTCCCTCCTTTTTTAAAAAGTGGGGTTACATTAGCCACCCTCCAATCCTCAGGAACTAATCCAGAATCTAAAGAGTTTTGAAAAATTATCACTAATGCATCCACTATTTCTGTGGCTACTTTCTTAAGCACTCTGGGATGCAGACCATCTGGCCCTGGGGATTTATCTGCCTTTAATCCCTTCAATTTACCTAACACCACGTCCCTACTAGCATGTATTTCCCTCAGTTCCTCCATCTCACTAGACCCTCTGTCCCTTACTATTTCCGGAAGATTATTTATGTCCTCCTTAGTGAAGACAGAACCAAAGTAGTTATTCAGTTGGTCTGCCATGTCTTTGTTCCCTATAATCAATTCACCTGCTTCTGACTGTAAAGGACCTACATTTGTCTTGACCAATCTTTTTCTTTTCACGTATCTATAAAAGCTTTTACAGTCAGTTTTTATGTTCCCTGCCAGCTTTCTCTCATAATCTTTTTTCCCTTTCCTAATTAAGCCCTTTGTCCTCCTCTGCTGGTCTTTGAATTTTTCCCAGTCCTCAGGTGTGCTGCATTTTTTTTGCTAATTTATATGTTTCTTCTTTGGACTTGATACTATCCCTAATTTCCCTTGTCAGCCATGGGTGCACTACCTTCCCTGGTTTATTCTTTTACCAAATTGGGATGAACAATTGTTGTAATTCATCGATGCGATCTTTAAATGCTTGCCATTGCATATCCACCGTCAACCGTTTAAGTATCATTTGCCATCTATCTTAGCTAATTCACGTCTCATACCTTCAAAGTTACCCTTCTTTAAGTTCAGAACCTTTGTTTCTGAATTAACTATGTCACTCTCCATCTTAATGAAGAATTCCACCATATTATGGTCACTCTTACCCAAGGGGCCTCGCACGACAAGATTGCTAACTAACCCTTCCTTATTGCTCAATACCCAATCTAGAATGGCCTACTCTCTAGTTGGTTCCTTGACATGTTGGTTCAGAAAAGGATCCCGCATACATTCCAAGAAATTCTCTTCATCAGCACCCTTACCAATTTGGTTCACCCAATCTATATGTAGATTGAAGTCACCCATTATAACTACTGTTCCTTTATTGCACGCATTTCTAATTTCCTGTTTAATGCCATCCCCAACCTCACTACTACTGTTAGGTGGCCTGTACACAATTCCCACCAGCGTTTTCTGCCCCTTAGTGTTATGCAGCGCTACCCATATCAATTCCACGTCCTCCAGGCTAATGTCCTTCCTTTCTATTGCGTTAATCTCCTCTCTAACCAGCAATGCTACCCCACCTCCTTTTCTTTCCTGTCTATCCCTCCTGAATATTGAATATCCCTGGATGTTGAGCTCCCATCCTTGGTCACCCTGGAGCCATATCTCTGTGATCCCAACTATATTATATTTATTATTAACTATCTGCACATTCAATTCATCCACCTTGTTATGAATACTCCTCGCATTGACACACAAAGCCTTCAGGCTTGTTTTTACAACACTCTTAGCCCTTATACAATTATGTTGAAAAGTGGCTCTTTTTGCTTTTTGCCCTGGATTTGCCTGCCTGCCACTTTTACTTTTCACCTTACTACTTTTTGCTTCTACCCTCATTTTACACCCCTCTGTCTCTCTGCACTTGTTCCCATCACCCCGCCACGTTAGTTTAAAGCCTCCTGAACAGCAGTAGCAAACGCTCCCCCTAGGACATTGGTTCCAGTCCAGCCCAGGTGCAGACCGTCCTGTTTATACTGGTCCCACCTGTTTGAGCAAGTGTTCCTAGAGCGACTGCCCGAGGACATACATCTGCTGCTGGCCGACGCAGATTTCAGCGACCCCCGGAAGGTGGCGGCCCGGGCAGATGTGCTGTGGAAAGCCAAGAGGGAGAGCGTGGTGTCCGTCGGTCAGATTACCAGGCCGCGTGCCCAACAATGGACCAGACCAGGCCCGGCAGGGGGGTGCACACAACACAGAAGCAGGAGTGAGGAGGCCAGTGAACAGTGGTGTTTCTACCACCAGCAGTTGGGCACAAAAGCCCGCCGTTGTCGCCCACCCTGCAAGGGCCAGGGCCAGGGCCAGCTGCCGCTAATGACTATGGCGGCTGGCCACCAGGACAGCCTCTTGTACGTCTGGGACAAACAGTCGGGACGCCGCTTCTTGGTCGACACCGGAGCGGAGATCAGCGTTTTGCCCCCGACGGGGTACGACACCTGCAACAGAAAGCCAGGACCTTCCCTGAGGGCCGCAAACGGCAGCACGATACGGACCTAGAGCCATATCGTGCAGCACAGTGCAGCTGCAGTTCGGCGCCAGCCGGTTCACGTGGGACTTCACACTGGCCGCCATGGCCCAACCACTCCTGGGGGCGGACTTCTTGCAAGCTCACAGCCTGCTGGTCAACTTGCAAGGGAAAAGACTGGTACATGCCGAGACTTTTCAGACGTTCTCCCTGGGTGAAGCCAAGTTGCCGGCCCCACACCTGGACTCCATCACGCTGTCGGACAACGAATTCACCAGAATCCTGGCGGACTTTCCATCGATTCTGGCACCGCAGTTCACGGCAGCCATGCCCAGACACGGGGTACAGCACCACATTCCGACCCAGGGACCACCCCTCCACGCCCACGCACAAAGGCTCCCCCTGAAAAAGCTCCGCCTGGTGAATGAGGAGTTCAAGAGGATGGAGGAATTGGGGATCGTACAGAGGTCCGACAGCTCATGGGCCTCGCCCCTGCACATGATGCCCAAAGCAGCCGGGGGTTGGAGACCATGCGGCGACTACCGCAGACTGAACGAGGCTACCACTCCAGACCGCTACCCCGTGCCGCACATACAGGACTTTGCAGCAAACCTGCACGGGGCAAGAATCTTTTCCAAAGTAGACCTCGTCCGGGGATACCATCAAATCCCGGTGCACCCTGAAGACATCCCCAAAACAGCACTCATCACTCGATTCGGCCTGTTCGAGTTCCTCTGAATGCCGTTCGGCCTGAAGAATGCCACATGGACGTTCCAGCGGCTAATGGACGCAGTGGGACGCGGCCTGGACTTTGCGTTCATCTATTTGGACAACATCCTTATAGCCAGCAGTAGTCGCCAGGAGCATCTGTCCCATCTCCGCCAGCTCTACTCCCGCCTGAGTGATTCCGGCCTCACGATCAGCCCGGCCAAATGCCAGTTCAGTCTCGATACCATCGACTTCCTGGGCCACAGGATTACCAAAGACGGGGCAACACATCTGCCCGCAAAGGTAGATGCGATCCGCCACTTTGCCCGGCCCAACACTTCCACCACCGTTTCCTCCCCTCAGCAGCCCGTATCATGCGCCCTTTGTACACCCTGATGTTGGGTAAAGGCAAGGACATTACTTGGGACGAGGAGGTTGCAGCCGCTTTCGTTAAAGCCAAGGAAGCCTTGGCAGATGTCGCGATGCTGGTGCACCCCAGAATGGACGTTCTGACCGCCCTCATGGTGGACACATCTGACACAGCAGTCGGTGGGGTGCTGGAGCAGCTCATCGAGGGGCGCTGGCAACCCCTGGCATTCTTCAGCAAGCACCTACGACCACCCAAACTCAAGTACAGTGCTTTCGACCGGGAGCTGTTGGCACTGTATCTGGCAATCTGGCATTTCAGGTACTTCTTAGAAGGCAGGCCGTTCGCCGCGTTCACGGACCACAAACCATTGACCTTCACGTTCACGAAGGTGTCCGATCCCTGGTCGGCTTGCCAGCAGCGACATCTGTCCTACATCTCCGAGTACACGACGGACATCCAGCGTGTCTCGGGAAAGGACAACATCGTGGCGGACGCACTCTCCAGAGCAGCTGTCCAGGCCTTGTCCCTGGGGGTGGACTATGCAGCACTGGCGGAGGCGCAGCAGTCAGACGACGAGATGCCCAGCTACAGGACCGCAGTCTCGGGTTTGCAGCTGCAGGACTTTCTCATAGGCCCAGGTGAGAGGACCCTCCTGTGCGACGTGGCTACCGGCCAACCTTGCCCCATCGTCCCGGCAGCCTGGAGGCGGCCAGTTTTCGACTCCATACACGGTTTGGCGCACCCGTCTATCAGGACAACCGTCCGGCTGGTCTCCAGCAAGTTCGTGTGGCACAGACTTCGCAAGCAGGTCAGTGAATGGGCCAGAACGTGCGTGCAGTGCCAAACAGCCAAGGTGCAGCGGCACACTAAAGCCCCGCCGCAGCAGTTCGAACCCACCCACCGGAGGTTCAACCACATTCATGTGGCTATCATGGGCCCCCTACCAGTGTCCCGAGGAGCGCGGTACCTCCTAACTATGGTAGACCGGTTCACGAGGTGGCCAGAGGCGGTCCCGCTCACCGACACATCTGCCGATTCCTGCGCCCGAGCACTGATCGCAACCTGGGTAGCACGCTTCGGGGTACCGGCCCACATTACCTCCGACAGAGGCTCCCAGTTCACCTCCAGCCTGTGGTCGGCTGTGGCCAGCCTGTTGGGAACGCAGCTACACCACACAACTGCCTACCACCCACAGTCGAACGGACTGGTGGAACGCTTCCACCGTCACTTGAAGTCAGCTCTCATGGCCCGCCTGAGAGGACCAAACTAGGTGGATGAGCTTCCCTGAGTCCTGCTTGGAATTCGTACAGCGCCCAAAGAGGATCTGCACGCCTCGTCGGCCGAGTTGGTGTACGGCGCGCCCCTGGCCGTCCTGGGAGAGTTCATACCAGCCCCAAGGGGGCAAGAGGAAGAACCCGCAGCAGTCCTGGACAGGCTATGCGAAAGGCTCGGCAACCTGGCCCCCGTACCAACTTCACAGCACGGACTGATCCCGACCCATGTACCCAAAGACCTGCAGAACTGTAAGTTCATGTTTGTACGAAGGGGCGGTCACCGGGCACCACTACAGCGGCCGTACGAGGGGCCGTTCAAAGTGATCAACAACAACAGGTCCACATACGTTCTGGACATTGGGGGGAGAGAGGAGGTTTTCACGGTGGACCGACTCAAACCAGCCCATGTGGACTTGGCGCAGCCGGTTGAGGTTCAGGCACCGCAGTGCAGAGGCAGACCTCCCAAACAGAGCCTGATCCAGACTGAGAACATTGGGGGGTGTATCACCGGTTCTGGGGGGGGGGGGGGGGGGGTTATGTGGCGACCCACTTTCTGCACAGGTGAACCGGCTCACAAATAGCCAGCGCGCGGGGGGAGACTTTGGTAATGCACCTTGGACGTCATTTCTGCCCGGAGAGGGCAGGCGCTAGGGATTAAACGCCAGCGCCACGAAGTTTGAAAAACTAGTCTCCAAACGACTTACCGACTGCATGTTGTTATTTCAGCGCTGTGTGTAGCACATCGCTACAGGGCCATATTAAATGATCTGTGTGCAGCACTAGCTTCGGGTACTGATTTCATCCCCTCTCCCCACCCACCACCCCGTAATTACTGCACGGCGGTGAAATACCTTTGTAATTCACATGCCGTTTTCTATATCCTATCTTCAGCTGCCTGCTGTAAATGCATCTGACTGTCAAAGTGTCAAGTTTCCCTTAGTGTCACACTTAGAACCTGGTGCTTACAGTTGCTATGAGTGGATTTAACCCTTTTGCTCTAAATACTATGCTCACTGTATTTTACTGCTTGTGAATGCTTCAAATTATATAGTCCAATTAAAATACCCTCTCAAGATGAAAATGTCGATATAAATTATATACAGGGCCATTTGCTATTTTATTACAATGTTCAATAACACAAATATAAATGCCGTGCAAGGTACTGTATTAGAATTTTATTGCAATTTTAGTTACTGCCTCTGAAATATGTATGATTTTGGTCATATCTTATGTCATAAACTTTAGTATCATTGCATTCTTCCTCACTTAACAGTGGTTAAATGACTCCCATAATCAGGTCTTATTGTAGTGAATGAAGTAATCCAGTGTCAATGATGTGCAAATTCCTTAATCCAATATCACCCACTACAGTGTGAGCCACATGTCTGACAATCATTACAACGCGACGCAATATTAACTCACTGCCTAAAATGCATATGCAAAGAGTTCATTGGGAACTATTGTTAATATTTGTAATACTTCTTTATTCTTTAACAGATTTTGGACATTACTGCTTAAGTCATCAATTATTTTCCATCCCTAATTGCCCCATTAACTGTAAAGTTTGTTAAACCATTTTAGAGTCAACCACTTTGGGGGGAAAGGAATCCATGAGACCATAAAATATAGGAGCAGAATTAAGCCATTTGGCCCATTGAGTCTGCTCCATCATTTCATAATAGCTGACAGATTTATCCTTTCAGCCCCAATCTCCCGCCTCCCCGTATCCCTTCAGACCCTGACCAATCAAGGATCTATTTATCGCTGTCTTAAATGTATGTAAAGACTTGGCCTCCACAGCCACCTGTGGCAAAGGATTTCACAGAGTCACCACTCTCTGGTGAAAGAAATCCCTCCTCATCTCTGTTCTGAAAAGATAGAAACACCTGAAATATGTGCCACCAGGCTCAATAAAGAGCTTCTATCCCACTGTCAGGTTCCTGAATGGAGCCCTTATACTCTCAGTTAGGCTCTTGGCCTTACAATCTACCTCTTTATGATCTTACACTTTAATGTTTTCTTGCTCTTCCCTGTTTCAGTAGCTTTTGCACTTTATTCTGCATTGTTACTATTTTACTTTACCCTAGCTCAATGTACTGTGTAATGATTTGATCCGTATAAACAGAATGCAAGATTAGATTTTCACTCTATCTTGGTATATGTGACAATAATAAACCAATGCCAATGCCAATAGTGAAGAGACTGTAAGGCTAAAGCAATCCCAATATTTTATTTAATGCAACATTCTATGGGTATGGGTAACCCTGGGTAATATCTAATGTAAGTACATGTTCGGCACAGCATTGTGGGCCGAAAGGCCTGTATTGTGCTGTAGGTTTTCTATGTTTCTGATGCACTGTCAATAACTCCAAAAGACTGGAAGCAGAGTAAGTACTGAAAGGCTTTTATTAGCAGTGAAACGGAGCACGTCCATGCTGGATGACTGTGGGAGGAGCAGAGATACAATCACCTTTATCCAGGGGTCTGTGGGAGGAGCCACAGGAGCAGTCAGCAGAGGGGCGTGTCCAGACAGATATACATGGTTTACACTGTTTCAATGTTTAAAAGGATGGCCCTCTATTCTGAAGTTCTGTCCCCTGGTCTCAGACTACACTATCATAGGAAACATCCTCCCCAAATTCACTCTACCAAGGCCTTCCAACATTTGTTAGGTTTCAATGAGGTCACCCCTCATTCTTCTGAATTCCACTGAATGCAGGCCCAGAGCCATCAACTGCTCTTCATATGAAAAGCCATTCGATCCTGGAATGATTTTTGTATCACATATACGTCAAATGAATCAGCATATTGCAAGCTGCAGGATTACATGCGGGGGGTGGAATGAAACTCGGTGCAGCCAGTGCCAAGTCTTTGTGGGGAATGATTGGAATCTAGGGTCTTTCTATGACTGGACGTGGAAATGTGGAGTCTGGTGGGGAAAATCCACATGCAATGAAAGGAGCACACCTCAGGAAATGCTGTGGGTGGCTGTAGTGCTATGCTAGTTAGTGTTCCTTTTTTAAGTTTAATGAATATAATAACTAAGATGTAATATTTTTGCATTGTTCCTTCCTTTGCATATATATTTTTCTTATAAATAAAGTCTATTTCTGAAATATATATATAAAAACTGTAATGAACAAGGTTCACAGCAATATTTTCCATACAGGAACAAGAAATGTCAGTGCTTAATAACCTCTGTAGTTTGTTCTGTCTTTTATCTCAGAAATCCAGTATACCATTTTCTTTTTTTTTTAAAAAAAGAGTTGCCAGTCTGGTGAATGACAGATGGGAAAGAGAAGCAATGCTCATAAGTGTCCATTGTTCATAAACTGGGCTGGTGTTCCAGGAAACTTCCTCTGCAGTAATCTGCCTTCGGAAAAAGTGCCGGAATTGTCCTTATATTCCTCGCTCTTTAAGTGGGAGACTTCTGAGTCGGATGAAGTGGCTGTCCCTTCCTGCAGATAAGCTCAACACATCTTTGTCCCACCTCAAAAATAGACCCGTTTCAAAGGGAGTCTCCATTTCTTTGCCTGAAAAATTAACTATTTCATCCCTGCCAGTCTGGCAACCGGACCGTGTTATATCAGAGTTTGATAACCTCTGGTGTGTTATGCAGATTAGTTTTGTTTGTCACGTCAAAGCATACAGTGAACTGTGCCACTTGCATCAAATCTTTGGAATGTGGGAGGAAAGCAAAGCTGCTGGAGGAAATCCACACAAACTCCTTACAGACAGTGGCAGGAATCGAACCCTGATAGCTGGTGCTGTAAAGCCATTGCACAAACCACTATGCTACGGTGTCGCCCCAGTGCTTTGGTTTTGTTAGCAATCTGTTTGTTCATTTCCATCGCTGTTGCCTGACCTGCTAAGTTCCTCCGGCATCTTGTATATGTCGCTTTGGATTTCCAACATCTGCAGAATCTCTTATGCCTATTCATCCACAAAATAGGCATCCACAGAGAACAATAAACCAAGCAGTCCATCATAAAGCATTGACTGGATTATCAGCATGAGTCCTGATAAAGGGTCTTGGCCAGAGTCTAAACCTGAAGGCACTGCCTCAGGATGTCCCTTTAGAACAGAGATGAGGGGAATGTCTTTAGTCAGAGGGTGGTGAATCTGTGGAATTCATTGCCACAGATGGCTGTGGAGGCCAATCATTGAATATATTTAAGACCATATGATATAGGATCAGAAGTAGGCCATTTGGCCCATCGAGTCTGCTCCATCATTCAATCATGGGCTGATACAGTTCTCCCAGTCATCCCCACTCCCCTGTTTTTACCCCATACCCTTTGATGTCCTGGCTAGTCAAGAACCTATCTATCTCTGCCTTAAATACACCCAACGACTTGGCCTCCACAGCCACTCGTGGCAACAAATTCCACAGATTTACCATCCTCTGACTAAAGTAATTTCTCTGCATCTCAGTTCTAAAAGGATGTCCTTCAATCCTGAAGTCATGCCTTCTTGACCTAGAATCCCCTAGCATGTGAAATATCTCTGCCATATCTAATCTGTTCAGGCCTTTTAACATTTGGAATGTTTCTATGAGATCCCCCCCCTCATTCTCCTGAACTCCAGGGAATACAGCCCACGAGCTGCCAGACGTTCCTCATACAGTAACCCTCTCATTCTTAAGCCAGAGGTTGATAGATTTGTGATTAGTTAGGGTATCAAATGTTACAGAGAGAAGTCAGAGTGGGGTTGAGAGGGAAAATAAATCAGCCTTGATCAAACAGCAGAGAAGACTCGATGGGCTGAATGGTCCAAAGCATCGACTGCTTATTCCCCTGCATTGATGCTGCATAACTAACTGATCTCCACCAGCATTTCGTTAACTTTGAATCCACATTTGAATTAAACCCAGTTTAATTAAAGCTAAAATAACCGATCGAATGAGAGTGATATGGTCTCTGAAAGTTTGCCATGTGCTAATTAACATTGGCGATCACAGGACAGTTAAGTCCCCCACTAACCAGCATCTCAGCAGAAAGTCATGTTTATTGGTGGAAATAGTGCTATCAGTCCCCTCGAAACCCTTCTCTTCTCCTCACATGCTTATCACCTCCCTCTGGTGCCCCTCCTCCTTCCCTTTTTCCCATGGTCCACTCTCCTTTCCAATCAGGTTCCTCCTTCTTCAGTCCTTTACTTTTTCCACCTATCACCTCTCAGCTTCTCACTTCATCTCTTCACTACCAGCCACCTACCTTCCCCCTTTCCTGGCTTCACCTGTCACCTGCCAGCTTTTCTCCTTTCCCTACCCACACTTTCTTATTTTGGCTCCTTCCCCCTTTGTTACTTGTGTTGATGGAGGGTCTCAACCCAAAGCATTACCTCTTTAATGCTTTCCATTGATGCTGTCTGACCTGCTGAGTTCCTCCAGAATTTTGTGTGTGTGCTGCTCTGAATTTCCAGTATCTGCAGAATTTCTTGTGTTTATGTTATCAGTCCAATTTAAATTTAATTAATTTATCTGATACAGGAGTTTATCCCAGTAGTTTATAATGGATCATTTCTGAACTAAATGTCTATTCTGGTCATATTCTGACTGTATCCAATTAAGACTCTTCCACATTCTCCTCAAGCAGATTCATAGCTGTATCAGAAAGCGGACCTTTATTCCGGATGGTGTTTTCATCAGTGCTCTCCTTACCTGGGTCCGTGACTGCTCCAGTCCTAATCACGTGTGCCCAACACTGCTGCCACAATGTCCGATAAAGTATTGAAGAAAACATCATGATGTTAGATCATCCATGGTGAGCTAACGTTTCCTGATGTGCCTCCTTTGAGAACTTCTGTTTCAGAGCTCCAGTCATGACAGTGGTCATTATTTCTACGTTACCGGACTAAAGGCTCATGAATTGAGCCACTCATGTACACTTTACCCATCCATACGTGAATATGATTTGTTTTGACTCTGGAGAGCATTGGCAGAGGTCCCCATTTAACAACATATTTCTATGTGCAATGCATCTACTAGGTTGAAATGCCAGAGCAGGACTGGTACGAAGTTCTCCTGTTGAAGGTCAAGTTTTGGTGAACCTAGAACTGAAAATGAAAGTACATTGATATTCAGTTGACCTACTAGCTCAATTGCACAAGAATTAAAAATTCAGTTATACTTCCCTGAGGAAATATTAAGAGAACTTAGTTCTTCATTTACAATGGAGTGATTCTGGAAGAATATGAGGTTTGAAGAATTGATTCAGTGAAGTCATCTTCTACTCTAGCACACTAACAAGTGATATTAGCCTTAGGATCTCAACAAGACTGTCAGTACCATCAGGCATGTTGTAAGTGTGTGATATCGCAGCTAAGTTGGAATTGTTCCTTCCCTAACATCAACATTTAATCATTTTCAGAAGATGTTCTACTGAATGGCTTTCAACTCTTTCAGAAGTGAGAATCCTCACAAAGCCATCCTACCAATTTATCTCTACCTGGCCAGACTGTGCTTGACCCAGGCCATGGCTTTTGCTTGCACCATCCCTGCCTGCAATACCCCCAGGGTAGTTTACTGTCACAGCCACAATAGCTCAATTGATCTGGTAGCTCACAGCTATCAACATTAAACGAGAACAGTTTTTGCACAGCATGTGTGAGACGTCTCATATTGAACCCTGGAACATATTATGGT
Source organism: Hemitrygon akajei (assembly GCF_048418815.1). NCBI lineage: Eukaryota > Metazoa > Chordata > Chondrichthyes > Myliobatiformes > Dasyatidae > Hemitrygon > Hemitrygon akajei. Next base: position 156,585,977 of record NC_133134.1, on the reverse strand, counting down.
TTCCTGACAACTTTTGCTCACAAAGCTTGCTTCAACTCTTTTTAAATGTCTACAATTTAAACACTTTTAAAAAAGGGCGGTTTGTTACCCTAGCAGTTGCTGTAATGCTATTACAGCAGTAACGATCACTGATTGGGGATCAGTTCTTGCTGCTGCCTGTAAGGAGTTTGTATCTCTGTGACCAAATAAGTTTCTTCTGGGTGTTCTTGTTTCTTCAAACGTTCCAAATACTTACAGTTGGGGTTAGTGAGCTAACCCCAACTGTGTAAGCATTATGACACTTCAAAGTTCAAAGTTCAAAGGTTTGTTTTCTTGTGGGCATTCACAGTAAATCCAAGAAACAATAGACCGCACCCAACAGGATGGACAAACAACCAAAGTGCAAAGACAACAAACTGTGCACATACAAAAAAATAAATAAATAAGCAATAAATATCAAGCAAAAGTACATTGTTTAAAGGAACATTACAGGCTGCAGATTGCAGTGAGAGTAATGCAGAAGAAGTATATTTAGAATTTTGGAAGCAGGCCTCAACATGTCACCATGGTTCACAGGTGCCATCTTGGTCCACAATCCTCAATGATTTGATTTGTTGCAAATGATGCATTTCACTGTATATCTCGATGTCGATGGGGCAAATAAAGCTAATCTTTAACAGTTAAAATAAATTTGAATAATTAAATCAAAATGACATTTAAAAACACACCATCTCCTCTCCCCACTTCCACCTCTTGGTGTCTGATGTGGGAAAACATCGCTACATGTTATTTTTGAATAGTCATAAAACACAGTCACATTCTCCTGTCATTACATTTTGCAAGCAAAAGCAAGATGATTGATAAGTGGATTATAATTTTTATGCTTTAAGGCAATGATTGAATAAAGAAAAATAGTGAAATTGACTTCTCTGTCATACGCAGTTATACACGTAAACCGACGCCAGGTTAAAATTTCATTTCAGTGGTTGGTGTTCCCAACAGCACAACATTCCCACTTTAGCCTTGCTTGCGTATCATGTTCTAATGTGCAATTTGAACCAGCTTTGTCTTGACTCAAAAGCCCAAACTCAACAAGGTATTAGTCACTCTGGGTTTTTTTGGCTTTGGAATGACATAACCTCTCCAACTGCTAGATTCAAGATTCAGATTCAGATTTCATTATCACATGTAGATTGAAACATACAGTAAAGCTTGGTCATTTGCGTCAATGACCAACGCACCCGAGGATGTACTGGGGATTAGCCCACAAGTGTTGCCACACATTCTGGCACTAACACAGCCAAAATTTTCAACACAGTAACAGCATAACACAACACAAAGCAAAGAACAACAGCAACAACAGAATAAAACAAGACAACAACAGCAAAACAAGTCCCATCCCCAACCTTCCTCTCACATACACAAACAGGCCTCCAACCCCAGGACATGCCATCTCTGGGCGTCCAGTCCTTGGCTACAGACTCTCACACTCACAGACATTGGGCCTCCAACCCTCAGTCTCTAGCCCAGACTTTTGAACTCACTGACGTTGGGCCTCCAATCCCCAGCTTGTGGCCCGGACTCCCAGACTCTCTGCACATTTGCAGTGATGTTGCAGTGCAGAACTTTTTTGCCATCACCCATCTCCTTCCTTGCAAGAAAGAAAACAAATATTTTTTTTTAAACTGCCTTTGTGAGGAGAGATGAACCAATTAATCATTGTAGCAGGCTATAAGATCACAGCAAAGCACCAAAAAGGCACTGGTGGTGTAATTATTACATTGATTAAAAACTGATGTGTGACTCGAGGAGAGACAAGATGGAAGGTGGATATGACAGAATTGCATTGTTTCCGTTGCGTTCCACTATCAGGCTAACCATCATCAGCCCATCTAATTAAAAGTTCACGTGATTGAGAATTTGCTTTGGATACCAGCTCTATGGCAGCCATCCACGGCACCACCCACTTTCCCCTGAGTGCACTGTGTCTTAAATCACAGCTTTCTTGGCCCCTTCTTACTGCCACTTTCACTGTGAAACAGGATGGATCCATTTCCTCTGCAGCTCAGAGTGGGCTGCGCACGGCAGGAGGAAAGATAATGCTCCCACAGGAAGACCGTGAAGCTGAGGCCTGGGAACCTAGAGTTGGGAGGTTTATGTTTCATGCACTGTTTTGTGAATAAAAGATTCTGTTTTAATTCCAGTGACAAAGTCTTTGTTCTCTTCCATTGATAACAACTGAACACTAACTTTGTAATACTTTGAATGAAGAGCTGTTTGCAAAATCTAAAGCATTCAATAAAGAACTTGAAATCAGTGTTTGGGAAAGATTGTTTTCTGTTTATTAATGGGACAGCCCTTTTAAATAAAACTGCCTGTCTGAATAGTTCATCCAACAAGAGGAAGGAAACCAAATACATCATTAGTACCAATAGGAGCGAGAGGATGTGGAGCAGTGAAGATGGGGAAAAGGGGAGGGAGGAAGAGCTGAGATGCTGCATGAAGCCACAAATGTGCTGGATATGGACCTACAAAAGGGAAATGAAGGAAGACGGAGAGAACAAAGTTGAGAACCTGTCAAATAGTCCATCTCCAGCTCTCTGAGGATATGGATTCTATTGAGTTCAATGAATATTGCATAGAAGTTCAGAAATCCCATCTAAAGGCAACTCAAATTTGAACTGAAATATTGTCCCATCATTCTCCCTTTTGTAAAGGTTTTGATTCAATGCATCATTAACATACGAGTAACAACAATTTGGTCTATAGTAGAAGACTTGCTAAAAATAAGGATCTGAAAGTTTTGTGAAATAGGGCTCACCATCTCTGAAAGGGTTCATCAGTCACATATAAAGATTAAGTGTGTTGAAACATGACCTCTTGTAACTTCATGCCAATTTACAAGATCACTATTTTTTCACTAAAGATATTTTAGGTTCAAAGAGGTTCGTATCAAAACATGGTACACATTACTTCTATACAAAAACAAATTAGAGTCCTAATGTGGATTTAAGTTCATGGAGCAAGTTATATTTAGTGACTCACCGACATTGCATTAACTGACATCTTCTGGAATCCAAGGTCGCTGCTATCAGGTTGAAAGCAAGATACAGTAAGAAGACACTCATACAAAGCAATTGAGGTGACCTGCTACCACCGCCTCATTACACCCCTTCCTCTACAATGGAAATTCACCCTTGAAGAATTCACAGATTTCTAAATATAAATTGAAATATGGAATATACCAGGGGTTCCCAACCTGGGGTCCACAAACCCTTGCTTAATGGCATTGGTGCATGGCATATAAAAAGTTGGTAACCCCTGGAATTTATAGTCATTCACTCTCACACAATTTAAGTGAAAAACAGTAAAATAATAAACATAGTATTTATATATATTTTAATTCATATTTCTTGATTCATGTACAGATGGGGTGTCTTTGGTTATGGAAAATCATGACAAACCATTTTCTACAGAAGCTCGCTCACTCCATTACACAGTGGTAATACTATGTAGAACATAGGAGTGTATTGCGCAGCAACATGCTCTTCAGCGCACAATATTCTGTCAAACTAATTAAAGTTGTAATTAAATGCTTAACTGAACTAATTCCTTCTGGCTACACAAAATCCATATCCCTCCATTCTCTAAAATATTCATGTGCCTATCTGGTGATGGTTGTCTTTCGTGCTTATGGTGACAGAAGATATGTGCGGGAGAGTTCTTAAAGTGGAAAAGTCATTGCGCAGGGCAGTTTCACTCTCCCAGCCTCAGAAGTCTGGTTCCAGTGGTATGAAGAAGCGTCACAAACTGGGGTTTTCCTTAGTTGTAATGGATGACCATGCTATCTTCTGGGCCTTGCCATGCTGTTCGCTCTCCATGGAGTGTTGCCGAGCCACCCTCCTGGCCATTGGATCTCACTGAAGATCTTATTTGTCCAGTCTGCTAGAGCTGACCATCTCAATGGGCTATGAGGCCACCAGCTACCCTCATCTGGTTTAGCCCAACTGTAAATGCAGTGTACCTGGGTGCGGCTACCATCACATGCAAACAGCTACTCAGAGTCAAAGGTGAGAACTAAGTGTTCAGTGAGGATACAGTGAATGAGCTACCTTGGAATGGACATGACAAACCCCTTCACTAGAGGTGCTACCCCTCCCTCGACGTCCCATACACCTAATATCCTCTTAAGCACTTCTATCATATTTGCTTCCACTACCACCCTGATAGCAAATTGCATTCCAGCCACTCACCAGTCTGTGTATAAAACTTGCCTCGCACATCTCCTTTTAACTTACCCCCATCTCATCTTGAATGCATGCCCTCTAGTATTTTGACCCTGGGAGAAAAGTACTGGCTGTCCATTTTATGATGTTTTATCAGGTCTCTCCTCAGCCTCTACCGTTCTTGGGAAAACAATCCAAATTTATCCAAAGTGTCCTTAAAGTACATGCCCTCTAATCCAAGCAGCCTCATGGCAAACCTCTTCTACACCCTTTCTAAAGCCTCCATATTCTTCCTATCATGAAGCGATCAGAAATGAATGCAATACTCCAAATGCAGCTTAACTAGAGATATATATGTTTGCAACATAGCTTTCTCAAAGTTTAAAATGTAAAGTAAATTTATTATCAAAGTACTTATATGTCGCCATATACAACCTTGAGAATCATCTTCTTGTGGGCATACTCAATGAATTTATTGATAAATAATCATAACAGAATAATTGAAAGTCCCTCCAACTAGGGCATTCAACCAGAGTGCAAAAGACAACCAACTGTGCAAATAGAAAAATAAGAACTAATAAGCAATAAATATTGAGAACATGACATGAAGAGTCTATTGGTTGTGGAACAGTTCAGAGTTGGGGCATTGTGAAGTTGAATGAAGTTATCCCCTCAGGTTCAAGAGTCTGATGGTCAGAGTAATAACTGTTCCTGAACCTGATGGTGTGAGTCCTGAAGCTCCTGTACCTTCTTCCTGATGGCAGCAGCAATAAGAGAGCATGTCCTCAGTGTGTGTATGTGGGGGGGCGGGAGGGAGTGTCCCTGATGATGTAAGCTGATTTCCTTCGACAACATTTCATGTAGACGTGCTAAATGATAGGGAGGGCTTTACCGTATTGAACAGGGCCTTATCCATTACTTTTTCTAGGATTTTCTGTTCAAGGCCATTTGTGTTTCCATACCAGGCTGTGATGCAGCCAGTCAATATACTCTCCACTACACATCAATTGAAGTTTCTCAAAGTTTTAGATTTCATGCAGAATCTCTGCAAACTCCTAAGGAAGTTGAGGCACTGCTGTGCTTTCTTTGTAATTGCACTTTGCCTTGAACTCAATGCCTCAACTAATAAAGGCAAGCTTGCTATATGCCTACTTTACCATCCTATCAATCTTTGCAACCACTTTTGAGGAGTTTTGGACTTAGATCACTAAATACCTATGAAAATCAATACTGTTAAGAATCTTGCCATTAAAGATGCACTGTTTCTTTACATTTGAACTCCCAAAGTGCAACAGCTCACACTTGGCTGAATTAAACTCTACTTGCCAGTTCTCTTGCCCATAAATACTACTCATCTATATTCTGTTATATGCTTTATCAACTTTCTACACTATCCACAATACCACTAATCTTTGTATCATCTGCAAGATTGCTAACCACCCTATTTATATTTTCATTCAATTCATCTATACTTTATTATGAAATACTAAATAAAGTCTGAAACATGAATGCCACTGATTTTTGTTATCACCTGAATCAATTCACCTTTCTGTCTTTGAATTACTCTTCGATCTCTGCCAACTGGGAAACTCGAATACAGAGGAAATCGCAATGCCACTTACTCTGGGCTCTGCAGTAATCATATTGAGTTTGCATTCTTAGCTATCACAATGGCACCACTTGAAGTATGCAAACATCGAGTACAAACATTCATAGTTCTGCAGCTTAAACACCATATGCTTTCCCTATGGGAAGCCATTTTATTTTGTACCATTACCCAACAACTCAAAGGAATCGGATGGCAAGAAGTTTTAGTTTCTTGAAGTCACCTTCAGAATATTACAATTACATATCTATCTTATTCTTTTCAGCATGGCCAAGCACAATTTCCGTTTTCACTTGTATTTCAGCACACAAGGTAATCCATTTCCTTCATTTGCTTCTATATGCACGAGTACATTCTCTGGAATGTGTCCACATGAAGTCCTGCTCATAATCACTATTCCTATCAGCAAACCAATTAAATGGGACAAGTGTCCTAGAAGTATAGAACCACATTAGTGTCCTAGAACCACATAATTGGTATGGTGTACACGGACATCAACGCTCCTATTATACCTGTATGTATGCTGGTTCCTGGGAGAGCAATTGTTTCATTTCAGTCCCATTCCCTCCTTCTACCTCATAGCCCTGTAAGTTATCCCCTCAAGTATTTCAATTCTCTTCTGAAAGCTCAGTTTATTTTGTTGGTCACATTTACACCATGTGAAATTCAGAAACATGAACATCTTACCCCCAGTCAATGAGGATTTTCCATTCATGCAACATTGGATTTTTTTTAACTTAGAATCAGAATCAGGTTTATTATCACCAACATGTGTCGTGAATTTTGTTAACTTAGCAGCAGCAGTACAATGCAATTCATGATAATATAAAAAAAGTAAATCTATTACTGTAAGTGTATATATGTATATTAAATGGATTAAAATAGTCCTAAAAGAGAAGTAATATATATTCTTTTAAAAAGTGAGGTAGTGTTCATGGGTTCAATGTCCATTTAGGAATCATATGGCAAAGTGAAGAAGCTGTTCCTGAGTCACTGAGTGTGTGCCTTCAGGCTTCTGTACCTCCTACCTGATGGTAACAATGAGAAGAGGGTATGCCCTGGGTGATTTGGTCCTTAATAATGGTTGTTTGCCTTTCTGAGGCACCGCTTCTTGAAGCTATCTTGGATACTACAGATATTATTACTCAAGAAGAAGCTGACTAATTTTACAATGTTCTGTAACTTCTTTTGGTCCTGTACAGTAGCACCCTGCCTCCCCCACACCACCCATACCAGACAGTGATGCAGCCTGTCAGAATGCTCTCCATAGAACATCTGTAGTTCTTGAGTGCTTTAGGTGACAAACCAAATTTTTTCAAACTCCTCATGAAATATAGTTTCTAACTTACTTTCTTTATAGCTGCATTGATATGTTGGGACCAGGTTAGATCCTCACAAATCTTGACATCAAGGAACTTGTAATTGCTCACTCTCTCCACTTCTGATCCCTTGATGAGGATTAGTTTATGTTCCCTCATCCTACTCTTCCGGAAGTCCGCAATTGACTCTTTCGTCTTACTAACATTGAGGTTGTTGCTACGATACCATTCAACTAGCTGGTATATAAGCACTCTCATCTCCATCTGAGATTCTACCAACAATGGTTGTATCATCAGCAAATTTATAGATGTCTTTGAGCTGTATCTAATAGCACAATCATGTATATAGAGCAGTGGGCTAAGCACGCACCCCTGAGCTGTGCCATTGTTTGATCATTAGCAAGAAAGAGATATTATTACCAATCCGCACAGATTGCAGTCTTCCAGTTAGGAAGTAGAGGATCCAATTGCAGAGGGTGGTATGGAGGCACGGGTTCTGTAGCTTATCGATCAGGACCATGGGAATGATAGTGTTAAATGCTGAAGTATAGTCAACAAACATCAATATTACCTTATTTCATGCAATACTCCAATTGCTAACAGTCTTGTATTAATGGTGCTGAATCAGAATAAGTTTTCCCTTTTGTATGAGGGATTATCAACTTTGTTCAGTAACAACATATTTTATACAGATAACCATAAGAACTGTAACAGAATTATGCTAAACTTTAAAGTAAATTTTATAATCAAAGTACATACAGTATATGTCACCATATACAACCCTGAGATTCATTTTCTTATATATAGACAATAGACAATGGGTGCAGGAGTAGGCTGTTTGGCCCTTTGAGCCAGCACCGCCATTCAATGTGATCATGGCTGATCATCCGCAATCAGTAACCCATTCTTGCCTTCTCCCCATATCCCTTGACTCCGCTATCTTTAAGAGCTCTATCTAAGTCTTTCTTGTGGGCATACTCAACAAATTAATAGAACAGTAACTAGAGCAGGTTCAATGAAAGATCAACAGAAGAGTGCTGAAGACAACAACCTGTGCAAATGCATTCAACTCATGGTGCTGCACCGTTCCATCATGGCTGATTTATTATTACTTACTATTCCTCTCAACCCCATTCTCTTGCCCTTCTGCCCGTAACCTTTGACGCCCTTACTGAACAAGAACCTATTAACCTCTTTAATGAGTTGGCTTCCACAGCTGTCTTTGGCAATGAATTCCACAGATTCACACCTTCTGGCTAAATAAATTCGTCCTCATCTCTGTTTTAAAGGGCCGTCAAGACTGACCAAGAGCAGCTCTCTAATTATCTCAAAGATTTCCTTTATGTATGCTGTTCTTACCCTTCTGTTGCTTTAGAGCTTTTGGCTTTGTTCTGTGCTGGTGCACACTTACTCAGGTGCTATTACTGTATAATGCACTTCAAGAGTATATTGTCTGACAAAGTCATTATAGCAAAATATAGATTAAATCTCTTACAATGTACTCCAAGTTAAATCCAATGTTTCAGTTTAAAGATTCAGATTTAGTTTCCTTTATTTATCACATGTACATTGAAACATACAGTGAAATGAAGTATTTGCATAAACAACCAATGCAAGCTTACAACCTGAAAGTTTCAGGACAGCCTGAAAGTGTCACCACATACCTAGTACCAACATAGCGTACCCACAATGTTCAACAGAACAACACAGAACACAACACCAAAGTAACACAAGTAACAGAACAATAGCAAAAACAACCCCCTTTCCTCCCTCTCATCCATCATCCACACACACACACACACACACACACACACACACACACACACACACACACACACACACACACACACACACACACACACACACACACACACACACACACACACACACACACACACACACACACGTCTTCCAACCCTAGGACAGGCCTCTGGACCTTCAATGGATTCATGGACAATGGGCCTCCAACTCCCAGTGGATTTCAGACTTGGAGATCCAGGGCTTCAGTATCCAGAATTAATATAGGATTATTTCTGCTGGGATTTGTAGTGATTTCGATGGTACATCTGTCTTTAACTCCCTGATGACTTGCAGCCAAAGCATGTGCAGCCTGCCAAGGATGAGCTTGCTGAACTTCCACTTGAGCTCCTCCTTACATTGGGCAGACAATATTCGCCACATTAACTCCAGCAAAGTCCAAGCATGATTTTATGGAATCAAAAGAACCTAAAAATGCTCCTTCAGAAGGTATTTTTAATTCAGTCCATCTGACCATGCAGGCTAAACACAGACTCACTTCTTTTCTTGCTTGTACAGTCTAAATAAGCCCACCATTACAGATGTGAGATGCCTAATGCTGGAGAAACTCAATGGATCAGGCAACTTCTGTGAAAGGAAATGGACAGTTGATATTTTGGGTCAAGATCCTTGCTCTGAATTTAAAAAAAGATGGGAGAGAGATAGCATATTGAAAAGATAGAGGGAAGAGGCAGAGTCCAAAATGTTAACTGTCCACTTCCTCTCAAAGATGCTGCCTGAAGTTGAGTTTCTCCTCTTGTCCTGAGGGAGGTTGCTGAAGAGATGAAGGATACATTGGTCATGATCTTTCAAGAATCACTTGATTCTCGCATGGTTCTGGAGGACTGGATGATTGCAAATGTCACTCCACTCTTTAAGAATGCAGGAAGGCAAAAGAAAGGAAATTATAAGCCAGTTAGCCTAACCTCAGTGATTAGGAAAGTGTTGAGTCTATTATTAAGGATGAGGTTTCGAGGTACTTGGAGACTAATGATAAAATGAGTCAAAGTCAGCATGGTTTCTGTGAAGGGAAATCTTGCCTGACAAATCTGTTGGAGTTCTTTGTGGAAGTAACAATCAGGGTGGGCAAAGGAGAGGCAGTGGATTTCATTCATTTGGATTTTCAGAAGGCATTTGATAAGCTGCCACACATGAGGCTACTTAACAAGATAAAATCATATGGCATTACAGGAAAGATACTGGCATCGATAACAGAATGGCTGACAGGCAGGAGGCAGCGAGTGGGAATAAAGGGGTCATTTTCAGGTAGGTTGCCAGTGGTGTTCCTCAGGGGTCAGTATTGGGACTGCTACTTTTCACATTGTTTGTCAGTGATTTAGATAATGGAATTAATGGCTTTGTGGCAAAGTTTGCGGATGATATGAAGATAGGTGGAGTGGAAGGTAGTGCTGAGGAAGTAATACGATTGCAGCAGGACTAAGACAAATTGGAAGAATGACCAAAAAAATGGCAGATGGAATACAGTGTTGGGAAATGTATGATAATGCACTTTGGTAAAAGGAACAATAGTGCAGACTATTATCCAAATGAGGAGAAGGTTCAAACATCAGAGGTGCAGAGGGAGTTAGGAGTCCTCATGCAAGACTCCCAGTAGGTTAATTTACAGATTGAGTCTGTGGTAAAGATGGCAAATGCAATGTTGCCATTTATTTCAAGGGAACCAGAATATAAAAGCAAGGAGATAATGCTGAGCCTTTATAAGACACTACTCAGTCTGCACTTGGAGTATTGTCAACAGCATTGGGCCCCATATCTCAGAAAGGATGTGCTGTCATTAGAGAGAGTCCAGAGGAGGTTCACGAGGATGATTCTTGGAATGAAGGGGTTAACATATGAGGAGCACTTGGCAGCTTTGGGCTTGTACTTACTGGAATTTAGAAGAGTGCATGGGGATCTCATGGAAACTGACCGAATGTTGAAAGGACTAGATAGGGTGGATATGGAGAGGATGTTTCCTATGATGGGGCTTTCCAGAACTAGAGGGCACAGTCTCAAAACTAAGGGGTGACATTTTAGAACAGAGCTAAGGAAGAATTTTTTTAACCAGAGGGTAGTAAGTCTGTGGAATGCTTTGCCACAAACTGTGGTGGAGGCCAAGTCCATAGGTGTACTTAAGATAGAAGTTGATCATTTTCCAATTGGTCAAGGATATGGCAAGAAGGCAGATGTACAGGGTTGAGTGGGATCCAGGATCAGCCATGATGGAATGGCAGAGCTGACTCGATGGGCTGAATGCTCTAATTCTGTTCCTGTGCTTTATGGACTTATGTTCCACCAACTCCTTCCTTCTCATTCGTGTTTCATCATCCTATCATGCTCTCTCATCACAGCAGTCATGGAGCAGCGCAGTAGCGTAGTGGTCAGCACATAGCTTTATAGTACCAGTGACCTGGGTTCAATTACCTCCACTGTCTGTAAAGAGTTTGTACATTCTCCCCATGACCATGTGGGTTTCCTCCGGCTGCACTAGTCCAAAAGCGTACCAGTTGTGAGGTTAGTTGACCATTGTAAATTTTTCCGTCATTAGGCTAGGATTAAATAGGTGGGTTGCTGGGCACTGTATCTTAATAAAACAAAACAAAAATCATCCTTTTCTGCTTTTCTCTGATAGTAGCACATTGCAGCTTCCCTTTCTTTGTAGAAGTAAGCAATCATGGGTTAAATAGAAAAATTTGTCACAGATGCTGGGTGCAACAGGTCCTTGTTACATCAGATTACTAATAAATAGCAAAAGCATAGATTGTGTTTACCCTTCTCATTATACTGTGCAACTTCCTTGTATCTCATAAACAAAGGTATTGTTTTAACTTGCTCAACTCTCTTCCTATGACCTGCTTCACAAATTCAAAAAAAAGTCAGAATTTATTCCAACTTTATGTGAAACTCATGTTTTATTCTGATAATTTCTGAGAGGTTTTGCATCAATGACCACTAAAACGTGTTTAGCATTTGGCATCCATTCCCTATGCTTTCACTTTGTAACTTGCATGTTACCAGGTATGACTGGATAAGCAAGATTTCCCCTTGCCATATAAAATTCATGAATTTCTGATTACATTCATAGGTTTAGTTATATTTATTTCATAGACGTGGGATGTGATAATTTGAATGGAGTGAACAGCTGTGAGGACAAATTAAGTATGCAATAATTTACATTTTTTTGAATTAATTGAGCTTAGTAGAAAGCCTTGTGTTCTTAAGTGATTTTAAATGCTTAGTTTTGAGGGTTTAATTTTTAATTGTTTCTCTATTTTTATTTTCTCTTGCTTGATTTTTAGCAGTTGTTGAGTACTTTTTAATCTTCCACAGCATTTAGGAAATTCAAAACTGTTCAACACTCTTGATAGTTACGACAGCCAGCTAAACATTTTCCTGTTGTTTTATGGGAGGAATTTGGTCCAAAGGATACAACCTAATGCTTCATTTATGCTGCTGGTTCCTTTATTAATGAGGTTCATGAACATGATCCTGGGTACGAAAGGGTTAACATATGCGCAGTGTTTGATGGCTCTAGTCCCGTACTCATTGGAGGTTAGAAGAATGATGGGCGATCTCATTGAAACCTATTGAATATTGAAAGGCCCATATAGAGTGGACATGGAGAGGATTTTCCTGTAGTAGAGATTCTACAACCAGAGGGCACAGCTTCAGAATACAAGGAGATCGCTTTAGAACAGAGATAAGGAGGAATTTTTTTTAGCCAGAGGGAGGTGAATCTGAGGAACTCATTACCACAGATGGCAGTGGAGACCAAATCATTACGTGCCATGGTAGCGTAGTGGTTAGTGTGACACCATTACAGCTCAGGGCATTGGAGTTCATTTCTGGCATCTGCTGTAAGGAGTTTGTACGTTCTCCATGTGTATCACAACCACGGATTCGGCAGCGCAGTAGATACGGTAATTGCACTTGTGAATATGCACGTGTCAGCTAATTATTATTTCATTGTAATAGTATTTAACTCCATTCATTCCGTTGTAGTATTTGTCGAGTCTTGGGCACAGCAAGATTTTGCTGCCTACTTGCATTCCACCTTGCCTGAGAAATTGGACTGTCGCATCAACTGACTCTGAAGACTGGTGGTATTAGTTTTATTCTTAGTTGCTCTTTTCAGTTGCAGTGTAGGCTTTTGTTTACCATTTGTGAGTTTTAGTTAACGGCCCTGTTTGGCCTAGCAATCCTTGTTTTATTTTCCCTTCAACATTGTCAACACTAAAGTCTGTGAACAATTGACCTGCTTCAGTGTTTTTCACTCCATACTTGGGCCATATCTGAACTGGATGACACTGTGACTGCATAGGTTTCCTGTGGGTGTCCCAGTTTCTTGCCACAGTCCAAAGTCATACTGGTTACTAGGTTAATTGGTCATTGTAAATGGTCAACACACACAAAATGCTGGAAGAACTCAGCAGCTTTAAAAGGTAGGATCTACTCCTCAGCTTTTTTTCTCCAGCCCTGCTGAAGGGTTTTGGTTCAAAACGTTAACTGTACTTTTTTTTTCCATAGATGCTGCCTGGTTTGCTGAGTTCCTCCAGCATTTTGTGTGTGTTGCTCTGATTTTCAGCATCTGCAGATTTTCTCTTGATTGTATATTGTTCTTTGGTTAGGCCAGGGTAAAATTGGGGATTGCTGGCAGCATGGCTCAGGAGGCTGGATGGGTCTATTTTGCACTTAATCTCAAAATAAACAGTGGTAATTGTTAAGTACTAGATTAGTAAGGGGGTCAAATGTTACAAGGAGAAGGAAAGAGAAGGGGGTTGAGAGGGATAATAGATTAGCCATGATGGAATGGCCAAATTCTGCTCCTATAGCTTATGCTTTTATGGTTTGATCAATTATGAATCTCAACAAGTTCAAACTCCTAGTGGCAAAATAACTAAACCTGTTCTTAGTACATCAGTGAATGTGGACCATTCATCGGTAGCTTGGCATGGATCAAAATATCTAGGTCAATGAGTTTTATTTAGTGAGTCACTGTGCAGGATAGGTTGGGAGTATCTCTGGTTTATTGTGTTTATGAAATGACTGATTGAGGTTATTTATAATCTATAATGTGGGCTAAACTCAGTCAGTCAGGACAATTTATATTAATGACCTCAGAGAATTGCAGATTGCAAGAGAAGTATCATCTCCTATTTTTATTTAGACTCACTATGCATTGGTAAAGATGGAATTGAGTTGGCTGTAACCTCCATTCCATTGTTCTCTAAATTGAAAGAATTAAGGTATTCAGATCACAAATTTCCACTGAAAATGCTTGGGAGCAAAATGTAAAACTTAAAACCTTGGATGGAACCCAGATATGTCTGGAGATAAGGTTCCCATTATTAATTGCCACATTCTTCCCCTTTTCCTACTCATTGTTCGGCAGTGGTTTTCACTATCAAAGTTAACATACACTCAGTGGCCACTTTATTATGTGTTCCTGTGCACCTGCTCATTAATGCAACTGTCTAATCAGCAATCGTGTGGCAACAACTAAATGCATAAAAGTCTGCAGACATGGTCAAGAGGTTCAATTACTGTTCAAACCAAATTTCAGAAAGGAGAAGAAATGTGATCTAAGTAACTTTGACCATGGAATGATTGTTGGTGCCAGAGGGAGTGGTTTGATTATCTCCAAAGCTGCTGATCTTCCACACACAAAAGTCACTGGAATATACAGAGAATGGTGCATAAAACAAAAAAAAGAATATCCAATGAGTAGCAGACAGTATCCAACAAGCTGACAGTATCCAACAAGCTGACAGTATCCAACAAGCTGACAGAACTCAGCCAGCCACACATTACAACAGTGGTGTGCAGAAGAGCATCTCTGGATGCACAACACATCAAGTCTTGAAGTGGATGGCTATAGCAGCATAAGACCATGAACACACACTCAACAGCCACTTTATTAGATACAGGAAGTACCTTCCTGTAGCTGTATTTCTTGAAGAATAATGGTGAAAAAGATAGTTCAAACAAAAGTTTAGTAGTTTCATGGTTGCCATTACAGAAGTTAGTGTTATATTCTGAACTTCCTGCTTGTTTAGTCAATGAATTTAAATCCCACATATAGGATTTGACTTCCTATCCTCAGATAATTAGCACAGTCTTCAATGGGATGGTAAAAGGTTCCCTCTGCTCCAGAGAAAGCCACAATGTCAGGAAGCAATGGGGCTGACAGGATATAACAAAAAAAGAATATCCAATGAGTAGCAGTTTGGTGGACAAAAAATGCCTTGTGAATGAGATAAGCTGGCAGAGACTGGTTCAAGCTGACAGGAAGGTTCATAGTTCCCTGAAGGTGGAATCTCATGTGGATAGGGTGGTGAAGAAAGCTTTTGGTATGCTGGCCTTTATAAATCAGAGCATTGAGTATAGGAGTTGGGATGTAATGTTAAAATTGTACAAGGCATTGGTAAGGCCGAATTTGGAGTATTGTGTACAGTTCTGGTCCCTGAATTATAGGAAAGATCAACAAATTAGAGAGAGTACAGAGGAGATTTACTAGAATGTTAGCTGGGTTTCAGCACCTAAATTACTGAGAAAGGTTAACCAAGTTAGGTCTTTATTCTTTGGAGTGTAGAAGGTTGAGGGGGGACTTGATAGAGGTATTTAGAATTATGAGGGGGATAGATAGAGTTGACGTGGATAGGCTTTTTCCATTGAGAGTAGAGGAGATTCAAATAAGAGGACCTAAGTTGAGAGTTAAGGGGCAAAAGTTTAGTGGTAACACGAGGGGGAACTTCTTTACTCAGAGAGTGGTAGCTGTGTGGAACAAGCTTCCAGTAGAAGTGGTAGAGGCAGGTTCGATTTTGTCATTTAAAAAAATTGGATAGGTATATGCACAGGAAAGGAATAGAGGGTTATGGGCCGAGTGCAGGTAGGTGTGACTAGGTGAGAGTAAGCATTCGGCACGGACTAGAAGGGTTGAGATGGCCTGTTTCCGTGATGTAATTGTTATATGGTTATATATAACGTCCCCTTATCTAAATAAAGGTGTGCAAGCGCTGGAAAGGGTCCAGAGGAGGTTCACAGGAATGATTTTGGCGATAAAGGAGTTAACATATGAGGAGCATTTGATGGCTCTGGTCCTGTACTTGCTAGGGAGTTTAGAGGAATGATGCAAGGAACTCATTAAATCTATTGTATATTGAAAGGCAGAGATAGAATGGATGTAGGGAGGACGTTTCCTATATTGGGTGTCTAGGGCAAGCGGGCACAGCCTCAGACTAGAGTGACATGCATTTAGAACAGAGATGAGGAGGAATTTCGTTAGCCAGAGGGTAGTGAATCCGTGGAATTCATTGTTACAGACTACTATGGAGGCCAAGTCATTAGGTATATTTAAAGCAGACCTTGATAGGTTCTTGATTAGGCAGAGGGTCAAGAAGGCAAGAGAATGGGACTGAGAGGGATAATAAATCAACCATGATGGAATGGTGAAGCAGACTCGATGGGCTGAATAGCACAATTCTGCTCCTATGGCTTATGGTTTTATGGATTTTTTTTGTTTTCAGGGAATGGACATTTCTAGAAATGCCATCATTTATTATCCAACCTTAATCACCATTGTAGGAAACAGTTAAGAATCTTTGAGTCATAGAGTAATAAAGCACAGGAACCAGCCTTCTAGCCCAAATCATCCATGTCATCCAAGATGCCCATCTCTGTTCATTCTATTTGCCCCCATTTGCCCCAAATCCTTCTAAACTTTGTCTATTCATTTTCTGTCGGAGTGTCTTGTAAACATTGCAAAAGAAATAACCAAACTGGTGATCTGGAATCTCAGATAATTAAGAAGGGGAAAAGATGACATATTCTTCCCTGAAAGATATTTGTGAATCAAAGGGTTTTGACAACCATCACGTATTTTGTGGTTACCTTTGCTGGTCATATTTTTCTTTAATTTGAGCTTTACTTAATAAATTAATTGCAGGTGAAACAGCTGACACGGTTAGATTCAAGATGTACTTGATCTTGATCTGGAACAAAAGGTATGATTTCTTGATGTTGGCCCACTAAATTGACCATAATGTTATCATGGATGTGAATGTGTGAATGTTGGGAAGCTTCGCTCACCTCCTGGCAGAAACCAGAAAGACAGCAGAGCCTGGATTCTTGAAAGATTCAAGCGGATCCTGATGGAATCGGTTCTAACTAGCAACTAATCAGGAAGTTTCAGGTATCATTAATGAATGACATAGATGGAGGCAATTTCCAATCTTCTTCAAAATCTTCTGCCTTTAATATCCTTTGGTCTTTTGGATGATGTTGAAGTTTGAAGGAGGGGAACTTTGGAGCACTCACAGCACTCATTGAGGGGTCAGCAGAGGAAATAGGAAGCAGCTTCAAGTTCCTGGGTGTCAACATCTCTGAAGATTTATCCTGGGCCCAGCGTATTGATGGAATAATGAAGAAGGCCGCCAACAGCTATATTTGATTAGGAGTCTAAGGATACTTGGCATGTCACCAAACAGTTTAGAAAATTTCTACAGATGTACCGTGGAGACCATTCTGACTGGTTACATCAGCACCTGGTATGGAGACACCAATGTACAGGATTGTAAAAAGCTGCAGAGTGCTGTAGTGTCCATCAGGGGCACTAGCCTCCCTACCATCACGGATACCTTCAAAAGGGGCATCCATCCTCGAGAAAGCGGCATCCATCATTGAGAACACCCACCATCCAGGTCAGGCCCTCTTCTCATTGTTCCCATCGATGAGAAGGTACAGGAGCCCGAAGACCCACACTGCTTTTTACATTCTACCACAAGATTTCTGAACAAGTAATGAATCTGTGAACACTACCTCGCAATTCTGCTTTTACTTTGCACCTTATTTATTTTTTTATATCTTTTAATTGTAGTTTATAGTACAGTAATTTTATATATTTCACTGTACTGCTGCCACAAAACAACAAATTTCACGACATATGACACCCAGATAATAAACATGATTTTGATGCTGAATCTTACTCCCACCCTCAAGATTTTACAATATAACCATATATTGGTAGAAATCTTGGACAAAATCGAAAGCTGAATGATTACATCTTGATTGTGCATAAACCTCAACCCCAGTGTTTAGATGGTTCAGCTTGGGTCAGGTCTTAAAAACTTAATGTTCTTGGATTTAAATGGCCATTGGTCAGGATGAGTTTGAGGGTGGTTTTAATATACTCCTCAAACAGATTGCTAAACCTGCACATTAATTTTTGGGAAGTGGGTTAAAGGAATTCTGGCCTCTGCATATTTTACTTAAGTATGAGGATTCCATCACTGTGATGAGAGAGAAGGGCCAAAATTTGCAGATGCACAGTAGTGTAGTGGTTGGTACAACACTTCACAGTACCAGCAACCTGGTTTCAATCATGCCGTTATCTGTAAGGAGCTTGTATGTTCTCCCCATGACTGCATTGTTACAGCGTTTTCTGGAGTTAGCGTATACTGTTAAATATCAATTTCACCAGCAACCAGTATTCAGATTAGAATATGGATTACAGATTGACAGATTGGAGTTAAAATGCAGCTCAGGAGAATTAGACATCAAGCACCTGCGTATACATGAGTGCAGGCCAGAGTCAGTGGGGATTAACATTCAGTTTGGGTGTCTGGAGTGTGGATGTGAAGAAGGAGGTGTGTGAAAACTATATGTAATTCAATGGAAGTATTGTAGATACATTGTAAGTATAGAATTGTCCTGCTGTACCCTTTGATCTTTAGCACATAAAAATTTCATGTAATATTTGTTCGAGAGGCCTCTTCCTCCAAAAGTTTTTCAATATGATGCCTGTTGTTCATTTTTGTTGAATAAAACACATCTATATCCACTAGCTTCAGAGGCTCTCCGGTGACATTGTTCATATCACAACAATGCAGGTTTACTCCCGCAGTCCAAAGATGCACCTGTTAGTAGGCTAATTGGTCATTGTACATCGTCCTGTAATTAGGCTAGGGTTAAATAGGTGGGTTGCAGGGCGGCGGGCCTCAAAGGGCCAGAAGGGCTTATTCCGCACTGTACCTCAATAATTAGAAATAAATAATAAGTTAATATTTGGAAAGTACTGCAGCAAAGATCAATGGCTTTAGAGGAGAAACAGTTGGAGAATTGTTAGTGCCAATGTTTTTTTTAAACAAAGTAATATACACTCACTGGCCGCTTTATTAGGTACAATGTACACCTGCTTATTAATGGAAATATTTATTCAGCCAATCTCGTGGCAGCAACTCAATACTTAAAAGCATGCAGATCCGGACAAGAGGTTCAGTTGTTATTCAGACCAAACTTCAGAATGGAGAAGAAATGTGACTTTGATCGTTGGAATGATTGTTGGTGGCAGATGGGGTGGCTTGAGTATCTCAGAAACTGCTGATCACATGGGGTTTTATGTACAACAGTCTCTAGTGTTTACAGAAAATGGTGCAACCAACAAAACAACGCATCCAGTGAAAGGCAGATCTGTGAGCAAAAATATCTTGTTAATGACAGAGTTCAGAGGAGAATGGTCAGACTTGCTCAAGCTGACAGGAAGTCAACAATAACTCAAATAACCACATGTTACAACAGTGGTGCACAGAAGATTAGTTCTGATGCACAATATGTCAAACCTTGAAGTGGATGGGCTACAACAGCAGAAAACAATGAACATAGACTCATGGGCCCTTTTAGTCTGCCCAGGAGATATGGTTCCTAATAAAGTGGCCACTGAGTGTATGTCTCATTTTGAATTTAAAAAATACAATTTGTCCTTGTTCTAACGGGAATAAAGTGAGTTACTAGGGAATGATTTTGTTCTCTGAGTTACAGCCTGTATTCTGCTCTAGAGGTTCTGATAGTTTCCAGGATGAATGGCGTTAATCCGTGAGGTTTTAGGGACATTGTGTAGTTCTTGACAGTGCTGGGCACAGAAACAGCACCCTTTTACATCATGTGCCTTTAGCTTAAAGATTTTGAAATCCATGTTGCTGTATTTTCCACATGGAAAAGCTGCCACAGCTCAGAAAGCAGGCAACCTTCAACGTGCAGGAACATTATTTCATAAGTGCAGTTTAATTTTAATTGAAAATTGCTGAACAGCCACTGATATCTTAGTAGTTAATGTTTGCATCAAACTAGCTTTTATGAGCAGGTCTTATCAATGTGTACTATTAGAATCAATCCATTTAATTAAAAGAACTTAAAAGCATGATAATAGATTTAGTTCCACTTTTGATATTTAAGTCAATATCTGTAAGACAACACATTATTCAAAGACAAGTCACCTCATTAAAACTGGGGCTGTTAACTTACAAAAAACAATGAAATATTCGAGGAAATTGCACAGCAAAAGTAGGAGAGAGCAAAAGACATCCTCCTTTTTCCCTAGGAAGCCTTGGGCTTCCAGCCAATTCACTCCTCCCCCCTTCTGTTGCCTAGATACTGCCCAAGAGTTTTGCCATGGTAACATCTGGACTAAAGGTGGATGGGACCCAAGCCAAGAAGAGTTAAACTCCGGCAATAGTATCAGTAAACTTAAGAAAAATAAACACAACTCTCCTCTTGTGCAAAAATAAAAATGAACCTCTAGGACCGTTTTATGTTTTAAAATCTCACCACACTAACAAATTGCTACTGACTTGGTTGACTCAGCTCTTGAGATATTGAAACCTTTGACCAAAATAAAGATCAAGAACACAAAGTCTGAAGAAATCAGGCATCTGGTTTCCCTATGGTATTAGTGCTGTTCATTCTTGGGGGTAGGGGGTTGTGTGTGTGTGTGTGTGTGTGTGTGTGTGTGTGTGTGTGTGTGTGTGTGTGTGTGTGTGTGTGTGTGTGTGTGTGTGTGTGTGTGTGTGTGTGTGTGTGTGTGTGTGATTTTGTACATTAACATGTCTGAAGGGAGAATGAATGAAAAACTCACGAGGATCAAAGGAACAATTTTAAACCTGTGAAATGTTCTTAGTAAATATCATTTTGATGTTGAATGTTTGAAAACCACAGAGATACAAACTATTTCTTAAAATAAAAATGAAAAAAAAATCTCATTGTATATTGTCACTAGGAAGTTAACAACTTTTACGAATCTAATAAGGTTAATGCTCTATGAAATGAACACACACACACACACACACACACACACACACACACACACACACACACACACACACACACACACACTAAAAACACTGGCATCTTTGCAGGGATCACATTAAGCCAATTAAGTGTCAATATTGTCTTGGGACTCTTTACCTCTACAAGTGTTTGTAAGGTGCAATATTATCACTGCAGATTTTAATTCTGGTATACACTTGTTCTGAGAAAGAACCACAGTAAAGATACTATGCATTGTTAGTTATTGAGTTTTCTGTGACTTTGGGAACTATTGAACATCATCATATGCAATGAATTTTTTTTAGGTTGTGTGATTCAGCAAAGATCTTTGACTTGTGAACATCTGGCAGTGTGACATGAACAAATCCAGCAGTCTTACAAGAGATGGCATGAACTTTTAAGGAGAGCTGGGCAGTGCAGGCAAATTCCACATCTTTCTGTCAGATTGCTTCTTTCTTCCTCAGAATTTCTTTCTTGCTTTCTCATTTAATTCCTGCAGCCTTGAGGACTTGCCAAAGGACTTCACCTCTTCTCTGCTTTATGGTGTGATACAGATATCAAATGGCATAAGAAACTGCAGCTGCTGGAATCTCAAGAAACACACAGAAAGCTGGAGGAACTGATATTGGAAAGCCCACCATGGATGAGCACCATGCCTACTATGTACAGGTTTTCAATGGATATAATCAGTAGCAGGAATTCTGGCCAATTTTCCCTTATTCTCCCACCATGTCCTCAGGTATTGAGGTCATTACAATGGCCATGAATGCTCAAGACAATTTTCAATAGCCCTACTGCCACCTGGCTGAATTCAGCACACATTACAGGCCGCATATTGAACATGGTGTCA
Source organism: Hemitrygon akajei (assembly GCF_048418815.1). NCBI lineage: Eukaryota > Metazoa > Chordata > Chondrichthyes > Myliobatiformes > Dasyatidae > Hemitrygon > Hemitrygon akajei. The sequence goes on along the minus strand of NC_133134.1, from coordinate 156,564,101 downwards.
CCCTATGTAATTCAGTGAGATACTACCCCCATCACCCAAGTCATCAAGAAGAGATGACAGTTCCAGTTTCAGTGGGTAGAATATCATCTCTTCATGTAGCAACATGGGAATGTGAAAAGTGATTTCCAGACACTGAATTAATCTGATCAGAGAAATTACAATAAAACCAACCAGCATTAATTAACATTTGTACATCATTTTGTAACTCATTCTTTACTCCAGGTGGTGTAATCTGGTTGAAAAGCACCAAAAAAGAAACTACAGAATTGAAAATCTGAAATAAAGATAGAAGCAGAGGGAGAAAAAAAACCCACTCAAAACACACAACTGGTCAGGCAGCATTGACTGAAGGAGAAAGAGGGTTAGTGTTTCAGATCAGAGACCCATCATCTGAACGGGAAAGAAATAAAATAAAAAAATAAGTTTTAGAGAAGGTATTGAGAAGTAAGAATAGGGCAAAGGTGTTGTCTGTTACAAGGGGAGGCTGGGGCTTTAGTGGGAATTTGTGTCACTGCCATAATGTAGATGCATGGTTGTCAATTTGCACACTGAAAACTCCCACCAGCTTTTGATTCATGTTAATTGAAGGATAACCATTGGTTAGGACACAGAGTAGCAATCACCTTGCATAGTGTAATGGTATATTTTTCAAGCTCCTAAGAGAGCAGACATAATAGAGGCCATTGTTCAACATCTCTTTCAATATGATTGCGAATAAATTGGGAAACAAGGATTGAAAGGCTGGTTTACACCACATCTCCATCATCTTTACATGTGATAGAGTTATAGAGTGTCACAGCATGGGAATAATCCTTTCAGCCCAAATCATCCATACTGATCAACATGTCTAAGCTAAACCAACTTTCTGGCATTTGGCCAATATCCTTCTAAACTTTTCCTATCCTAGCACCTGCCCAAATGACTTTTAAACATTGTACCTCTATCACTTCCTCTGAAGCTCATACCAAATACCCACTACCCTCGTTGTGAAAAATTGCTCCTCAGGCCCCATTTGTTCCCATTTTGTTGCAGTGAAGATCCAGGAACAGCAGTTCATCTGGATGCATTGCAATCTTTTGGATTATATAGTGATTTCAGCAATTTCAGATGATGACTATATTTGGGATATTTCAGAGTGCCAGATCTCTTGACTGTCAACCATTTTAATTCCATTTCCCTTTCCCATTCGTCTGCTACAGAGTCCTCCGTTGCCAGATCAAGACAAAAAACAAATTAAAGGAACAGCACCTCATATTCTGTCATCAGTCCTCAAGCGTTTCATAAGCACATTGAGCTGTGACTGTCAACCGGGCTTTCTGACGTTGCACCCTAAGGTCTAACACCGTGGGTTCCCAAAAGCCTCTAATAATCAAATGACATTGATTTAAGCTTTTTAAATGAAAAAGTTTTTTAAGCGAAAAAGTTTTTTAGACAACACATTAGAAACATTGTCAATGAATTAAAAATCTAAAGATGCAGTGAATTAAAAAGAACAAAATTATTTAAACTTACTCTTTAAATGAATATTGGTGATCACATCATAGTAATATCAGTGCAGCAGCTACAGCTGTTGTAATGTTGTACAAAGTGCATCTACTCCTCAGCAGGATATTGACAGAGTGCCCTTAGATTCAATGACAAGTCCATGTATAATGAGATTACAGAAGCATCTATCTCTGACCTCCAGCATTCCAAGCATTTCATGGAACACTACAGCATAGTACAGGCCCTTTGGCCCACGATGTAATACCAACCTTTTAATCTACTCCAAGATCAATCTAATGCTTTCCTCCCACATAGCCCTTGTTTCATCTATGTGCCTATCTAAGCGTCTCTTAAATCTTCCTAATGTATCAGCCTCTAACATAACCCTGGCAGTACGCTTAATGCACTTACCACTCTCTGTGTAACAAGACCTACCTCTGACGTCCCCCATACTTTCCTCCAATTAACTTAAAATTAGCCCTTTCCTCCAATTAAATTGCATATTAGCCCCTTCCACCCTGGAAAAAATGGTGCTGTCTCTCCATTTTATCTTTGCTACTTATCATCTTACACACCCCTATCGAGTCACCTCTCATCCAAGAGAAACGCCCTCGCTCTCTCAATCTCTCCTCATAAGGCATGCTCTCTAATCCAGGTACCATCCTCTAAATCTCCTCAGTGCCCTCTCTAAAGCTTTCATGTCTTTCCTAACATGAGACAACCAGAACTGAACACAATTCTCCAAGTGTGGTCTGACCAGAATTGACCTGCTGTCCTTCATAGTTTCTGATATTTAGAGCTGCAAAGTTACCTTGCTGTATTTCTTTTGGATTTCTGGCATCTACCACCTTTTTTTTATTAAATTGTGATCTTCCATTGAAGCAAAGGCTCAGTGTTTTCATATAAATCCTGAATGTTGTCTGATGAAGCCATTCCTATGGAATGCTGAAACCTCCATTCACTTACTCTGCAAGTAAGGACAAGAGTCAAGGAGAAGAAACAGAAACTGCTGGCTTGCAGAACACCCATGTTCCATCTGTAATGGTCATCTCAAGTTTCCAGTTACATGCCATTTGAACTTTACTTCCAATTCCAACACTAACTTATTCATCCTTGACTTCTCCTTTGCCAGTATAAGGACCAGTTCAGACTAGAGCAAGGGTTCTCCACCTTTGCTATGCCATGGACCAAAATCACTAAGCAAAGGTTCCAATGGTCCTTTTTATTTACCTGGGTAGTCTACAACCTAATGATCTGAACAATAGATTTTCCATCAAAGGTAACTCCACCTGTTGCATTCCTTTCCCACTCCTACTGGTACACTTCATTTTTTCATTTTTCCCATCACCCATGCACATATCCTCTGAGTCTCTTCTCCTAGAGTCCACCCTTCTTATCCCCTCCAATATCTAAATCCATCTGACATTCATCTCTCCCTCAAATGCTTCTATTTTCACCTTCCTTCCTTATTCCAGTAGCGATAGCCTTTGTACCCCATTTGTCTCCTTCCATCATCAGCCTCCGCCTTCACTGAACCCTCCCTTGTTCAATCGGTCTCATTTTTCCCCCATGTCTGCACCCACCTATCACCCACTTGCCTCAAGCTCCAAATTCTACCCTCTCTCACCTGGTTCCCTCTGCTTATTGTATCTCACCCCTCCTTGGTCCACCTACCACCTAACAGCACATCTGTCCTCCCTCCCCTTCTCCTCTTTTATACTAGCTATCTTCCGTCTCCACTTTCAGCCCTGATGCATCGTCTTGGCCTGAAACATCGATTGCTTTCTGCCCACAGATGTCCAACCTGATGTGATCCTCCAGTGGTTTGGCTTTTGCCCCAGATTCCAGCCTTTGCTGTCTCATGTGTCTGCTGGAAACTATTTTTAACTGCGGGTGTCTAATTGACTGTGATCAAATGGAGACTTAAGCTTCATTCAATTACAAACAGTATATCTACAGTAGTTTTCACATACACTCCCCAACCTGAGCATCACACAAATAAAAAACATATCCCCAGAAACATGTTTGTAGTTTGCACTTCATTTCTTGCTTTAGTTTGTCTATGCCAAGAAAAGAAAGGTGAATTCCATTAGAATAGACCAGTAGAGTGCATTTGAAGGTAATCTGTAAGCCAGACGTGTACTGCTGGTGGGTCCTACCTGGGATAGTCTCCAGGGGACGATATTAGTTCAGACCAACAACTAACACGTGAGCACCTATTCACGCATTTGATGATGCTGTCTTATCACATGCACATGTGACTCACTCACGCACAAAGTTACCACATCACTTCCCCTCTTTGGAAATGAGTTTCACATATATATGGAGCCAATTGTGCAGTCAGCATGTCATGTGGTTCTTGCAGAACAGTTTATCTGAATTTAAGTTTCTGGCATGGCATTTATTCTTGGTCTGACAAATGTGTGACATCTTGAATCAACTCACTGTTGACTTGTGTCTCCTTTTAGTAGATGGCCCAATGTTAACTTCTGAATGAAATTTATCATCACATATTTCTACCATATGTTCTGGTTTGTCTCATTGGCTTGGTCAAAGTGAACACTTCTGACCTTTCCTACAATTGACACATGTTATCATTTAGTATGGCAGACTTGTGCTGTTTTACCACTTCATTACTTCGGAATTTCATAATAGTTTGTTGGTCCTAATATTCACCCAGCCTTGTTATTCTTGTCTTTTCTCAATGGTTAGTCAAGATATGACATGTGATCTTCAAGATTCACGATTGTTTAATGTCAGTTCCTTTACACAAATGTAAAGGAGAATAAAATAGTTGTTACTCTGGATCTGATGCAACACAAAAAAAACACAATAGATAAGAAGTCTATAATAATAATACTACTACTAATAATGATGATAATAATAAACACAATAAATATAGATACATAAGATAGCTTATATACACAGATAGATTGTAGGTCCATAAAGTGTTGACTGGCACATGAGTGTCTACACATAAGGTGACTAACAGGATATAATAAAATAGTGGTGATAGTGAGTGTAGAGGGGCGAGTTACTGTATGGAGGTATTCTTCAGCCTTACTGCTTGGGGAAAGTAATTGTTTTTGAGCCTGGTGGTCCTGGCATAGATGCTATGTAACCTTCTCCCTGATTGGACTGGGACAAGCAGCCCATGAACAGGGTGGATGAGATTCTTCATGATGTAACTGGCCCTTTTCCATAATCCTTCTGTATACATGTCCTTGATAGTGGCTATCATTACATGTATGTCAGTGGTACATTGGGTAGTTTTTACCTCCTTTGTACAGCCGTTCCATCCCCCACAGTGCAGTTTCTGTACCAGGTAGAGGGGCAGATTGTTACAATGCTCTCAATGGCACACCTGGAGAATGATTTTTATTTTAATTTTTCATTCTTTCCTTTAATAAACCCAAGCATGTACAAAGTCAGTGACATGTCAACAGCACTGTTAAGATAAATCCTATAACTGACTGTGGTATTGTCCAATACTCGAACAAGTAGCCAGCTGATAAAGAGAGCAGCCTTAGAAAACTTGCTTCTTCAAGATACCCTTAAGAATACAGCAGGCCTCTCAGTTAGAGGCTGGATGATGTGGTGAAATTAACAAGAATAGTTGATAATATTGCATCGTATGAAGTACTTAGATGGATATGACATGAGGTTCAATTTCTGACAATAACTGTTCAGGTATATTGTGGGTTGCAAATATCTATGTCAGTTCCCCAGTTGTACAGTATACTGTTGTCTGTGATTCTATGTGCTGATTTTAATCTATTTAGAATGAGCATTGATAAAACTTCTTGAAATGGCCACTTCAAGACTGTAAGAAGTATCCATGAAAGTTTTGCTCTGCAGACTTGTCAGTTTGTGTAGGCATTAAATCTTGTAGCAACATGGAAAAAGAGCTGGAGAAATTCACTACTTAACCCGGATTCTGTTCCCTTCATTTCCAGACCCGATGGAGGGTCTTGGCCCGAAAAGCCAACTGTCTGTTCTTCTTAAAAGATGCTGCCTGACCTGAGCTCCTCCAGCACTTTGTGCGTGTTGCTCAGGATTTCCATCATCTACATAATCCCTTGTTTTTATTAAATCCTGTTGATCTCTGTCAATACTTGTTCGGTGTACATAGCTTCTAACACTAATCATCCTATTTAAAACTGGTACGCTCTGACAGGATCTCATTTACAATCTATCTTCTCAAGACACTGGGATGACTAACCTATGTTTCTACCTCGGGGAGAATTTGAATCTGCAATAATATAATTACTGCATGTCCATATGAAGAAACGTATCCGAATTAATATCACCTTTGAGAACATCGTCACAGAAATATTGAGATAACACATTCACATCTCAACATTCTAAAATTTACCAAGATCTGAAATGGCAAATGCAGACCTTGATGGGTCTATAGGAGTTTATGATCTGTGGTTAAATTGAAAAATCTTTTCAATTGGAAACGACAAAATATCTTCACTCCAGGAAGGAGAACTTGAACTCATTTCTCTGTAAGAGTATTATTCTCATAACTTTTAGTTAGAGAACAAGTTTTATTTGTATAACTCATGCTATCTGTTAATTCTCATTCCATTTACAATTTTCATTCTTTTTAATCATTGTGTAAGCAATTTTGTTACCGCCGGCATAAATCTGGAATTTTACAAATGCAGTAACACCTATCCTCTGGCCCATTTTCTGTTCTCCTTGCTTTTGCAATCCTTGAAGAGGACCACACCTTGTTATTGGGTTTGGAGGCCTGCATGCCTCATTGGCCCGAAGAGCTATGTTGGCTGGAGTCAGGGCTTTATGCTTTGGCTCTTGATAGGGTCACCCATGCCAAACACGTCAAAGATGCCATGCTAAGAGTGGTCCATCGGTTCTCCAGGTTCGGGGTTCAGCTCACATCTAACAATCCTGACTGGTCGAAAATATTTGTTACAGAAACAGCATTTAAAGAATCCTTCTGTAACTGTAACTGTATTCCTGAGGCTCCACTCCAGGCTTGTGTGACTGGCAGTAGTGAAAACTGAAATGAAGCTACTGATAGGATGAAGGAGACCCTGACCACCGTGAGAGATGGAAGACCTTCATTGCTGTCCTGAATGCCAGTGATGTAATGGGCAGTTTAATGGCTTTTGTAATGAATATGATATTGTACTTCACAAGTTGTAAACTACTGGTATCTTCCTGCAGCCCAAGACTCTTTCACTAAGCTTTGTGTTGAGGTGGTGTAGTCATTTGAAAACACATAGAGTCATAGGCTAATGGAAACAGACCCTCCAGCCCACTTGTCCATGCTCACCAAGCTAGTCCCCCTTGTCTACATTTAGTACATAGTCCTCTGAACTCCTCCTATCCAGGAACTTATCCAAATGTTTTTTTTCAAATGTTATTATTGCACCTGCCTTAACTACAGCCTCTGTCAGCTCATCCCATATATGCACCGCCCTCTGCCTGTCTGGTTCCTTTAAATCTTTCACCACTCACCTTAAACCTATGCCCTCTTGATTTTACTTCCTCTTTCTTGGCTGTGTGCATTTACCATCTCTATACCCCTCATGATTTTATACACTTCCTTAAGGTCAGACTGAGGTTAGACAATAAAATTCCTGAAATGCAAATTTTGCCTTTCATAATGGTGGTGGAAATGAGATCATCCCAACTACACAGAAAAGGGCGTTGTCCAATCTTGCCATTATCGACTGGAAAAGCTTCAAATACAGTTGAATTTGGTGGAATGTTGTTACATGAGTACAGATGCTTAATTATAATTATGACTAGACAATATTAATTCTTCTTATTCATACTTTATAGTGTTCATTGCACCTGCAAGTCGTAGCGACTAATGACTAATCTCTGAAATTCCTTGAGGAGGTAATCAAGAGGGTAAGATGAGGGTAGGACAGTGGATGTTGTCTGTATGGACTTCAGCAAGACACTTGACAAAATCCCTCATGGCGGGTTAGTTTTGAAGATTGGAATTGCGTGGGATCCAGAGGGAAATAGTGGATTGGGTTCATAATTGGCTCAGTTGAGGGAAGCAGAGGGTGATGGCTGAGGGTTATTTCTCTGACTGGATGTTTGTATCTAATTGTGTGTCACAGCAGTTGATGCTGGGACCTTTGCTGGTGGAAATTTATATTAATGATCTGGATGTGAATGCACAACGCGTGGTTATTAAGTTCAGAATCAGATATAATATCATCAACGTATATCATGAAACTTGTTGCCTTTGCAGCATCAATAGATAATAATAGAGAAAAAATGTGAATTACAGTGAATATATACATATGTATGTAGTGTTCATGAGTTCAATAACCATTCAGAAATCGAGTGGCAGAGGGGAAGAAATTGTGAGTCGTTTGTGAATGATATTAAAATAAATAGAGTTGGGGGATAGTGCAGAAGGTTATGAAAAATTACAGGGGAGCTTGATTAGCTAGGTATGTGGTCTGAAGTACTGCCAAATGTTTTAAGTCCATATAAATGTGAGATATTGCATTTTGGGAGATCAAACCAGCATAGGACTTACCAGCGGATAGAGTCATAAGTGCAGCACAGGAACAGGCCTTCCAGTCCATCTAATCAATGCTGAAACCAATTAAACTGCCTGCTGCCATCGGCCGGCACTGTGACAATAGCCTGCCGCACCCCCACTATCCATGGATGGTAGAGCCAAGCAGAGTCTGAAGAATCAGAGGGACTTGGAGAGCATAGTTCACTGAAAGTAGCACCAAGGGTGGCGAAGAGCACATTTGGCATGCTGGCTCTCATCCTGAGAACAGGAGCTGCGAAGTTATTTTGAGTTATATAAAATATTGCTGAAGTCACTTTCGGAGTACAGTGCACAGTTTTGGTCAACTTGTTATAGGAAAGATGTTATCAAACTTCAAAGAGTGCAGAAAAGTTGTACCAGGATGGTGTCTGACCTGAGTCACAAGGAGAGGTTGTGGACTACCTCATTACTCCCTGAAACATAGATGACAGAGGGGTGACCTGACAGAGATAATATAAGATCCTGAAATACATAGGCATGGTGAAAACACCCGGGTCTTCTTTCCCATAGGAGGAGTGAGTACTAAAAGAAGAAGGCATAGGTTTAATAGCAGAGGCAAGAGATCTACAAGGGACATCAGATTCAGCTTCTTCATGCAATGGATATTGCATATTTGGAATGTGCTGCCAGCAACTCAGGCCGAAGCAGACATATTAGCAACATTTAACGCAAGTTATACAAAACTTTTGCGAGAAAGAACGTGATTAGAACACACAACAAAAAACAATTTCCATTGTAGTAATCAAGGGAGTTGAAGTGTATTCTTTTCAGGAACTGAGTGCTGAAAGGGAGGTAGTTGTACTTGAACGCGGTGATGTGGGAGTTGTGGCTTGATGGTAGGTGGAAGTAGCTGGCAAGGCACAGATGATGAGGATCTTTGACGATAGGTTGTGCCTCCTTGAGGCAGTACATCATATAGATATGACCAATGCTGGTGAGGGATGTGCCTATGACGTACCACTATTCTCTGCAGCTTCTGATGGTCCAGTGCGTTAGAAGACCACAAGGCATAGGAAGAAAATTAGGCCATTTGTTCCACAGAGAATGCTCCACAATTTCATCACGGCTGATTTATTAACCCTCTCAAACCCATTCTCCTCTCCTTAACCTTTGACAGCTTTACTAATCAAGAACCTATCAACCTCCACTTTAAATATCCCCAGTGACTTGGCCTCCACAGGCATCTATGGCAATGAATTCCACAGAGTCACCACCCTCTGGCTAAAGGAATTCCTCCTCATCTTAGTTCTAAACGGACATCCTCGTATTCTGAGGCTGTGCCCTCTCATCCCACACTCCCCCACTATAGGAAACATCTTCTTTATGTCCACTCTATATAGCCCTCCCAATATTCGATAGGTTTCAGTAAGATTCTGCACTCCCCCATTCTGCTAAACTCCAGTGAGTACAGGCCCTGAGCCATCAAACACTCCTCATATCTTAATCCTTTCATTTGGAATCATTCTCATGAACCAGATATTGCAGTGTTGATACAGTATATACCTTATTAGTTTAATCATTTGAGGTGTTGTGGTGATTATTCAATGAGAAATGAATTATAAGAAGTGTATGTAGAGAAATTCAATGTGGGTTACCATAGAAAGCAGATGTTCTGACTTATGGAGAAATCACCCCTGAATATTTCTCAGGAATAGGACCTTGACGTCATAAGGGAACTGACTGAAACGAATCTTTAAAGATTTCTTCACATTTATGTAATACCATTTCCAAACATGAGTCTGCAGTATCCACATGACTCGTGCATCTGTCCAATTGATCTTTCGGTTTTTTTTCTCAGCCTTTCCTTATTAACATCAATTGCCCGGAGCAATCAGCTATGACTAATAACAGTTGTAATCATAGGCTGCCATCGCATACAGTGTACTTTACTTGCTCTAAACCTTGCTACCAGGTGTGTCATGAGACGAAATGAATAACAGTTTATTCTGTTAAAGGTAACTGGCTGGATTTCCTGAAGCAGTTATCTTGTCCAATGATAGAATCATCAACAGCAATATTCATTTCCTGATCATTTCTTTGAAAATGTATCTTGTGATCTTACTTTTGCACACCAGTTCCACCAAACTAGTTCTGCTGTTTCTGAATCAACTTTCCTGATATTCTCATTCGCTCTCTCTCCCCCTCCCCCCCATGACTCTGCAGCTCATGTTCTGTGTATTATTTGTTAATGTTTCTTTTATTATTTGCACGAATTGTTCTTCGTTTGCACATTGAATGTTTGTCAGTCTTTGCTGAGTGTGATTTTTCGTAGATTCCATTGTTTCTCTGTTTTGTGGGTGCCTGCGAGAATTTACTCTGAATTTTCCTCCTTCAAAGAACAGATAGGTGATGAATGGCTGTCATTGCTTCTGCAACCAAAATTGGCTCCCCTTGCCATTATGTTTGCTTAAGGAATGGTACTCTTGCTGCAGTTTTCTTACAAAAAGCTACAACTGTTTGAGCCTGGTTATGCACAGACCTGTTGGCACTTGTTCCATTTTGCTTGAGGTAACAACTTTGCAAGTATGCTCAAACAAAAGACCCTGCCTACTTAACAGTTTGGACTGCAGCTATCCTTCACTTAGCCCACGCAAATTTCTGTCCCATAGTGTATGATTTATGAATTCACCAAAGCTACAACATACAAATAAATCTTCTGATTACACAGGACAACAAAAATTTTGCTTCCCGAATACTTGTGGGTGTATCTTATGGATTTTGGCTCTTGGTTATGAAAATCACCATGAACCTTCCTTCTCACATTTTTTTTAAAAATCACCTGTATTGGTTATTTCAATTCATAATTCAAGTCAATTAAAATGTTGCCCACAATATAAGCTGAAACCATGAAGTGCCACATATCATTAAAGATTTATTTTCAGAATTCCAATTTAGTCTTCATCCCTGCTAACCTTGACATTGTCAGTGACAAGCATGGTGAAAGGTGAAAGGACATTGCAGTCATGAAGAAATGGTAACAGGACAATTGGAATCCATCAATGCTGGTCACCTGTCTTGTAAAGACACTACCCAGAAGAAAGCAAGCAACTTCTGTGGAAAAATTTGCCAAGAACAATCGTTGTCATGGATAAGACCATGATCACTCTCGTCAATACCAAAAGGCACATAATGATGATGATGAACTAAGGAAAGTTGGTTATCAAACTAGAAAGAATAATGAAAAGATTACTGGGATGTTCCCTGGACTTGGAGGCCTGAGGTACAATGAATTTTTGCTTAGACTAGGACTTCATACCCCAGAACATAGCTGAATGAGGGGGGTGACCAGATAGAAGTATGTAAGATCCTGACAGGGTGAAAGCATATAGTCTTTCCTCGGAAGGGGGGGTATTTAAAACAAGATGGCATAGGTTTAAGAAGAGAAGTGGAAGATTTAAAAGAGACTTCAGGGTTTGTTTTCTTCTTGCAAAGAGTGATGCATATTTTGAATGAGCTGTCAAAAATAATGGCTAAGGTGGGCATACACAAACTGGCTGTTTTTATTAATGCCCTTCAGACTTTATGATGATGCAGTATTTGCGAGTTTCAGCAACATCCCAATATCAAATGTAAAGAAATAACAAATTCATAACACAGTGCCAATCGAGGCTTCATTTTGACAAAGGGTCATTTTAAAAACCTTGCTCCTGTGCCAACCCAATAAATCCTTACATTGCTTCTCAGTACTGAAAATATGATCATGGATAAATTTATTTTACCCTTTTGTTCCATGAACTATTGACCAGTACCAATGCAAATCCAGATAACTTTTCACACGTTCTAATCTTGTGTATCACATTGTTTTATTTTCTCTCTCTTCACTCCTTTTGATCCTTTATTAACAAGAAAGAAGGGAAGATTAGCTTTATTTGTCTCATGGGCATTGAAATATAGAGTGAAATGCTTTGCTTGCATTGGGAGTGTGCTAAAGGCAAACAACAAGTGTCACTATGCTTCTTGTGCCAACATAGAATGTGGGAGAAAACTGGGGCATCCAAAAGAAATCCACGTGGTCACAGGGAGAATGTACAAACTCTTTATAGACAGTGGTGGGAATTGAACCCTGATCTTACTGCTAATACACTGTAAAGCATTGTACTAACCACAATGCCCACTCCTCCAGATAAATAGTTTCCACCCTGTCTTAGCCAGAACTATTACCACCTGCATCAATCAATATCTTCAGCTTATCACTGTCCTTCCTCCTTCTTCCTGTAAATTAAAACATGATTCATTTCTAACTTTTCCGGGTCTGATGTGAGGTCACTCACCTGAATATTTGACTCTCTTTCTCTCTTTGCAAGTGTTCCCTGATCTGCTGGATACTTCCTGCATTTCCTATTGTCTTTTTTTCTCATGATTTCACAGTGGTCACAGTGATTTCATAGGGTCTTGAGTAGTGCTGTAGCACAGAAGGAGGTCAGAATACAAAAACATGGTTCCCTGAAAGTGGCATTGCAGGTATACAGGGTGGTGAAGAAGATTATTGGCATGCTGTCACCAATGTGCCCTCTAATTTATAATGGCCAGGGTGCACAAAAATCTTGTGCTGTGCAATTCTTTTGTCCAGTGACACAACATGTAAGCACTGAATAATTTCTTCATTAAAAACCGTGTCAATAAGCCAGTTCTAAAATGTGCAGGCAATTCCTTGCAAACTCCATGTTGTCAACACTGTCCGCATCATAAACCGGAAAAAGAAATGTGATTGTGCATTACCGTGAAATATACTTAACATGCCAACGAGGTAGAGGGTGGCAACCTTTTGTGTGCTTGCAGCAAAAGATGTGTGTGTTTGCACGCATGTGCATACCTTAGAGGGAACATTGACTGTCACCAGTAAGGGCAATGAGTAAAAAAAATTGTACAAGGCGTTAATGCAGATGCTTTTGGAAAGTCGTGCTCAATTTTGGTTACCTGCTTCAGGAAAGATTCCATTAGTTTGGAAACAGTGTAGTGGAAACTCATGAGTAAGTTGCTGAGACTCAAGCAACTGAGTTATGGAATGTAGGATACATTATTACAGCATGGCAGAATGAGAGGTGAACTTATGGAGGTGCATAAAAAACATGAAATACAGAGGAAAGATCAATGCAAGCTGTCTTTTTCCCAGATTTTGGAATCAAAAAGTGGACTATGTAGGTTTAAAGTGAGAGAGAAGAGATTTAGTAGGAACCTAAGGGACAAGACTTTCATATGCCAGAGGATATAGGTGAAGCTGACACCGTACTGTGCAAAAATTTTGGACACGTAAAACTAGGGTGCTTATGACTTTTGCTCAGTATAATATTCGTCAACGTGGAGCAGAGAGTCTGTTTGTGAATGTAGTGAGAGCAAAGGATGCTGGGAATAGTGAGGGTGAACCACTGCAGGAGGGGTCTGGCAGAGAAGGAGTACCAGGGGCAGGGGATGGCATGTGTGTAGACACATCCAGCCCCCTACCTCTGGTGCTTCCCACTCCCTCCCCGCCCCCTACCTCTTTTCCCAGCAATGATTACTCTCTCACTACCCCCTTCCTACCCTTAGTCCACAATAGAGACCCATATCAGAAACAGGCTCTAAATGGACGTCCCACTATCTAGAGCCTCAGAATATAGAATGCAGATAAGGAGTAATTTCTTTAGTCAGCGATCTGTGAATCTGTGGAATTCGTTGTCACAGATGGCTGTGGAGCCCAAGGCATTGGGTATATTTAAGGCAAAAGTTGATAGATTCATGATTAGTCAGGGCATGAAGGGATATGCGGGTGAGGCAGGAGATTGGGGCTGAGAGGAAAAATGGATCAGCCATGATGAAGTGGCGGAGCAGACTTGATGGCCTAATTCTGCTCCTATATCTTATGGCCTTATATGACAGAAATGTTTATCATCTTCCATCTATGTCATGAAATTTGTTTTAATTTTTGCAATAGCAAAACAATTAAAATTAGTACAGTATGCTGCAAAGCCTTTGGCGCCGTAGCTGTACATATGTGTGTGTATGTGCGCGCCTAAGACTTTTGCACAGTACTGCATATTAACAATATTGGAAAGGTACATTAACAGGTATAAAGGTAGGAAAGGTTTAAAGGTATATGGCCCAAACTGGGGCAAATGGATCTAGCTTAGATTGATTGGCTTGGATGAGTTGGGCAAAAAGGAACTCTTTCTGTGCTTTATGACTCTGTGACTCTATAACTTGTCCAGTTAGTCTCGTTCTTGTTCTCGCTCAACCAATGTAGGAAATGTTAGCTGGCTGCTCTTCCAGCAGAGTCATTTGCACTGAGTCAGCTCCTGTTCCTATTCAGAAGCTATATATATGAACTCTGCAGCAAGGAGTAGCAGTATCAAAAGCAGGAAACTCCCTCAGTTTATTCAACAGTAGTGTATTACAGGAATCAAAAACCTTGAACCTTGCTGATTTCCAGCATTAATTTTGGAATTATTGAATCCCTTTGGAAGCTGGAAATATCTTCCCAAGGAGATTCACTTCATTCAGTGAAGAAAATTTATTTTAGAATCTAAATTATTTAATAGATTCAATACTTCTATGGAGTATTTTAGCTGCTGCTAATCTGGGGAGCTGGTATAATGGCCTAGAGAAATAGAGATCAAATCCCTTCAGGGCAGCTCAGAATAGTAAACAGACAAAGCTGGAATAAAATACTGGGATCAATTAATGGTAACAATGGTCATAAATACTTACCTAAATCACTTATGGGTTCTTGAAGGTCCAAAGCTTCAGGTATCATTGCAGAAGGAAAAAAAAGCAAGTGCTGGAATTATTCAACAGGTCAGACAGCATCTGTGGACATAGAAATACAAAGCCATGTCAATCTCTTCTCATTAGAATTGGACAATTTAGAGATCATCAGCATCATTATCATTATGTGCTGTGCCATTTGGCATGGGCAATCATGGTCTTTCACCATGATTGTTCCTGAAAACCTTTTCAACAGAAGTAGTTTGACATTGCCTTCTTCTGGACAAGATGGGTGTCCCCAGCCATTATCAGTATTCTTCAGAAATTGTCTGCCTGCCGTCAGAGGTCGAATAACCAGGACGTTTGATTTCGATTTATACCAGCTGCTCATATGACTATCAACCACCTGCTTCCATGGCATCACATGACCCTGGCCAGGGTGACCTGCAGGCTAATGAAGAGAAGGAAAGCCTTATACCTCCTTTGGCAGTGACACATTTCCACCCTGCTACCATAAATTAGAGAACCGGAGTATTTAATTTGTAGAGAAGAAGGCAGGTGGAAAGAGGAAAGGGAATCTCTGTGGAGGCACAACATTCAAGTGATACAATTTGTTGGAATTATCTGGTTATAAAATGAATAATGGTCGTCAATCAATGATATCAATCAGCTTGAAAGATGCAGAGAAAATTTACATTGATGCTGTCAGGACTTGAGGACCTAAGTTGTAGGGAAAGGTTGAACAGGTTAGGACTTCATTCCCTAGAAGTACACAAAATTATGACGGCTATAGACAAGATAAATGCAAGCAGGCTTTTTTTCTGCTGGCATTGGGTAAGACTAGAACTAGAGGTCATGGGTTAGGGGTGAATGGTGAAATGTTTAGGGGAAACAGGAGGGGGAACTTCTTCACTCAGAGGGTGGAAAGATTTTGGAATGAACTGCCTGCAGAAGTGGTGAATTCTGGTTTGATTTCAAAATGTAACAGAAATCTGTATAGGTACATGGCTGGGAGGAGTATGGAGGACGATGGTTAGAGTACAGGACATTTGGGACTAGGCAGATTAATAGTTTGACACAGACTACATGGGCTGAAAGTGCTGTTTCTATGCTGTAGTGTTCTATGACTCTATGATTCCAGGAACAATGAGAAGCAGAATTTAGTAGTTAGAAATGTGAAACGAAAGGAAATATTGGAAATACCCAACAGATCAGGAAGCAGCTGTGCATGGCTTTTATTTACTTGAAATGTTAACTCTCTTTCTCTTTGAATATTTGCTGCCTGATCTGCTGAGTGTTTCCAGCATTTTGTTTCTAAAATCAGGTTACGTTGGCTGACCATATAAAAGCATTTGTCAATGAATCCAAGAGCTGTGATGTGCTTAGATGGAAAGTGAATGCTGTCCTTTAATCGCATTATGTCATTGTCCAACATTTCAGCTCCTGGGACAGAACAAGGATAAAGTTCCCTGGTCCTCATGCTCCGCTCCACCAGTCTTCAACAAGTCACTCTCCATAACTTCTGCCTTCTTCAAAGAAACCCCACTAGCATGCATATCTTCACTTCTCTTCCCCGTTCAACAGTTTGGAAATATCGTTCCTTTACATTTCCCTTGTTGAGTCTTCTGTTCTCATCAACCTGATTCCTTTTATGGCATTTTCATTTGAAACCATCCATGATTCAACACCTATCCCTCAGATTCTTTCCTTCATACCATCCAAGGATTTCTTTCCAGGACAACCAGTACTTCTAGTATGCTGCATTTGGTGTTCCCAATCTGAGCTTCTTCGTAACAGTGAAATCAAACACAGATTAGATGAAGAGTTTGCAGAACATCAGTGTTCAACCTGCACTGGTGACCTCGAGCTCCCCATTGCCTGACCCTTTATTTCCCCATCCTATGACATCTCTGACCTATCAGTGTGTAGCATGCTGCACTGTTATAATGAGGAGTATAGTGAGGAACAGCTGAGTCTCAGAGGCTGATGTTAGGCTGTCTTTAAAGTTGGTGAACCCTCGCAAGGTGGGACCCTCGATGGAGAACCTGGTAAGACTCTGAAAACCTGTGTCAACCAACTGGCAGGAGTATTCAAGGACATTTTCAATCTCTCACTGCTACAAGCAAAAGTTCCCACTTGCTTCAAAAAGGCAACAATTACACCAGTGCCTAAGAAGAAGAATGTGAGCTGCCTTGATGACTATCACCCGGTAGCACTCATATCGACAGTGAAGAAATGCTTTAACTAGATTGAAGTCATGCCTCAGCAAGGACCTGGATCCAATGCAATTTGCCTATCACCACGATAGGTCAACAGCAGACACAATCTCAATGGCTCTTCACATGGCCTTAGACCACCTGGACAAAACAAACACCCATGTTAAGATACTGTTCATCGACTATAGCTCAGCATTTGACACCATCATTCCCCAGTCCTGATTGAGAAGTTACAGAACCTGGGCCTCTGTACCTTCCTCTGCAATTGGATCCTCAACTTCCTAAATGAAAGACCACAATCTGTGCAAATTGGTGATAATATCTCCTCCTTGCTGACGATCAACACTGGTGCACCTCAGGGATGTGTGCTTAGCCCGCTGCTCTACCCTCTCTATAGCTATGACTGTGTGGCTAGACATAGTTCAAATACCATCAATAAACTTAATGATGATACAACCATTGTTGGTAGAATCTCAGGTGATGATGAGATGGCGTACAGGAGTGAGATATGCCAATTAGTGGAGTGGTGTCACAGCAAACAACCTTGCACTCAACGTCAGTAAGACGAAAGAGCTGATTGTGGACTTCAGGAATGGTAAGACAAAAGAACTCATACCAATCCTCATAGAGGGATCAGAAGTGGAGAGAGTGAGCAGCTTCAAGTTCCTGGGTGTCAAGATCACTGAGGAATTACCCTGGTCCCAACACATCGATACAGTTATAGAGAAGGCTAAGCAGCAGCTATACTTCATTAGAGTTTGAAGAGATTTGGTATGTCAACAAATGCACTCAAAACTTCTACAGATGTACTGTGGAGAGCATTCTGACAGGCTGCATCACTGTCTGGTATGGGGGGGCGGGGCCTACTTCACAGGACCAAAAGAAGCTGCAGAGGGTCGTAAATTTAGTCAGCTCCATCTTGGATATTAGCCCACAAAATACCCAGGACATTTTAAGAAGTGGTGTCTCAGAAAGGCAGCGTCCATTATTAAGGACCCCCAGCACCCAGGGCATGCCCTTTTCTCACTGTTACCATCAGGCAGGAGGTACAGAAGCCTGAATGCACACACTCGGTGATACAGGAACAGATTCTTCCCCTCTGCCACCCGTTTACTAAATGAACATTGAACCTGTGAACACTATCTCACTTCTTTAATATACAATTATTTCTGATTTTGTGCGGTTTTAATCTATTCAATACACTGTAATTTATTTATTTATTTATTTATCTCTTAGATTATGTATTGCATTGAACTGCTGCTGCCAAGCTAACAAATTTCATAACACGTGCCGGTGATAATAAACCTGATTCCGATTTTCATTTTCATTTTCATTTTTAGAACAGAAGCAAGTTGTCCATATCCCACAGAGAGAGACAAAGACAAAATCCATGCTAGTTCCTACAACCATTCCCTGGACTTGGATAAAATAGAGTTGAAGATGCTGCTAAATGTAACAATGATGTCAATCAGGTGAATGAGTCTGGAGATGGAGAGGGAGCAGTCAGATCACTGTTCAAGGAAGAAGGGAAGTGGAGTTCCTGCACCTTCTGTTTTTATCTCAGATTTCCACGTACATAGATCCTTCATTTTTTCCGCACAAGTTGCTAGGATTGTTAAGAAGATGTAAGGTGTGTAGGACTTCATTAGTCAGGGGATTGAGTTCTAGAA
Source organism: Hemitrygon akajei (assembly GCF_048418815.1). Classification (NCBI taxonomy): domain Eukaryota; kingdom Metazoa; phylum Chordata; class Chondrichthyes; order Myliobatiformes; family Dasyatidae; genus Hemitrygon; species Hemitrygon akajei. The sequence continues at coordinate 156,545,490 of NC_133134.1, read as the reverse complement.
CTGCAATGTAACATTTCATCTCCATAAACTCCCACTTAGACCATATTTGGAATATTGTGTTCAGTTCTCGGCTGAACTTCTCTGAACTTTTCTATTACTGTCAAAAACATGAGACATTATAAACACCTACCTGGAGCATTCAATAGTAATGCCATTGTCAAGTCTCCAGCATCAATATTTTGGGATTGTCAGACCAGTAGCTTAACTGGACTATCCAATAAACACAATAGCCTAGAGAACAGGTGAAAGGCTGAGTGACTCAACTCCTGACAATCTTTCCACCATCTACAATGCACTATCTGCAACATCAGGAAGGTGATGGAGCACTCTGCACATGTCTAAATGACTACAGTTCCATCAGTTCTCCAGAAGTACAATCCCAATCCAGGATAAGGCAGCTCACTTCATAGACATCCCATCCTGTTCCAAAAGAATTGTTCCCTTTACCACCGGCACACAGCAACTAAAGAGTGTATCATCTGTCGTAGCTCTGTAGTCATGACCCTAGATACTTCAACAGTAATTATAACTTGCAGCCTCTAGCTTGCAGAAGGACACGGCCTTCAGGCATATGTGAACACTACATCTTTCTTCAAAGTCATATACCATCATGAGCTGGAAACATATTACATAGCCAATCCCTTATTGTTATTGGGTCTAAATCTTGTGCTAACACCATTGTTGGAGTAGCTTCACCAGAAGAGATTCAATAAGAGAAGAAGACATAGACTATATAAAGTCCATAAGATGTAGGAGCACAATTAGGCCATTTGGCCCATCAAGTCTGCGCAACCTTTTTATTATGGCTGATCCATTTTTCCTCTCAGCCCAACTACCTGCCTTCTCTCTGCATCCCTTCGTGCCCTGACTAATCAGGAACCTATCAACCTTTGTCTTGAATATACCCAATAACTTGGTTTCCACAGCCACCTGTGGTACGAATTCCAGAATTCTTTCTGGTTAAAGAAATTCTTCCTCACCAGCTTTCTGCAAGGATGCCCATCTTTTCTGAGGCTGTGTTTTCTGTTCTTAGACTCCCCCATGATAGGAAACATCCTCTCCACATTCACTCTGTTGAGGTCTTCCACCTTTCGATAGGTTTCAATGAGGTCACCCCTCGTTCTTCTAAATTCCAGTGAGTAGCGGCCCAGAGCCATCAAACGCTCTTACTATTACAAGCCTTTCAATCCTGGAATCATTTACCCTCTCCAATACACACACACACACACACACACACACACACACACACACACACACACACACACACACACACACACACACACACACACACACACACGTTTCTTAATGTAATTTACTGTATTTATTATTATATACTGTAATTTAAGTTTAGCTTTACTTATCACATGTAGGCGTAGGCCGATTGGATGTGAAGAGAATGTTTCCTGTAGTGCAGGAGTATAGAACCAGAGAGGTCAGCCTCAGAACAGGAGAACGTCTGTTCAGAACAGAGATGAGGAGGAATTTCTTTAATCAGAGGGCAGTGAATCTGTGGAATTCATTCATACAGATGTCTGTGGAAGCCAAGTTCTTAGGTTTATTTAAAGCACAGGTTGATAGGTTTTTGATTAGTAAGGGTGTCAAAGGTTTTGGGGAGAAGGCAGGAGAATGGGGTCGAGAGGGATAATCAATCGGACATGATAAAATGGCAGAGAAGACTTGATGTGGCGGATGGCCTAATTCTGCTCCTATGTCTTATGTATATTCAAATGTTGAAACATACTCTGAAATGTACTATTATGCATCGAATAAAGTCAGTGTGGATTGTTCAAGGCAAGGGTAGCCACACTTCCAGTGCCAACATAGATGCCCATAACTTACTAATCCTAACCACAACATTTTTGGATCATGGTGGGGGGGGGGGGGGGGAAAGAACTGGAACATCCGGAGGAAACTCAGGTGGTATGGGAAGAATGTATAACCCCCCCTTACAGACAGTAGTGGAACTGAACCCGGGTCTCTGGTGTGTAATAGCGTTCGCTAATGGCCATGGTACAGTGCCAGCCCATCCATACACACAGTTTTCATGTGTGAATGAATCACAATGAAGGCTCATCACCACAATCTTATCAATAATTGGGACTGAGCCATGAATAGTGACCTTGCTGGCAATGTCCAGATTTCAAAAAAAAAATTAAATTAAATTAAAAGAATAATTAAACTGCCGTCCTGAGTTTGAATATTAACATCCCTCCACCATTGTCCAGCAAGACCTTTGTGATGGGAAATTAATGCAATGACAGTCACTTCCACAACTATCTAAAGAGTTATATAAAGAGTATATAGGACAACAAGGTAATATTATGGTTAGCGTAAAGTATTACAGCGCCAGCAATCATTAACCAGGTTTCAATTCCTGCCACTGCTTGTAAAGAGTTTAAAAATTCTCCCTGTGACCACGTGGATTTCCTCCGGGTGCTCCAGTTTCCTCCCACAGCCTAAAGATGTACTGGTTGGTAGGTTAATTGATCATTGTAAATTGTTCTGTGATTAGGCTAGGATTAAATCAGGGGATTGCTGAGCAGTGTGGCTCAATGAAAACTTCAAAAATTAAATTAACTGTTATGCTTTCCCTTATGTAGGGCACACTGAAGCTCTCCTCAGTCCTATCAGCACTATTTCCCTGACTTTCCAGAGCCATAATTTTCATTCTTGTATATCCATAGGTAGTTAAAGGTGGGAATTAAATCAAGGAAGACCCTTTGCAGATCAACTATCCTCAATTAAATGCTGCTAAGGAAAAGCTGCTTTAATTTATACCCATTGTTATAAGTGCACATTGTGGGACTGAAAGAGTTAACTATATGACTCAGTCTCTGCCAAAATGATACATAACAAAATCTCCCTCTGGCATCCTTTCCAGTTCTTACAGCAATAAAGTACCTCAAAACAATTCAGAACACTATAACAGACTTCCCCGTGTATATTTTGTCGTCATTTATGAGAAAGTTTCAATAAAAGAAATGGTCAATGTGCAAACCCATTCAAAATCTGGGCACATCATACCTCTAAGTCTTAAATGCAGTAATATGTCACTTTATAACTGCAACAGATCACACTTGCTCTTCCAGAGTGAAACAGCCTGAATTTGAGAAACTGCTTGGATGCCCCTGTCCTCTGGACTGGAATTTACATGTAGCAGAAAAGAAATGTATCTAACACCCACAGTAGAGGCAGTGAGGCTCAGTTCGTGATACGCTTCCCTCCAGATCAGAGTATACGGTCCAAATAACATTGTCCAGAGTAAAGCACAGATATTTCGGGTGATGCTCCAATGAGGTATTAAGTTAATGTAGCCCTACAAGAGGTGCAAGTTTTCAGATAAATTATCAAATAGAGGCCTTATCTATTGCCATGGTGATTAAGTAAATGATCCCTGGCATCATTTAGGAAAAGATCAGGTGAGTTATTTCCAGTCATAGTGTTGTAGACTGCCAGGGAAGAGATAGTTGGGTAATTTTCCTATCAATCGAGCTTTGTTACATAGTGAGATGGATTATTTTGTATCAACAATCCTCAACTCCCTGTATTTTTCTGGATAAATTACCTTTATCAGGAGGTATAATTTCTGTTTCTTCTGCTCTGTAAACAGACCCTATTGCTCTCCAATAGAATACTGGTCTTGAGTTATACCTCCCACTTCATTTATTGGCTGACGCAGTGATGTTAGTATATCTTCAGCATTTATTGGCTGACGCGGTGATGTCAGTATATCTTCAGTGCTTATTGGCTGACACAGTGATGTCAGTATATCTTCAGCATTTATTGGCCGATGCGGTGCCGTCAGTATATCTTCAACATTTATTGGCTGACGCGGTGATGTCAGTGTATAGTCAGGCTTTATTCCTCAGCCAACATTTCTAATAAAATAATTATCTGGTCAATGCCATTAGGCTTTACAATTCTACCGCCAGGACTTAAGAACTTTTTAAAAGCTATTATTAATGCTTTTTGAGATAGTGATTTAGATGCATATCATATTTTTTACTGAGTTAAGTATTGTATGTAATTAGTTTTGCTACAACAAGTGTATGGGACATTGGAAAAAAGTTGAATTTCCCCATGGGGATGAATAAAGTATCTATCTATCTATCTATCTATTATCACAACAGGGGCCAATGAGGCACTGATGGGCAAAGGAAACGCTTCAAAGATAAAATCAAAATCAGACTGAATAAATTCAACGTTACAACTAATAACTGAGGGGACAATGCACTGAATAGATACATACTTACCTGGGTCTCTAGCTTCCAGTAGAGCACAAGCCATCGATGATCTCCTGTCTCCATCATCCTCTGAAGTTGATGTTGGAGTTCATCAATGTTTCTGTAACCTATTGCATTCACTGTACAGGAGATCGGCCTATGCAGCTTCACCAGAACCCCATTGGCTGGTCTCACCTCTTTCCACCTCTCATGATGGGGATGTAGGGTGGGACTTTGAGAGGCACACAATCTGGAGGAAATCTGTTCAAGAGGGAGCTGTGCTACATGAAAGTGACTTTTGCTGCGATGCAGAGAACAAGTGGCAGCGGCAAAATGAGAGAAGGTACAACCAAAAATCTCAATCACTAACTACAGCCACCACTTACTCTTGCCCACACTGCACCAGAATATGTGGTTCTCAGATTGGCTTTGAAAGCCACCTGAGGATCCACCAACGGGCACACCATCATACACGATTTGAGTGATCGCACTACCACTTGACCTAAAGTAAGACATAAAAGATTCTCTATCAATGTAAACGCTTCAAAATTACACTCAGTGGCCACTTTATTGGGTGCACCTGAACAAACTGCTCATTAATACAAAAGTCTAATCAGCCAGTCATGTGGCAGCAGCTCGATGCACAGAAAGCATGCAGACATGGTCAAGAGCTCCAGTGGTTGTTCAGACCAAACATCAGAATGAGGAAGACATTGACCTAAGTCAGATATGTGTAGACCAAGGTCTATGGCAGATGCAATGTCAATGGCTCTTCACACGGCCTTAGATCTCCTGGACAATATAAACATCTACGTCAGGATGCATTTGTCCACTATAGCTCAGCATTTAACACCATCATTCCCACAATCCTGATCGATTACACCGAACCTGAGCCTCTGTACCTCCCTCTGCAATTGGATCCTTGACATCCTAACCAGAAAACCACCATCTGTGTGGATTGGGGATAGCATCTCCTCCTCACTGACTATAAACATTGGCACACCTCAGGGGTGTGTGCTTAGCCCGCTGCTCTACTCTCTCTATACTCATTACTGTGTGGCTAGGTATAGCTCAAATACCATCTATAAATTTGCTGATGATACAACCATTGTTGGTAGAATCTCAGGTGGTGACGAGTAGGCATACAGGAGCGAGATATACCAGCTAGCTGAGTGATATCGCTGCAACAATCTTGCGCTCAATGTCAGTAAGATGAAAGAGCTGATTGTAAACTTCAGGAAGGGTAAGATGAAGGAACAAGTACCAATCCTCATAGAGGGATCAGAAGTGGAGAGAGACTGAGCAGCTTCAAGTTCCTGGGTGTCAAGATCTCTGAGGATCTAACCCGGTCCCAACATATTGATGTAGTTATAAAGAAGGCAAGACAGTGACTATACTTCATGAGGAGTTTCAAGAGATTTGGTTTGTCATTTCACTTGAAAACTTCTATAGATGTACTGTGAAGGACATTCTGACAGGTTGCGTCACTGTCTGGTATGGGGGTGGGGGGGTTACTACTATGCAGGAGTGAAAGAAGCTACAGAAAGTTGTAAAATTAGTCAGCTCCACCTTGGGTACTAACCTCCATTGTATGCAAAACATCTTCAGGGAGCGGTGTCTTAAAAAGGTGGCATCCATTATTAAGGACCCCCATCACCGAGGAATGCCCCCTTCTCAATGTTATCATCAGAAAGAAGGTACAGATGCCTGAAGGTACCACATTCAATGATTCAGAAACACCATCTTCCCCTCTGCCATCTGATTCCTAAATAGACATTGAACCCCTAGACATTGCTTCCCTCTTTTTTATATTATTTCTGTTTTGCACTCTTCTTAATCTAACTATATATATTTTTCTTTCTATATTATCATGTATTGCACTGAACTGCTGCTGCTCAGTTAACAAAATTCATGATGCATGCTGATGATAATAAACCTGATTCTGATTCTAAGTGACAGTGACAGTGCAATGAGTATCTCAGAAACTGCTCACCTGCCAGGATTTCCGTGGAAAAACCTATCTAGAATATCTGGAGGACGGTGCCAAAAGCAAAAAACCAGTGGCAGCTCAGTGGGTGAAAGCACTTTGTTAATCAGCGAGGTCAGAGAAGAATGGTCAGACTGATTCACACTGACAGGAAAGTGACAGTAATTCAAATAACCAGACATTACAACAGTGGTGTGCAGAAGAGCATCTCTGAATACACAACACGTTGATCCTCAAAGTAGATTGGCTACAGCAGAAGAAGAAGATAGTGGCAATAGAAGATACGTAAACACAAGAGATTCTGCAGACGCCGGAAAACCAGAGTGACACATACAAAGTGCTGAAGGAACCCAGCAGGTCAGGCCACATCTACAAATAGGAATAAACAGTTGACATTTCAGATCAGGACCCTTCATCAGAACACAATATAGACAAATAAGTTGATAGATACTTTATTGACCCCACAGGAAATTATGGTGTCACAATAGCATTTCAAGTGTGCAGGTATGCAATATTAGAAGAGAAGTAAAAAGAATAAATAAAAAATAAGTCGTCACTTCCCCAGCTATAGGTTGACTTATTATAGAGCCTAATGGCCAACGCGAAGAATGACCTCATGTAGCACTCTTTGGAGCAGCGCAGTTGTCTTATTCAATTACTGAAAGGGCTCCTCTGTTACTCAAGGTTTGCATGCAGAGGGTGAGGAACATTACCCAGAATTTCCAGGGTTGCCTGGATTGGAGAGCATGCCTTATGAGAATAGGTTGAGTGAATGGCCTTTTCTCCTTGGAGTGGCAGAGGATGAGAGGTGACCTGATAAAGGTGTACAAGATGATGAGAGGCAGTGATTGTGTGGATAGTCAGAGGCTTTTTCCTAGGGCTGAAATGGCTAACATGAAGTGGCACAGTTTTAAGGTGCTTGGAAGTAGGTACAAGGGGAATGACAGAGGTAAGCTTTTCACACAGAGGGTGATGGGTGTGTGCACTGCCAGCTAAGGTGATTGAGGCGGATATAATAGGGTCTTTTAACAGACTCTTAGATAGGTACGTGGAGCTTAGCGAAATAGAGGGCTATGCAGTAGGGAAATTCTAGGCAGTTTCTAGAGTAGGTTACACGGTCGGCACAACATTGTGGGCCGAAGGGCCTGTAATGTGCTGTAGATTTCTATGTTTCTGTGTTTCCGTAGGATCCTTTGTTCTACGACATCCTCCAGTGTGTCCAGTTTGACTCCTATAACAGAGCCAGCCTTTCTAATCTGTTTATTGATGCTGTTGGCATCACCCATGTTGATGCCTTTGTCCCAGCACACCACTGCATAGAAGACTGTACTGGTGACAACAAACTGGTAGAACATGTGAAAGAGAGGCCTGCATACTCCAAAGGACCCCAGTCTCCTCAGGAAGTGGAGGTGACTCTGGCTTTTCTTGCAACCTTTGTGTTGGTGCTCCACTCAAGTCTGCCACCTAGATACGCCCCAGATGTTTGTAGATCCTCACCACATCTACGTCCTCGCCACCAATGGTAACAGGGAGCAGTGCAGGCTTAGTCTTCCTAAAGTCCATCACCGTCTCCTTTGTCTTACTGATGTTGAGCTGCAGATGATTCAGCTGGCACCGTTTGACACTGTCCCCCACCAGGGCCCTATATTCATCCTCCCGTCCTCCCTTTATACACCCAACTGCTTACTCAATGGGAGTTACATGACGTGTGACTCGGTATTTATTAAGTGAGCTGTAATAGAATGAAGCTGAGACCATTGCCTATGCTGGTTTATTCTGGGTCAGAAAAGGAAGGTTAAAGCACTTCAAGAGAAAGTGGGAAAAACGAAAGGGAAAGAGGGGTGTTGGATTCTGGAGACATCATGTTGATTCTTTTGTGTTACACCCTTGTTACAGCTAGGAATTCTGGCTTGGCCAACAACTCCATATATTCTGTCTGGCTAGCCTCCAAACTGATGGCATGAATATTAATTTCTCCTTCAGATAAAGAATTCACTCCCCCTCCCCTCTTCTTCTATTCTCCCGTCAGGCCTTTTACCCCCCTCTCACCTGCCTACCACGTCCCCCTGGGTCCCCTCCTCCTACCCTTTCTCCTATGGTCCACTCTCCTCTCCTATCAAATTCCTTCTTCTCCAGCCATTGACCTTTCCCACCCACTTGGCTTCACCTATCACCTTCCAGCTAGCCTCCTCCCCCCTTCCTCCTCCCCGCACCTTTTTATTCTAGCGCCTTTCCCCTTGCTTCTCAGTCCTGAAGAAAGGTCTCGGTCCAAAACGTTGACTGTTTATTCATTTCTGTAGATACTGCCTAACCTGCTGAGTTCCTCCAACATATTGTGTGTGTTGTTCTAAGGCTGATTTATACTTGTGCATCGCATCTATGCCGTAGGTACCGCGTACCCTATGCCATACCTACGCCGTAGGGTTACGTGTGTCTCCCCAAAAATGTAACTCACGCGTCACGGCGACGCAAACCGCAACAACTGTGATTGGTCCACTTGGTGGCATTGCATTTCCGGTTGCTTCTTCTCCGCCATGTCTGTACACCAATGCGAAACAGATGAACCAAATCGTCAAATCTACCTGCCGACATGCGAAAATGTTTGAAATGCATTTCCTTGTCCATATCTCTCACGAAGAAACTCAACACAGTGATATAGGAACCCCACCGCCAACTAGCGTTTTGATGCACACCAACGCATGCTTGCTATGGCATAGAGCCTATGCAGATGTGAAAATCAGGCCTACAACATAGGCTACAGCGTAGCCTATATGCACAAGTATAAATCAGCCTTTAGCTTAATGTTATTGATCAAATATGGAGAATGTTAAACCAAGTCCGTTGTTACAGGGTAGTATATGGTGAATGTGGATTGTAGATTTTACTCCAGGTTGTAACTGTGTGTGGATTTGCTTTGTCACTTTAATAAATTAAGAATTCATGGAATCCTAAACTGTTCTTAATAGGAATCAGGCCTCAGCGTTGCTCACATTGTAGTGTTTATGTTTATCCTTGGATGTTTGTGTTGCTAATTGCTCTGGTAAAACTTGATATTTTAACAGTCTGTGCGGTGAAGAAACCAGAATAGTTTTTACATTTGCTGTTCTGTGCTTACCAACGTATGACAGTAAACAAAGAATCATCTGCTTCAGGCGGACTGACTAAATGCTAGATGACATCTGTTTTCCTTCTTGCTGGCAAGAAAATATGTTTTCTGGTAAATGCTGCTGCCCATCACATTTTCAATGCTTTGTACCCTACTCAACAGTCCTAGACAGAGCAGCATGCAAGTCCAACACCTTCTGATCTTCACAGCAAGCATTTTTTTTTAATCTTAAAGTTGTTGCTGTAAAGGACTTGCTACTGAGAAGAAACAAAGTCCAGTTTAGTATAAATGGAGGGAGAACTTGATCCATCTGCCACTTTCTTCAACACTGTAAAGCAGGCTACTCCATCGGCAGCAAGGTTTTGATTTGCTCTGCTGGTGTCAACGCGATATTCCTGCTTCAAATCAATACCTCTGACAATACCAGACCTTGAAATGTTCATTCCAGACACATAAAACATTCTTACATATAGAACACACCTTGGGAGCAGTAGATAATGGAAGATGCACACCAGGCTTTAATGCATTAATTGGGGATGTGTGTTGGTGTATTTTCTGGATCCTGTATTCACGGAGCAGTGCTTGAAGTGAACTGCTGTAGCTGCCCAAGGAGGTGCTGTCCAGGAGTTAGAATTGAATCCTAATGGGTTAGGGATGAGATTGTAATAAACACATCATGGCAAAGGAGCAGCTCATCTACCAGCCCCAACCATTGCTGCTCCCACTGGGAGCTCACTCTTGCAGCATTATCTATCAGACGAACTGTAACAACAGTAAAAGGGTTCTCCAAAACCATAACCCATAACAAATAGATGAACTTGGAAGCATTTAGGTGATAAAATGGTGCCCATAAGGGTGACCCCGTGAACTCTGTCTTGGAGGCTGATGTTAGAACAACTTACAAGAGGGCGAATCCTTGCAAGGCTTCAGGCCCTTATGGTAGGGCTCTGAAAACCAAGTGGTGAGAGTGTTCAAGGATATCTTCAATCTCTCACTGATGCAGTTGGAGTTCAAAAAGGGCAATAATCATACCACTGTCCAGGAAACACAGGTTGAGCTACCTCAATGACTATCACCTAGTGATAGTCATATCTACTGTGATGAAGTGCTTTGAGAGGTTGGTCATGGCTAGAATCAACTAATGCCTAAGCAAGGACCTGAACCCTCAGCAATTTACCTATTGCCGCAATAGGTCTACAGCAGATACAATCTCACTAGCTCTCCATTCAGTCTTGGACAACTGGACAATAGTAATACATACATCAGATTGAGTTTGAGGAGAAATGGTATATCACCAAAGACTCCAGCAAATTTCTATAGATGCACCATGGAGAGTATTCTAATTGGTTGCATCACCATCTTGTGGGGAGAGGCCACTGGACAGGATCAGAAAAAGCTGCAGAGAGTTATAAACTCAGCCAGCTCCATCATGGACACTAACCTTCCAAAAACCAGAACACCTTCAAAAAGCGATGCCTCAAAGAGGCAGCATCCAGCAGTAATGACCCTGTCACCCAATGTGGCAATACCTTTGGGCTTCCCCCAGCACACCTCTAGCTGTGTTCACCATAAACACAATGACACGTTTTACTACATGTTTCAATGTACATATGATAGATAAATCAATCTGAATAGGAAGTAGTTCCAAAACAATGCACAAATTGACTTAAGCAATATTTCTATATTTCCTTTTCCTTCTTTTTCTACTCTTCTCTCACAATATATTCAGTGCTTTTCCTCTGGCCAACATACCAGATCATTTACTTCAAACACAATTTTGATACTCAGCTCAATAATTAGAAAGGAGGGCTGATGTGGCCAAAAGTTCATGCAAAGACCTGGTTAAGCAAGATGGAGAATGAAGGTGAGAAGACAGTGAGGGAAGGAATTCTCTCTCTCTCCCTCTCCCCCTCTTTGCCTAAACTGTTAGTCATTGGTGGTTAAAGGCCCCCATTGTGGAATGGCTTGCTTTTTGTAAGGAATCTGGTAAATTGTTCATCATTAAAACCATCCACAAGACATATTCCAAAAGCTTAACACACCCCTGCCCCAAAGATATGATGGACAAATTAGAGCTCACTATCCCTAGGCAGTGCTTTAAAAATGACATAGCATTTCTCCAAGTTTTGCCTTTCTTATTTTTTTTTCTTCAATAGTCTCCGTAACATATCCCACCACCTCTGCAGAATGGCTATGGTGGGACACCCTGAAATTTAAAATTGACATCACCTTGTTCTTCTGATCACTTCATACAGCTCCACATTTAATCGCTTCCACCATATGTTAGCCCATTTAGCCATTCGGTAGCCTGGCATCCTGCTGTGCTTCATCCCTCTTTGTCTGATTGAAGATCAGATGCAGCGTTTGCTGAAAAGGGGGAAGGCTTGGAAGCTGGACAGTAGCTCAAGCTGATACCAACTTAACAGACTGATGGTAACAAATGCTCTCTGTTTATTGTACCTCAAAACAATACAATGAAAAATTTCCATTGCCATTTATTGTGAGCAGTAGATTTAACATCAGATGTTGGGTTTGACAGAATGGGCATGTCTCCCTTGATATGCACTTGATCTCTGTCTTACTAGTGGCCTTGATGGAGCAAACTGATTTCATTTCCCCTCTTAACTGTGATGATAAATAAACTCATAACAGGATAGCTCGCCAAGAAATGCCAGCCAGACACTGACTGAAGGCCCTGACCTCGAAGTTGAATGAATTGAGAGTTGCTGTCATTACTGAATGAAAGCAGCAGCCAGTCTCTTCAGGAAACACCAGCTCAGAGAGCCCCTGGGCATCGAGCCAAAAGGGCCAGTAACAGATTGACACGAGCTGGCAGGAGACTCAGGAGGTGACAGAGCATGTGACCGTGAGATGTGATGTCGAGTGACCTAGCCAACCCACCAAGATGGCCAGGTCAACTGTGACAGGACAAGGTGCAGTCTTCAGAGCTGACAACTTGCGAAGCAAAATGGATTGCTTGGCTATGATTGCTTCTGAGGTAATTTCACAATGGGGATGGCATTTCTTTTTAAGTGGATGTGGATGTTTCTGGAAATTCCACTAATATCCTTCTATCCCTAACTGAGTTAAAGTTCGGTCTGAAGACCTATACAGGCTAGACTAGGTGGACTTTCTTTTTTGAAGGGCATTTGTCAATCAGATGACTTTATGATAATCTACTAGATTCAAGGTCACTGGGACTTGTCTTCCATTTATATAAAATCTGGATTGATTTAATTACCTGAATTAAGTGCACAGCTGCCATTAGGATGTAAACTTGAGGTCCCAGGATCAAAAGTCCAGAATTTGAGCTGGTAGGCCATTAATTAACCAGAGCACTCCTGTTAATTGTTATTTCAGAGGGCAGATGAAGACCAAGCTGACTCTGTTTTCCAGATCCGTGGCCCTGTAGTTTGATGCTGAATGACTTTGTCATCCTCCAGGTGGAGAGAACTGAGAGCTGCTGTCATCCCTGTAATCTACCATTCTCGATTGTATAGGACGCTGGTGAGGCGTCATTTTGAGCGTTGTGTTCTGTTCTGGTCACCTCCCTCCAGGAAAGGTTAATAACATTGAAAGAGTACAGAGAAAATTTACAAGGATGTTGCCAGGACTGGATGAACTGGGTTATAGGGATCGGTTGAATAGACTAGAAGTCTATCTTCAGGAGCGTTGAAAAATGAGGGGAAATTTCACAGAGGTATACAAAATTATGAGGAATTTTTGCAAGCAGACTATCTCCACTGAAGTTGGGAGAGAGGTCACAGGTGAAATATTTATGGGAACCCGAGGAGGAATTTGCTCACTCAGGGGGCGGGATGAGCTGCCAGCAGAAGTGGTGGGTGTGTGTTTGTTTGATTTCAACAGTTAAGAGACATTTTGGATAGATACAGGGATGGGAGAGGCACGGAGGGCTATCACCCAGGTGTGTTTGATGGGACTAGGCAGAATAAAGGACTGAAAGACTTGTTTTTGTGCTGTAGTGCTCTGACTCTTTCGCTCGATGAATACATCAACAAGTGTCATCAGGAAACACTGGCTGGAGTGCCCCTGGACATCAAGCAAAGGGGCCAGTAACGAACTGGCAGCAAGAACAATGGGAGTGACCAGAAATATTGATGTAAACTGAAAGAGCCAAATGCAAGAGGCCAATTGGGCACATACTTGGTTAAGTTATTCAATCCGCTTCAAGGTTTTTAACGTATTAACATAGAACTTAAGAGTCAGAGTCATAGAAAAATACTGCACAGAAACAGGCCCTTTTACCCATCCAGTCCATGCCAAATGATTTAAACTGAATACTCCCTTCAACCTGAACCTGGACTATAGCCTTCCATACCACTACCATCCATGTATCTATCCAAGTTTCTCTTAAACGTTGAAATCAAGCTTGGATTCACCTCTCAACATTTCCTGAAAAGTTTCAGTTTTGGTGAGGTGTTTATCTCTCTCACACGTACAAAGCTTTCTTTCTCAGTAGAAAATAAATACTTGCGACACAGAAAGAGACTTTTCAGCCCATGGTGCCCATATCAACCCAGGTGGGTTGTGGGTTAGTCTCACTGCCCAGCTACAGGTCATTGTCCTGCAGGTTACAGCACTTGGGGTTGAACAGCCTCCTGGGAAAGGGTCATAATCAATCAGCTACAGATACTGAAAACTGGAAGCAAGTGGAGAAAATGCTGTACATACTCAAGAGTTCAGGCAGTAGCTGTGAAGTGAGGAACTCAAACCCCTCTTTTTAGAGGTGTGAAAGAGACCTCCAAGTTGGCAGGGAGGAGATATATCTTTCCTAAAAAGGTGTAAGTTGGTCCTTCCTTCTGCTAGCCAGCAGGTAACCCTTAGGCAATGTGTAACACCTACTTAGCCCCTGATCAGGATCACATGAAACCATGGGAGCAAGTGGTGGATGGTTATATGAGCAGCTGGTGTATATCACAAGTCCTGGTTATGTGACCACTGATGTCAGGCACACAGTCTCTGAAGAGTATTGATAATGGCAGGGGTCAGCCATCTTGTAAAGACACTGCCCAGAAGAAGGCATTGGCAAACCACTTCTAAGGGGAACTTGCCACGACCAGTCACGGTCATGGAAAGACTATGATCACCCATGTGATACAACATGGCATAGAGCGAATGAACAAACAAAAGAGAGAATGCAAATTAATTTTAACTCAGTCCTGAAGAAGGGCCTCAGCCCAAAACATCGACTGTTCACTCTTTTCCATCGGTACTGCCTGGCCTGCTGAGTTCCTCCAGCATTCTGCGTGTGTTGTTTTGAATTTCCAGCTTCTGCAGACTTCCTTATGTTTTTAATTTTAACTTGCTGAGAGGGTGAAGAATGCGTAATTGGGACAGAGGAGAACTCTCTGACTGGGTGAGGCCAATTGGTTCAGTTGCCGCTAACGTTATCTGGTTGGTAGTTTAACAAGCAAGGAAGGAGAGTGAGAGGGAACGCAGAACAACTGAACTTAAAAGCTGTGAAATGAGAGCAGAGAGAAGAAAATTCAAACTAAGAAGCATAAAAACTGTGAACTGTAGGAAATGCTTGGCAGTCAGACCAGATTCATGTCTATTTGTCACAACTTAAGTGAATACATCATTTGCTTTAATGACCAGCACACCTGAGGTTGTGCTGGGGGGCAGTTTGGAAGTCTTGCCAGGCACTCTGGCGCCAGCGTAGGTAGCATGCCATGATCGCTCGGCAGAACAACACAGAACGCAACAAGCAACAAAACAAGAACAGCATAACAACAACAGAAACAGTTCATTTTCTTCCTTCCAAGATACTTGTGGAAAGAAAAAAAAAGCTGAGCCAACAATACGCATGGATCAATGACAACCGAGTCATTGTTGCAAAGAAAGCTTGCTGAGACTTGTCCTTTTTATATAAAATCTAGATTGATTTAATTTCTTAAATGTAAATACCCAGCTCATTATTGAATTCCATATTGAGTCCAGAAGGCTTCAATATATCAAGAAGACAAGACACTTACTGTTTTCTTTTGTCTGTGATCCAACTGAATAATCATGGCTCATGGCTCCTTCACAGAGTCCAGGTAGAATGTTGAATAATGTACCCGATCATTTTTGCCAGTAATAAACCGCTTATATTCATCAGAGAAGCTATTGTATTTTATCATTAAATTGTATTCTATTGTCTTTTCCAAGAATTGTCACATTGTCTTAGTGAAGAAGCGTGAGTTCCCAAGATCCAAATATCCGTCTGGGATTTCGCTATTTGGAGCTTAGTTCCTGGTAGCGTCACCCATGACAGTAAGGTCCAGACAAAGTGCGTTCCAACTAAGACCTCAGCAGTAGAGCTGGTGGAAGTTGATGATACATCACAATGGCACTGAAGGTGGAGGAATTTTGCAGCAGTGATTGTCTTGCATCCCATTCCACTGGACTCTGACACTGATCTGTCAAGGACCCTGTGGTAGCTGCCCATTTATCAGCCTCTCCAAGTTATTGTCAGTACCTCCAGTTGAACTGTCTTTTTGTGTTTTTCCCGTAGCCATCAGTCTGTGGTTTTGTATTGCCATGTGCTCTTGTTTGCTTTCATGCCCCATGTGCTCCTGTCTCTGCTCCTGCTCTACTCCAGCCCCTGTATTACTGAGTTCTCCACCTCTCACCTGTTTCTCATTATTACCTGTTTTGCTGCCACTTCTGTCTCATTGTGCTCCACCTATCATCTGCCTCACTGTTTATTCCTCAGTGTATTTCAGTCCTGTGTTTTCAGCTGTTTGTTGCCAGATTGTGCCAATGAATTTCCTGAGCCTTTCTGGCATTTGTATCTGAACGCTGTCTGTCGGAATATCGACTCTGCTCGTTTCCTGCTTCTGGTTTTTTGGATTTCTCTGGAATTTTTGATCTCCACCTGAACTTTGATGCCAACCTTGTTGCCCCTCTGGATTTGATACTCAGTAAATATCACAGTGCTCACAGTACTTGGTCTGCAATTGGGTCCCTGCTTCAGTGTCCTGACAGTTGTACAAAGTCATGCATGGGTGTTCTCCATTAAGTCAATCATCCCTAATGTTTTGGAAAATGTGGATCCCAAATTGGCATCCACGGGCACTTAAGAACTCACCAGTAGACAACCCATTAGGGGAATATTATGCTCAACTTGAGTGATTGCACTGCTATTGTATTGTACTTCATTGATCCTATTGTATTTCTTTGCTTACTGTGAAAGCCAGCAAGAAAATAAATCTTGAAGTAATATATTGTGACGTATATGTACTTTGATAATAAATTTACTTTGAACTTGAGAAGTTTCTATCAGGAAACACATTCAGTACACCAGTGAAACCGTGCAAGATGAAATCTTCCTGGTATCTAACCCAGTTCCAGGGTACAGGTAAGATGAAAACCTGTCTACTCCCTGCTACAAACTCATCTCATTTAAATAATAAACTCACCAAATTGCAGTCCACTCATCTATGATTTTAAATGCTTCCATTTAAAAGAAATATACAGTAGAGGCAAGAAATTTAAAAAGTGGAACTGAATAATAACAAAAAATAAATCAATTGTAATTTATCATGAAATCTACAGCTGCTGAAGAAATTTATTTGGGGAAGGGGTGTTTACTTTTGTTGCCTGTGCTAAAGCCATACAGAAATTCAACATTATTTTATTTGGAGATAGAGCACACTAACAGACCTTTCTGGCCTAACAAGACTGCCCTGGCCAATTACACCCATGTGACCAATTAACCTACCATTGCATATCCCCGCTGAACATTGACGGCTCCTAGGTAGAGATCGTAAAGATCGTAAATTTCTTGGTGTTCACCTGACGGAGAATCTCACCTGGTCCCTCAACCCCAGCTCCATAGCAAAGAAAGCCCAGCAGAGTCTCTACTTTTTGCGAAGGCTGAGGAAAGTCCATCTCCCACCCCCCATCCTCATCACATTCTACAGGGGTTGTATTGAGAACGTCCTGAGCAGCTGCATCACTGCCTGGTTCGGAAATTGTACCATCTCGGATCTCAAGACCCTGCAGCGGATGGTGAGGTCAGCTGAGAAGATCATCGGGGTCTCTCTTCCCGCCATCACGGACATTTACACTACACGCTGCATCCGCAAAGGGAACAGCATTATGAAGGACCCCATGCACCCCTCATACAAACTCTTCTCCCTCCTGCCGTCTGGGAAAAGGCTCCGAAGCATTCGGGCTCTCATGACCAGACTATGTAACAGTTTCTTCCCTCAAGCTATCAGACTCCTCAATACCCGAAGCCTGGACTGACACCCTGCCCTACTGTCCTGTTTATTATTTATTGTAATGCCAGTATTGTTTTTGTGCACTTTATGCAGACCAGTGTAGGTCTGTAGTCTAGTATAGCTTTCTCTGTTTTTTTTTATTACGTAGTTCAGTCTAGTTTTTTTACTGTGTCATGTAAACCATGGTCCTGAAAAACGTTGTCTCATTTTTACTATGCACTGTACCAGCAGTTATTGTCGAAATGACAATAACTGTTGACTGTTGATAAAAGTTGACTTGACTTGACTTGACTTGATATGATCTTGAAATGTGGACAGAAACCAGAGCACCCGATGGAAACCCACGTGGTCATGTGAAGAATGTACAAACTCCTTACAGAGAGTAGCTGGAACTGAGTTCTCATTACTGCCTCTGTAAAGCATTACACTAAACATTACACTACCAGAATACTCAGTAACACAGGGGCCGGAGTAGAGCAGGAGCAGGGACAGGAGCACATGGGGCATGAAAACATTACACTACCATGCCAACCCCAGAATTGCAAGTGGTAGTTGAGTGACCAGTCCTGGAGCCTGTAGTGGGAGTGCTGTAAGCAAGGTTCAAACCTGTGTGGAGAATTCCCACTGGATTTTAACTTCAACTCCTTAAGCACTCGGTCTTTGGAGCTCTGGCTTAATATCAACAGGCGAAAAGACAATAAGACCTTTAGACTTAAGAGCAGGATTAGGCAATGAGGCCCATTGAATCTGCTCCACAATTCCATCATGGCTGATTAATTATCTTTCTTATCCCCATTCACCTGCCTTCTTACCATAACCTTTGATGCCCATACAGAGATTTGCCTGGACTATAGCCCCCCATACCCCTCCCATCCATGTACTTACCCAAATTTCTCTTTAATGCTGAAATTGAACTTGCATGCATCCTTTCTGCTGGCAGCTCATTTCACACTATCAACATCCCCTGAGTGAAGAAGACCCCCCCCTCATGTTCCCATTAAATATTTCACCCTTCAACTTTAACCCATGTCCTCGAGTTCTCGTCACTTCTAACCTACGTGGAAAAAGCCTGATTGCATTTACCCTACCTATATCCCTCTTATGTTTCATAGAAACATTCTATCTTTCTTCTTCACACAGATAATTGAGGATGGAGTTCAGGCATGCTGAATGAAAGGGATATGGGTGCGATTGTTTTGTGATCAGGTGGATCAGCTTAATTGCAGCGTATGGTATGTAGCTCAATTACCTGAAAGCTGGATATTTGCAGAACAGGTATACATCTGGCATGGATTTCAGAGACTGGTAAGTCTGCCAACTTTGTCTCAGCTTGAAATGCGACACTTCTATATTTTTTTGCAAGCTTAGGTGTTTGTTTCAATATCCTATACATGCCTCACTGTGTCCAGATTTCATACAAAAGGTACTTTAACATATCGCAGAAATTCCCAACATGTTTATGTTTTTTCTTCTCAGTGAACAGCAAGGGGCACATGCTCAACGTCAGGACATTCCCAGATTTTCCAAAGACCGTGGTGTGTCCAAACGTAAATGTTTGCAAAACGTGAGATTGCAAAAGCTCTTGACTATACCTCGAATAAGCTTCCTGTGGGGCTGGAAATATAGAAAACTGTTCAACCTTTTTCCGTGCAGTAGGATTACCACAACCTCAGTCATTGAGCAGCAAGGTGCAGAAAATTCTTGCACATATGCATATTTGGAGCCTGAGGTCCAATTCATCATCAGATCATTCACTCAAGTTTGCAATAGAGTGGACCATGCACTCGACATACACAAGCCAAAAGTCTTCTACCAAACTGCTCCTGCTATACAACACTGCCATCCAGCAATTGTTCAACAACAAGACTCTGGAAAAACGTGGAATACTTCATCTATCAAAAGCAAATGGCTGTCCTCCCATAGATGTGGTCTGACCTGCTGAGTATTTCCAGTATTTTCTATTTTTATTTTAGATTTCCAGCATCTGCTGTTTTTTTAAGATTTTTTTTCCCACACCCCTTGTTTACCCAGCTGCCCCTATAGGCAATTGGTAATTGTTTTAATATTGTCACATGCACTGTGATACAACAAAAAACTTTGTTTTGTATGACTTCCGTACAGATTATTTCAAAACAGAAGCAATAATAATAATGGGAAGCAGGATAGAATGTCAGTTACAGAGAAAGTGGAGTGCAGGTGGACAATGGGGCAAAAGGCCACCATTGAGGTAAATTATGAGTTCAACAGTTTATGCTCATCATGCAAGAGGTCCTCCTAGGTTTTATAAGAGCAGGATTTCATTCTGCTGATTTGACATGAACCATTCCACAGTGAGATCCCCCTGCCCACCACTCCAGCAATTTTTCAATTCTGTTGCTGTTATAACCATATAACCATATAACAATCACAGCACGGAAACAGGCCATCTCGGCCCTCCTAGTCTGTGCCGAACTCTTAATCTCACGTAGTCCCACCTACCCGCACTCAGCCCATAACCCTCCACTCCTTTCCTGTCCATATACCTATCCAATTTTACCTTAAATGACACAACTGAACTGGCCTCTACTACTTCTACAGGAAGCTCATTCCACACAGCTGTCACTCTCTGAGTAAAGAAATACCCCCTCGTGTTTCCCTTAAACTTTTGCCCCCTAACTCTCAAATCATGTCCTCTCGTTTGAATCTCCCCTACTCTCAATGGAAACAGCCTATTCATGTCAACTCTATCTATCCCTCTCAAAATTTTAAATACCTCGATCAAATCCCCCCTCAACCTTCTACGCTCCAATGAATAGAGACCTAACTTGTTCAACCTTTCTCTGTAACTTAAGTGCTGAAATCCAGGTAACATCCTAGTAAATCGTCTCTGCACTCTCTCTAATTTATTGATATCTTTCCTATAATTCGGTGACCAGAACTGTATACAATATTCCAAATTTGGCCTTACCAATGCCTTGTACAATTTTAACATTACATCCCAACTTCTGTACTCAATGCTCTGATTTATAAAGGCCAGCGTTCCAAAAACCTTCTTCACCACCCTATCTACGTGAGACTCCACCTTCAGGGAACTATGCACTGTTATTCCTAGATCTCTCTGTTCCACTGCATTCCTCAATGCCCTACCATTTACCCTATATGTTCTATTTGGATTATTCCTGCCAAAATGTAGAACCTCACACTTCTCAGCATTAAACTCCATCTGCCAACGTTCAGCCCATTCTTCTAACCGGCATAAATCTCCCTGCAAGCTTTGAAAACCCACCTCATTATCCACAACACCTCCTACCTTAGTATCATCGGCATACTTACTAATCCAATTTACCACCCCATCATCCAGATCATATATGTCAAACTCAAGGCCCGCGGGCCAAATCCGGCCCGCGGTGGAATTATCTTTGGCCCGCGAGATAATATCTAATTACTATTAAAGCTGGCCCCAGTAATCGAAGCGCCTATGGCGTATGATATGGCTAATGCTGAGTTTATTCAGGTACCAGGTTTTCAGGGTTTTTAGTGTTTATTCGGCAGTCTTGCTCGGCAGTCTTCTTCATAAGAAACGGAATTTGTAAAGTGAAACACTTTGTAGTTATAGCGGAGACTGAGACAGATGAGACCAGGCTAAAAAAACGGAGGCAATGAAAGCTGCGTTCGCACGCGTCCGACTGATCCGGCCCGCATGAAGCTGCATTTTGCTGAATCCGGCCCATGACCTAAAATGAGTTTGACACCCCTGATCCAGATCATTTATGTATATTACAAACAACATTGGGCCCAAAACAGAACCCTGAGGCACCCCGCTAGTCACCGGCCTCCATCCCGATAAACAATTATCCACCACTACTCTCTGGCATCTCCCATCTAGCCACTGTTGAATCCATTATATTACTCCAGCATTAATACCTAACGACTGAACCTTCTTAACTAACCTTCCATGTGGAACTTTGTAAGGAGTTCTTTGCTCTGTAAGGAGTCTTTGTACGTTCTCCCTATGGAATGGATGGGTTTTTCCCAGGTGCTCTGGTTTCCTCCCACAGTCCAAAGTCATAGTGGGTAGGGTAAGTGGTCATTATAAATTGACCTATGTTTAAGCTAAGGTTAATCAGGGTTATGTGGGATTGCTTGTACAGCATGACTTGAAGGGCCAAAAGGTCCTACTCTGCTTCATTGCTAAATAAAATAAATAAAGTGAAAATACAGGAATTGAGATCCGAACTAAAACTGGAAATTTCTGAAGTACTCAGGCCTGTAAGGAATTTGGATATTCTCCCTGTGACTGAGTGAGTTTCCTCTGGGTGGTTGGTTTTCTCTCACAGTCCAAAGACGTACCGGTTGGTAGGATAATTGTTCATTGTAAATTGTCCCATGATTAGGCTAGGGTTAAATCAGGGGATTGCTGGGTGGTGAGGCAGGAAGAGCCGGAAAGGGCCTGTTCCACGCTGTATCTCAATAAATAAAAATCATCTGTGGAGGGAGAAGAGAAGCTAATATTATAGATCAACAAACCTTCATCAGATATGGTAAAAATTAGTCTTTATTCATACATGGTTAAGGAACCATTGGATCATAAGACATAAGAGTACGATTAGGCCATTTGGCCCATTGAGTCTGCTCTGCCCTTGGATCATGACTGACTTATTATCCCTCTCAGTCTCCTGCTTCTCCCTGTAACCTTTGACACTCTTACTAATCAAGAACCTATCGACCTCTGATTTGAGTGTACCCAATGACTTGGCCTCCACAGCCACCTGTGATGATGAATTCCACAGATTCACCTCTGACAAAGTTCAGTGGAGTAATGCATACGGACTGCCAAAACTCCATTTACTGACTTTTATCTCCTTGCATCTACCCTATTGAACTCTTTACTAGTCTCAGCACTCTCAGTTTATTCCTTCCAAGAGAAATGTGGCCTCACTTTTAAAATAACCGGCCAATATTCAGAATTTGATCACATATACTTTTGTGAAATGCCTTTAGCTATGTTAAAGTCTCAGTGTAAGCGGGAGTTGTTACTATTCATACATTTAACCTCTTGATGCCGCTTGGCCTTGCCTGCTGTTGTTCATACTGATATTCTTAGCAAAGATGGAACAACACAGTGAAAGGTTTTAAGAATTGAATAAGGCCCATTGTTTTTATGTTCCTATAATATTATTAACCGCACATCTTTAAGAGTTCTCATCCTTTTCTATTTCAGCAGGAGTCCTTCGTGCCTTGGGACATCAGGGAACGTGGGGATAAGGGTGGCGGCTGCAGAAAGATTGCCTGTACGTTGTGAAAATTTCAATGCCCTTGCTGAATGAAGTGAAGTTACTTCCAAACTCCAGTGATGTGGCTTGCCTGGAATGTTCAGGGATCCAAAGATCATAGAGAACACGCAGCAATCATCCACTCTAAATGCAGTCCTGGCAGGAATGCTCCAAATGGAAGTTATGGTTCCGTTACGATCCTGGATCCCCTCCTCCTTCCCTTTCTCCTGTGGTCTACTCTCCTCTCCTATCAGATTCCTTCCTCTCCAGCCCTTGACCTTTCCCACCCACCTGGCTTCACCTATCACCTTCTAGCTATCCTCCTTCCTCTCCACCCCCACCTTTTCATTCTGGTATCTACCCCCTTCTTCCCCAGTGCCGAGGGAGTCTTGGCCTGAAACGTTGACTCTTTATTCATTTCCAAAGATGCTGCATCAGCTGCATCAGCCTTTTGTGAGTATTGCTTATGTGGGTCTGCTGGTATCTGATGCAAGGGAAACAAACAAACACTCATTTTCTCTCACCTTGCTTTTGACACAGCCAATACCCATTCGAAGTTCCTTCTCTGCTAACCCATACCCACTTTAGAAGTTTTCCAGCGGCACAGGGTAAATCACCCAATTTGATTACATGCACTTGGCACGTGAACTGAAATAGCCACCTGTCAAGGTGTGATGTTAGCAATTCTTGTGTTATAAGAGTGCTGAAAATAGTAGTTGCAATAAAGCAATGCAAAATGAGATTTGGTTTAACGTGATAAATGTGTTGGAGCCTGTGATTTATTGTCTGGAGTTTGTTTGAGGGATCCTGAGCTTCGCTGTCTCTGAGAAGATTCTGGGAAGTAAGCACCTACTCAGATGGCCTCAAGGTGAAGAAACTTTAAACTGGGACATGAGCCGGTGTTCAACTCCATTTCACCAGTTTAAGCATCTATTAATCACTGATTAAAGCGCCGGGGAAGATTGAGACATTAAAGGCGAGTGAGAGTTCAGCGTCAAATGCCTTCCTTTTGATCACTGCTGAGTCGAAGTCTGTGACTGGCCTTTTGCTGTGAGGCTCACCAGAGAAAAGTACAGGCAGCGTATGAAGCAGCTTCTTTAAATCGTGTTTGACAAAACATGATACAGCAGGCATCAAATGGAGATGCTTTCAGGTGGAAGAGTCTCACTGGCCCAATGTGGGGCTCGATATTTTATGTGCCAAACATCAAAGGCAATTTCTATATTTACAATGCTTTCTTTGAAACTGCACACAAACTTAACACCTCCAGATTCACACTCCCACCACAGATATCTGAATGAAATGACAATGAATCAGCATTGTCTGGTCTGTGATCCCTGGCTTTTAGGAACTTATTGTTCATTTAAATTAAATGTACAATTTACATTCGGATTTGAGGTTGGAGGCTGAGATGTCATTTGCTAAATGGAAATGTGCTAAACCCAAAAATCACTCTAAAATTCTCATGATGGTGAGAGCTGTACCTGTGGTGGAACTGGCTGACTCCACCACACTATGGTGCCTCTTTCATCCCTAGGCATTGGAGTTTTCACACCAAACCATGAGTCTTCAATGACAATCTACATAAGAAGATAAGAACATAAGAAATAGTAGCAGGAGTAGGCCATCTGGCCCGTCAAACCTGCTCCGCCATTTAATAAGATCATGGATGGTCTGGCCATGGGCTCATCTCCACCTACCTGGCTTTTCCCCATAACCCTTAATTCCCCTACTACGCAAACATTTATCCAACCTTGTCTTAAATATATTTGCAGAGGTAGCTTCCACCACTTCATTGGGCAGAGAATTCCACTGATTCACCACTCTCTGGGAAAAGCAGTTCCTCCTCATCTCTGTCCTAAATCTACTCCCCTGAGCCTTGCAGCTATGTCCCTTAGTTCTAGTCTCACCTACCAGTGGAAAGAAAATTTCCTGCCTCTATCTTATCTATCCCTTTCATAACTTTATATGTTTCTATAAACTCTCTTCTCATTCTTATGAATTCCAGCAAGTACAGTCTCAGGCGATTCAATCTCTCCTCAGAGTCTAATCCCCTCATCTCTAGAATCAACCTAGTGAACCTTCTCTGTACCACCTCCAAAGCCAGTATATCCTTCCTCAGGTGCAGCCCTACCAATACCCTGTAAAGTTGCAGCATAACCTCTCTGCTCAATCCCTCTAGCAATTAAAGGACAAAATTCCATTTGCCTTCTTCATAGCCTGCTGCACCTGCAAACCAACCTTTTGCGATTCGTGCACAAGCACTCCCAAGTCCCTCTGAACAGCAGCATGCTGCAGTTTTTTTTACCATTTAAATAATAATCTGTTCGGTCATTTTTCCTTCCAAATTGGATGACCTCTCATTTACAAACATTGTGTTCCATTTCCAGACTCTTACACTCAGTTAATCTATCTATATCCCTCTAGAGACCAGTCATATCTTCTGCACTATTTGCTTTTCCACTCATTTTAGTATCATAGGCAAACTTGGATGCACTACCTCTCAGTCCCCTCTTCCAGATCATGAATATATTTCATGAACAGTTGCGTGCCCAGCGCTGACCCCTGTGGCACACCACTCACCACTGATTGCCAACCAGAGTAAGACCCATGTATCCCAACTCCCTGCTTTCTATTAGTTAACCACGCTAATCCGTCACCCCCAACTCTATGCATCTTATCTTATGGACAAGTCTTTTATGCAGCTCCTTATCAAACGTCTTCTGGAAATCCAAGTAAATAATGTTCATCTGTTCCCCTCTATCTTGTTATATCCTCAAAATACTCCAGTAAGTTTGTCAAACAGGACCTGCCTTTGCTGAATCCATGCTGCATCTGCCTGATGGATCCATTTCTTTCCAGATGCCTTGCTATTTCTTCTTTAATGATAGCTTCAAGTAATTTCCCAACTACAGAAGTTAAATTAACTGGCCTATAGTTACCTGCCTTTTGCCTACATCCTTTTTTGAACAGTGGCATGACATTTGCCATCTTCCAATCCACCAGGAACTGCCCAGAGTCCAAAGAATTTTGGTAAATTATCATGAAAGCCTCTACTATAACTTCTGCCATTTTTTCTTGCTACTGTCGGATGCATTCCATCAGGACCAGGGACTTACCTGAATCTCCTTAAACTTCGAAGGAAGTAGAGATGCCGAGATGCCTTCTTCATGTTTGTATCTATGTGATGGGCCCAGGTGTTGACATGTAGAGACACCCAGGGAACTAGCAGAGCAGACTCGATGAGCTGAATAGTCTAATTCTGCTCCTATGTCTTATGGACTATGGACATAGCTACTCACCCATTCCACCACAAACCCTTCAATGTGAACTGGTATCTGTTTGCCAGACTTCCCCTTGCTAAAGTGACACAAGTTGTGGCTATTTAACAACTTGTGTCACTTAAGCTGACATGAACCTGGGTGTTGCCCAAACCACAAGCTAACTCAAGCTTTGGCAGTCACGCCTGGAGTTCATAAGTTGGTCATTCTAAGCCAGAAACATTGCTGAAGGATGTTGGCTGACTTGGGCAGACAAAGAGAAGTGTGGGGACAGACACAAGAATGGGAAGCCCGCTTCTCTGGCTTTGGATTGGGGATAGTGATGTCAGAGGTGGACACCAAGCAAAGACAGTACAAAATATCTGCCCCAACAATGTATCTGAAGTCAGCTGAAACTTAGTCCAACATTGCATCTCATCGAGTGTCATCTTTGTCTTCACCAGAAATGATGCATGTAAGATGTTCCTGTTATAGTCTTGATGCTTATTTTGAGACCATCTTTTCTATTTATGGGCCACCATCTTTCTTAGCCACATATCTGCTGCCCAATACTGCAACAGTGATGGGGAGTGCTTGCAGTGTGTTGAGTGGTGATGTGTGTAGCTGTGCCACCAACACTGAAGAATCCAAACCAACGTGTCATTATGTACTATGGACGTTGTGGACTGAACAACTGTGTTTTACAATCGATTTTACTCTGCAATTTTGCCGCACTGTGCGTAAGAAGTATGCAATCTTCAAAAGGCGACATCCATCATCCAGGATCCCAGTCACCCAGTATTTGCCCTCTTCTCATTGCTACATTAGGAAGGGGGGTACAGGAACCTGAAGACATACAATCAACATTTTAGGAACAGCTTCTTAACCCCTGTCATTAGGTTTCTGAACAGACAATAAAACAACCCATGAACACTACCTCACTTTTTCTGCTCTCTTTCTTGTACTAATAATTTAATTTGTTTTTTATATACACTCACTGGCCACTTTATTAGGTAAACCTGTACACCTGCTTGTTACTATAAAATGCAAATCTCTAATCAGCCAACCATGAGGCAGAAGTCCAATGTATAAAAACATGCAGACATGGTCAAGAGCTTCAGTCCAAATATCAGGGTGGGGAAGAAATGTGATCTAAGTGACTTTGGCCGTGGAATAATTGTTGGTGCCAGACAAAGTGGTTGGCGTATCTAGAAACTGCTGATCTCCTGGGATTTTCACATGCAACAGTCTCTAGAGTTTACAGAGAATGGTTCGAGAAACAAAAACACATCAGGTGTGTGGCAGTTCTGTAGGTGACAGCACCTTGTTAATGTAAGAGGTCAGAGGAGAATGGCCAGACTGGTTCATCCTGACACAAAGGCAGTAACACAAATAACCACATGTTAACAGTGGTGTGCAGAAGACCATCTCTGAACACACAACACATCTAACCTTGAAGCGATGGGCTACAACAGCAGCAGACCATGAACATACACACAGGGGCCACTTTATTAGAAACAGGAGATCACTAACAAAGTGAACACAGCATCTGCAGTGTACTTTGTGTTCGCTAATAAAGTGGCTGCTGAGTGCATATTTCTTACTGTAATTTATAGTATTTTTTATGTATTGCAATGTACAAATTTCACAACACATGTCAGTGATATTAAACCTGATTCTGCTTCAAAACACAGTTGAATTCCTATTTGGAATTTAGTCTCATTTTCTTGTGGGTGACTGATATACTCTATATTCAGATTTTGCTCTCTGTTTAATAAAGGCTTATTTCACAATGCTATTAATTGCAATCCCTCTGTAGGCGCAATGGTAATCTTTTTCTGTTTAACTACTGGTTGTTTAAAGTAGCCGATGGAATGTTTACAAATCTCTCTTTAAATTGTGTTAGCACTGCCTTTCCAAAGGGAAGTAATCCCACAGCATCCTGCATTAAAAGTCCAATGGCTCCACTGAAGCAGTCCTATATTCTTCTTTGGGTGGAAGAAGCGGTGTAGACAGCAGTGATAAACAGTCCTCGGAGACCACAGACATTCCAGACTCACTATTAATGTCTGGCTGTGCATTCTTGGTAAAGCCCTGCAGGAACTTTGGGGAGTTCAGCTTTGGTAAAGTAAAATGGTTAGTGAAACAGGATAATAGATGGAAGCTAATAAAGGAAAATGAGTCGTGTGACCTGTTTGTGTCCGTTTAGTGTGTTGTGCAATGTGAGGTCAAGTATTTATTTAAAGTGGAGCCTCAGTTTCCTCTTGCATGTCCCTTCACCCACCACCATGCCCTTCCAGAAAAACAAATTGCTTTCAGAATGAGATAAACAGTTCCACTTTCATCAGTCCATCAAGTACAACAGACAGGGGGGGGGGGGGGGGTGAGAACTGAGTCATAATCGCTGAAGCTCGCTACCCAGAATGAGGTTAATCATCTCATCCTATCTGAATGCAGCAGAGTCAGATTCAGAATCAGGTTTATTATCACTGACGTACCTGTGTGCCGTGAAATCCATTGTTTTGTAGCAGCAGTACAGTGCAAGACAGACAAAATTACTAAAACCGTGCAAAAGAGGAATGGCTTCAAGGACCATTCAGGAATATGATGCAGAGGGGAGAAAGCTATTCCTAACACACTGAGTATACATCACAGCTTGGTCTAGCAACTGTCCAAAACTGCAGCAGGATGTTTCTGATGTCAGTATGGAGGCTAACCAAATGGAATATGAGGTGATATTCTGTTTGGATAGCCTCAAACCTGATGGCATGATCATCGATTTCTCCAAGTTCCAGTCATTTCTTCCCTTCCCCCTTCTCTATTTTTCTCTTCCCTGTTCTGGTTCCCCTCTCATCCCCTTTCACCCATGGTCTGCTTTCTTCTCCTATTAGATTCCTTCTTCTTCACCCTTTTACCTTTTCCACCTATCACCTCCCAGCTTTTCACTTCATCTCCCCTCTCCTCACCCACCTACCTTCCTCCTCATGTGGTTTCAGCTAATCCTGCCAGCTTGTACTCCTTCCCTACCCACCACCTTCTCATTCAGGCTTCTTCCCCCTTCCTTTTCCATGCCGATGCAGTGTCTCAGCCTGAAACTGTCTATTCTTTTCCATAGATGCTGCCTGACCTGCTGACTTTCTTTAGCATTATTTGCTCTAGGCTCATGTGACAATGACTTTACCTTTGGGTATTGGTATACTGGCTAACATAGGCAAACAAAAGCTACCAAGTGATTACCTCCCTTCCTGGATGGTTTTCATGCCATATATCTCTGAAAGCAGGTACGTTGATGTCAACAAAAGTTATTGGCAACGACAAATGTCAGAACGCTGTTTCTGGATTTCAGTTCAACATTCAGCACTATTGTCCCACAGACCTTGGTGAACGAATTCCTACTCCTTGGTCTCAATACACCACTGTACAACTGGGTGTTGGACTTCCTAACAGCTGGACCTCTGATAGCCAGGATTCACAACCGCTCCTCCCTCCCTCCCCATCATCCGTCACACAGATGCCCCCCAGGGCTGTGTGCTGACCCCATTGCTCAGACAGGACTGCACAGCTAAACACCCAAGCGATCACATTGTCAAGTTTGCTACTGACAAGACAGTAGTGGGGCTCACCACTAGCAATAATGAGATGGCCTACAGAGAGGAAGTGGAAGAGCCTGAGCACTGGTGCCAGGCAAATAACCCCTTGCTCATTGCCAACAAGACAGAGGAGATGGAGAACCCACATTCCGCTTTACATCAGCAACGCAGCAACGACAACTGCGAGCAGGTTCAAACTCCTGGGCGTGCACATCACGCACAACCGCTCATGTTCCCAGAACACATTCTGAACAATCAGGAAAGCTCACCAATGCCTCTTCTTTCTGAGGAGGCTGAAGAGAACTGGACTTTGCACAACCGTACTTACGTCATTCTACAGATGCACAGTGGAGAGCATCCTAACAAAGGGCATCACTGCTTGGTACAGAAACTGCATTGTAGCAGATAGGAAGGCTCTACCACGGGTAGTCAAAACTGCCCAGTGCATCACTGGCACCAGCCTACCCACCTTCAATGTCACATATACAGAAAGGTGCTGGAAAGGGACTAGTAATATCATGAAGGATCCTGCACAACCTGCTCATGGTCTGTTTTTTCACTTCCATCAAGGAGGAGGCTACATAGCATCCATGCCAGGACCATTACTGTCAAAAACAGTTACTTTCCCCAAGCACTAACTCCACCACTAATTAATTACTTCCCATCTGTCACATATATACAGCCTGGCGTCACTGTATGGACATACAATCAATTTATATATACAAGCTATCTTTTATATTTATATTTATTGTGTGTATGTTTTTACTATTATTGTTCTCCTTACGCTTGTGTACAGCAAATAACACTAAACAATTTTGAATCTTGAATGATGAATCATTGTTAGTCACATCTTCACATGGCTTAGTTGTTCCAGCTGAACTTTCTCTATAAATGTGTGCAAGAGCTCACTTGAAAGTTTGCCTCCACAGTCAGGAATGGGCTCATATTGTAGATTTCGACCAGATCAATTGCCTGCCACTTCTGCTTGCGATGCCCCTGCTGTAAGGATTCCAGAAACAGAGATTTCCATTGCGAAGTCTATCAACAGCAGTAGTGGTGTATGAACTATTTTATGAAGCATGCTGAGAAACAAATCCAAATAAAGATGTCAATACAAGTTTACAAAACACCCTAACCAGGTTGGTTCAGTTTGCTCTGAACATAAATGCTCAAGTTGCATCACATTTTTCCAGTAGATGTTAAAGGTCCCACTCAAAGAAGCTCGACAAGTTTTCTCAATGTCCATAGAGTCCTCAAATGAAACACTTCAAATAGGTTACTTATCTAATTGCTGTTTATGGGATCTCATTGTACATAAAATATTTTCTACACTACTGCAGCGCAACAGTGACCTCTCATTAAAGATTGAAAATACTAAAGATCAGTGCTAATTGTCAGATATACATCAAAATATTGAAACATACAGTGAAATGCAACATTTCCATCAATGACCAACACGATCCAAGGATGTGCAGTAGGCAGCCCACGTATCTCGCCAAGCTCACAACCTACTAAACCATATATCTTTGAAATGTGGGAGGTAACTGGAGCACCTGGAGGAAACCCACTGAGTCACAGGAGGAATGCATAAACTCCTCCAGAGAGTGGAGGGAATTGAACCATGATTGCTGGCAGTACAAAGTGTTCTGCTAGCTGCTGTGCTTCTGTGCCTCTCCTTATCACAACTTCTTAATTTGTTGCAAAACCCCCAAGTTAAACAGCAGCTTGGATCACAAGGCAACACACACAAAATGCTGCTGGAACTCAGCAGATCAGGCAGCATCTATGGAAATGAAGAGACTGTTGATGTTTCAGGCCTAGACCCTTCTTCAGGACTGAGAAGGAAGGGGGAAGATGCCAGAAGGAAAAGGGGGGGGGGGTGAAGGGGAAGGGGAAGGAGGCTAGCTGGAAGGTGATAGGTGAAGCCAGGTGAATGGGAAAGGTCAGGGGCTGGAGAAGAAGGAATCTGATGGTAGAGGACAGTGAGCCATAGGAGAAAGAGAAGGAGGATGGGACCCAGGGGTGAGTGATAAGCAAGTGAGAAGAGGTAAAAGGTCAGAATGTGGAATGGAGGAGAGGGGTGTGGGGAGGAATTGGTTTACTGGAAGAAGAAATCGATATTCATTCCATCAGGTTGGAGGCTACCCAGAACAGAATCTAAAGGCGTAGCTCCTACACCTGCCCAGGAGATATATTTTCCATTGCCTTCTTGAACATCCAACAATCATCTCAACTGAATCCATTCCCTGCTAGTTCAGCACAGTGTACCTAATCACCCTAGAATAGAAAAAGGACTGGATGCTAGACGTCAAAGAAACACAAAAAGTTCAGCCTAGCTCAACAAGCTTGGCAGCTGTTGAGAGAAAAACAAAGTAGAAGTTTTAAGCCATGACCCTCCTATAGATCGATTTTCTCTGTCCTTGAGAATACAAAGCTGATTTTGTAGTGTCATACAGCACAGAAAGAGGTCCTTTGACCTAACATATCTATACCTACCATCAGGTATGTAGTTATACTAACCCCACTTACCTGCACTTAGCCCATAGCCTTCTCTGTGTCGGTGATTCAAGTGCTTTTCCAGATACCCTTTAAATGTTGTGAGAGATTTCCTTCTCCGTCGTTAAGCCTCTGCTGTATCCATTCCTCTCATAATGTTGTATACTTCCTTCAGGATCCCACCTCAGTATTCTCCAGTTCAAGGAAACAAGCTCGCCTTATCTCATCGGTTTGGACAGGCTGAGATTGTTTCCCTTGGAGTTCAGATTGCTGGGGGGGGGGGGGGGGGGTGTCCCGAAGAAGCACAGTATATAACATTTTTAGGAATGGATAGGGAGGCAGTTTAACAAGAAAGGAGGAACCCTCTCACAAAAATTAAAGGGTATATGGAGAAGCCCCTGAATCTGAACAAATATAAGTGAATTTCCATATCCATTTATTTGACTCGTACCTCAACAGCTCAGTTTCATCAAACCAGAAAAACAGGCATGCATTTGTAATCACATTTTGTACTAGATTCCTCTGAAAAGATCTGAGAGGAGGAGAAGAGACCAACCTGAATCCAAAAAAAAACTTCAATTAAAGATTAATAAGCAGTTAAATTAGGTTTCTTAGCATTCTGCACACAGAACGCTCAGCTCTGGTGAAGGACCTGAATGATCTTAAATGCAAATTGTTCAAAGTTCAAAAAAAAAAGTTTACCGTAAAATTTATTATTGGAGTATATACATGTCACCACATACAACCCTGAGATTCTTTCTCCTGCGGGCATACTTCATGGGTCTATAGAACAGTAACTGCAAACAGGATCAATGAACAACAAACTGTGCAAATGCAACTATAAATAAATAGCAATAAATGCAAGATCATGAAATAATAATGTAAAGAGTCCTTAAAGTGAGACCATCAACTTTGGGAACACCAGAAATAGAATGAGTGTAGTTATACCCTTTTGTTCAAGAGCTTGATGGATGAGGGGTAGCAACAATTCTTGAACCTGGCGGTACGAGTCCTGAAGCACTTGTGACTTCTACCTGATGGCAGCAGCAAGAAATGAACATGGCCTGGGTGGTGAGGATCTTTGACGATAGATGCTGATTTTCTAGGGCAACGTTTCACGTAGATGTGCTCAGTGGTTGCGAGGGCTTCACCCGTAATGTACTGGCTCGAATCCATTACCTCTTGTAAGATTTTCTACTCAAAAGCTTTGGTGTTCCCATACCAGGCAGTAATGAAGCCAGTCAGCACACTTTCCACCACACATCCATAGAAGTTTACCAAGGTTTTCAATGACATGCTGAATCTCCACAGATTCCTGAGAAAGTAGAGGTGCTTTCTTTGCAATTACACTGTATGATATAATATAATATTTATATGATATGATTTGTAACTATTTGGTTCACAACACTGATGCTGCTGACTTGGTTAGTCTTTCGAAAACTTCTGTTATTATGGCCCAAAATATCGACTGTTGTTTTTCTTTTCCATAGATGCTGTCTGATCTGCTGAGTTCCAACAGCATTTTGTTTGTGTTACTCTGGACTTCCAACATCTGTAGAATCTCTTGGGTTTATCATTTTAGATTTCCATCTTCTGCACTTTGTATGATTTGCAATACTAGATAAACAGTTCTGTTCAGAAAAAACACACGGCGATAATATCGGTACCCACACACTGAATTATCAGTACACCCTACAATGCTTACTGGAAGCCAAAGAGATAAATTTGGAAGGAGTAGGCATTCACTCACCACCTCTGCTTCTATGGCAGAACCTCATAGAGTGTGTCAGGCGCAGGCAGTAACAGGCCCTACAATTTGAATGGATTACAAGTATGATAATGAGGTTTATAAACAGATTTATTTAAATGTTGGCAAGGCCAGCTCATTATTTTGCTGGAACAGGAATTGAGCCATGAGAAGACCCGAGTCTCTGAAGCAGCCATATGGCCTCTGAACATCGACACGATAATTGGTGGTAGTGTCAGTGCAGAGCTTGCATTCTCTGTCAACTAACCAAGTTGTGATCACTGAAGACATTCCTATTGAGGCTGAAACTGTGATTGTTGGCCTAAAATGAAGAATCTTCACAGGGAGGAACATCAGTTGAAGACTAGGGCCTTTATTTAGAAAAGCTAATATCACCTCATGTTTAGATCTGAATCTCACCTGCCAAATAAAGGTGTGACAATTCCAGCACCTGCATTCTTGTGTCTTCAAGGGAGTGGCAATATTCAGTAGAGTCACAGGTCTACATCAACATCAGGTATCACTGACTTATTTGTGAAATCTGTTGTTTTGCTGCAGCAGTACAGTACAATATATAAAAAAATACTGTACATTACAATAAGGAACATAAACAAGGTAGTGCTAAAAGAGAGTGAAGAGTAAGAAATTCAGGTTGTATACTGTATACATTCTCTGATATTAAATTGAACCGTTGAATAGTGAGGAAGTTTTCAAGGGTTCATTGACCATTCAGAAATCTGATGGTGGAAGAGAAGGTGCTGTTCCTCAAACATTGAATGTGTGACTTCATGCTCTTGTACCTCCTCTTTGACTGTAGATTTGCAACACAGAAATAGGCCATTCAGCCCATTGCGATCATGACAGCCAAAAATGGACTTCATTTCGATTCTACTTCCCAGCTCTTGGTCCAAGGTTTTGTAAGTCATGGTTCTTCAAGTGCTCACTCACGTACTTAATGTCAGTAACATCAGTCTATTATTGTCATATGTATCAAGCTACATTCAAAATGTTTTGTGTGTGTTCTTGTCACTGGTAAAGTCAGAACCAAAGTGCGAGGAAAGACAGACTCCAATGTACAGGTGATGACCAGAGTTTGTTCATAAGAATTCCAACACAACATTGGTGGCTCGGCCAACCGACACTGCGACATGTATCATTCTCAAAACCTGGACCCCACAATTAGCACTAATCGGCCATCCACTTAAAAAATACAAGAATCCCCAAAGCTATCAAAATAAACTTACAAACGTAAATAGGAAGCACCAGGAGAACGCATTACAAAGAGCAAGGCGCTCAAGAAAAAAACACAAGAAACCCTAAATGATTAGTGGCTCTCATTCAGCAACAATTTACCATTTCAGGTGCTCGAAAAACCTCGGAGCCCATTGCGGTCTGACTCCCCACACAAGCCGAAGAGCTCAATACAGTTCTATCCAGGCAGATCATTCCAAAATTAAATACATTGCAGTCATAACTAAAAAATAGAATGCAGAGTGCAAAAGATAATGGGGCTGCCATAGAGAAAGTGCAGTGCAGGCAAACAAATAAAGTGCAAAGACCACGATGAAGTAGTTTGGGGAGATTGAGGATTTCTCTGTGACATGTGAGAAGTCCATTCAAGAGTTTGATATCAGCAGAATAGAAGGAGCCTTTGAGTCTGGAGCTATTGTCGTGGTTTCTCGTGCCCCACAAACGACCAGGAGACGCAGAAGATTCTTCAAGAAGTATTAAACTTTAATTTGCAAATCAAAGCTGAGACAGTCAGTGAGCTAGTCGCTGATTGCCCACTGAACCTTGGACATAACATTTTTTATAGCAATCTCCTGGTTTAGTTGCATTAGCATATCCAATCGGTCTATAGTTGCGTATCACAAGTACATCCTCCACTATTGTTTCTACCCATTGACTTAATCATGTTCTAATCTACATCTCTTAGCTACCTCTCATTAACACACCATTGTCTTCTACATTCTTAAGATTTCATTCTCCTACTAAATTGGGTACATGCATAGCAAATAGCAAACTCAGACTACATAATCTACATCTCTTAGCTACCTCTCATTAACACACCATTGTCTTGTACATTCTTAAGATTTCATTCTCTAGCAAATAGCAAGTTCAAAGCTGACTACATAGTTTTGGATACACAGCAAACAATTTCAACTTTTATACTCCAATACTATCAACCCTCTGACGGGCAACGGTGTAACAGAGAACGGCTGGGTGGGAGGGGTCCTTGTTTATGTTTGCTTTCCTGCGGCAGTGAGAACTGAAGATGGAGTAAATGGAAGGGAGCCTTCTTTTTCTGATATAGTATGGTTGGATTTTCTCAGTCCCACTCTCCTAATCCTCCTTATAATTAAGTTAAAGTTACCCATCTGTATATTCGCATTTATGAATGATTGCATATGAGTGAAGACAGTTTTATTAAAACATTACTGACATCAAGTAACACTTCACTCTGATTACCTTAATTTTTAGTTCAAAATTCAAACCTCAATGTAAATTTATTATCAAAGTACCTATATGTCACCATATACAGTCCTGAGAATTATTTCCTCTGGGCGAACTCAATAAATCCAATAACCATAACAGAATCAATGAAAGACCGCCTCCAACTAGGCAGACAACCAGTGTGAAAAAGACAAAAAATCTGTGCAAATACAAAAAGAAAGCAAGAGAAAAAAATAAGCAATAAATATCACGAACGTGAGATAAAGAGTCCTTGACAATATGTCCGTAGTTTGTGGGGAACAGTTTAGGGATAGGGCAAGTGAAGTAGTGTGTAGTCATCCCGTCTGGCTCAAGAGCCTGATGGTTGAGGGGTATGACAGTTCCTAAACCAGATGATGTGAGTCTGGAGGCTCCTGTACCTTCTTGCTGATGGCAGAAGTGAGAAAAGAGCAAGACCTGAGTGGTGGGAGGTTCAAGGTATCAGAACTTAAGGAGTACAGACCAGAAGATATAGAGTTGGAGAAAATACTAGGGTCATGGATATAATTGGACATTGAAAATATATGTGAAAATGAGTTCAAGAGTCACGAGGTAATGTTGGAGCTCTATAAATATTGGTTATAGCACACTTGGAGTATTATGATCACTTCTGTTCCCCTCATTACAGGAATGATAAGAAGCTTTAGAGAGGGTACAGAGGAGATTTACCAGAATGCTGCCTGGAATAGAGTGCATGTCTTATGAGGAAAGGCTGAGCGAGTTAGGAATTTTCTCTTTGGAGTGAAGGAGGATGATAGGTGACTTGTTAAAGGTGTATATGAGATAAGAGGCACAAGTAGAATGGACAGCCAGAGATTTCTCCCAGGGCGGAAAGGGTGTAGTATTAAGATGAGATACAAAAAGGGGGTTTTAGAGGCAGACTTATTTTTACAGAGAGTGGCATGAGAATGAATCATGCTTCTAGGGGTGGTGGTAAAATCAGGTACACAAGGGGCATTTAAGAGACTCTTAGATAGGCACACGAATGAAAGAAAGATGGAGGGCCATGTACGGGAGGAAAGGGTTAGGTTAGATTAGGTTAAAAAGTTGCCAGAATATCATGGACCAAAAGGCCTGTTCTGCACTGTGCTGCTCTATGTTCTGTGTTCTGATGCCTCTGTTGGTCAGGGCCGACCATGGATGTTGTCTAGATTCGCAAGCCAGGGCAGTGCTATATGGAGAGCAAGCTGTTGATTCAACGTTCTAAAATTTTCATGTAATGAATGCTCTGGAAAGGGGGAAAAGCAGGAGAAAATTCCCTTAACAGTTAGTCTGCTGCTTGTGGTGTTACAAGTGACTAAGACTGATTTAATATACATAATTTATATGCACCTGTCCTCCACTTATTGCATTCTTTTCTGGAGTTATTCGATTGCTTTTATAGAGTAGTTGTACTTTGTCTCCTCTCCTTTTAAGTGGACTCCATTTTAAGAGTAAATTGATTTTACTCACTGCACAAAATACTGCCAAGTCACATGTTGCATCCCACCTCCAACCCATTGGCTGATGACATGCCATAACTATTCAAAAATATTAAAAATGACAGAACCCTAAATGGGAATCAGTGTTTCAGTGAGTACAGTAGTGAACGAGCTAATGCAATTTTGTGCTAATTGGTATGCAAGGAGCCATTCTGATAATATGTGCATCAATCTGCAATGTCTCCTTTCTGTTCAAATTAAGTCAGGAATTCTCCTCTTTACTGGCAAGCAGAGTAATTATCAATCACCGCTCTGTATGCCTTGCAAACACTATGCAAGCCTGTGCATGATTTTAAATAGTTTTGGAAGGATTTAAAAGTTAGAGCCTGGGCAGGTTTTCTTCCCTTTTCTCTCCCTTGCTGGCATTGAACCCTCTAGCTTTATTAGTACGTTTCTGTTTATTTCTATACTACTGGATCCTGTCAATACCCCAGTGCCCATAGAGCATTTGGATAGTCTTCGAAGGTCATGTTGGTCTACGTTTAACATATTCATGACCAAACACTGTGGAGAGCCTGGAATCATTCCAGTATTTCTCCATGGTTATTGACGCTTCTGAGATGTTTGTTGTTATGGAAACCACTGGGTAACTGGGCAGGAGTTGTTGTTCTTGGTGCTTGCAAACTTTGTGGGCGTGCTATGTTGGTGCCGGAATGTATGGCTACACTTGCAGGCTGCCCCCAACACATCCTTAGGTTCTGTTGGTTTGTTAATGCAAACAATGCGTTTCACTGTATACCTTGATGTACACGAGGTAAGTAAGTGAATCTGAATGTGACTGGGCTAGTAAATAAGAAAAGCCGGCAGTGCATCTCAAATCTGATAACAATTGGCCCAGATGAAGTGTTTCCAAACCAAACCCCACCCAGAATATAAAGCATAACCTAGTCAAATCAATAATACTTTGGGCTAGAATGTGGCAATGTCACTGTGGTGAGTAAATTAAGGTCATTACTGGGAAGGTTAGTGGTTTAAATGTTTGGAATTGCTATGTTAGAACTTTTCGGAACTGGTTGCCATCAGCCAGTTAACTCTAGAAGAACATTCAGTGAGCAGGAAAGACCTCACCATCGCCACCCCAGCAACACCCTGCTTAGCAATTCCTTGATGTTTCTGAAAGAAAAGGAAAAAGTAGTTCAGTGGCAGGTAACCAGAAAATGGTGCGAACGCCTAACAGGTCAATAAACATCAAGGACAGAAGAGATGCTTTTCAGTTTGCTGTAGACTTCTGCAAAGGAACAACTTCCCTGAAAGGGCGGTGTAGGTAATTGTCATGTTCAAGCACTAACTTTATTCAGTGCTAAATGATTCAAAACAATAAAGGGGTAGGCTTTAAAAAATATTTGGTTAGCCAGAATTCTTGGTGGGCTTATAATGTTACAAAACATTTTGCAGCTAATGCGTCAACAATGTTGTGACGAAGGAACCATTCAAAAGGCAACTTGTGCACATTCAGCACCCAAAAATAACACATTGATTTTAACAAAGTAAAATCAGTTGTAAAATTATTTTTTCTTCAAATAATGACTATCATACTTACCAGAGAGAGTAGTTCTCCATTAGTATTGGATGGAGAGAGTGAGACATGGTCAGCATTTTGTTAGCAGGTTTTTGTTTGGGAGCATCATCTTTTGCTGAGTTTAACTTTCTGTTTTATTTATTCAACTTGCCTTACAGTACACTCATTAGGTACGCCCTGAACCTAATAAAGTGGTCACTGAGTATATGTCCATGGTCTTCTGCTGCTGTAGCCCATCCTCCTCAAAGTTTGATGTGTTACGCATTCAGAGATGCTCTTCTGCCGTTGTAACATATGGTTATTTGAGTTACTGTTCCCTTACTGTCAGCTGGAACCAGTCTGGCCATTCTCCTATGATCTCTCTCATTAACAAGGCTTTTTTGCCCACAGTACAGCCACTCACTGGATGTTCTTTTTTTGCACTATTCTCTGTAAACTCTAGAGACTGTTGTACATAAAAATCCCAGGAGCTCAGCAGTTTCTGAGAAACTCAAACCATCCTGTCTGGCACCAACAATCATTCCACAGTCATGGTCAGTTAGATCTCATTTCTTTTCTCCGAACAACAACTGAGCTTCTTGACCATAATTTATGCATTGAGTTGCTGCCACATGATTGGCTGATTTGCATTAATGATCAAGTGTACACATGTAGATAATAATATGGCCACTGAGTGCACTTGTAGCAGTATCACAGGAACACAGCATCAGATAGTATTCACAAGATAAGCATAAATTGTACATAATTTTTATAAAAACAAAACACACCTAATAAAGTACCCACATAGTGTATAAGATAACAACACAGAACATAGAACATAGAAATCTATAGCTCTTTACAGGCCCTTCGGTCCACAATGATGTGCCAACCATGAGTCCTACTCTAAAAACTGCCTAGAATTTCCTACCACATAGCCCTCTATTTTTCTAAGCTTCATGTACCTATCTACAAGTCTCTTAAAAGACCCTAAGATATCTGCCTCCACCATCGTCGCTTGCAGTGTATTCTACTCACCCACCACTCTCTGTGTGAAAAAATTACCTCTGATATTCCCCCTGCACCTACTTCCAAGCTCCTTAAAACATGCTCCCTCATGTTAGCCATTTCAGCCCTGGGAAAAAGCATCCGGCTAGCCACACAATCACTGCTTCCCATCATCTTATACACCTCTGTCAGATCACCTCTTATCCTCCATCACTCCAAGGAGAAAAGGCCAAGTTCAATCAACCTATTCTCATAAGGCATCCTCTTCAATCCAGGCAATCATCGCAAATCTCCTCTGCACTCTCTCTAAAGTATCCACATTCTCCCTGCAATGAGGTTGGTGACCAGATCTGAATGCAGTACTCCAAGTGGGGTCTAACTAAGGTCTTATATAGATGTAATGTTACCTCATGGCTCATGAACTCAATCCCACAGCTGATGAAGACTATCACACCATACACGTTCTTAACAACATCGTCAACCTGTGCAGCAGCTTCAATTGTCTGATGGACAAAGACCTTGCTGATCTTGTTGATTTTCCACACTGCCAAGAATCTTACTATTAATATTATATTCTGTCTTCAAACTTGACCTACCGAAATGAAGTACAGGTGTCTCCGCCCCCCCACCCCCCTCCACCCCTTACAAAGGTAGAGTGTTCCTGTAAAACCTTTCTTAAGCTGAAGTAGCATAAAGCAAAGAGCCTTTAATTTATATGGGAAAGATTTTCGTGAAAGCGAAAATCCACTTTGTAGTGCAAAAATAGGTTACTAGCGTAGGTCTTTTGTAAAAGCAAAGTGGCATAAAGCGGACATTCGTAAAGCGGGGGACACCTGTACTTCACACATATCTGGGTTGAACTCCATCTGTCACTTCTCAACCCAGTTCAACATCCTATCGATGTCTTGCTGTAATCCCTGCCAACCCTCCAGACTATCCACAACACCCCCAACTTTTATGTCATCAGAAAACTTACCAATCCACCCTTCTGCTTCCTCATCCAGTTCATTTATAAAAATCACAAAGAGGAGGGGTCTCAGAATAGACCTCTGCGGACCACTGGTCACCAACCTCCGTGCAGAACATAACCATCTACAACCACCCTTTGCCTTCTGCGGGCGTCAATTCTGGATCCACAAAGGAAGGTCTCCTTGGATCTCATGCCTCCTAACTTTCTGAATGAGGCTAGTATGGGAAATCTTATCAAATACCCTAATAAAATCCATATGCTCTACATCTACTGCTTTATCTTCATCAATGTGTTTTGTTACATCATCAAAGAATTCAGTCAGTCTCATAAGACACAACCTGCCCTGGACAAAGCCCTGTTGACAATTCCTAAT
Organism: Hemitrygon akajei; assembly: GCF_048418815.1. NCBI lineage: Eukaryota > Metazoa > Chordata > Chondrichthyes > Myliobatiformes > Dasyatidae > Hemitrygon > Hemitrygon akajei. The sequence continues at coordinate 156,503,778 of NC_133134.1, read as the reverse complement.
CAATTTATGTCAAATGCTTATGAATCCTGCTTCTCAGGACCTTCTCCAACAACTTGCCCACCACTGAAGTAAGACTCACTGGAATATAATTTCCTGGGTTATCTCTACTCCCTTTCTTGAACAAGGGAACAACATTTGCAAACTTCCAATCCTCTGGTACTTCTCTCATGCTTATTGGTGATGCAAAGATCATCACCTGTGGCTCAGCAATCTCCTCTCTCGCTTCCCACAGTAGCCTGGGGTATATCTCGTCTGGTCCCAGTGACCTACTTAACTTAATACTTTTCAAAACAAGGGGCAAGTGACAAGTGACTAAATGATATAGCTAATGGAGCCATTAACTAACAGCACGAGAAAACTGAGTTCAGTCTTTCCCTCAGCTGTTGTCTGTGGAGTTTGCACATCCTCTCTGAGCACTCTGTCTTCTCCTCCATCCCGAAGTCATGTAAATTGGTAGATTGCATAGATAATACATACAAAGTCATGCAGGCTGGTAACTTACATTGTAAATTGCCCCTGGTGTGCAGATGAGTGGTAGAATCCATATGGAGTTGATGAAAATATTGAAAGAATGAAGAAGGGGATTAATGTGAAAGGAGAGCATATGAATGAATATAACTGATTCCACAACCTATGAACTCACCTTCAAGGACTTTACAACTCATATTCTTAGTATTATTTATTACTTGTTTTGTATTTGCACAGTGTAGTCTTCTTGGTTATGTTGATTGTCAAATTTCAAGGTAAATTTATTATCAATGTATAGATATGTCACCATGTACAACCCTGAGATTAATTTTCAATACATCCAATAACCATTAAAAAAAATGAAAAGCTGCACTAACTGGATGTACAGCTAATGTGCAAAAGACAATAAACTGCAAATACCTAAAAGAATAAATAATAATTATAAGAAATAAATAAGCAATAAATATTAAGAACATGAGATGAAGAGTCTCTGAAAGTGAGTCTATAGGTTGTGGGACTGTACATCTCTGTGTGGAGTTGGAACTTTGAACTTTGAATGCCTGAAGGTTGGTGCAGACTTGATGAGCCAAAAGTTTTACTTTATCTCTCTATGCCTCTACGATTTCTCAAGATGCAGAGAGATGGTGATGAGAGAGAAGGCAAGTTGCTGGCTGGGATCCAACCTGCCTTTGTCAGGTGTCAGTCAAGAAACTGCTCCACACAAAATGCTGGAGTGGCTCAGCAGGTCAGTCGGCATCTATGGAGGACAATAAGCTGCAGAGCTTTCTGGCTGAGACCCTTCATCAGGACCCCTTGTCCTGCGAGTCAAGAAGCTGCATTGTTTTGAGATCCTGTGAAAAGATCACAAAGCTGCAAAGGTTTTTTAGAATGCTAAGATCCTGGCATACAGATGTGATCAATACTTACCGGTACTTATAAAATGTAGTTTGTGGAGGTGTTTCAGTTGTTCTGTAGCCCTACTTCTTATTTTTGAACAGTGCTAGCTGACACCAACAAGATGCATACTTTATTGCTAAGTAGTTCTGATCACCTTCAAAGATTGACAACTGTGACATAATTGTTGTTGATCTAATCAACTGAGAACCACAGTTAATAACTGATAGTACTGTAGCTGTCATATATTATACCCAATGGACAATATATCATTTGGAATAACATGATCTCAAAGAAGCTTTGGGATGAGACGCCATGGGCTGGAATTGTTGAGTAACGCACAAAATGTTGGAGGAACTCAACAGTTCAGTTGATATCCATAGAGGTAAATGAGCAGTTGATGTTTTGTGCCATGACTCTTAATCAGGACTGGAAAAGAAGGGGCCAAAAACCAGAAGAAGAAGGAGAGAGAAGAATAAGGAGGGAGAGAAAATGTTTGGATTTTTTAGAAGACAGAAAATCCACAAAATAATCTCTATAAAGGAAAATGAAAAGCCCTTTTTACCATCTAAGAATATAGTTTCTGAGCAATTTTACCCCAATTGCAGGGTAATTTTTATGGGAGTGATCATAGGTCAGCTAAAATGTCAGCCATAGGATTTCAGTCCCATTTGTTGGAATATGGTTTAGAATCTAAACCACTGGGGAATAATACCTCCGTGCTTGTAATTTTCCCGTGATTCAGATATCTATTTATAACATCTTATGATTTGTGATGCTTAATGCCTTATGACAATATGGAATAAAGAAAAACAACTTTGCCAGTAAAACTGTCATCTAACCACAACGTGCAGGGACCATGAGGTCAGCCCTGAAATGAAAAACAGGTTAACTTCAAACATCACTCGCAAACAAAATTCAAAGTACAAGTTGAAAGTAAATTTATGGTCAAAGTACATATATGTCACCATATACTACGCTGGAATTCATTTTCTTGTGGGCATTCACAGTAGATGCAAAGAATTACATCAGGTTTGATGAAAAACAACACACAAGAACTGACAATCAATCAATGTACAAAAGTCAAACTGCAAATACAAAAATAATTAATAAATGCTCTAAATTGAAAAATAGATGAATGAATGAATAAGTAAATAAATAGTGAGTTGCAGAGTCCTTTAAAGTGAGCCCATAGGTTGTGTGGTCCAATTACCCAGAAAGCGGTAGAGATCACAGAGGGAGAGCAGAGATCACGGAGGGGTGGGGGGGGGGGTGCAGTGATAGCAGAGGGGGAGCAGAGATCATAGAGGGGGAGCAGTCACAGGGAAACAGAGATGGGAGGCAGAGATCACAGAGGGGGAACAGTTGGAGGGCAGCAGAGATCGCAGAGGGGGTGCAGCCAGAGGGAAGGAGATATCACAAAGGGGGAGGAGGGTTCTGATGAAGGATCTTGGCCTGAAATGTCAACTGTTTACTCTTTTCCTTAGACGCTGCCTGGCCTGCTGAGCTCCTCCAGCATTTTGTGTGTATTCCACAGGTAGTGGAATCAGTTCGGAGTTGGGGAGAGTGAAGTTCCGGAGCCTGATGGTTGAAGGGTAATGGCAGTTTCTGAGCCTGGTGTGAGGGACCTCTTTCCCGATGTCAGCAGTGAGAAGAGAGCATGGACTGGTTGGTGAGTGTCCTTGATAATGGATGTTGCTTTCTTGTGGTGGTGATCACTGAAAATGTGCACGATGGTGGGGAGAGCCCTTCCTGTGACAAAGTCATTTTTAATGCAAAATCTCCTCATTAAAATTAGCTCAATGAGAGCCAATCTCTTATTAAATTTTAAAAGGAAAATTGTCAGGTTCATCTTCGATCATTCTCTGATCCTGTTTTGCAAAATAACAAGTCTGTAAATCCCTAGTATATTTTATAGAGAAGTTACACAGCGAACCATGTGTCAAGGTACTGCAGCAGTATATATGCGCTTTGTATGAATTAGACAATTCCCGTCACTTGCTGCTAGCTCCAGTTATTAGGGGTTATGGAACTGAGTAAAGGCTCGAGCAAGCAGTCCCAGATGGCAGATTAGGAAGAAAAGCGGATAAGGTGTAGACGGGATTGTAGATTATTGCCAATTGCTTCAGACACATTAATTTGCTTGAGTGTCAACAAGTATTCAGTTTAATTGCAAACAGAGCAGTGCAAATGTTTAAAATGGTCACATTAGGCAGCTGGACTCCCTGGTCCCTTTCAAACTGTTAATTATTAACAAAGGGTTGGCTGTTTTGTTAACACTGAAATTTTAACCAGCCTTTGGATATGAGGATATGAGCAAGTGGCTGCCCAGAGGGGCTTAGAGCCAGTAGTTTAAGTGTATCACTAAATTTATACCAGTTGGGATAAAACAGAGGCACAACAGCAGTCTGAGTTAACAAGGAAAAAAGTTATAACCTTCAGCTCTGTTCTGTGTTTCATGGAACCTGAATCTGTTGCAGTGTTGGTTTCCTGTGACAGGGCTCCTTGTAAATGTGCTCAGCGATTTAGCGATGGACTGGGCTGTGTCCACTATTTCAGTAGGCTTTTTCCATTCAAGGTATTTCATGTGTCCATACCAGTTACTATACTTTCCACCGCACATCTATAGAAGTTTGTCAAAGTTGTGAATGACATGCTGAATCTTCGCAAACTACTAAGAAAGTACAGGCTCTGCTGTGCCTTCTTTATAACAGCACTTATGTGCAGCATCCAGGACAGATCCTCTGAAATAATAACAGTGAGGAATTTAAAATTGCTGCACCCAACTTCACTCACCCCAACACAGAACTGTTCCCAAAATGCACACAATGCTTCAGCTGTGGCCGAAACAAGGTCTTATAGAACTGTACCATGACTCTATGCTCCTATCTTCTGCAGCCTACATAATGAAGACAGTGTCCTGTCCAATTTCTTCACCACCTTATCTACTCTTGTTGTCACCTTTAGGAATGTGTGTATCACATTTCCATATCAATCTGCATCACAGCCTGGTATGGAAATGCCAGTGCCCTTGAATGGAGAATCCTATAAAAAATGGATCCAGCCCCGTCCATCACAGGTAAAGCCCACCCCATCATTGAGAATACCTACACAAGGTGTTGTTGCAGGAAAACAGTATCATCACCAGGGACCCCCAAAACCCAGGTCATACTCTCTTCTCGCTGCTGCCATCAGGAAAAAGGAACAGGAGCTTCAGGACTCACACCACCAGGTTCAGGAGCAGTTGTTACCACTCAACATGAGGTTCTTGAGCCAAAGGGGATAATTTCACCTCTCAACTCCACTTTCTCCATCATTGAAATGTTCCAGAACCAATGGACTCACTTTCAAGAACTCTTAATCTCATTTCTCGATTAGGTATTGCTGATTTATTTATTATTATTATTTTGTTTTTTTTCTTTTTATATTTGCAATGTTTGTTGGCTTTTGCACATTGGTTGTTCATCTCATTTGTGTGTAGTTTTTTATCGACTCTACTGTTTTTTTTGTATTTACTGCTGATGCCACAAGAAAATGAATCCCAAGGTAGTATATGGAGGCATATGTACTTTAATAATAACCTTACTTTAATCTTTGCCTCAGTTCCTAGCTTTCAATAATTTTGGTTAAAAATTCCTGTTGGCCTTATATTGAAGTAAAATGAAATAAATCTCTAGTCCTGCTCAGACCACTATTAGAATCAGTTAGTTCTTATTTATTTCTGCCATATGACATACAATAATGGGATTCTCATTCTTCATCACTGGCACTACAGCAGATAATGTTAATTCCTAAAATTGGATGTGTGAAATACATGTCTAATTAACAATGAATGAGGGTGAGCAGTTTCAAGTTCCTGCACGTTAAGATCTCAGAGGATCTACCCTTGCTCACCATATTGATGCAAAGATGATGAAGGCAAGCCAGCCATTACACTTCAATAAGAGTTTGAAGAGATTTGGTATGTCAGCAAAGACTCCAGCAAGTTTCAGCAGATGCATCACGGAGGGCATTCTAACTTCTTACATCACCATCTGCTATGGAGGCACCAACGCACAGGAACGTAAGATGCTTTAGGGGCTGCAGGATCAGCCATCACAGGCACAAGCCTCCACATTATTGAGGACATCTCCTCTACTCTCTCTACACCCATGATTCTGTGACTAGGCTCAACTCAAATGCCATTAATAAATTTGCTGATGACAGACCTGTTGTTGGCAGAATCTCGGATGGTGACGAGGAGGCGTACAGAGGTGAGACAGATCAACTGGTTGAGTGGTGTTGCAAAAACAGCCATGCACTCAACAGCGGTAAGACCAAGGAATTGATTGTGGACTTCAGGAAAGGGAAACTGAGAAAACACACACCAGTCCTCATCAGAAGAGCAGCAGTAGAAAGGATGAGCAGCTTCAAGTTCCAGGGTGTCAACACCTCTGAAGATCTATCCTGGGCCCAACATATTGATGCAATTACAAAGAAGGCACATCAGTGGTATATTTTATTAGGAGTTTGAGGAGGTTTGGTATGACACCAAAGATCTTGAAAATTTCTAAAGAGGTACCATGGAGAGCATTCTAACTCCATAGCATCATTCTCAGCTCGGGAGAGACCACTGCACAGGGTTGAAAAAAGCTGCAGAAGACTGCAAGCTCAGCCAGCTCTGCCATCGAGGACATCGTCAAAAGGTGATGCTTTAAGAAGACAGCATCCATCATTAAGGACCCTCACCAGCAGGGACATGATCTCTTCTTATTACTACCATCAGGCACACACGCTACATTTTAGGGACCGCTTCTCCCTCTCTACAATCAGTTTCTTGAACAGTCCTTGAACCCATGAACACTACTTTCCTATTCTTCCTTTGCACTACTTCCTTATTTATTTTTATTTATATATTTTTTGTAACTTCAAGACATTAAATTAATTCAAAGTCCGAAATACAGGTGTAACTTCATCTTTACTTTTAGCACGGCACCAACTTATCATCTGATAGCATGATGACGTATGTAATTAACGTGTTTTACAAATAACCCATAATTAATTATCTAGACAAACAAGAATGCTTGATCAACCAAAAGGTATACAAGATTACTCAAACATTGAAATATAAAATACACAATGTTAACTTCTACTTAATTGTTATGCCTGTTTTGTACAGCTGCCACAAATTGAGTTATATTAGTAACATCAGAAGTGCAGAGGGACTTAGGAGTCCTCGTGCAAGACTCTCAGAAAGTTAATTTACAGGTTGAGTCTGTGGTAAAGAAGGCAAATGCAATGCTGGCACTTCTTTCAATAGGAATAGAGTATAAAAGCAAAGAGATAATGCTGAAGCTTTATCAGGATGCTCTTGGTCAACAGTTTTGGGCCCTATCTCTCAGAAAGGATGTGTTGTCATTGGAGAGAGTCCAGAGGAGGTTCATGAGGATGTTCCAGGAATTAACATATGAGGAGCGTTCGGCAGCTGTACTCAGCCCGTACTCACTGGAATTTAGAAAAAAGCAGAGGGATCACATTGAAACTTACTGAATGCTAAAAGGACTAGTTTGGGTGGATGTGAAGAGGATGCTTCCTATGGTGGAGGTATCCACAACTAAAGGGCAGAGCGTCAAAACTGTTTTAGAACAGAGGTAAGGTGGATTTTCTTTTAGCCAGAAAGTACTGAATCTGTGGAATGTTCTGCCACAGACTGCAGTGGAGGCCAAGTCAGTGGATAGATTTAAAGTGGAAATTGATAGTTTCCTGGTTGGTCAGGGTATCAAAGCATATGGCAAGAAGGCAGGTGTATGAGTTTGAGAAGGATCCAGGATCAGCCACGATAGAATGGCGAAGCAGGCTCGATAAGCTAAGAGGCCTATGTCCTTTGTCCTATGGAGAATAAATCTGATTCTGATTCTGAACAGGCAAAGAATTTACTGGAGGTATAAGAGACCACAGATGCTAGAATGTGGAGCAACACATGAGATACTGTGGAAATTCAACAGATCAGACAGTAACCTTGATCTGAGACATCGATTGCCCATTTCCCTCCGCAGGTGCTGCCTGGCTTGCGGAGTATCTCCAGCATCTGGTGTACTGCCGGACATTCTAGATCACTTACACTCCTGAGCAAACTATCATTTGTGTGGAATGTTGATGGCCATCTCAGCTGTGCTCCAAAACCCCTGGCCCAACCTTACCCCTCTGTAAATTTCAAATGTAAAACATGTTTGCCTGGGATCAAGATTAGGTCTAGTCACCAGAGAGCACAGGCTATGGGTGTGGCCAGTGGAATGAGGGATTTTAGAGACTGGAAACCCATCAGGAGCTCAGGCAAAAGCCTGGACCTTGGAAGGTGAGCTTATCAGAGGAAACTTAGTGTCACAACCTTTGAGGCATTTGGAGTTTCAACCCAAGAAGTGGAGTTGAAAGCCTAAACAGAGTGTCAATGGAAGAGCAAACACGAGGAAATCTGCAGATGCTGGAAATTCAAGCAACACACACAAAATGCTGGTACAACACAGCAGGCCAGGCAGCATCTATAGGAAGAAAGCACTGTCGGTTTCGGGCCGAGACCCTTCGTCAGGACTAACTGAAAGGAAAGATAGTAAGAGATTTGAAAGTAGGAGGGGGAGGGGAAATGCGAAATGATAGGAGAAGACTGGAGGGGGTGGGGTGAAGCTAAGAGCTGGAAAGGTGATTGACAAAAGGGATACAGAGCTGGAGAAGGAAAAGGATCATGGGACGGGAGGCCTAGGGAGAAAGAAAGGGGGAGGAGAGCACCAGAGGGAGATGGAGAACAGACAGAGTGATGGACAGAGAGAAAAAAAGGGGGAGGGGGAAATAAATAAATCTGGGATGGGGTAAGAAGGGGAGGAAGGGCATTAACGGAAGTTAGAGAAGTCAATGTTCATGCCATCAGGTTGGAGGCTACCCAGATGGTATATAAGGTGTTGTTTCTCCAACCTGAGTGTGGCTTCATCTTGACAGTAGAGGAGGCCATGGATAGACATATCAGAATGGGAATGGGACGTGGAATTAAAATGTGTGGCCACTGGGAGATGGAAGAGATCTGTTTCCATGTGGGGAATGAGCTGCAAAGAATTAAAGGTCTCACCTTTTAGCAGTCCCAGTGCAGCATTGCATTACTGATGCCTAATAGTCCTAGGAATGTCCAACAAGAGTTGTTCCCAGGACAATTTAATCTAAATCCTTCCTGAAATCCTCCAAGAGAAGTGTTACTTGGGAATCTCATCTTTGGCATTTGATGAAAAAATGACACGAAATGCAGTCAGGTGCCTCGTGCCTGGTTGATGGTCTGATGTGATCAGAACATTCAATAAATAGTCTCACGCAGAAAATGCTGAAGGAACTCAGCAGGTCAGGCAGCATCTATGGAGAGGACTAAACAGTCGGCATTTTAGGTAATTGGGGCCTCGGCCCAAAATGTCAACCAGTTATACCACTCCAGCATTTTGTGTGTGTTACTCTGGATCTCCAGCGTCTGCAAAATCTCTTGTGTTTATGATTTGACATCCCATAAAATGTTGTTAACACCTTTCACTTAGGGTTAGGTTGGCTTTCAATTGTACAAAGCTGGGATAAAAAAAAATTGTTTTCCACTGCTGATTTATGCCAACTCATCAAAAATCATTCTAAGTCTGTCCTAGAACATACAACACTAAAGCACAGGAACCAATTCGTCAGCCCCTAATATCTGTGCTGAATATAATGCCAAATTAAAAATGTTATCAGAGTTAAAAACAAAGGAATTTTATAAGAAGCAGCTTAGCAACAAATTATTAATTTGTACAGACACTTCAAACCATGGCATTTATTTGATGGAGTGAATTTATAGAATTTTAACATTTTATTTTTATTTCATTTATTGAGATACAGTGTAGAAGAGGCCTTCCAGCTGTTCAAACCACGCTGCCCAACAATTATCTGACTGAATTCTAGCCTAATCATGGGACAATCTACAAAGACCAATTAACCTACCAACTGGTATGTTTTTGGGAGGAAACCAGAGCACCTGGAGAAAACCCATGTGGTCAAGGGGAGAACGTACAATCTCCTTACAGGCAGTGGCGGGAATTGAACTCAGGTCACCTGTACAGTAAAGCGTTGTGCTAACCACTATACCACTGAGTCGCCCCATGTAGGACTGCCTTAGGGACTCCAGCTCTGGATTATTCCCTGCGGGTTTACTCCTGAAGCCTTCCCCACGAGTGGGTATAGCCGCAAGACAACAAAGGTTTGAGATCAAAGTTTTCCTAGATGAGCTGCCAACCATGGCTGGTAAGCCCCATCTGCCCGAAGCACTGGTTTTAAGGTGCCAGTAAAACACCTTTGCCCCTTCTCCTGTCAGTAGAAATGGTTCCGCCAGGCTTAGTAGCTCAGCCACAAATGAAGGCCAGGAGCTGGACTTGATCGTCAGAGGATATTTGAGCCACACTCCATTGGGAGCATTTAATACGTAGTGGGAGCTTGTCCCCATTACCACCTCTGGCTATAACAACCTTAAGGAAACACATCTCCATTACAACCCTCATTATTTTATGCACCACTTTCAGGTTCTCCTCTAAATCCTGCACAACATGGAATACAAGCCCAGCCTAAATAATCATTCATCACAACTGAACTGCTGCAGTCTTACTCACTGAATCCCTTCTGCACTTTTGCCAGAGCATCATCTTTCTACAGGGCGGCAACCAGAAATGTACACAATGCTCCAGCTGTGACTGAACCAAAGTCTTATAGAACTGTACCATGAATCGGCTCTTATCTTCTGTGGCCTACATAATGAAGACAGTGGCCTGTCCAATTTCTTCACCACCCTTGTTGTCACTTTTAGGAATGTGTGTATCACATTTTCACACCAATTTGCATCACAGCCTGGTATGGAAATGCCAAAGCTCTTGAACAAAAAATCCTACAAAAAGTGGATTCAGCCTAGTGAGGAAGAAGGTACAAGAGCCTCAAGACTCACACCACCAGATTCAGGAACAGTTTTAACTTCTGCTATGAGGTTCTTGAACCAAAGGGGAGAACTTCACTCATCTTCACTTGCCCCACCACTGAAACGCACCCACAATTTATGGACTCACTCTCCAGTACTCTTCATTTCATTTCTCGATATTTATTGCTGATTTACTTCTTCTTCTTCTTCTTCTTCTTCTTCTTCTTCTTCTTCTTCTTCTTATTATTATTATTTCTTTTTGTATTTGCACAATTTGTTGTCATTTACACATTGGTTGAATGCTCAAGTCAGTGTGGTCTTTCTTTGATCCTATTGTAACTATTAATCGATTACGGATTTATTGACTATGCTGGCAAGAAGATGAAATTCAGGATTATATAGGGTAATGTATGTGTACTTTGAACTGTGTGGACATGCATACAAAGATCTCTCTGTTTGTCAATATGTCCTTAGGCTCTACCATTCATGTTATATATGCCTTACTCCTATTAGACCAGATCAGACACATTACCTCATATTTAACAGGATTAAGTTGTATCTGTCATTGCTGCACCCAATTTAGCACCTGATCAATGTTGTTTTGTTATTCCTCTCATCATCGTCAATATCACCAAGTTACAATGTCAGCAACTTTTTAGCAAAGCGGCAAAGTATGCCTTTCTCCAGGTCCACTGCATGTTGACAACAGGACAAAATCCCCTTGAATACTCTTTTTACTATCGAATGGTATTAAATTCCTTTGTTTTCCTTTGTTAGAAAAGGATTGAAGCATTGATAAGTGGTGCCCCTGAAGATAATAAGAAACTCCCATACTAGTGATTCAGATATACAGTAGTCCTGAGGGCATTTTAGACATTTAGAAGACATTTTGACAATGAGGAGAAAACAGCATGGCTAATTCAACGTTTCACCTTCTGTGGGATCAGGGATATTTGCTGGGTTCGCCCTAGTGTTATGTAGTGGATGGAGGTCAACTTTGGCACAACTGCTGTTAGTTTGGTATGGATCTGCTCATAGCCATTAAACAATAAGACATAGGAGCAGAATTAGGCCATTTGGCCCATCAAGTCTGCTCTGCCATTCAATCATGGCTGATCCTTTTTTTCCCTCCACAGCCCCATTCCCCAGCCTTCACCCCATAGCCTTTGATGCCACGTCCAATCAATCTCTGCCTTAAATCCACCCAATGACCTGGCCTCCACAGCTGCCTGTGGTAATAAATTTCACAAGTTCATCACCCTCCGGCTAAAGAAATTTCTCTGCATCGCTGTTTTAAATGGATGCCCCTCTATCCTGAGTCTGTGCCTTCTTGTCCTAGACTCCCACATCATGGAAAACATCCCTTCCACATCTACCACGTCTAGGCCCTTCAACATTCGAAAGGTTTGAATGAGATCACCCCTCATTCTTCTAAATTCCAGCAAGTACAGACCCAGAGCTATTAAACGTTTCTCATATGATAACCCTTTAAAAAGAAGTGGACCCAACACTGACCCCTACAGAACATCACTAATCACTGGCAGCCAGCCAGAAAAGGATCCTTTTATTCCCACTCGCTGCCTCCCGCCAATCAGCCAATGTTTTAACCATGCCAGTAACTCTCCCTAATACACAAATCTTGATTGAGAAAGTATAGGAAGCAATTAGTCTTCTAGCAGTAGTTTTCACAGTACACTGCAGCCTCCATTTCAGGCCTATAATTTTCTCCTGGGTGTGCACCCCGTCACCGCCTGAAGTTTACTTCCAGACACCTGGTGTTACTCACTGTCCACTGCCCTGCTCAATGTCATCAGCCATGTAGAATTCTAAGAGGGATTACACCTGTCAATTCGTGACTGCCTCGAGGTATGTTGACAACAGGCAGAGAAGGTGTATTCTACTTACAAGAGATCCACTTACCAAGATTCACCCCACCCTGAGGTGTTCCTCTTGACATGAGTTGCTTTGTCATTTTAACATTTTCTGTCGGAGTCGCCTTATTTACAAATACTCCTCCACTTATTATCACTTTGTGTACGTACAATCAGGCTATGTATGTAAGGTAATCTTGTGTATATACGAGCAAACTCAGTTACTTGTACAGTGCATTTTTATAGGGTGCCTTTCATATTTACATTTATAGCGATTTTTTAATCACTATAAATATTAATTGTGTTCTTTTCACTTATTACATTTTTTAATGCTGCACCGAACCAGAGTAACAATAATTCTGTTTTCTTCACACTTGTGTAGTGAAAAATCACAATAAACTTGAATCTTGAACCTTGAATTCAGTTGTGGCTTGATAAGTATCATTGTGGGGTAGTTGGAGTCTAAGGAAGAATAATTTCTGGCACCAAGTTAGTGTAACTGTTTGTCTGATGCTTTTGTACATCTTCCCTGTGACTATGTAATTTCTTCCCGTTGCTCTGATTTCCTCCCACAGTCCAAAGACATATCGGTCAGTAGGATAATTATTGCTGCTGTTCCTCTCCGCACCTTGCGGCACATCAGGCAGCAACTTTGCTGTTTCTTTAGCATTTTGCCCGTTGCCTTTTCGGCTGAATTGCTAGCTCAACGCTGAACCCAGCACGAATGGTAAGCATGCAAGCAGTGGGCTGGATTCCAGCTCAGGACCACTCACCTCAAAGTCTGGTACTGATGTCACCACACCACAAGCTGGCTAAGTCAGAATCAGAATCAGGGTTATTATCACCGGCATCTGATGTGAAATCTGTTAACTTAGCAGCAGCAGTTCAATGCAATACATAGTATAGAAGAAAAAAGTTAAATAAATAAATAAATAAATAAATAATAAATAAATAAGTAAATCGATTACAGTACACATATATTGAACAGATTAAATAATGTACAAAAACCAGAAATATTGTATATTAAAAAAGTGACTTGGTATCCAAGGGTTCAATGTCCATTTAGTAAACGGATGGCAGAGGGGAAGAAGTTGTTCCTGAATCACTGAGTGTGTACCTTCAGGATTCTGTACCTCCTTCCTGATGGTAACAGAACATGCCCTGGGTGCTGGGGGTCCTTAATAATGGACACTGCCTTTCCGAGACACCGCTCCCTGACGATGTCCTGGGTACTTTGTAAGCTGGTACCCAAGATGGAGCTGACGAGATTTCCAACCCTCTGCAACTTCTTTCAGTCCTGTGAAGTAGAAACCCCCCACCCCCATACCAGACAGTGATGCAGCTTAGTTGGTCTTTGTGAATTGTCCTGTGATTACGCTAGGGTTAAATAGGTGGCTGCCTGGGTGGCATGGCTCATTGGGTTGGAGGGGCCTGCTCTGTACTAAATCTCTAAATAGAATAAATAAATTGTAGAGGGGCAGCGGGTGCTGTTGTAGAATTTGAGTGGCATGTCCTCAAATGTTACACAGCTTCGGGGGTTTATCTTTGTAATTGTTAACAACCAGCTTATGGCAGCTGTATGTTTCAAAATGTTTAAGCAATTTACTTTGCTAAATCAACAGTATACAGGATTATAAACATCTCCTGTATACTGAATCAACATAGTAAAGATGGACAGTTAAATATTATTTTTAAAGAAAGCTGCTGGTTTGAACTTAAGTTTTTAAATTATAAAACCTATTGTTACCAATGCTTCTCAAGAAAGGTTATTGAGAAATTCCCTTTGCTGATAAGAATGATTGGACATTCATTTTGAGACTGGACTGGAGGTCATGGGTTAAGGGTGAAAGGTGAACATGAGGGAGAATTTTTTTCACTCAGAGGGTGGTGAGAGTGGCAAATGAACTGCGAGCTTAAGAGGAGGATGGAGGTTGAATTTCAACATTTAAGAGAATTTTGGATAGGTATGTGGATGGGAGAGATATGCAGGGCTATGGTTCAAATGCAAGTTGATGGGACTAGGCAGAATAATAGTTTGGCCAAAGGGCCTTTTTCAGTGCTGTAGTGTTCTATGACTCTATTTGTAAGATCGTGTCTTTTAAAAGAAAAATATCTTTTTGATCTTCTCACTTCAGAGAATGGTTGTGATCTGTAATCAGGAAACAGGACAGTAGAAAAAGGAAGCCTTCCTAAGCCAGTCTGAGTGTCAGGATAATGTTAATGTGCAGCAATAAACACTCAGAGTAAACTACATTGACCTTTGAGATACATATGCCTATGAGAAGTGTACATATTTCTTTTTTTTTTGAGATATAGCACAGAATAGGCCCTTTCAGCTCCTCGACCCTGTACGCCTAGCAATGCCTGATTTAACCCTAACCTGATCACGGGACAATTTACAACGGCCCGTTACCCTACCAACCAGTACGTCTTTTGACTGTGTTAGGAAACTGTAGTGCTTGGAGGAAACCCATTTGGTCACAGGGAGAATGTACAAACTCCTTATAGGCAGCAATGTGAATTGAAACTGGGTCGCCTGTATTGTAAAGCATTGTGCTAACCACTACACTACTATACTGCACCTAAGAGATGTATAGAATCGTGAAGGTTTAGATAAGGTGAACACAATGAGTCTTTCCCAGGGTAGGGAAACTAAATATTTAACAACTAAATTGAGAGATGAAAGATATAAAGGTCCCTGAGGGGCCCTCTCTCGCATGCGTATTTTTATTTAATTGATCAGTAGTTTTGCGCTGACACAACAGTGGGCACCATGGTTGGCATGGATGGGATGGGCCAACTGATCTGCTTCCATAATGTATTATTCTATGACCCTACGCTGGAAAGGCCAGAACCAAAAAAAATGGCTTTGCTTCTGTTAGTAACATAGTCATTTAAGAATCCAAGTTCAGACAGACCTAGACTCTGGTGAGATTGATAAATGGGTGCAGCAAAGGGTTAAGCATGAGATTAATTCTAACCTAGGTTTGTTTCTTTAATGAAGATTCTTCAAACTATCATTATATGTTTACATAGGTAGGCATTTACCAGCTATCAGTGCATTCGTAAATTTCTTCAGATGACCTATGGAGAGCATTCTGACTGGCTGCATCACTGTCTGGTATGGTGGGGGGGGGCTACTGCACAGGATTAAAGTAAGATGCAGGGTTGTAAACTTAGCCAGCTTCATCATGGGCAGTAGCCTCCACAGAATCCAAGAGACATCTTCAAGAATCGATGCCTCAAATAGACAACGTCCATCATTAAGGACCTCCATCACCCAGGTCATGCCTTGTTCTCATTTCTACCATCAGGTAGGAGGTACAGAGGTCTGAAAGTACACATTCAATGATGCTGACCAATGATTTTGTGGCGCTGTAGTAGTGGGACTAGTCTCTTGATTGTGAAGAGTTTCCAAAGAAACCACTTACCATGTACAGCTAGAAAATTCTGTCTCCAAATCTGACAGGAGTGAATTCAAAAACTAGGCTTCTTTCTTAACTCAAATCTTAAATTCACATTGGGGTATTAATGATAGTATCAATCCCTGACTATGACAAATTAACAAAGTTTCCTTGTGACTTCCCCCAGAAGCCTTGTTCATGGCACAGGAAGGAGGTACAGGAGCCTGAAGCTGCACATTATACATTTTATGAACAGCTTCTTTCCCTCTGCCTTCAGATTTCTGAACGGACAATAAACCAGCTCATGAACACTACTTCACAAAAAAATCTGCAGATGTTAGAAATCCAAGGCAAAATACACAAAAACCTGGAAGTTCAGGTCAACAGGCCAGGCAGGATATTGTAATTTATAGTTTCCTTATGTATTGCTGGCACAGAACAACAAATTTCACAACAAATCTCAGTGATGTTAACCCTAATTCTGATTCTGAAATAGTCAGGGCTGTCCAGTTGTAATATTTAAACCTTCAACATTTTTTAAGCCCTCAATAGAAGAGGGAAGGAATGAGTTAAGATGGAGGCTGAATTGGCGATAGCTGTAGGAAGCTCTACAAACCTGTGAGTTGCAGTGAAAGGTAAACCTGTAAAATATACTTTAAATTAAAATCTGGCAGTCAGACAAGAGGCCACAGACCCAGACTAATAAAGGACAAATTTAAGCCTGATACCTGGTAGTTCGTCAAACAGGAGTGATCAACATATACGATGGATAGAATAATGAATGTTAAAAAATGGCATCACTTTAGAACTAATTGAATACTGAATTGAAATACTTTGTCATTTCACTTAGATGAAGTGAATTTGTCTGAAAGACCTTTCTCATCCATAATTATCTATTGAGTGGCGGAATTAGGCATGCATGCAGCTCAGGCATCACTATAACTTATCCTGGCCTAGACCACAGAATAATACAGCACTGGGACAGGCCTTTTGGCCCACTGTGTTGTGCCTAACAAATTAACTTTCTAATCAAATGCCCATTTAAACCAATTTCTTCTGCCTGCACAGTGTCCATGTCCTTCCACCCTCTGCACATTCATGTGCCTATCTAAAGGTCTTCCAAATGATCCCATCATATCTGCATCCACCACAACCCCTGGCAGCATGTTCCAGGCACCAAAAACTTTCTGTGTAAAAATCTTGCTCCACACATCTCCTTTGAGCTTAACACCCTCACTTTCAGTGCATACCCTCTCGTCTTAGACATTTCAAACCTGGGAAAATATACAAGATATCTACTCTATCTATGCCTCTCCAACAGGGGGCAGGGATCCAGAATGTCAGAGAGGATAGCGAGATGAAGAATAAAGGACAGGTGGGGACTACACGGTTCCGGAATATTAAGTGTGTAGTAGGGAAAGGTGAGGCGGAACAAGTGATAAGGAAGACACATGTACAGAGGGATGGTCTGACTGAACATGGAGTTAAATGTGCAGAAAGGATAAGTAAATTTAGGAAGGACAACAAAATTCAAGGGGCGTATAGCCCGATGGGAGTTCGGGGAGCTGGGTTAAGCACAATAGGCAGCGATTTAAACAGAGAGAGGAGAAATGGGCTAAAAATTCTATATCTGAATGCACGAAGTGTCAGAAATAAGGTGGATAAGCTTGAAGCTCAGGTGCGAATGGGTAACTATGATGTTGTTGGGATAACGGAGACATGGCTGCAGGGAGATCAGACCTGGGAAATGAATGTACAAGGGTATACGTGCTATCGTAGGGACAGAAATGTGGGCAGAGGCTGTGGGGTGGCCCTGTTGGTGAGGAATGAGATTCAGTCCTTTGCAAGGGGGGACATAGGATCAGGAGAAGTAGAGTCTGTGTGGATAGAACTGAGGAACAGTAAGGGCAAAAAGACCCTAATGGGTGTTGTCTACAGGCCACAAACAGTAGCATGGATATTGGGTGCAAGTTGAATAGGGAGTTAACATTGGCATGTGGCAAAGGTAATGTCGCAGTAGTTATGGGGGATTTCAACATGCAGGTGAACTGGGAGAATCAGGTTGGTGCTGGACCACAGGATAGGGAGTTTGTAGAGTGCCTACGGGATGCATTCTTGGAACAGCTTGTACGAGAGCCGACCAGGGACAAGGCTATTCTGGATTTAGTGTTGTGTAATGAACAGGATTTGATAAGCGATCTTGAAGTAAAGGAGCCATTAGGAGGTAGTGACCATAATATGATAAGTTTTTATCCGCAATTTGAGAAGGATAAGGGCAGATCGGAGGTGTCAGTGTTGCAGTTGAACAAAGGAGACTATGGAGCCATGAGGGAAGAGCTGGCCAAAGTTAACTGGACAGATATCCTAGCAGAAAAGACAGTGGAACAGCAATGGAAGGTATTCTTGGGAATAATGCACAAGGTGCAAAATCAGTTCATCCCCTGGAGAAGGAAGGATTCAAAGGGGGGAAAGGGGCCACAATGGTTGACAAAGGAAGTCAGAGATTGCATAGCATTAAAAAAAAGGAAGTATGACAGAGCTAAGGTGAGTGGGAGGACAGATGACTGGGAAATTTTTAAGGAACAACAGAACTTAACTAAAAAGGCAATACGGGGAGAAAAAATGAGGTACGAACGCAAGCTAGCCAGGAATATAAAGGAGGATAGCAAAAGCTTTTTTAGGTAAGTGAAGAGAAAGAAGATTGTTAAGAACAATGTTGGGCCCTTGAAGAATGAATTGGGTGAAATTGTTATGGGAAACAGAGAAATGGCAGAAGAATTTAATAAGTACTTTAGATCTGTCTTCACTAGGGAAGACACAAGCAATCTCCCAGATGTATGGATGGGCCAAGGACATAGGGTAACAGAGGAAATGAAACAGATTGTCATTAGGAAGGAAACGGTGATGAGTAGACTGATGGGACTGAAGGCTGACAAATCCCCAGGTCCAGATGGTCTGCATCCTAGTGTACTAAAGGAGGTGGCTCTGGAAATTGCGGATGCATTGGTAATCATTTTCCAATGTTCCTTAGATTCAGGATCAGTTCCTGAGGACTGGAGAATGGCTAATATTATCCCACTTTTTAAGAAAGGAGGGAGGGAGAAAACAGAGAACTATCGTCCTGTCAGCCTAACGTCAGTAGTGGGGAAGATGCTAGAGTCCATTATTAAAGATGAAATAGTGGCATATCTAGATAGCAGTGATAGGATTGGGCCGAGCCAGCATGGATTTACCAAGGGCAAATCATGCTTGACTAATCTATGGGAGTTTTTCGAGGATGTAACCAGGAAGTTAGACAAGGGAGATCCAGTGGATGTAGTGTACCTTGATTTTCAGAAGGCATTTGATAAGGTCCCACATAGGAAATTGGTGGGTAAAATCAGAGCTCATGGCATTGGGGGGAAGATATTGACATGGATAGAAAACTGGTTGGCAGATAGAAAGCAAAGGGAAACGGTGAATGGGTGTTTCTCGGAATGGCAGGTGGTGACTAGTGGGGTGCCACAGGGCTCGGTATTGGGACCACAGCTGTTTACGATTTACATCGATTTAGATGATGGCATTGAGAATAACATCAGCAAGTTTGCTGATGATACTAAGCTGGGTGGCAGGGTGACATGTGATGAGGCTGTTAGAAGAATTCAGGGTGACTTGGATGGGCTGGGTGAGTGGGCAGATACTTGGCAGATGACAGTTAATGTGAATAAGTGTGAGGTTATCCACTTTGGGAGTAAGAACAGGAATGCAGATTATTATCTGAATGGTGTAGAGTTAGGTAAGGGAGAAATACAAAGAGATCTAGGAGTCCTTGTTCACCAGTCACTGAAGGTGAATGAGCAAGTGCAGCAGGCAGTGAAGAAGGCTAATGGAATGTTGGCCTTTATTACAAAGGGAATTGAGTACAAGAGCAAGGAAATCCTCTTGCATTTGTACAGGGCCCTGGTGAGACCACACCTGGAGTATTTTGTACAGTTTTGGTCTCCAGGGTTAAGGAAGGACATCCTGGCTGTACAGGAAGTGCAGCGTAGATTCACAAGGTTAATTCCTGGGATGTCCGGACTGTCTTACGCAGAGAGGTTAGAGAGACTGGGCTTGTACACGCTGGAATTAAGGAGATTGAGAGGGGATCTGATTGCAACATATAAGATTATTAAGGGATTGGACAAGATAGAGGCAGGAAATATGTTCCAGATGCTGGGAGAGTCCAGTACCAGAGGGCATGGTTTGAGAATAAGGGGTAGGTCATTTAGGACAGATTTAAGGAAAAACTTCTTCTCCCAGAGAGTTGTGGGTGTCTGGAATTCACTGCCTCGGAAGGCAGTGGAGGCCAATTCTCTGGATGCTTTCAAGAAGGAGCTAGATAGGTATCTTATGGATAGGGGAATCAAGGGATATGGGGACAAGGCAGGAACCGGGTATTGATAGTAGATGATCAGCCATGATCTCAGAATGGCAATGCAGGCTCGAAGGGCCGAATGGTCTACTTCTGCACCTATTGTCTATTGTCTATAAACCTCTATCAGATCTCCCTTCACCCTCTGCCATTCCAGAGAAAACAGCTCAACCTTATCCAAGCTTTCCTTATAGCACATGTCCACTAATCTGGGCAGCATCCCAGTAAAACTCTGCATCCCCTCCAAAGCTCAATATCTTTCCTAGGAGAGGGCATCCAGAACTGAATGTAGTATTTGAGATATGGCATAACTAGATCTTTATAAAGCTGTAACATAACTTCTCAACTTCTGAACTCAGTTCCTTGGCTAATACAGTCGGCCCTCCTTATCTGCGGGGGCTTGTTTCTGGGTCCCCCCCGCAGATACCAAAAATCGTGGATGCTCAAGTCCCTTATTTAACCTGTCTCAGTGCGGTGGTCTTTAGGACCCAGCGGAACCCCGGATTTTATTTAACCTGTCTCAGTGCAGTGGACATTAGGACCTGGCTCGGCTCTGAATCCGCAGTGTTTCTGTTCACAAAAATAATCACGATCACGATTGAAAATAACGTGGAAGTAATAAAGCGATCAGAAAGAGGTGAAACACCGTAGGTCATTGGAAAAGCGTTAAACTACAGTCGGTCAACAATCAGAACAATTTTAATGGAGCATGTGAAAGGCCATGCCCCGATGAAAGCTACAAGTATTACTAAGCAACGCAGTGGTTTAATTATTGAAATACGTCTGTTTCTTACGTTTTATATGCATAGAAAGGTAAAATATATACTATATACTAAGACAAACGTTTGACTAACTGACGCTAAATAATACTGGATGTACTTGATCCGACTTCAAATCCGACTTAAAGATGGACTCAGGAACGGAACTCCTTCATAACCCGGGGACTGTCTTTACTTTTAAATAACCTCTAGATTACTTATAATACCTAATAACATGTAAATTCTATGTAAATAGTTGTTATACTGCATTGTTTAGGGAATAATGACAAGAAAAAATAGTCTGTATATGCTCAAACAGCGAGAGCTGGAGAGAACTTCCTGGTTTTCCTGATCTGCGGTTGGTTGAATCCGCGCATGCGGAATCTGCGGATAAGGAGGGCCGACTGTAATGGTAAGTAGCCACATGTCTTTTTTACCATCCTGTGTCATTCTAGTTACTTTCAGGGAGCTGTGGACTTTGACCCCAGTTTGCTTTACATATCAACATTGTTAAGTGTCTTGCCATACAAAGTCCATTTAGATTTGATCTCCCAAAGTATTACCCTTCTCATTTGGCCAGATTAAGTTACATCTGCCATTTCTCTGACCATATCTGCAACTGATCTATACCCTGCTGTACTCTTTATAAGTTTCCTGCACTATCCACAACATCACAAATCTTCATATTGTCTGTGAACTTACTAACCCACCCACCTATGTTTTCACCCAGGACATTTATATATATCACAAACAGCAGTGGTCCATTACAGATCCCTACAGAACATCCCTAGTCACAGACTTCCTGCCAGAATAAATTCCATCAACCGCTATACTCTGTCATCTATGGGCAAGCCAAATCTGAATCCAATTGGTGAATTCACCTTGGATACATCTTAATATTCTGGATAAGCACCATAAAAAAAACTCTGTCAAATCCTTTCTAAAATCCATGCACTTAACATCTGCAGCACTAACTTCATCACCTCTCCAAACAGTCGATGAAGTTAGTAAGATATGACTTGCCCTGCACAAAACCATGCTGACAACCCATAACTAGGCCATGGATTTCCAGATGCTTATAAATCTTCTGCAGTAACTTCCCTAACACTATTGTGAGATTTGTTGGTCTAGGTTTTATAGGATTATCCCTAATTCCCTTCTTGAATAATGGAAAAATATTAGTTACTTGCCAGTTTTCTGGGACCTCATTTGTGAGGGCACGAAGATATGAAGGGTCAAGATTCCAGCAATCTCTTTGCTTGTCTCTTACAATAACTTGGCAAATTTCCCATCAGGCCCTAGAGAATTATACACCTTAATGTTCTTTAAGAGACCGAGCACCACTTCCTTCTTTACCTCCAAATCCCCTCACATATTAATATGCTCCACAATGATCTCTCTATCCACCACATCATCCTCTTTGATAAATACCATGCAACAGATGTTCTTGGGCAATGCTCAGTGGAAGGGATCATTTGTAACATTATGGAAATGCAGGGAAGGAAGCATTCAGTTTCATCTCACAGTTAAAAATATTCTGTACAATTCCCAAGAAATCTAAGTGGATTTTTTTAAAGTAAAACTTGCCATGTTCTGGAACTATATTATCCTGGTGCAATCTAACTTCTGCCGTGGGATCTTGCAGACTTTCAACTTTAATGCACCTGGGATTCGTTCAAAATCTGGCCTCATAATTATGGTGAAGAATGCCTGAAACTGCTTTTCTTTGTGAGGAGGTTGCAGTATGGTGGTACACTAAAAAGTCTCACCCTTTGCAACCATTTAGCTGTCTTTGATGTATTAATTTGAATCAAAGCTATCTCCTCTCAAAGCTGTTGAATAAATACACGAAAACATTATTATTAATGCTGACCCTTACAGTATAAGACATGAATGTGCTTTGCAATTTCCTATTCACATCTATTACATTCAGTGGCCACTTTATTAGGTACACCAGCTTGTTAATACACGCAATGAGCCAATCATGTGGCAGCAACTCTATGCATAAAAGCATGCAGGCATGGTCAAGAGGTTTAGATCAAATATTAGAATGTTGCTGGAACTTGATGACCCGGGTTACAGGGAAGGGCTGAGAGGGTTAGGACTTTATTTCCTAGAGTACTGTACAATGAGAGGAGATTTGATAGAAGTAAATAAAATTATGAGTGGTAAATGGAAGTATGCTTTTTCCACTGAGATTTCATGAGACTAGAAATAGAGGTGATAGGTTAAGGATGAAATGTGAAATGTTTAAGGGGAATCCAAAGAGAATCGTTTTCACTCAGAGGTTGGTACAAGTTTGGAACAATCTGCCAGTGGAAATGGTGGATGTGGGTTCAATTTTAACATTTTAGAGAAATTTTGATAAGTGCATGGATGAGAGGGGTATGAAGAACTATTGTATGCGGATCAATGGGACTAGGTAGAATAATATTACAGTAGGGTCAAAATGGGCTGAAAGGCCTCTTTCTGTGCTGCACAGGACATTACAGCACAGTACAGGCCCTTCAGCCCTCCATGTTGTGCCGACCCATTTAATCCTTTTAAAAAAAGTACTAAACCCACACTACCCCATAACCCTCTATTTTTCTTTCATCTATGTGCCTGTCCAAGAGGATCTTAAATACCCCTAATGTTTTAGCCTCCACCACCATCCCTGGCAAGTCATTCCAGGCACTCACAACCCTCTGTGTAAAAAACTTACCCGTGCTATCACCTCTAAACTTCCCTTCCTTAATTTTGTACATATGTCCTCTGGTGTTTGCTATTGGTGCCCTGGGAAACAGGTACTGACTATCCACCCTATCTATGCCTCTCATAGATATGACTCTATATCCATTGATTTAAAATGAATGAACAACCAAGGAGTAATGGCTGGTTACAGAAGAAATCACTGGATTTCTACCTCATGCTCTATGTGGATGTCTTCCTCAAACTTCACTCCTGTACAAGTGACGACTGATGCTTACGCCCTAATCCTAGACTTCCCAAGCAGCTGAGTGCTTTAATTGATTAGTTTGTTAGGATTAGTTCAGTTTCAATACTGATGCTCATGTCCTATAAATTTGGAGATTCAGTCTTTGATCAGGCGCACATAATGTAGATTGATATGTCAATTCACTAATAAGATCAGCTGTACTGGGAGCTGAGATGTGAGACCATTTCAGATGAATATAAATGATTCTAGCATATTATCTTCTAAAAGAATAGGGAGTTCTTTATAGCTTCCTGGCCAATTTCACCTCAATAAATCTTACAAAAATAGTTCTTGTGGTCACTTACCCTTTGTGAGATCTTGCTATGTACAAATCAAATGCTATGTTTTGCAACTCTTATAAGTTAACCCCAGTCAAAACAGCTTCCTTATCTAGAAAGTGCTTTGTGTATCTTTATATAAAGTTCCTGTTCATCTGAACTCTTCTGGTCTGGTGAGCAGAAAGTCAATCTCATTGTTCCTCCACACTCTTGAGTCTGATGCTCAGACTTCAATGCAACTAAACCTTTGTCTGTGTAGTGCTGTTTGTTCCCTCAGAGCTTTGGACAGAGAGAAAAGCTGGGTAGGTTTTTTGCCTTTAACATCGAAAATAGAGCATAGCACATAGAACAATGAATGGTACAGCACAGCACAGGCCTTTTGGTCCACAATGTTGTGACGACCTTTTAACCTGGTCTAAGATCAATCTAACCCATCCCTCCCACATTTTTCAATCATTCACATGCCTGTCTAACAGTCTTGTAAATGTTCCTCATGTATTTACCTCTAGAACCAGCCCTGCAGGCGCATTCCACACATCTACTACCCACCATCCCCCCCCATGCTTTCCTCAAATCACCTTAAATTTATGCCATCTCATATTAATCATTTCCACCCTTGTGAAAATTTTTTTCTAGCTGTCCACTCAATATATGCATCTTAACACCTCTATTAAGTCATCCCTCATCCTCCTTTGCTCCCAAGAGAAAAAGCCCTAGCTTACTTCATCTATCCTCATTGGACATGCTCTCCAATCCAGGCAGCATCCTAGAAAATCTCATTACACCTTCTCTAAAGTTTCTGCATTCTTCCTATAATGAGGCTACCAGTACTGAATACAATACCCAAGTGTGGTCTAACACAGGCTTTATACAGCTACAACATTACCTCTTCATTCTTGAACTCAAATCCTGAATAATGAAGGCCAGCACTCCATATGGCTTCTTAACAACTTGTGTGGCAATTTTGAGGGATTTGAGGACATGGACCCCATAATAGAGATCAGCCTATTTCTTTCTTAAGCTTTATACTATCCAGTTGGATAATAATATAGTTTTTTCTTAGTGCTTTTGGCTAAGTAATAAATCTTTGCTCTGAATATTTATTTGATTGTGAAAATCATAACAACATTATATAGATTTTCATGGTCACATTAAGAACTGACAAAATACCACTGAGCTGAACTCATAAGTGACCTATAAAATTCCATCAGCACAGAATCTGCCTTCCCCACAATCTCACCAACAAAAATAGAAAATTTCTCCAATTGCAGAGTTAAGTTTATAATAATAGCCAGCAATTGTAGATTATCATGTCACGTTAATTACACCACAAAGTGCATTCAATGCTAAAAGTTAAAGTTGCAATGTAAAAGAAAAAATAATCTCTAAAGGGATGATTTTTGTACTAGTGCCAAATTATTTTGAAACTCTAGCCTGATGCAAGTCTATAGGAAATAGTCCTAGGGCGAGCAATCTGGTTAAGTTCTCCACCAGACTGCAGTCCGCACTGCAAAAAAGGTCACAAGGGGAGTAAATAACCATCCTCTGATGTTGGTAACATATGATTGAATGATTTTTCACAGAAGTCAACATGTGGTCCATCTACAATGGAGCTCCACACTTGGTCACTGCCCAAAAAAGAAACATAAGACATTTTGCAGGGAGAATAACAAAAACAAGGCTCTTCGCCAAATATTTGATTTCCATCTACTGCTAAAGAGAGAAAAAGAAAAGCTAGTTCAGATTGCTGTGAAATCTAAAACTGAGGATTTATGCCCTATCCTTACTGACAGGCTTCCAAACCAAGAGTTGAAAATTCACCTGAATATTTCATTGCATTACTCAAAGATGGTTATCTCAAAGCGGTGTGCATCTTAATGACTGGTTCTTAAGTGAAGTTCGTCTGAGAGCACGGGGCAGCAAGGTATCCAACTCATGCAATGCAAGATCCCACAAATAATAGCGAAGCTGATAATCAAATAAGCAATCTTCTTTCTTTGTGCAAAGCATAAAACCTTAACCAGCTCGTCAAAAGAGCTTGTTGGCTCTTCTTTGGACAGTCACAATGTAGCTATATATCAGCAAAACTTCTTAAAGGACCTAAATTTGTTGTCACGTCCAAAAAACAACCCAACTTTTGCTTCCTTTGTGCTCACATTTGTATTTGTTTTTAACCCATGAACTTCTGAATCAGAGGTGAAATTCCATCCTCTTTTGTCTCGGCTTTGAGGATGATTTGCTCCCATTCCAATTCTGTGGAGTTTGGAGGTGGTGACCCAAAGACTGTGCTATAGGAGGGGTGCTACAGGTGCTATAGGAGCTAGCGAATGCTGCTTGCTGGAACAGGTTTGAGTGTAATTTGGGAGGTAATAGGCTCCTTCCACCATCTTCTCTAAGTTTCTGTGTAATCCCTGTAAGGGCATATCTGGAGTTAGGGTATATAGCAAATAATAATTTCTACAGCAACTAACCTTCAGATCTGAATATGGATTGTAGGTTGAATTTAGAATGCAGCTCCGAACAGTAAATTGCAGATCAGCAAACATCAATTTGACTGATACATGTGTGCATGTCCATGAATGCAATCAACACCCATTGCATGAATACAAACTCAGAGACTGCAGTAATTAGCATTTATTTTGGGTGCGTTGGTGGGAAGACCCAGGAATTTGAAAAAATTGCACATAACTCAAATGAAGAATTAAGAGGGCACTATTACTGTAGAAATTGTCCTGTTATCTTTCTTCTTTAACATATAAAATGTGCTCTAATGCTGGGTCAGGAAGTCTCTCTCTTTTTCTGTCTAACTCTGCCTCTGTCTCCCTGTCTGCCTGTTTCTCTGTCTAGTGACTACAAAGACTGCCAACTCGTGTCTCTCTGTCTAGGGACTACAAAGGCTGTCAATTTGTGTGTGTCACAAGTAAAGACTTTAATATCTACCAGCTATATCTCTCTGGTGACTTCATTCACAGTTACAACAATCCCATTGAGGAGACTTGAAATCCCCAAATCTCAGAGAAAATAGTGGAAGGAGCCTGGTAGGAGCTTTCTCTAGTACAGTATTCTTTTCTACTTTGATGAGTCATGAACAAGGGATTCCCATGAGTCAATGGCTTTTCCAGACTTTCAAGAAGATGTTAAGAACATCCTTAATGCTCTGGAATGGGGATTGCAGACATAGATTGGGAAACTGCTTTGTTGAGCACCTTTGCTCTTTCCACAAAAAGCAGGATTTCCCGATGACCACCCATGTTAATTCCAATTCCCATTCCCATTCTGAAAGGTCCTCTTCTGCCACAATGAGGCTAATCTTAGGTTGGAGAAGCAACACCTCATATTCTGTCTGGGTAGGATGGCATGAACATTGATTTCTCCAACTTCTGGTAATTTTCCCACCCTCCCCCTTCCCTTTATTAAATTTCCCTCTCTGACCTTCCTCTTACCTCTTCTCTTCTCCTCACCTGACCTTCATGTCCCCCTGGTGCCCTCTTCTTTCCCTTTCTCCCATGGTCCACCATCCTCTCCTATCAGATTCCTTTTTCTCTAGCCTTTAACTTTACCCACCTATCACTTCCCAGTTTCTTACCTCATTCCCCCCTCCCCCACCCACCTGGTTTCACCTATCACCTTTAAGCTTGTACTCATTGTCCCTCCTCCCACCTTCTTATTCTGGTTTCTCCTCTCTTCTTTTCCAGTCCTGATGAAGGGTCTCAGCCTGAAATATTGACAGTTTATTTCTCTTCTATAAATGCTGGCTAACCTTCTGAGTTCCTCTAGCATTTTGTGTGTTGCTCCTCCCTATTCTGAGGTTTGGTCTGAACAACAACTGAACCACTTGACCATGTCTGCATGGTTTTATGCACTGAGTTGCTGCCACTTGACTGGCTGATTAGATATCTGCATTAATGAGTAGGTGTATAGGAGGTACCTGATAAAATGGCCACTGCCTGTACATTCCATACTCACGTAATGTGAGTTAGGAGTAAACATTTCACCAGCAATTGTGTGGAGTGGGATTTAAACCTTAACTCTCTAATTCAGAACCAAGCGATAATCAACCCAGCCACAGCTGTAATACATTTGGGCAGTCAGACTAGGCAGCTGTGATGAAACTAACAGGGGAATGTTTGGCGCTGAGTGTGTTCCATTCCCAATTATTCAAAAACCTCACCTGGATAAGCAAAAACAATATGAAACTCAAGCAATAAAGTAAGATGATCAGTATGCCAAGTTCTCAGCCCAAAGGACCCAAACAGTTTATTTACTCTGCCCTTACCCAAAGAATTTAACATCTGGCTTGCCCTGATTGATTTTCTTTTTTTTTTTGGAATCTTATTTGACTGTCAACTCTGATTTATTCAGTAAAGGATTAGATTCTCAATTCGTCAGGACACCATTAGATTAGAGCCTCTTATGTGAAATTACCCAAT
This sequence comes from Hemitrygon akajei, assembly GCF_048418815.1. Taxonomy (NCBI): domain Eukaryota; kingdom Metazoa; phylum Chordata; class Chondrichthyes; order Myliobatiformes; family Dasyatidae; genus Hemitrygon; species Hemitrygon akajei. The sequence goes on along the minus strand of NC_133134.1, from coordinate 156,475,364 downwards.
GGCTTTTGAAGGGGCAAGGGATGTTCAGGATGAGTGTCTACACTGTAGCTTCTAGACTGAGCATGTAACATAATTATATCTTGCTACTGTATATAACACACAAAAAGTGTTGGAGCAACTCAGCGTGTCAGGCAGCATCTGAGAAAAGAAATGACATTTCAAGCTGGGACCCTTCATTAGGGCACAATGTCGAACTTGTATTCCTCTCTATAGTTGCTGCCTGATCTGCTGAGTTCCTCCAGCATTTTGGGTGTGTTACTCTGGATTTCCAGCATCTTGAGAATCTCCTGTGTTTATATTTTACTATATAACATATGCAAAGTAAATATACCATATCTTGCTATATAACTCGGCAGATTAATCTATATGTTGCAAATAAAAGTGATATGACTTCTTGTATTTCAATATAAATAGCATTTTGAATCCTGACAGTTTCCTCTTGCCGATTCAGCTGCACCTAGCTCAAGTTACAGTTCCAACCATGGATCTACACAAAAGGTTTCCTTCCTTTCAAACATGGATTTGACATTCAAAAGTTACTGCCAGATTCATGACAATTAGTTTGGGAAGGTTAACAGAGCTTCCCATTAAAGTAACTGTCTAAAACACCAAAAACATTTTGTTACAATGTCTGTTCCACCTTAGCACCATGATTCAAACTTCAAGTTCAAAGTAAGTTTATTACTAAAGCACGTCACTATACTATGTCACTATATACTACCCTGCGATTCATTTTCTTGTAGTCACTCACAGTAGAACAACGGAATGCAATAGCATCTACGAAAACTACACCCAAAGACTTAAGTAACCAATGTACAAAAGGTGACAATCTGTTCAAATATAAAAAAGTAATAATAATATTGAATAAGTAAGTAAATAAATGATACTGAGAACTCAAGTTGCAGAGTCTTTCAAAATGAGTCCATAGGTTGGCATAGATTTATAGAATCATAGAACACCACAGCACAGAAATAGGCCCTTCCACCCATCTGGTCCAGGCCAAATCATTCATCTACCTTATCCCACTGACCTCCACACAGACCATAGTCCTCCATACCCCTCCCATCCAAGTACCTATCCAAATTCCCCTTAAATGTTGAAATCAAACCCGCATCCAGTACTTGTGCTGGCAGTTCACCACCCTCTGAGTGAAGAAGTTCTCCCTCAAATTCACCTTAAACATTTCACATTTCACCCTTAACCCATAGCCACAAGTTGTAATCCAACCAAACCTCTGTGGAAAAATCTTGCTTACATTTACCCTTCCTATACCCTTCATGCTTTTGAATACCTCTATCAAATCTCCCCTCATTTATCTACATTCTAGGGAATATAGTCCAAATCTATTCAACCTTTCCTATAACTCAGGTCCTCACGTCCCAGCAAAGTAATTGTAAATTTTCTCTGCACTCTTTCAGTCATATTTTCTGTCCTGTAGGTACTTGTAGGTGACTAAAACTGCACACAATGCACCAAATTAGGCCTCACCAATGTCTTATACAATTTCTACTTAACACCTCAACTCATGAATACAATACATTGATTTATGAAAGCCAATATGGCAAAACCTTTCCTTATGATCCTTTTTACCTGTGACATCACTTTCAAGGATTATGGATCTGTATTCCCAGATCCCTCTGTTCTACCACAACTCCTCAGTGACCTACTGCTCACCGTATAAGACCTACCCTGGTTGGTAGGTCTCCCAAAGAGCAACGCCTCATACTTGTCTGCATTATATTCCATCTGCCACTTTTCAGTCTATTTTTTCCAGCTGCTCCAGATTCCACTGCAAGCTTTGATAATCTTCACTGTCCACTGCACCCTCAATCTTGGTGCCATCCTTAACTTTGCTGATCCAGTTTACCACATTCTCATCCAGATCATTGATATGGATGACAAACAATAATGGACCCTCCACCGATCCCTATGGCACACCACTCATCACAGGCCTCCAGTTAAAGGCAACCATCTACAGGGTGGACAACCAGTGCAGAAGACAACAAACTGTGCAAAGAAAGAAAAAAATAATAATAAATAATTAGATAAATAAATAAATAAACAATAAATATCAAGAACATGAGATGGAAGAGTCCTTGAAAGTGAGTTCATTGGTTGTGGGAACAGTTTAGTGACAGGGCAAGTGAACTTGAGTAAAGTTATCCCCGCTGGTTCAGGAACCTAATGGTCGAGGGGTGATAATTATTCCTGAACCTGTTGTGGTGTGATTCTGAAGTTTCCTCTAGTTTCTTCCTAATGGCAACAGCGAAAAGAGAGCATGACTGTGTGGTGTGGGTCCCTGATGATGGGTGCGCTTTCCTGCAAGAGCACTCCGTGTAGACGTGCTCAGTGGTGGGTGGGTGGGTGGGCTGCTTATACCCGTGATGAACTAGGCCAGATAAGAGTTAGTGAGCTGGCACTGAGATCAAACAAATCTAATTCTGAGAGAATGCATGGATACGACCTCATGCCTGGGTCCAAACTGCTCAAGCTTCTGCAAAACCGATTACTTTGTTTTTGAACTATTAAATTACAAAGAATTTTCCAAACTTTTGATATTGACTGTGGAGTCGAAGTCAGATGTAAAGATAGTTTAAAAGAAGGCAGAGGGACTTTGATCAGCTGTCCCTGCCCTGGCAAAAAGAATGGATCTGAAAGACTACAAGCTCGCATGGCACTTAATTGCCTGACACAGAATTTAAGGACCAGAACTGAAGGCTGGCTTCAACATTTTCACTATACAATAAAGATACCTGCAAAGGATTTAAGTGTTATGTCTCTTTCTTTATGTTGGAAAATAGAACGGATACTGACCTTCCGGGACCTTTCATATCTGGCAGTGCACAAATTTATGAAAAGTTCCACAATACTGTTAAAAATAATGAATTGATAGCATTGTGCCAAAATTCCACAACTTGAAATAATTGTAGAAACAAAAGGCTTTGGAAAATGGGGCATCCTAGGACACTTAAAGAAATACTTAAACACCTCAAGAGTAATCAGCAGAATAGCAGATTAACGACTCTCAACATGAAAAGACCACAGGCACAATGGGAAGAAAATAGATTTCAACCCCATCAAAAGAAAAAGCATTAGGAATTGGAGACACTGCTGGCAACATAGGGAAATTAATGCTTCACTTATGCATAATACATTTCTTTTTGTCTGAGGTTATAAGTGAGAGCTAGGGAATCTTATATTTTTAAAGTGCCCATCACATTTTTGAGATGTATGAAAATTTCTGATTGCCTATTAATTGCATTTGAAATTTAACTACAGGAAAACTCTGATCTCAAATCTTTGATGCCTTAGGGACTCCAGCGCTGGATTTTTCCTTGGTGTTTACTACCAATGCTGTCTGGTACTTCTATATTAAGTGGGTGGAGAATTGGCAATGTGAATAATTTTCGTTTAATGATGCTAACAAATTACAGAATGAGTTGTGGAAAATGGGATGAGATGATGACCATGAGATGATGACCATAATATGCGATTTCATCCGTTCAGCTGCCCCACTCCCCTCTCCTGGTTTCTGATCATTGACTATTTTCCAGAGCATAAATGGGTGATTGCAGTGGAAGTTAAAATTAGGCCCATTAGGAGATCTTATTGGAGAATGTATTTCATTGTAAGTATACTTGTGGACTATCATCAAGAGTATATGAGAGTAAGGCCCTCACATCAGAATTTCAGAGCACATACTTGGACAAAAAGTTTCACCATTACAATCGTCATTTTATATTTTTGATTCTGTGGTCATCTAGTCAGCAGAGGGTTAACTCTCTAACCAGGAGGGTTATGACTTACAGCAGTAAAGCTGGCAGACATCTGCTCCTTAATGAAAAGCATATGTGGGTTAGTAATACAGACACACACCTGCAGAGCCAGTATCAGACAGTGCAAATAAATTAATAACAACATATAAAAGCTCCTTCATTTTGCTTATAGCTTTAACTAAAAATTAGTAGCAATGCTTGCAGATAAACATAACCATATCTGTAGTAATTTATTAATAACTTCTTCCTTCTGAATTTTTACATTAGTGAAGACTGTTCAACATGCCTCCCTCTCTTTCTCCACAGATCCTGCCTGACTGCTGAGTATTTCTGTTAGTCCTGTACTTCAAAACATTAAACTCATTCAAGAAAAACACCAGAGTTCAGGAATGCAGGTGTATCATAGGCTTTACTTTAAATGAGGTGCACGTATATCACGTGGTAGCGTGATAATGTACGCATTTAACGTATTTATACATATAACCTGTAATTAATTATTTAAATGAACAAGAATATTTAATCAAACTATATATACAAGATTTCTCAGATATTATTAAAATATCAAATACACAACAAATTTCTGTTTTATTTCAGAATTCCAAAATCCACAGTTCTGTTCTTGCTTTTCAATAATGCTTAAACCACGGTCTATCCTGGTTGTACAGTAGGTGACTGCCAATGTTGTTTTTATGAACCCGTTTCAAGAACCGTAGGGGATGACTCAGAGGACTCATTTATTTTTCAGTTTTCTTCATGCTCTCTTTGAGTGAATGGTTCTTCTCTGCTTACAGTCATATAGGAGAGAATTCAGATAGTTTTCAAGCCATTTTATTAAATGAACTGACAGTAGAGGTGTAGTGATTAGAGCAAGCGCAGAAACCATGAACAAATATTTGGGTTTCAAATCCCACCATAGAATTTAAATTTAGCCAAAACATGAATTTGAAAGAAAAGCCTCAGTGATGTTGAACATTATTGTAAAAACCTATCTAATTCATGGGCAGAAATTTGTCTTCAGAAGCTATGGCAGGTGAACAGCATTCAGCCACTTGAAATTGCCCTACTCTTCATCAAGCTCATGGCCATCATGCAATTTTCCCTTAATCTCCATAAATCTGTCAATCCCTGTTTTGAGATCATAAGACTGTAAAACATAGGAGCTGAATTAGGCCGTTTGGTCTATAGAATCTGCTTCACCATTCAATCACGGCTGATTTATTTTCCATCTCACTCCATTCTCATGCCTTTTCCCCGTAACCTTTGACACCCTTACTAATCAAGGACCTATCAGCCTTCACTTTAAAGATACTCAATGACGTAATTTCTTAATCCTATCATAATTCCGAGTACTTTATATCTATTCTCCTCCAGATTTTGTATAGCTCTATCTGCTTACTTACTGCCCAGTACACCACTGGTATTTAGGCAATACTGAAAGTTTTACATCTCTAGCGGTGTTCAGGGCTTCCTTCATCATCACAAACAAGAGAAAATCAGCAGATGCTGGAAATCCGAGCAACACACACAAAATGCTGGAGAAACACAATGGGCCAGGCAGCATTTTGTGTGTGTTGCTCTTCCTTCATCATGCCAGTAGCTTCCTCTCTGTCACAGCTCTATCCATACCCCTCATAATTTTGTATACATCTTCTGTTCATTTTTGAATGAATACAGTAATTAACCTCCACAGTTCGTCAGTGCAGAAAATTCTACAGCTCCACACTTCTCCCCAACTCTGAGTGAAGAAATTTCTTAGTTCTATAAAACCTGCTACTTATTCAGGGGTTGCAGCACCAGATCCCAACTTCTAAATGAAATTAAACATCCTCCTTCCATCTAGCCTCAAAATCCCTGTTATTTCAATCTCTCTTCTATTTATAAACCTGCTATCCGCAGAATAAGACTTGGGTATCTTTACTACACTCTGTCTATGGTAACTATTCGCCGAGGTGTGCTCCTCACTAAAACCCTGGGATGCTGCCTTCAAGTCTGCTGATAGAACAACTCTCATAACAGCCAGGTGAAACCTCATCTCAGACATTAAGAGGACAACTGGCTGCCGGTTACCAGTGGTGTTCCACAGGAGTCAGTGTTGGGCCTGCTTCTTTTTACATTGTAAGTCAACGATTTGGAATATGGAATAGATGGCTTTGTGGCTAAGTTTGCTGATGATACAAAGATAGGTGGAGGGGCCGGTAGTGCTGAGGAAACAAAGAGTCTGCAGAGAGACTTGGATAGATTGGGAGAAAGGGCAAAGAAGTGGCAAATGAAATACAATGTTGAAAAGCGTATGGTCATGCACTTTGGTAGAAGAAATAAATGGGCAGACTATTAATTAAATGGGTAGAGAATTGAAAGTTCTGGGATGCAATGGGACTTGGGAGTTCTCGTGCAGGATACCCTTAAGGTTAACCTCCAGGTTGAATTGGTGGTGAAGAAGGCGAATGCAATGTTGGCATTCATTCCTAGAGGAATAGAATATAAGAGCAGGTTGATGTTGAGGCTCTATAAGGCACTGGTAAGACCTCACTCGGAGTATTGTGTGCAGTTTTGGGCTCCTTACTTAAGAAAGGATGTGCTGACATTGGAGAGGTTTCAGAGAAGTTTCACTAGAATGATTCCGGAAAAGAGAGGGTTAACATATGAGGATCGTTTGACTGCTCTTGGACTGTACTCCTTGGAGTTTAGAAGAATGAGGGGGGACCTCATAGAAACATTTCGAATGTTAAAAGGCATGGACAGAGTGGATGTGGCAAAGCTGTTTCCCATGGTGGAGGAGTCTAGTACGAGAGGACATGACTTGAGGATTGCAGGGCGCTCATTCAGAACAGAGATGCGAAGAAATTTTTTTAGCCAGAGGGTGGTGAACCTGTGGAATTTGTTGCCACGGGTGGCAGTGGAGGCTAAGTCAGTGTGTGTATTTAAGGCAGAGATTGATAGGTATCTGAGTAGTCAGGGCATCAAAGGTTATGGTGAGAAGGTGGGGGAGTGTGACTAAATGGGAGATTGGATCAGCTCATGATAAAATGGTGGAGCAGACTTGATGGGCCAAATGGCCGACTTCTGCTCCTTGGTCTTATGGACAAAGGCCACCTATGCACAAAAAAGATTTAGGAACGCCTGTCTGATAATGGTGCCCAGCATATGTGGTTGGGCATCAAAGGCATTGCTGATGAGGCAAGAAAAAACAGTGACACCTCCTTCCCTGATGCTCTAAGCAACTTTTATACACACTTTGAGGCATGTAACACAAGGCCAGCCATGAAAGCTACTGCTCTCCCAGGTGAGCAGCCACTGTCTGTAACAGTAGGAGACGTGAGAAGGACCCTGCAGAGAGTCAGTCCCTGTAAAGCCGCTGGACTGACTACATTCCAGTTCTCAGGGACTGGGCACACCAGCTCACTGACACCTTCATGGACATCTTCAACACTTCACTCATCCAGGCTGCTGTCCCCACATGCTTCAAATCAGTCACTAATCATCCCTGTACCAAAGAACTTCTACACCTTCAGAACTGAATGACTACCGCTCAGTGGCACTGATGCCAATCATCAGGAAGTGCTTCGAACAGCTGGTGATGGCACTTATCAGAAACTTTATTCCTGCCTCTTTGCACACTCACTGACAGTACCACTCTACGACAGATGCCATATCATCTGTCATGTAGTTGGTCCTGACACACCTTGACAAGTACACTTACTGTTTCTGGATTTCAGTCCTGCATCAAACACTATTATCCCACAGAGCTTGGTAAACAAACTCCTACTCCTTGGTCTAAATATACGCCTGTGCAACTGGGTGTTGGAGCTCCTAACCAACAGACCTCAGGTAGTCATGATGCCCAACCGTTTCTCCGTCCCCATCATCCTCAACACAGTTGAGTACTGAGTCCATTGCTCTCCTCTCTTCTCACACATGACTGCACGGCCAAACACCTGAGTAATCACATTGTCAAGCTCACTGATGACAGGACAGTAGTGAGGCTCATCACTAACAATGACCAGACAACCTGCAGAGAGGAGATGAAAGAGCTCGAGGCCTGGTGTCAGACAAATAACCTCTTCACCCTCAGTGATTGCAGAGTCTAACATGCAAACACTAAACAAAATGTTGAAGCAGTTACAATCATGTTCTGCTGAAAGTGCTGGGTAGATGATCCACCTTGACTTCCTCTTTAGAGAAAAGCAGCCAAGTTGATTCACTTCACGTGGTATCAAGAAATGGCTGAGAAATCTAGATTAGTGAAGGCCATAGGACTAATGTCCCAGAAGCAGTTGCATCTTTGGCCAAGCTGTTTCTGTATGATATGGTATAATACAGCGTTTTCCAAGGTGTCCACTGTTTATAAAAAATAAGACCTTCACGTGAGATGGTGATGAGTAGATTTACAGGAGTGAGATAGATCAGCTGGTTGAGAGGTGTCACAAGAACAACATTACACTCAATGTCAGAAAGACCAACAAATTGATTGAGAAACTCAGGAAGAGGAAATTAGGAGAACACCTAGTGGTTTTCTTTGAGGGATCAGCAGTGGGAAATTTAAATATATACGGGATAGTTTTTCCACACAGAGTGGTAGGTAGGGAGAATGGGCTTCTGGAGAGAGTAGATGTAACAGTGACCTTCAGAAGGTCATTAGGTAGATACGTGAAGATGCAGGATATAGATCATGGACAAGCATAATAGGATTAGTGAGAGTCAGAGTGATTTTCACACAGTTCCAGAGGGTCTGATCTTGTTTTGTACTGTTCTATGTTCTAGCCGAAAGATAACTGAAATATGTACAACTATTACAAATTCTATTGGCAAAAAATGTAACTGAGGAAACAGGAAACTATGAAAATAATGAAGTAATAAAGAGAACACAAAATATGGATATGAGAAAAATAATTGAAGACAAAAAAGGGAGCAATTCATCCTTCTGCATACACCATCTCTATTTATGCCCTGTGCTCATCTTATGAAACTTAGTGTCATTGATTCAGCGGAGATGAGTTTTGAAAGAGGTGTTTCACACATTGGATTGAATACGACATTCACATCCCAGGAATCCTACCCAAAGTGCAGTAAAACAAATGTTTCTCAATCTAAGTTCAACTTAATGTCGGAAACCAAACAATTCCAAATTGGGTGAATGCCTTTATCCCATGAAAAAAAAGATTCGGATTCAAAGCCCCAAAATTTGAATTCCCCAGTAGTCCAAAACTTTCCATGAGACTATAAAGCATAGGAGCAGAACTAGGTTTTTTGGCCCATTGAGTCTGTTCCACCATTCCGTCATGGCTAATTTATTTTCCCTCTCAAACCCATTCTCCTGTCTTCTCCCTGTAGCCTTTGACACCCTTACTATTAAGAACCTAACATCCACTGCTTTGGATATCCCCAATGACTTGATCTCCACAGCCATCTTTGGCAATGAATTCTACAATTCACTATCCTGCAGCATAAGAAACTCCTCCCCATTTCAGTTCTGGAGGGACATCTTTGTATTCTGGGCTGATCCTAGAATCCCCCACTATTGGAAATATCTTCTCCATGTCCACTCTATCTAGGCCTTTCAATATTCGTTAAGTTTCAATGAGACTCCACCTCATTCTTCTAAACCGCAGTGAGTACAATGCCCCCAGAATTCAAATGGTCCCCAAACATTAACTCTTTCATTACCTGGATCATTCTCATGAACCTCCTCTGGACCCTCTCTAATGCTATTACTCCTTTTCTCAGATAAGTGGCCTAAAACTGCTCACAATGCTCCAGTCATGGCCTGACCAGTGCCTTATAAAGCCTCAGCATTACCTCCTTATTCCTCTAGAAAAGAATGTTAACATTGCTTTTGACTTCTTTGCTACCTACTCTACCTGCAGGATAATCGGTATCTGTAGTTACCTTCCAAACTGAAGAGCAATTAAAAGTTTGCACTGTTTCAAAGGAAGAGGACTTCATCTTTCACTTATATAGGAAGACACATATCCCATTCATTCATCTTCGAAGATGAACCGATGGCCAGAACAATAAAGACCTCCATCCAATGCACATTTCATTCTCCAAAGGCTGCTGTCAGATGATGTCAAGGTTAATCATTATGAAGAGCTGAGGAAGCAAATAAAAAATAGACTTGCTCATACCAAAATAAAATCAAGAATATTTGCACTACACATGTGATTCTAGTTCATATTTTTCTTAATATACGATTACGAAGTTGGAAGGGAATGAAGAATTTGTAGCTTGAAGCTATATTTCTTATAACAAAAATTATGTGACTTGGCATTCCTCATGTTATTAATGAAGTCAGCAGCATGCATCCAACAGAATGTGTATGCATTTGTTTCACCTCTTATACAGCAGCTTTCAAATAAAAATATGACACCACTTGAGATATTGAAGACATGCCAACAGCTTTGATAGATTTGATTGTTTTATGTAGTGACTGAGGATCTCATTTCCTGAAACAGTCCACATCCCCACTGCCAGATCTAAATGGGAACCCTTTAGAATTTCATCCACATACTGTTTACAGCCAATACACTGTCCTGGATGGATGGGCTGGGTCAAAAAATGGCAAGGTCCTCAGCTTGGTCAGAGACTTATCAACATCCCAAAGCATGTGGAAGCATTTTAGAAATGATAAATGATTGCAATCTGCAATGTGTCTTGGGGGCCTTTAACCCACAAAATCTCTAAAGCAAACAAGTGCTAAGGGATGCAAGCTGAAACAATTCACATCCCTTTGTTCAGAATACATGTTGCATGTGTTTCACTCCTGGAGGCTGTTTGTTGTACTTGGTGGAATTGATGGAACCACACAGAGTCTGACAAAACCCATGTTTCTTTCAGTGCCAATATTACAACATAGATCCCTGGACCTATCACTAAAGGTTACAACTAAAGAGAGATCAGTACTGAATGTGATAGGATGAAGTATTAAAAACAGGGACAAAGTATTAAAAACAGTACTGTCTATCTTCCTCTCACATCGCATTGGTTAACTAATTGGCCACTGTAAACAGCTGCTGGTGCAGAGATGACTGGAAGAACCTCAGAATCAGAATCAGGTTTATTATCACTGGCATGTGTTGTGAAATTTGTTAACTTAGCAGCAGCAGTTCAATGCAATATATAATAGAGATGAAGAAGGAAAACTCATAATAATACTAAATAAATAAGTAAATCAATTACACTATATATATATTGAATAGATAAAAACCATGCAAAAAACAGGAATTATATACAAACTTGTATATTAAAAACATGAAGTAGTGTTCACAGGTACAATGTCCATTTAGGAATTGGATGGCAGAGGGAAAGAAGCTGTTCCTGAATCACTGAGTGTGTGCCTTCAGGCTTCTGTACCTCCTGCCTGATGGTAACACTGAGAAAAGGGCATGCCCTGGGTGCTGGAGGTCCTTAATAATGGACGCTGCCTTTCTGAGACACCATTTCTCGAAGATGCCCTGGATACTTTGTAGGCTAGTACCCAAGATGGAGCAGACTAAAATTACAACCCTCTGCAGCTTCTTTCAGTCCTGTGCAGTACTCCCCCCACCATACCAGACAGTGATGCAGCCTGTCAGAATGCTTTCCACCGTACATCTATAGAAGTTTTTGAGAGTATTTGTTGACATACCAAATCTCTTCAAGCTCCTAGTATAGCCAGTGTCTTTTCTTCTTTATAGCTGCATTGATATGTTGGGACCAGGTTAGGTCTGCAGAGATCTTGACATCCGGGAACTTGAAGCTGCTCACTCTCTCCACTTCTGATCCCTCTATGAGGATTGGTATGTGTTCCTTCATCTTACCCTTCCTGAAGTCCACAATCAGCTCTTTCATCTTACTGATGTTGAGTGCAAGGTTGTTGCTGTAACACCACTCCACCCTAGTTGGCACATCTCACTCCTGTATGCCCTCTCGTCACCACCTGAGATTCTACCAACAATGGTTGTATCATCAGCAAATTTATAGGTGGTATTTGAGCTATGCCTAGGCACACAATCATGGGTACAGAGAGAGTAGAGAAGTACACCAGTGCTGATTGTCAGTGAGGAGGAGATATCATCACCAATCCGCACAGATTGTGGTCGTCTGGTTAGGAAGTCGAGGATCCAATTGCAGAGCAAGATACAGAGCAAGATACAGAGCCCGGGTTCTGTAACTTCTCAATCATGATTGTGGGAATGATGGTATTAAATGTTGAGCTATAGTCGATGACATCCTGACATAGGTGTTTGTGCTGTCTAGGTGGTCTAAAGCCGAGTGAAGAGCCATTGAGATTGCATCTGCCATTGACCAATTGTGGCGATAGGCAAACTGCAATGGGTCCAGGTCCTTGCTGAGGTAGTTCAGTCTAGTCATGACCAACCTCTCAAAGCGGCCTGCTGGATCCCCTGCAGTTTGCCTACCGGGCAAATAGGTCAGTAGACGATGCAGTCAACCTGGGACTGCACTATATCCTGCAACATCTGGATCGTCCTGGGACCTATGCTCGGATGCTGTTTGTGGATTTCAGTTTGGCGTTTAACACCATCGTCCCTCATACCCTCTGCTCCAAATTGTCTCACCTTACTGTGCCACCTGACCTCTGCGATTGAATTTACAGCTTCCTGACCAACAGAAGTCAGCAGGTAAGGATGGGACAGGTCACCTTGGATATTCAAATCACCAACATCGGCGCCCCCCAGGGGTGTGTCCTCTCTCCACTGCTGTTCTCCCTCTACACCAATGACTGCACCTCCTCCAACCCCTATGTGAAGCTTTTGAAGTTTGCAGACGACACTACCGTCATCGGACTCATCCAGAATAGTGATGAGTCTGCATATCGACAGCAGGTGGACCAACTGGCGCTCTGGTGCAGTCGGAACAATCTGGAGCTGAACACGCTCAAGACAAAGGAGATGATAGTGGATTTCAGGAGACATCCCCCCGCTATGTCTCCCCTCACAGTCCTCAGCAGCCCTGTGTCCACCGTGGAGAACTTCAGGTTCCTGGGAACCACCATCTCTCAGGATCTGAAGTGGAAGCAGAACATCAGCTCCATCCTGAAGAAGGCCCAGCAGCAGATGTATTTCCTGTGGCTCTTGAGGAAATACGGTCTGCCTGAGGAATTGCTGCTGCAGTTCTACACTGCAGTCATTGAGTCTGTCCTGTGCACCTCCATCATTGTGTGGTTTGAAGCCGCCACCAAGCAGGATAGAACCAGGCTACAGCGCACAGTGAGGACTGCCGAGCGCATCATTGGAGCCTCCCTGCCCTCTATTGTGGACCTGTACTCTTCCAGGTTGAAGAAGAGGGCGGGGAACATCATAAAGGACTCCTCCCATCCTGCGCACGGACTGTTTGATCTGCTTCCGTCTGGTAGGCGCTTCAGATCCCTCCAGACTAAGACTAATAGGCACTGGAGAAGTTTTTTCCCTACTGCGGTCACTTTGCTGAACAGTTAACTGCCAGTTAACTGTCGGCTAACTATTACTTGGATTGCACTACCTGTATGTATAATCTATATTTTCATTTATATTTATCATTATTATTGTTATGAGCAGAGAGACAACATCTGCCAGAAGTAAATTCCTTGTATGTGCATAGGTACTTGGCGATTAAAGTCTGATTCTGATTCTGATTTCATCACTGTCAACACGTACAAACAAGCTGGATGAACTCAGCAGGTCGGGCAGCATCTGTTGAAACAAGCAGTCAACGTTTCGGGCCAAGACATTGACTGCTCATTTCAACGGATGCTGCCCGACCTGCTGAGTTCATCCAGCTTATTTCTACATGTTGATCTGACCACAGCATCTGCAGTGTACTTTGTGTTTATTTCATCACTGTCGATGTGAATGCTACCGGGCGATAGTCATTAAGGCAACTCACGTTACTCTTCTTGGGCACTGGTATAATTGTTGCCAATCTTTTGTGGGGGAGGTGAAGGGAGTAGAAAATGACAGTATTTTTATTTGGTTAGAGATACAGTGCAGAACAGGCCCTTCCAGCCCAATGAGCCACACAGCCCAGCAGCCTGATTGCAGGACAATTTACAATGACCAATTAACCTACTCATTATACCAGTCTTCATAGAGGGATCAGAAGTGGAGAGAGTGAGCAATTTCAAGTTCCTGGGTGTCAATATCTCTGCGGACCTAACCTGGTCCCAACATATCAATGCAGCTATAAAGAAGGAAAGACAGCGGCTATATTTCATCTGGATTTTGAGAAGATTGGAGTGTCTCCTAAAGCACTCGCAAATTTCTGCTGATATGCCGTGGAGAGCATTCTGACTGGCTGCTTAACCATCTGAAAGGGGGGCTGGGTGGTGGTTACTGCACAGGATCGTAGTAAGTTGCAGAGAGTTATACAATTAATCAGCTACATCATGGGCACTAGCCACATCATGGGCACTAGCCACCATAGTATCCAAGATATCTTCAAGGAGCAATGCCTCAGAAAGGCAGTGTCCATCATTAAGGACCCCTATCACCCAGGACATGTCCTCTTCTCATTGTTACCATCAGGAAGGAGGCACGGGAGCTTGAAGGCATGCACACAATGATACAGGAACAGTTTCTTCCCCTCTGCCATCCAATTTCTAAATGGTCATTGAACCCATCAACATTACCTCACTACTTTTTTTATTTCTGCTTTTGCACTTCTTATTTAGTTTAATTTATATGCACACAAATACATATAGTATATATACTTACTGTAATTCACATATTTTAAATTTTGTCATGTACACAATGTCTGCTGTCGCTAAGTTAACCAAGTCACAACATTCGCTGGTGATACTGAACCGAATTCTGATTTTGATTCTGTTACTAACCGGAGCATCTTTGGAATGAGAGAGAAAACTGGAGCACCTGGAAGAAAGCCATGCACTCACGGATAGGATGTATAAACTTCTTATAGACGGCGTCATAATTGATCTCCAAACTCCGACATGCCAAGCTGTAATAGGGTCGCATTGACTGCTATGCTACTGTGGTTCCCATGGTTACTGTAGGATTAGTATTAATGAGTGTTTGACGCTTTCACTGAATAGAACGATGAGTACACACCCATTAACCAGTACGAAGAAGTCTCCCTGCAAGTGGCTGTACATGTTGATTGTGTGATAAGGAAGACATTTAGCACACATTTTTTATTGGTCAAGACAAGGATCAGGAAGTTATGTGCCAGATTTATAAAATTCTGGTTAAACTGCATCTGCAGTATTGCTTTCATTTCTGTTTCATCCTATTATAGGAAGGATGCAAATGCTTTAGAGAGGGTGCAGAAGAGGTTTAGCTGGATATTCCCTGGACAATGAACATGTTCTATGAGGAGACATTGAACAAACTTGTTTTCTCTGGAATGGCGAAGACTGAGGGAGTCTGATGGAAGTTTTTAAGAGGATAAGAGGCATAGACAGAGCAGAGATCTGGTATTTTTTCCCATGGTTGAAATGTCTCACACAAGAGAGCATGCATTTATGGTAAGAAGGGCTGAAATTGACGGAGATGTGCAGGGCAATTTTTTTTATACACAGAGAGTGCTGGGTGACTGGAATGCTCTGTCAGGGCTGGTAGTGGAGGCATATATGACAGAGATATTTGGAAGATTCTTAGATGGGCAGATAAATGTGCAGAGAATGGATAGATAAGGGAATTGTGTTGGCAGAAGAGATTAGTTAGTTAGATGTTTATTTTCTAGATTAATTAGTTCAGCATAACATCATTGGTCCAACAGACCTGTTCCTGCGGTGCCCACATATATATTCGATATTCGATGTTCTAAGAAAGAAAGTTGCTTAGCAGGCAGACACAATGTGGACATAAAGTTGGGTTCCCTGTAACCATACACCTTACTTTAAGTTAAATCTCAATGGACATTAAACCCACTACTTTTTTATTTCTGTTATTGCACTACTTATTTAATTTAATGATTTTATATATATACTGTATATATTTACTGTAATTCAGTTTTTTCTCTATTATTATTGTGTATTGCATTGTATTACTGCTACAAAGTCAACAAGTTTCACAACATATGCTGGTGATATTAAAACTGATTTTGATTCTGAAATGTCAAACTCAGATTCACAGCGGCTTATTTGAATACAGACACGAATGACTGCAGATGCTGATAGTTTAACAGCACACAAAAAAATCATTAAGGGAACTTACTGGGGTCAGGCAGCATCTACAGAAGAAGGTAGATAGTTAACATTTCAAGTCGAGACCCTTCATTTAGACACAGATCTGAAGCCAGATGAAAGTTCTTGACGAGAAATGTTGACTGTCAATTTTCCTTTTTAGATGATGCCTGACCTGCTGAGTTCCTCCATTTTTTTGTGCATTACTCTTCAAATGCAGATCTGAAATAAAAGGGAAAGTTGTGTACAATCTATAGTGAAGGTCACTAAGAATCGGAGCCCTGATTCGGACAAATTAATTTTGTTCATTTACAATAGGCAAACACTATTTCAACAACCTCAAATTCAAATGGTTTTAATATTTACTTTTTACTATTTTATTTTTTTTGTACAGAGGTAGTGAGGAAGATTAAAAGAGAACGCCAAGGCATAGCCTTGAAATAAGGAATAGTCATGTAAAATATTCATTAAACATGAAGAAATGTCTGAATAATGGAATGTATTAAATAAACTGACTGGCTTCCATAATCTTTCCAGGTTATAAGGAATGGTTCATACTTCTCTGACTGAACACCACCAGAGAATGAGATAAAAAATATTTAATTCATGGTTGTTTTGTGAGGGTATTTGATAATGATTGATATAATTATGTTGTGACAATCATAAACATTTCAATTCTGGTGACTCCAATAGACTTTTTGAGTTGATTTCCAATCATATACACAGAGTTAGGGCATCTGATTCCCCAAAATTGAAAGAGGCAATCCAAATCATTACAATCTCATGGGACAGCCTTATTATGACCATGGTCAAGCAACATGAGATCCTGAAGATACAATAAGTATAGACTATATTGCATGAATGATCTTATTTAATTGAGTTTTAATCATGTGTATCAATTATGAAGTGCTGGTTTTACTGTTGTAATTTTCAGAGACAAAAGTGCCAATTTTCCAATCATCGATTCTTTTGGGTGATAAAGAGGAAGGATTTTTTTTACTAGAAATATGAAATAAAAGTCCTTGATATTGCTATTCTTTTAGCCCCAAGCAGGGTGATTTCTTCAGAAGTGCATAGACAATGCTAAGTTATCTGCAGGAGAGAATGTTTTGCATAAATCACATTTGAACATCTGGGCTAGGATGAGAGATCTAGCCCATCTCTGCGACATGCTCTTTTGATTCTTGTGTAATTTGACAGATAATGAGAAGCATGCATTCAACACTGTCATCCAAAACAGCAATATAAAACCCAAAGGACACAAAATAATAATTTAAAACAAGATGCATTTGGAAATACATTAGCCAAATAACAGTCCTGTCTACTGAACAAATAAAATATATTCAATGGCAAGTCTTCCAGTACTAGCTAAAATAAAATTTCTATTACACTAAAAGGGCAATTTATTAGGTACACCTGTACACCCGTTCATTATCTAATCACCCAATTGTGTGACAGCAACTCAATGCAAAAAAACACGCATTCATGGTCAAGATGTTCATCTGTTGTTCAGACCAAGCACCAGAACGGGGAAGAAATGTGATCTAAGTGAATCTGACTATGGAATGATAGTTGGTGCCAGATGGGGTGGTTTGAGTATCTCAGAAACTGATGATCTGGGATTTTCACACACAGCAGTCTCTAGAGTTTACAAAGAATGCTGTGGAAAGCAAAAAAAAAAATCCAGTGAGTAGCAGCAGTGGGTGAAAATGCCTTGTTAATGAGAGAGGTCAGAGGAGAATAGCCAAAGTGGTTCAGGCTGACAGGAAGGGGGCATTAACTCAAATCAACACATATTACAAAAGTGGTGTGCAGAAAAGCATCAGACATTGAAGTGGATGGGCTACCGCAGCAGAAGACCACAAATATACTGTATACTCATTGAGTATATGTTCCCCACTGACTGTATGTACCAGAGGTACCTAATAAAGTAGTCACTGAGTGTATTTCTACTGGTGTTGCAGTTCCTACATCAGTCAGCATCTATAAAGACTCAGGCCTCAATTTGATCGCAGAATGGGTGTGGGGTTGTTGAGACTGTTGGCAGTTTGCCCGAACTCAGTGGCCAGGAATATTTAGTCATTACCACATTCTCAAGGCAACTGGGGATGGAAGTAAAGGCCAATCTTTCCAGTGACACCTGCAAGATTCGGAAATAAAAAAGTATTTTTATATAATTTAGTAGTTCTTTGTCTCTTTATTTGAAGAGTTCTTTCAGAAATAAAAAAAAGCTTGCTTTTTTTAAATATTCAATCTAGAATTCTCCAGGCAGTAAATCTATTGAAATTCCAAAGCAATTATTTTCCAGTCGCAACCTTGGTTGGATATGACTATCCATTTTAATCTGCTACAAATCAAGCTAATGAATGGATTTTACAGCATGGAAGTAAACCCCCATGGCTCTTGTAAGTAGGTCTAACATTATTTGTGCCAATAAAAAGGAGAAAAGAATGTAAAACAAAAAAGTAAATCTCAGAGAGGTTATAAAAATAGACAAGCTAAACCTATTTCTGAAGAGGTATTAGCCAAATTGGTACCGGTGCCTCAGGGGTAAAAGAGAGAAAACATCCCAGGATGTTAAGTGTCTACCAAAAGTCAATCGCTTTCAGGCAGCAACATGAGAAATGAAAGGTGGGCAGGGACTGCTGTGCCGAAAGTTACTAGTACAGTGAAAATGGCCTACTGTCTAAATGGAGGTCGCAGACAAAGGAGAAAAGGGAAAGTGTTAGATTGTAATTCCTTTTTTTAATCAAATAGTATGTCAGTGTTTAAAATAGCAACCACCTTTCATGAGAATAATGGTTTCAAAATTAAGTGTTTAATGGTATGAAGAATTTGCTTTTCTCATGTATATGCTCTGTTTCTCAGCAACTTCTTAAAATATACTGTTTATTTATTTAGCAATACAACACAGTAACAGGCCCTTCCAGCCCAAATACACCCGTGTGACTAATTAACCTACTAACGCAAACATCTTTGGAATGCGGGAAGAAACCAGAGTACCCTTGGCACCCACATGTCCATAGGGAGAACATACAGGGTCTTGCAGACAACTCTATCACACAGAAAATCACAAGTCAAAGCTCATTATCAAAGTACATATATATCACCATATACTATATTGAGATTCATTTTCTTGCAGCCATTTACAGGCAAATAAAGAAATACAATAGGATTTACAGAAAAACTGTACATAAACAAAGACTGACAAAGAAACAATGTGCAAAAGAGAAAGAACTTGCTTTTGTTACTTGCCCACAGGAAAAGTTCAAGTTGGGGCAAGGTCATGGGGAGCTATCCACCACAATAGTCATCCAAAAATATTTGCGTAAGTGGGTTGACAGATGTGACCACTCATATTTGCCCTGGAAATCACCTCAGTAGATCACCTTAAACCGGCCCACCAAAGCTTGGAGTGTTCCTCTGCCATGCCTCTGGAGACACAACATGGCCATGAGTATGTTAATGCACCTCTGGACGAGCCAGAGGCAGCTGCGGTTCCTCCAAGCTTGGAACACAGGACCCGAGCCAAGCGTCTCCCGGCCTGGTACAGAGGGAGTGCAGTACTGTGCAGAAGCAGTTTTAAGTAAGTGCCATGCTATCTGAGGGAAAGGTATGCAAAGCTCAGTACTGAGGGTAGGCTGCACAGTACAGAAGGAGGGACTGAGGGAAGTTGTTGAAAAATTGACACGCTCTTGGAGGAGTAGTGTGGTACCGTGGAAGGGGGATGATGAGGTTGAACCGCACTGTCAGAGAGGCAGGGTTCTGGCTACTGTGTGTCACAGTTTAGTTAGTCTCCACATTTGGAAGTTCAATTGGGATACGTTTGTAAATCAGTAGTGGCCAGCACCCTCAGTAGTCTAAGGAGACCAGCAATACCTGTGGTCAGTTATTGACGTCACCTTGCCCCGTGGATGGGGTGCAATAGGTTGGAGAGTCCTGGGATTGGAGATCTATGCAGCTAGGAGACACAATGGCCCAGTGAACACCCAGGTTGGTGAGCCCAGGGTGGGCAAGGCCCATCTATGCCCAGAGGTTAAATTCACGATTGGTGAGTCCTGGCGTCAATCCCCAGAGATCGGTAAAATCCAGAGTTCAAAGCCAGAGATTGAAGTCCAAGGATCAGCAAGTCCAGAGGTCATAGTGTGAAGGTCAAAGACCATAATTAGCAAGTCCAGAGGTCAAAGACCATAGTCGGTGAGTCCAGAGATTGAGGTCTAAAGGTCAACACCCCTAGATTGGTGTTCTGGAGGTTGGTGATTTGTGAGCCTGCTAGCCCAGGTCAGGAACTGGGCACTGGAGGCCTGCCTGTATGTATGAGTGAGTGAATAGGAGGGAAAGGGGCTTGCTTTGTTGTTGTTGATTTGTTTTGTTGTTGTTATTTGTCCATTCTCCTCTGCCCACTGTCATTGACAACACTTCTTCGCCCAAAGAACTTCCACTCGCTGGCTGCTTCATTTTGCTGTTCAGACCATTCTTTGTAAATTCTAAAGGCTGTTGTGCATGAAAACCCCAGGAGATCCGCAGTTTCTGAGATACTCGAACCACAGCATCTGACACCAACAATTATTCTAGAATGAAAATCACTTAGGTCACATTTCTTCCCCATTTTGTTGCTTGGTCTACATGCTTTTATGCATTGAGTGGCTGACTAGATATTTGCTTTAACGAGCAGGTGGACGAGTGTACCTAATAAACGGACCACTGAGTGTAGATTCATGCATCGTCCTCTCAGAACAATCGTCAAGTTTTGACTCCTACAATCCATTCACCTGACTTGGTAATAGACTCCTGGAACCGCTTCAGATAGAGCCTGACTTAGCAGATTAAGACATAAGAAAAAAAGACGCCAGATCAACATTGTGTGTACAAGAGAATGAGAAGGTTAAAGCAGATTTTCTAGATTTCTGGAAGTAAGGAAATAAATAGCAAAAGATTGTTTTTACTGGCTTGTAAATAAGTAATGAGAGGACATAAGGTTACAGGTCATTGATAGAGGAACAACAAGAAAAGTTTATTAAATAATGAATTATTAGAACCAGGAATGTTTTACCACAAGTGCCTATGGAGGCAGAGACAACAACATAACTCAAAAATGCAAGCATTTGAAAAGGAAGAATTAGCTTATGAAATCCCTTGCTTTGTAAACAGAGGCACGGAGTAAGAGAGCCAGGAAATAATGATTAATCTATATGAAACATTACTTCTCCCTGATTTGGAATATTTCAGCCAAGTCAGGGCACCATGCTTTAGGAGGAAGTAAAAATGTGGATCATGAACACAAGAGATCCTTCAAAAATCCAGAGGCAACTCACACAAATTGATGGAGGAACTCAGACAAGATCAAATTTCAAAATTCAAAGTAAATTTCTGTATTGCATTGTCTTTGCATTGCATTGACTGTGATGGCTTTTTGCTGCTACTGCTTTCTGCTCTGCCTCTGGACCCAATGTAGGTTGACTTCCTGTATTACACCAACTCCTCCAAGATCAGTGCAGCACTCCCACTGGCATCCAGAACACTCGACCCCGCGGTGACCCTGAGAGACATCCTGTCAGAGGCAGAGATTCCGTTCAGAGTGAAGAGAACAGCGACGGCCACCCTCTGCGGGCCGCCACCACTCGTTGGAGAAATCTCGGCGCAGCGGAGGGAATTGCCCCAAATTCTCAACCCGTCAGTCAGTTGTGGGTGTCTGGAATGCACTGTCTCAGAAGGCAGTGGAGGCCAATTCTCTGGATGCTTTCAAGAAAGAGCTAGATAGGTATCTTATGGATAGGGGAATCAAGGGATACGGCGACAAGGCAGGAACAGGGTATTGATAGTAGATGATCAGCCATGATCTCAGAATGGCGGTGCAGGCTCGAAGGGCCGAATGATCTACTTCTGCACCTATTGTCTATAGTCTAAATTTATTATCAAAGTACATATATGTCAACATATACAACTGTGAGATTCATTTTCCTGCAGGCATATACATTAAATCTAATAATAGAATAATAACCATAGCAGAAACAATGAAAGAGCACACCAACCTGGGCATTCAACCAGAGGGCAAAAGACAACAAAATGCAGATACAAAAAGGAAGAAATAATAATAATAAAGAAATAAGCAATAGATATCAAGAACATGAGATGAAGAATCCTTGAAAGAGATTCCATAGAATGTGGGAACACTTCAATGATAGGGCAAGTGAAGTTGAGTGAACCCTTTGATTCAAGAGCCTGATGGTTGAGGGTCACAGGCAATTTATAATGACCAATAAATCTACTAACCAGTACCTCTTTGGACTGTGGGAGGAAACTGAAGCACCTGGAGAAAACCCATGTATTGCATGAGAAGGACAGAAAGACTCCTTATAGATGATATCTGATTTGAACTCTGAACTCTGATGCCTTAAGCTGTAATAGTGTCACACTGCATGTGAATAGACAATCTGGAGTACAAAGGCGAATATTCCAGCTGTGCTCAAAGACTCCTTGAAGAAATTTATCATTCCCAATGATTTCAGGAGACCGCTAACACAGGATAACTCAAAGTGGAGAAGAAATATTCAGGGTAGTATTGAGAACCTTGTAATGCAATCCAAAAAGAGCACAGCCTTACAACCTACCCACTAGCCAACTGTCAGGCATCTCCTTCTTTACTTATGTGTCATGGTCCTGATCGTTAATTCCCTATCTTTCTCCTTACTTCCTTTGATTGTGCCAAAGTTTCAACTGCTAATTTCCCATTTGCTTCTAATTCTCTTTGATGACGGCACACCTGGTTTCCATCAAGACCTGCAGCATAAGAACCCTGGTGTTACAACCACTAGTCGCCAGATCATTGGTTTTGCCTGTGTGGTGATTAACGTTTCCCGGCCGCTTAGGACCGTGTGTTCTAAGTTTTGCTCCAGTTTCAAGGTTTACCTATGAGGCTCTGTGTCAAGATCCCTCCTGTTTGCTGTTCAACGTTTATGTCCGCATAAGCATCCTAACTCAATCTCTATGCCTATGTCCTGCACTTGGGTTCGCTTCTTTCGCTCATTGCAACATTATGAAAGACTCTGTGCTTCCTACATTAGCTTCAAAACACACAAATACAAGGAAGCCATCTACAATTCTAAGGAACTATGAGGGGGAAGAAAATGACGGAAAAGAAGGAAAGGAAAAGAAGAGGGACAGAGCGAGAATGAGAAGGATATGGAAAGGATAAGAAGGAAAAGGAGAAGGATAATAAGAGGAAGAAGAAAAAGGAGGAGATGGAGGAGGAGGAGATGAGGCAAAAGGAGAAGAAGATGGAGAAGGAAAAGAAGAAAGAGGAGAAGGAAGAGGAGAGGAAGAAGGAAGAGGAGAGGAAGAAGAAGGATAAGGAGAGAAGGAAATGGAAACAAAAGAGGTGAAGAGGAGGAGGAAGCAGAATTTGCAGTGATAGGCAGTGGATCTCAGTTTAACATCTCGGCTGCCAAACGAGGGCGCAGCACTCTTCAGTGCTGTTTGGAATATCAGTTTAAACATTTGGGGTGAAGGCCTGGGATAGGACTTGAGTGCATGTGTACAGCTAAGCCACTCCTCACTGACGGAGATAGTGCCTCTTAGTAACTGATGGAGTAAATGAAATTCTTGGATATCTGCGTAGACCTCCGCTACTTGGAGCAGAGATGTTGGGAATTCCCTGCAGATATAAAGATACTCCCAAGAACCCTGCTGAAAATATTGGCATATTGACAGGGATTTCCCAAATGACTTCCTTAGCTGAACAAAGAAAAAAATCAATAGTTTCACAGCATGAAAATATATTTTGGAAAGCAGGAAGGGAGAAATTAAATGTATTAACATATTAGAAAGCAAAGAAATCCGATGATAAATTGGCAGAAAATGAGATGATCTTGCAATTGTAAAAACAGAAAAGGCAGGAAATACTCAATAGGTCAGGCTACAGCCATGGAGAGTGGGGCAGAGCTAATGTTTCAGGTCAAGTTTTAGGATAGAGTGGGGGGGGGAGGGTGCATAAGGATCAAACAACACACAAAAAAACCAAAAAATGTATGTCATAAGGTGGAAAGCTGAAAAGATTAAATCATTAAGTAATGAGGGGAAGAAAGGCAAAAAGAGGCAATGGAACAAGTAAAGGAAAAACAAGGGAATCTAGGGGAAATTTCAGTATAAACAGAAATTTTATTATCAGAATCAGGGTTTAATATCATCGGCATATGTTGTGAAGTTTGTCATCTTTGTGGTAGCAGTATAATGTGATACATAATAATAGAAAAAAAGAAGTCCAGGAGCCCAAAGAGAACCTATTGAGTGCAGGAGGTAGAAATTTGGCTGAAGAGTTCTGTTAAGCAGATGAGCGAGTGAAGAATGGGAATGGAATCTTGGCAAGAAGTCACTTATTCCCAATATTTATATCCGCTACCCCACACCCCAGCCTATTTGCTTATGACAGTCACACCTCCTTCCGCCGATTGCCTGGCATTTCTTACTCGACCCCTTCCTTCCACTTCTTTATACTAGCTGGCTTCCATCTATCTACCTCTTGAGATGAAACATCACTTGTCCATTTCCTTCATTGGATGCTGCCTGACTGATTTGAGATCCCCCATTGAGTCTTTCTCCAGATTTCTAGCAGGCACAAGTGTCACAACAGACACTTGTGTCTCCAAAGAGTTCTGCTGTGCAAAGCAAGGTGTCGAGGCATCTGATTCAACAAAGTGCAAGCTGAGACGAGCGGCAATATACATGAGAGGCACGATTGATCTCAATCATAAAGAAACATGAGGGGAACATTGTGGGTGAATAATATTATAGAGGTGTTTAAGGTGCAAAAGTAGATGAAGTAGATAGTCGGAGGCTTTTCCCATAGTAGAAGCGGCTAATACGAGGGGGCACAACTGTAAGGTGTTTGGATGAAAGCACAAAGGGGATATCAGAGGTAAGAGACTGATGATTGTGTGGAACACCTTGTCTGGGGTGGTGGTAGATGTATTAGGGGCATTTAAGAAACTCTTGAGTAAGTACAAGGATGATAGAAAATGGAGGGCTCTGTAGGAGGGATGGGTTAGATTAGATCTTAGAGCAGGTTGTAAGGTTGGCTTAATATTGTGCGCTGAGGGGTCTGAACTGTGCCATAGTGTTCTATGTTCTATTACACCATGCACTGCTGACCATGTACTTATCCTAACTGGAAGTGCACTTAGCCCTGAATGTATCCACTTTGAAGATAAGCTCATCTTACCACCGTTGTCCTGAAGATCAGGCAATATTGTATAGGTGCTTTAAAATACTGGAGCTACTGTCTTCAGAGAAGCAAATATAATTAATGACACTGCTACGTACACTCAGTACATATACACCTGCTTATTAGATATACCTGCTATCTTATACCTGTATTAGATACACCTGCTCATCAATGCAAATATCTAATTAGCCAATCAGGTGGCAGCAACTCAATGCATAAAGGCATGCAGACATGGTCAAAGTGTTTAGTTGATGTTCAGACCAAGAAATGTAAGTGACTTTCACCATGGAATGATGTTGGTGCCAGACAGGGTGGTTTGAGTAACTCAGAAACTGCTGATCTCCTGAAATTTTCACACACAACAGTCTAGAGTTTACAGAGAATGGTGAGAAAAACAAAATAAAATCCAGGGAGCAGCAATTCTGTGGGCAAAACATGCCTTGTTAATAAGAGAGATCAGAAGAGAATGGCCAGACTGGTTCAAACTGTCAGGAAGGTGACAGTAACTCAAATGACTGCATATTACACTGAAGAGCATCTCTGAATGTGCTACACGTGAAATCTTGATGTTTATAGGCTACAGCAGAAGAAGACCCACAGATACTCACTCAAAGGCTACTTTATGAGGTACAGAAGGTAGAATGGCAAAGGGTGGGGGTGGTAAATTACCAGAAATTAGAGAAATTGGTTTTCATGCCATCAGGTGTGGGTTCTCGTAGACTATTGATTTGCGAACAAAATATAAGTTTGCCTTTCAGCAGAACGTTTCTGGTTACAACATGATGAACCTGGGGCACTTGAAGCCTCTCCCTTTCTCTGCACAGCCACCAGCATCCCCACCAAATTAGTGTGGAGGTAACAGAGTGGCAGGGTTCAATGTTTTTGTCCAGATGGCCCAATTAGATCTGGGAGCTTGCCATGTGGGGGGGGGGGGGGGTGGCGATAAAGTTAAAATATAACACGCCCTACCATGCTTTTGCACAGCTGGCATTGTTTTTGCAACTGCAAACTTGCAACAAAAAGGAACAGGGGTGCCAATCAGCAGCCTCTGGTGTGGCTGCCTTTATCTCGGAATAATAAACTCCCAAAGCCACATGAAAATTTGTGCTAAAGATGAAGCCTTTGAGAAAGGAAACTGAGGAGATCAGAACTGCTGATAGTTGTTAACTGGAAGCTTGACAAACCAAGTAAAAAGTGGGCAAATTGCCTTCTTCTGGAATACGGCAGATCAGAATCAAATCTTCGCCTTTTTATGTCGAGTTGCAAAAAAAAATCATTAAACCACCCCTCTTCTCTTCATGATAACAAAGATGCCTGACATGTTTAGAGAAAGGCTTACCTCCTTGAACAGATTTCTGCTCGTAAGACTTTTAACTTCTTAATTTAGAGTGCAGTGCAATATATCAGATTCCTGTTAGTGTTTCTAACAAGCATAAGCACTCAGTGTAGCTTTGAACAGAGCACAGTCAGGATGATGTTAACCCACATTTAACAGCTACAATGTGCATTTAATAATAATATTACATCTGTGGTATTCCATTGGACAGCCAGTATGAAATTACACTGCAGTTACATGAAAAGATTAAATACTTTTTTCAAAATGAAAATGCCTCAGTTGATACGAAATGGCAAATTTTAAACAGGCTTAACTCCTCAGTCTCCTCTGTCTACCCGTCTGTGAAATCTCAGAGCACATAACCCAGCATTAATTTTTACAGCCCTAGATAATACACTTAGTGGCTACTTTATAAGGTACAACAGTACACCTGCTTGTTAATGCAATTATCTAACCAGCCAGTCAGTGGAAAGGCCACAGCAGCCACAGACCACGAGCAAGAGGTACCTAATAAAGTGGCTACTGAGTGTACGCAGACTGCAATAGAACTGCAACACCAGTCCTCATTCATGATGTAAGAAATTTGTTGCAGCAGATAAGGTGGACACTATCATACCATTATTTATTTTGTTATTTGCTACCAGTGAAAGATTTAAAAGAGGTCGTGGTGGTGGCTGACATTAACGTATTGACTCAGTTGTTCTGAGAAGCAGATATCTCCACAGCGGACTGTGCCCAGGAGCAATCTCACACCTCTGGGATTAGGTGAAGAACACTTGCAGCTTGTTGGAGTAAAGTTCGAGTTGATGCTACCCAAGTAGCACGGTTAGGCCAACGAGTTATAGCACCAGCGACCTGAGTTCAATTCCCGCCACTGTCTGTAAGGAGTTTGCATGTTCTCCCTGTAACCAAGTGGGTTTCCTCCGAGTGCTTCGGTTTCCTCCCACAGTCCAAAGATATCCCAGTTGGTAGGATAATTGGTCATTGCAAATTGTCCCATGATTAGTCTAGAGTTAAATCAGGGATTCCTGGGTGGCACAGCTTGAAGGGCGGGTAGGGCCTATCTCAATAAAATTTTAAAAAGTATGCCATGTTAAGAAAAGGGAAAGATTGCAGTAAGCCCTGAAGTGGAAGAGTGTGGCTTCTCAATAAATGACTGTAATGCACACATAAATAAGTTAGTGTAATCTTTGAGTTTGTGTTCAATACTATTTTCAAAGAAGCCAATCCTCCACCACACACACCCACAAAGTCACAGGGTTATTTGAAGCCTTTATTAATTCCACATGATTAATAACCAAACACGCAGGCACAGCATTTGCTACTCGTGTCATCACGCTAATTAAACATAATCTTACTTTGGTGCACTCCTGTCCATTGTGTAACCCGCTGCCCGGGAAACAGCTCCGAGCTGCAGTCGGCACGTCCCGCTGGTCTGATATCACGGTAACATTTTCTAGGAGGAGAAGGAGAAAGAGAAGGGAAAGCACAACTCCCAAATCAAGAGTAAAGACTGAACTACCATCATCTGAACCTTAAGACCTGATAGGTAGTGGGAGCGAAGTGGGATCAGGCTTGACTTCACACTGAAAATGCACACAAATCATTACACACAAATTTCAAAACTAAACAGGAGCTGCAAGCACTGAGCAGGTTGGGCAGCAGCTGAGGAGAGAAAAGCAAATGTAATGTTTCAGATTGAGAACTCAACTTCTACATTTATGGGTCTTATCTCCTTGAAGATCCAGAGTCATACAGCATGGAAAAAGACCTTTCACCCCAACTGGTCCCTGCTGACAAAGATGTCCATCAAAGCTAGTTCCATTTGCCAACCTTTGGTTCATAACATTTGTAAAATTTCCTATCCACATACCTGTCTAAATGTCTTTCAAGGGTTGTTAATGTATCTACCTCTATTCTGACAGATCACATCTATGAAAGAAAGTTGCTCCTCAAGATCCTATTAAATCTTTTACCTCTTAATTTAAATCATGGTGTTGACACTCAGTGGCCACTTTATTAGGTACACCTGTACACTTGTTTGTTAATACAAATATCTAATCAGCATCTCAATCTATAAGAGCATGCAGACAAAGCCAAGAGGTTCAGTTGTTGGTCAGACCAAAGTTCAGAATGGGCAAAAAATGTGATTTAACTGAATTTGACTGTAGAATGACTGTTGGTGTCAGATGGGGTGCTTTGACTACCTCAGCAACTGCTGATCTCCTAGGATTTTCACACACACCATCTCCAAGAGCAGCAGTTCCCAACCTGGGGTCCATGGACCTCTTGGTTAAGCTCTATGGCATAATAAGTGTTGGGAACCCTTGCTCTAGTGTTTACAGAGAATGGTGCAAATAACTAAAGAAAATAGTTCTGTGGGAGAAAATGCCTTGTTAATGAAAGAGGTCAGTGGAGAATGGCCAGACAGGTTCAAGCTGACAGGAAGGCAACAGTAACTCATAATCACATGGTACAACAGAAGTGTACAGAAGAGCATCTCTGAATGCATAACACATTGAACCTGGAAGTGAATGGGCTACAGCTGTCATAAGGGGACAGGAGGCTGGACCCAAGTGCAGGACACAGGCACTGAAGTACTAGGGGCAGGACAGGAACAACTAAACAATAGACAAGACATGGTGACAGTGGTATACATGAGAGATGTGACATTTTAGGTGATTCTGGGGTTCCACGAGAGTCTTAGAGTTCAGGCAACACAGGATCACAGAGTTCACTGGGCAGGCCACATAACTCCCAGGCAGGACCCAGACCTCCCAGGCAGGAACACAGGGGCCTGAGCAGGTCATAAGGCACCTAGGTAGGTTGCAGGGCACAACCCATCAGCAACAAGGGATAGATAGGAGCAGAGACCTCTGGGAAAACCACATAACTCCTAGGCAGGGCCCATACCGCCCAGCCAGGAACACAGGGGCCTGAGCAGGTTACAGGGCACAACCCATCAGCAGCAAGGGATGGAAAGGGGCATCCCCTTTCCACCCCTCACTGAGTCCTCCACCAGGCAACAGCAGTCCAGCCAGGCTTGCCCAACAGAGGCAAGGGATAGGAAGGGAACTAGGTCCAGGGTGACTGCCAGACTTACTCAAAGAACTCATCTTTAACCAGGGGAACACCAAACCAGTGCCACCAGAAGAACAGGACAACCCCCAACTCCACTCACTCCCAGAGCCCCCTATATACACCATCAGCCGATGGGCATCAGGTGCACCTCCTTGAGCCCCAACAAGCCACGATGATCCACTGGTGTGACTAATTGGGCTCAAGGGCGAAAGGAGGGATGGCTACAAGACCCGGAGTCCAGAGTCCGTGGACCGGATCAAGACCCAGAATGCGGGCTCTGGACTGGACCATAACAACAGCAGCCGAAGACCACAAACACTGTGTAGTTCTTCATTCCCCAACTCTTGGAAAAAGGCCGAGTGTATGTATGTATTCATTCTCTCTCCCTTTCCCCCTCTCTCCCTCTCCCTTTCCCTTGTTTCTTCAATTCAACAGATGAGCAGTAAATAGGAAAATAATGGACTTTTACTTTGAAAAGTAGACTCTGGTTTTGGGCTTATCTCACTGCAAACTTCAGAAAACAAGATGGGCTGTCCAAAGTGAAGGAAACAGCAATCTGAGAATCATTCCAACTCCGGCCCTGGAATCTTGGATCCGCACAAGTAACTTTACATTCAGAAGATGGGCCTGACTGTTGTCCAAATGTTGCTTTTTAAAAAGAGGTTTAAGGAACAGTGGTGCGTTCCGGTGGGTAAACAGGATCCCAGAACAAGGGAGCATCAGGCTCATTTTCTGCCTTTCCAGCCAACATTTCTCCCTTAACCGGAACGAATCAACTCCTTTTTCATTCCAGTGATACTTAGGGAGGGGGCTGTGCAGGGAATGGCTACAGCACTGATGTATGTAACAACAGCCATCGCACTGAACCAACCTGACTTTGGAAAGTTTCTTAGACTTGTGGCATAATTGGAAAATGTTTTTAAGAGATTGCAAACTGTGAGTCAAAGACAGTTCTGCAACAATTTAAACTTTCAACAACAGTGCTGAACTTTTTTCCACTATGCTTCATAACACACCCTGTAAAATCATAGACAAAATTAGATATTAGACTAATTGATTGTTAATACATTTTAGCTTTAATTCATTAGGGATCCTAATAGCAGGGGATCCACAGTAGTCCCTGAAATATCACATTTGTTTTGCCTCATGTAACACAAAGGATATGTTTTCTATTTTATATCATCAAGAATGAAATCTTTCACAAAATTGTTTCGAATTATACCCTGTGGAATAGGCGGCTGCCAAAACCCAAGGTTATTTTTAAAGGCTCCTCCAACTTTGGAGCATGAAGTGACTTATACAAAGTGGACCCCAGTCACCCCCACATGACCCCTGTCTCCAGGGATGAAGCAAGGATCTAGTACATGAAGGATGAGCAAATACTAACATGAGACCAGGAGTTCAGATGTATAGAAGGCAGCAGAACTGGATGCTTTGCCAACTTGTCCCTCTTCAGCAGTGCAACTGTTTGAAGCATTTTCACTCGACTTGAGCTGCTGCTTACAGAGACAGTGCGCTGCTTGTTTCTTCGGTGTGAAGCGATGTGGAGGTGGATGGACGGTGGAGGAGGTTCTGACGGGTGCATCACCACCTGGTACGGAGTCTCCAATGAACAGAACCAAAGAAGTGCTGCAGACAGTTATAGACTCAGCCATCTCTATCGTGGGCACCAGCCTCCCCCCCACTGAGGACAAAATGTATTACCTTAAGTAGGTGGCATCCATCTTTAAGGATCCTCCTCATCCAGGACATGCCCTGTTCTCATTACTACCATCAGGGAAAAGAAACGCTGCCTGGGCAGGGCAAAAAGCATTATCAAGGACGCATCTCCCCCTAACCATGGACTTTTTACTCTCCTCCCATTCGGTAGGCGCTACGGGAGCCTCTGCTCCCGCACCAGCAGGCACAGGAAGAGATTCTTCCCTGAGGTTGTGACCCTGCTGAACCTCACATCACAGCGCTAAGCAGTATTGCACCCATATTGTACTGTCTCAGTACTTTTATATTTGTATGCTGTAGCACTTACTTTTTATTCACAGTTATTTTGTAAATAACACTTTTCTTTGCATTTCTGGTTAGATGCTAACTGCATTTCATTGGGTTTGTATCTGTACTCGGCACAATGACAATAAAGTTGAATCTAATCGAATTAGAGGAGCCTCAGTGTGTTAGGAGCACCTTCTTTCCTCTGTCATCAGACTTCTGAACGGTCCATGAACCCAATGACACTTCCTTACGATTTTGCTCTCTTTCTGCATTTTTTTTATAACTCGTTTGTAACTTACAGTAATTTGTTTTGTCTTGCACTGTACCGCTGCCACAAAACAACAAATTCCACGACATGTATCAGTGATCGTAAACCTGATTCTGACCCTGTACACCCCTCTGGATATACGAGATCAGATTCAGAATCAGAATTCAACACATTCTGAATCCAGTGTTTTCCAATAAAGCCAATTTGCATTAAAAGAAGATTTAAGATTGTTTATCATCATTCTTCAGTACAGGAGAGTAAAGCAAAACAAAATTATTGTTACTCCGGATCCAATACTGCATACAAAAATAAAATAAACATAAAAACACGATGCATATAAACATGAAGACAATTCAATAAAACACAATATCCCAAGTAACTGTTGAATGTGCCTTAATATACATAAGATTAGCTTATATGCAAAAGCTGCTTGTATGTGACACTAGGTGCAGGAATATTTAAACATAACATGACAGTAACAGGGAATGATTAAGTGACAAAGGGACTTTTGGCAAGAGGAATTCTTCTTGGTAGCAGCAGGACATATGAAAACACAATAGGATAGTGACTGTGTCACTGTAGATATCAGGAGAGAAGCGTGAGCATAAACTGGCTATCTCACTACCAGAAATAGTGAGAAGACAACAGTGAGATAATCCTTTGCTGATAGAGGCAATAATATTGGCCCAAATATAGGCAAACATTCCCAGGTTCTTCTTTGTATAGTAGTATTTTGTTACCACCTGAATGGCCAGTTACATGCAGCTTTGGTTTAATATGTCTGCTGAAATACTGTGATAGTACATAGGTAGCTGAAACTTCCCACCACCTTAACAAGGATAGAATTCCTCTTCTCCTCACCTACCATCCCATGAGCCTCAGCATCCAGCACATCATTCTCCACAACTTCTGCTATCACCAATAGAGCTCTTCCACCAAACACATCCTTACCTCCTCCACTCTCCGCTTTCTGCAAGAATCACTCCCTCTATGATTCCCCTCACTATTTGTCCCTCCCCACTCACTTCCCTCCCTGGTGCGCATCCCTGCAGATGACAGGAATGCTACACCTGCCCATTCACATCTTTCGTCACCTCCATTCAGGGCCCCAAACAATCCTCCCAGCAGAGGCTACACTTCCCCTGCAAACCGGTTGGAGTCATCTACTGGTTCTGATACCATTCTAAATTGCTGAGACATGAGATAAATTGGGGGACTGTTTTTTGAACACCTACGCTCCAACCACAAGAAGTGGAAATTCCCAGTGGCCAAGCATTTTAATTCCTATCTCCATGCCCGTTCTGACATCTTGGTCCATGCTCTCTTCTTCTTGCCACAATGAGGCCACTCTTAAGGCTGATTTATACTTGTGTGTCGCATCTACGCCATAGGTACCGCATACCCTATGCCGTATCTACACCGTACCCTATGCCGTAGGGTGACATGCACCTCCCCAAAAAAGTAACTCATGTGTCGTGGTGACGCAGACTGCAACAACTGTGATTGGTCCACTTGGTAGCCTCGCATTTCCTCCTACGCATTTCCGGTTGCTTCTTCTCCACCGTGTCTGTACACCGATGTGAAGTAGATGAACCAAATCGTCAAATCTACCTGCCAACATGCGAAAATGTTTGAAATGCATTTCCTCGTCCATGTCTCTCACGAAGAAACTCAACACAGTGGCATAGAAACCCCACCGCCAACTAGCGTTTTGACGCACACCAACGCATGCTTGCTATAGCGTAGAGCCTACGCAGAAGTGAAAATCAGAGCTACAGCGTAGCCTGTAGGCACAAGTATAAATCAGCCTTAAGGGTGGAGAAGAAACACTTAGTATTCCGCCTGGGTAGACACCAACTTCATGGCATTAACATCAATTTATACTTCTGGTAATCTTTTCACCCATCCCCTACCCCCTACATCTCGTTCCCACTCTGGCCTCTTCTCCTCACTTGCCTATCACCTCCTCCTTCCATTTCTCCCATGGACCAGTGTGGTAAACTATGCATACCTGTCTGGACATGCCCCTCTGCTGACTGCTCCTGTGGCACCTCCCACAGACCCCTGTATAAAGGCGATTGGAGGCACTGTTCCTCCCTCAGTCTCTAAGATGCCGTGCTCCGTTTTGCTGCTAATAAAAGCCTATCGTTCACCTCCCGTCTCCGAGAGTTATTGATGGTGCATCAACCAGTTTCCTCTCCTATCAGATTCCTTCTTCTCCAGCCATTTATTTTTTCAACCTATCACCTCCCAGCTTCTTACTTCATTCCCCCCTCCCCCACCGAACTGACTTCACCTATCTTCTTCTAGTTTATCCTTCTTCCCCTCAGCCCACGTTTTTATTCTGGCATCCTCCAGTCCTGATAAGGGGTCTCAGCCCAAAACGTCAACTGCTTCTTCATTTCTACAGCTGCTGCCTGATTTGCTGAGTTCCTTCAGCATATTGTGTGCGTTGCTCTGGAATTGCAGCATCTGCAGAATCTCGTGTTTATGAACTTATTCTATAATAGGATTTTTAAAAATTACCTACACTCTTGAAAAATTGCTTCTGTCAATGGCTTTGACAAAATTTTGCAAGCAAGAGTTAATTTCTGTGCTGCGGGAGCCCTCAACCCTGTCGCTTTTTGTCGTCAATCCTCAGTCAGCACAGACACTAACTAATGATCACAACATTGCGTGCATATCCAGCTCCTGTTTGTGTTGTGGTGTTACACACTGACTGGCCTGCACTTAACCACTTGCAATAACATCTCTCTGGTACATCTGGTGCAAGTTGATCGGCTTTGGAAAATAAAGAACACTTTGTTCCGGTTCCCACAAGCAGGGAGCTACCTCGTTCTTTCCAAATTCTCAAAGTGAAGCACTGAGCCAGCTTCTTGTGAATAGCTCCGCGCACTTACAGTGCCTGAGATATCATACCCACCTGCAAGATTGTTATACATGCCCCTAAACTGGTCAGGTTAAAATGAAATAGATCAAAATAGATTGAAGGCAGGTATAAATCCTGAAGGGTCTCAGCTTGGAACATAAACTTTTTATTCCTCTTCAGAAACGCTGCCTGACCAGCTGTGTTCCTCTGGCATTTTGTGTGTGTTGCTATAAATTCTTGAGTGGCGGAGTAGTGATGTGTCTCCACCAAAGAAGGGGTAAGGTGCTCCTTCACCCCACTAGCCTGCAGGTCACCCTTGGGCAAGGTGTATCACCTGCTTACCCCCCTCCTTCCTCAATCACGTGAAGCCATGGGAGCAGGTGGTGGACGGTCGTATGAGCAGCATATCACAAGTCCTGGTTTTGTGACCAGTGACGCCAGGCAGACAATCTCTGAAGAGTATTGATAATGGCTGGGGTCACCCGTCTTGTAAAGACACTGCTCAGAAGAAGGCAATGGCAAACCACTTCCGTAGAAAAATTTGGCAAGAACAATTTTGGTCATGGAAAGACCATGATCACCTATGCCACAGACATCCCACCTCTGCCGGAAGTTCCGGGAGTCGCCTGCATATTGATAGCAGCTCCCTGGCACCCACGGATTATATACAATATCCCGGAAATCTTTTTTTTTTGAGGGCGAGCAAGCAAGAGGGAGAAAGAGAGACTGCGAGTGAGAGTCTTAGCGAGAGAGTGACAAAGAGAGCATCCTGATTGGTCTCTCTTTGTGCTAAGTAGACCTATCAGTTTTCTCTGTGGGTGGGCTTTACAGTCGACCTCTCTCTCTCTTTCATTGTCCATCAGTTCAGTTTAGTGTCCTGCAGCGCCATGGCAGAGTGTTCCAAAAAAAGAAAGTATAAAACGTACTTCACCCCGGACTACACTAAAGTGTACCCCTGCCTAATAGGGGTCAAAAATAATGTCGGCGACAGTAAAATCAGTGAGCACAGGGCAGTTGAGACTCAAAGAGCTCTGCCAGTTGATGAAACTGCTTTTGGTGCCTGCCAAATTCTGATTGTGATGTGGAAAGGGCATTCAGCATGGTGCGTCACATTAAGACAGAATTCAGACGTCAGCTGTCTCACAAAACTTGTGAATACAATGTCTTGCAAAATTAACAAATTCATTGACACAGACTGCTATGAGGTTGAGACTTCCGGCAAAATGCTCAAATCTTCCAGGCAAGCCACATCACAGTACAAGGAAAGTTTACAAAAGAAATGGAAAAGTTATTTGCATTAGCATTGAGACTGCCAATAAAATACTCAACAAGGAATATACATACATACATATATATGTGTGTGTGTGTGTGTGTGTAAATAGTTTCAATATGTGATCAAATAAATTGTTGTGTTCTTTCATAATCAAATGTCCTGTATACACATACACCCTTGGTGGTCGACCAGGGTGGGGGGATATGGGGTTGCGGGGGGCGGGGGTGGTGGTGCTACCTCCCTGAAATGAGTTTTTGCAGGGTAGGATGTCTGAGGTCATATGATATGGCACATGATGATAATGATGACCATAACTTCAAGGTCTCATATTTTCTATTCAGCAATATTATTGAGTTATCTTTGCATTGGAGTGCCACTTTCAGTATGGACAGTATAACCTGTGAGTGACACAAATAATTGAGAAAATATGCTTGTAGTTATGTAATTTTCTGGAAAATTGTTACAATTAAATGATATGTAAAATTCCTCAAAATGATAATATTACTCCCATCTGAAAACTATGGACTATTTCAAAATCTTGTGTGGTTTCAAGGACGAGGAGATTCAGAAAGTATTTGCATTGTTGAACCTATTTTCCTTTAGATTATGGTGAGAAATCATTCTGTTCACAGTCACAAAAGCCAGAAAAGTTGTTGAGTATGCACACAAAGTGCTAGAGGAACTCAGCAGGTCATCAGCATCTTTGGAAAGGGAATGGACATTTCGAACCGAGCCCTGATGAAGGGTCGGGTCCCGAAATGTCGACTGTCTATTTCTTTCCATAGATGCTGTCTGACCTGCTCTGCATTTCCAGCAGCTTCAGAATCTCTTGTGTTCATTGTGTATGTAACATGGATTGTAAAATGGTTGGCTGTTACTTTAAGGCTGCAGTCTCTGTATCAGATCCGTGATGCACAGTTGTATTCTTTGTATTGTTGCTCATTTGTTGTGGCTTCCTCTGTCTGAAGGGACTAAAAACCATGCCTGTCCAGCTCCTGGCCTTCATCTGTGGCTTAGCTTACTGTCACTTTGGGCAGATGGGGCTCCTCAGCTCAGCTCATCTAAGAGAAGGAAAAATCTGATCTCAAACCTCTGCTGCCTTGTGGTTATACACACCCATGGGGAAGGCTTTGGGAAAAATCCAGAGCTGGAATTTCTAAGGGAGTCCTATGTGGAGCTCAATGCTGACTGGCAACTCCTGCAACACTGCTGGTGCCAAACTGTATTGGACTTTGCTGTTCCTTTGGGTTTATCAGATGCGTGGAGAGGTGGAGCTTGCTATATGGACAACAGCTGTCATAGTCCCGTCTGGCTGTCCCCCATCTCACTCCTATCTCCTTCATTATGCCTTAATTCCAGTCGTTAATATCCCAATTGCTGCTAGTTCACTTAATTAAAGCACACCTGGTTTCCCTCAGAGACTGCAGGATAAGAACCCTGGCGTCACAACCAATGGTCGCCAGTTCATTGGTCTATTCCCATGTGATAACTTTGTTTCTTGACCACTTAGAACCGTTAGTTCTAAGTTCAGCTCTAGTTTCAGGTTATTCCATGAAAACCCCGTCTCTGTGTCAATCTGTATATCACTGCTCTGTGTCAAGATTCCTCCTGGTTATCTGTTCCATGTTCATGACTGTGCAAGCACCTCTCACTCCTATCTCCGTGTCTGTGTCCAACACTTGGGTTTGCCCCCAGTCGCTCCATGTAATACAGCTTGTTTTGCATATTGTACTGCCCTGGCTTGCGTATCTAGGCAGCTTGGACGCAACATCCATGATCAACCCTGACCATCAGAGGCCTTAATGCCTAATGCCTATTTGTCTAAATTAATTTAGTTGTTCATCACAAGGGAAATCAGAGACTACACTTGTACTAAGGATAGGACACTGAGAAAAATCTGGGTCGTAGGAAGTAAGATTGGGTGTGACCTGCTGGAGAAACAAACTTGATAATCCATAAGCAGAAGTAAGAAATCCCAGAGTAAGGTAAACTTTGTATTGTACAATGAAGTGGAGGATAGAGGCAGACAAGGAACAACACATACAAAATGCTGGAGGAAATCAGCAGGTCAGGCAGTAACTATGGAGGGAAGTATACAGTCGATGTTTCGTATTGAGACACTTCATCAGGACTGGAGAGGAAGGGGATAGTGGCTGAAGAATCAAAAGGTTGATGGGAAGTATTTATTCTAGAACCTGGCAGACAGCCAGCACCTTTCTCCCAGGTTGGTAATGGCTAATATGAGAGAACATAGTTTTCAGGTGATTGAGATGTCAGAGGTAGGTTTTTTACATGGAGAGTAGTAACTACAAACATTGAAAACATTGCCAGAGCTGGCGATATGTTAAGGATATTTAAGAGGCTCATGATTGAGAGAAAAATGGTGGTTTATTTGAGAAGGAAATATTAGACTGATCATGATCGCCACCCTTTATTTATTATTTACTCAATTATTTTTTAAAGTTAAGGCACACAAAATTAGGAGAATGCTGAGCTCAGCTTTGATTGTTATGTATGTTTAGAGTAGACATTATTCTTGAAAATTCAACAATAAAATGCTTAAAAGAGATTCTGATAAATCCAGTTGGCTTCAAAGTTGAAGGAGAAAATTTGGTCACATCAGCAATTTATTAAGGTCCCAGAAAGCTTGAACGAGCAACAACCCTCATGGTATAGTTTAACCTGGGATTGTGTTATATACACTCAGTGGCCACTTTATTAGGAAAACCTGCACATGTGCTCGTTTTCTCGTTAATGCAAATATCAAAACAACCAAATTGCGTGGCGGCAATTCAGTGCATAAAAGCATGCAGACGTGGCCAAGAGGTTCAGTTGTCATTCAGACCAAACAGCAGAATGGTGAACAAATGTAAGCTAAGTGATTTTGACTGTGGAACGATTGTTGGTGCCAGACAGGGTGGTTTGACTATCACAAAATCTGCTGATCTCCTGGGACTTTCACACACAACCATCTCTAGAGTTTACAGAGAATGGTACAAAAAACAACAAAAAAAAATCCAGTGAGTGGCAGTTCTGTGTGCAAAAATGCCTTATTAATAAGAGAGATCAGAGGAGAATGGTACAAGCTGAGAGGAAGGTGGCATTAACTCAAATAACCACATGTTACAACAGTAACACAATAGATTCTGCAGATGCTGGAAATCCAGAGCAACACACACAATGCTAGGGGAACTCAGCAGGTCAGTCAGCATCAACGGAAATGAATAAACAGTCAATGTTTCAGGCCGAGACCGATCTTCAGGACTGCAGTAGTGTTCATAAGAGCATTTCTGAATGAACAACACGTCGAAACTTGAAGTGGATGGGCTACAGCAGCAGAAAGCCATGAACATACACTCAGAGGCCAAATTATAAGGTACAGGAGGTAGCTAATTATAAGGCCATAAGATATAAGAGCAAAACTAGACCTTTTGGTCATTGAGTCTGCTCTGCCATTTCATCATGGCTGATCCATTTTCCCTCTCAGCCCCGGTCTCTTGCCGACTCCTTGTATTCCTTCAAGGATTGACTAATCAAGAATCTATCAGCCTCTGCCTTAAATATACCCAATGACTTGGCCTCCACAGGCATCTGTGGTAACAAATTCCACAGATTCACCCGAATTCCTCATCTCCATTCTAAAAGGACACCCCTCTGTTCTGAGGCTGTATCCCCTAGTCTTAGGTTCCCCACTTGGAAATATCCTCTCCATATCCACTCTATAAAGGCCTGTCAACTTTCGATAGGTTTAAATGAGGTCAACCCTCTTTCCAGTTTATAGGGCCCAGAGCCATCAAACACTCCTCATATGAAAAGCTTTTCAATCCTGGAATCATTTTCGTAAACCTCCTTTGAACCCTCTCCAGTTTCAGCATATGCTTACTTAAATAAGGGGCCCAAAACTGCTCACAATACTCCAAGAGAGGCCTCAGCAGTGCTTTATAAAGCCTCAACATTACATCCTTGCTTTTATATTCTAGCCGTCTCAAAATGAAAGCTAAAATTGCATTTGCCTTCCTCACCACTGACTTAACCTGCAAATTATCCTTAAGGGAATCCTGCAGGAAGACCCCAAGTAAGTCTCTTTGCATCTCAGATTTTGAATTTCCTCTCCATTTAGAAAATAGCCTATGTTTTTATTTCTTCTACCAAAGTGGATGATCAGACACTTCCCAACACTGTATCCATCTGCCACTTATGTAACCACTGAGTGTATCCGTGCAAGTGACCTTTCTTCTTTGGGAAAAAAAAGCAGTGAATTTCATGGAAAAAGTATAGTCGATGTTTCGGCCCGAAATATTGACTGTGCTTTTTTCCATAGATTCTGCCTGGCCTGCTGAGTTCCTCTAGCGTTTTGTATGTGTTGTTCGGATTTCCAGCATCTGCGGATTTCCTCTTGTCAGGGCTTTTCATGCAGTTTGTCTATAAGAAAGTGTTGGCCTCTTTACTGGAAGTTGCAGGCTCTGAGAAACATAATGTCTGACTGGTTCTGTTCACAGCTCCTGAAGTCGATGTGAATTGGTGAAATAGCATTTGAACAGAAAGCCAAAACACCTGAAGTACTTCAAATAGTTGGAAAGGATCAAGTTAACAAAGTGTGCACTTTCTTGAGAGCTGAAGGAAGGAAAATACAGGCCAATATGGCATGCATGAAAGTGTCAATATTATGTTTGCAATCTGATCTTAACCAGAAATAAATTTACATAACCGTATTGGGAAAAATATTTTTACTTATACCCATAGCTATCTTCTAAGTTCATGAAAACCTTATTTCAGCTTAAGATAGTAGGTTAATTGGTCTCTATCGTGTAATTGGGCAGTGCAGCTTATTGTGCCATTTTGTATCTCTGAGTACAATAAAAATAAAAAATTGCACATAATTCCTGCTTTGAACCTTCACAGAGAATGAGGGGAAGGGCTGGGAGGGGAGAAGAGAAATGGAAGCAGGGAAAGATTTCCATTTTAGAGAAAACACACACACAAAGTCGTGTCCACATCAAGTGGCAAGAGGATTTCCAGTCCAAAAATCCAGGCTAATACAGTGCAACAGTCCAGAAATATTTGCAAGGTTCTGAGCCTAATGAAAGGATGTTAAACCTTATCATTGTGCAAGATCCCATGGCTGTATTTTGGAAGAGGAGTGTGTGAATACTCCCTGGTGCTGAGGTCAATAATTAGCCCTTCTTTAATAACACTAAACAGGTTATCAGACTCTGGGAGCTTGCTGAGTGCAAATTGGCTGCGCTGTTTACTACATTAAAGGAGTGACTATAACTTCAAAAATAAACTTTTGGCAGCAATTGGTCTTTTAAACAACTTGAAGTATGGCATGCAAAAAAATGTGAATCGCTGGCTCTGCTGGAAAGCAACTTATTTTATGAAAGGGAAATGCTGAAGGTTACTTGTTGCTCATTCAGACATTGTACCCTTGTAGAGACATCTATTGATATGTTCCCCCAACCATTTAAGGACTCTATCTTGTTACCTCATGTTGACATTATTTATTGCTATTTATTTATATTTGCATTTGCACAGTTTTATTCGCAGGTGCCGTGCCAAAGTAAACGTTCTGTTTTATATAGACATGCAGATTTTTAAAAAAAATGTGTGCATAATCATTCAGATAATGATGTATGTCTGTTCTATTGAAATGCTACCATGACACTGTAAGGAGGAGGAGGAGAAGATGGCGGCTTGACGCAGCGAGCGCGGCCTCTCTGGAGATTGATATCCGTTACTTGTTAAGTAGGGATCCGTGCACAATTCTGATTTGATGGAGGCAGACGTGAGAGCGTGGAGGAACATCTGGAGGAACATCTGAAATGCCCGCTTCGCTGCCACTACTACCGTACGGTCCGGAATTTCCGGAGGAGAAGGCCTCCAAGACCTCGGCTTTGCTTGTTTCGGCAGCCGGGACGAGGTCAAAGGCGCTCGGCAGAGGATGGCGCTCGGGAGGCTGTATCAGAGGGGCTGGTCGGAGGCTCGAAGTTTTCGGACGGACTCAGAGTCTGCTGTGGTCGGGTGCTTCCAAGGCATCAGCTGTCGGTGCCTGGAAGTTTACGGCAGGGAGAGTTTCTCCCTTTTTGCTGCCTGAGATCGGGGACTATTGGAGTTGATCGGGACTTGAGACTTTTTTTTTTAACCGTGCTTTTATCAAATTATGGTATTGTATTGCACTGCTGTAACAATATGTTATAATTATGTGGTTTTGTCAGTGTGAGTCTTTGGTTTGTCCTGTTTTTTTGTGATATCACTCTGGAGGAACATTGTATCATTTCTCAATGCACGCATGTATATCTAAATGACAATAAACGAAGACTGAGTGTCCTCATAATCTAATCTAATTTCCATTGGGATCAATATAGTATCTAACTATCTATCCATCTTTATTCTCTTCTGCACTCTGGTTGATTCTGATATAGTTACCATCTTATAGATTTGCAAAGTATGTCCACAGGAAAAAGAATCTCAGGTTTGTATATAGTATGTACTTTGATAATAACGTTTACTTTGAATTTTGATGTATGTAGGCAAGGGGATAAGGTGGCTATTGCTGGAATGGTGCTATTCACTCATTCGTTCATTAAATGCCATGCCGTATAACACGGGCGATCATGGTCTTTCCATGACTATAATAGTTCTTGGCAAATTTTTTCTGCAGAAGTGGTGTGCCATTGTCTTCTCAGGGCATGTGACCCCAGCCATTATCAATACTCTTCAGAGATTGTCTGTCTGGCATCAGTGGTTGCACAACCAGGACTTGTGATATGCTCCATCTGCTCATACAACCATCCACCATCTGCTCCCGTGGCTCAAAGTGACCCTGATTGTGGGAGAAGGGGTTGGTGTTTAGCAGGTGCTACACCTTGCCCAAGAGTGACCAGCAGGCTAGCAGAGGGAAGGAGCATCTTGCATTTATTTTGGTGGAAACATATCTCCACCCCGACCCAGGTGCAATTAGAATAATGTAACATCAAAATGGAGCCGATAAAACTGGCTTAAAATGCATGGAAGAAGGGTCATGGACCGAAACGTCAACATTTTCATGGATACTGCCTGAACTGGGTGACTTCTTCCAGCATTTTGTCTGTGTTGCTTGGGATTTCCAGTATCTGCAGAATTTCTTGTATTTGAAATGCATGGGCACAGGAGAAGGTGGCAGAGACAGGGGGGTTATTGTTGTGAGGTATTGGAAATAAGGTAGATGGAGCAGGAGAAACACTTTCATCAGAAAGTAAAAAGTTGCTCTCATGACAAGCAGAAACAACAAATTTCCAAATAAGAAAATAAGATCTCTGACCTCAAGCATCTTAAAGTGAAACATGTGCCAATCTCCATTATCAACACAGTATTATCAGTAAAATGCAGATTTGCTTGTCGTTCCATCGGCCCCAAAGGATGAATCCCTTTATCAACATTATCTGAATGATTATACACACATCTTTTTTTATCTGTGTGTCTATATATAACAGAACATTTACTCTGGCATGGCACACGCAATTAAAAATGAAATATGATCTGTGTTTATGGGTCTAGCTGCCAAAGCTGCTTTCATGCTGCTTTTGACATGAGCGATATTTTTATGACTGTTTAGTGTA
Source organism: Hemitrygon akajei (assembly GCF_048418815.1). NCBI lineage: Eukaryota > Metazoa > Chordata > Chondrichthyes > Myliobatiformes > Dasyatidae > Hemitrygon > Hemitrygon akajei. The sequence continues at coordinate 156,431,839 of NC_133134.1, read as the reverse complement.
AACTGTTGATACATTGTCCGTTTTATTGGCTTGTAGGCACTTTGTGGAAAAATTATCCAAATTAAAGCCACGTGGCAGGGTCCTGCGCTCTCTAAAGGGTGGGAAATATCTTTGGCACTCGAGATCCACATCACCTTGCCTTTACTTCCCACTGGTGAATATAAAGTGCATATTACCAATGATCATATTAACATATTAACATAAAGAGGAAAGGAGAACATAATCTGGACAAAAGTGTCTTATAATGCATTAAGATGGACGGACACATTTTTGGTTTGGGGACAGACACACGACTACAATCTTAAAGCAGTTTACGTAATCTTCAGTACAATATTACTTTTAAGGATAGAAATTACTTTCTGTAATTACACTGGAAACCACATCTTAGAAGAAATGTCTTTTAATGACTATAGCCCTTTTCATGCTGTCAGATGATGGACTGTTGTCATGAAGTGTTAACTGTGCTTCTCACTTCATGGACGTTGCCTGGCCTGTTGAGTACTTCCAGCTTGTTCTGGTTTTACTTTAGATTTCCAGCATCCACTATATGTTGTTTTTGGATTTTTGCCCCTTCCTGTTGTGAGAGGCTTAAGCTTCAGTATGTGTCAAGTACTAATGGAATCAGGTTGGATTAGGATGACTTCAGACATGTTGCTTCACATCCGCTGTTCTGGAACACTGCACAGACATTTCCATCCCCTTTTCCTCTTTCTCCTGAAGCTCCATATGCTCCGATAATTCATTTTGTCACTGTCCTTTCATCACATCATGATGCAAGCTCTGATCAGAGTGCAGGAGTGCCAAATCAAGAATTGCTGGCTGCACGCAGATTTCTTTAGAATGCAAGGCTAGAAGACCATAAGACACAGGAGCAGAATTAGGCCATTCAGTCCATCAAGCCTGCTCCACTATTCTGTCTTACCTGATTTATTACCCTTCTCAACCCCGTTCTCCTGCCTTCTCCCCGTAACTTTTGATGCCCTTACTAATCAAGAACATATCAACCTCTGCTCTAAATATAACCAGTAACTTGGCCTCCACAGATTCACTATTCTGGCTAAAGGAATTTCTCTTCAACTCTGTCCTCAAGGGACATTCTTCTATTCTGAGACTGTGCTCTTTGTTCCTAGACTCCCCCATTATAGGAAATATCCTCTCTACATCCACTCTATCTAGGTTTTTCAATATTCAATAGGTTTCAATGAGATCCCCCATTCATTCTTCTGAACTCCAGTAAGTACAGGCCCAGAGACATCAAATGCTCCACATGCATTAACCCATTCATTCCCAGGATCATTTTCATGAACCTCCTCTGTAGAACATAGTACAATACAGGAAAAGACTCTTCTGCCCACAAATTACGTGTTGATCATAATGACAATTTAAACTAATCTCATCTGCCTGCACATGGCTCATATCTTTCTGTTCCCTGCATGCATCTGGGTCTATCTAAATATTTCTTAAAGACTGCTGTCATATCTGCTGCCAAAACCTTCCACAGCAGCATGTTTGTGGCACTTACTGCTCTCCGCATATGTGATATTGAAGAATCCAATATTAATGGTAACAGTCTGCAGAAACAGTGCCGAACAAAAATTTGTAAAAGATCTATTAACATATGGCAATCAGGTTCCAGCCTGTATTACAGACTAAGCTGAACGATATTTCCACATAACATAGGGACTGTGCCAATTTATTGAACAAATGGGGCATCAAGAACTTGCTGAACTGTGTGAGTGCAATAAAGTACACTTAATGCATAATATTGCAAACTTTTGTGTATTTTAAAAATTTATTTGTTTACTTTATTTAGAGATAAAGCATGGTAATAGTCCCTTCTGGCCTAATTACACCCATTTAACCAATTACCCTACCATCCATATATCTTTGGACTGTGGGAGGAAACCGGAGCATCTGGAGGAAACCCTCACAATCACAGGGAGAATGTAGAGTACAAACTCCTAAAAGACAGCAATAGGAATTGAACCCAGGCCACCGGTGTTGTCATAGCATCATGCTAATCACTATGCTACTGAACTTGCACTTTACAGAAGATTGAAGCAACATATCCCGACAGGATGTCTTTGAGCTGTCAAATATTCAAATTTAATTATCCTGTAGCTCATCTGCTGTTGTTTGGCTGAGTGATTCAAAACAAAACTTTTTCTTTTATTCTTTTTTATGACCAGAGTGTCACTGACGAAGCCAGCATTTACTGCCCATCACTTATCACTCTTGAGATGAGGAGTCTTTTTCAATCATTTCGGTCCTTCTGGAGAAGTTATACCCACAATGCCATGAGCCAGGGAGTTCCAGAATTTAGATCTAACAGCAATGAAGGATGAGTGATAGTTTCCATGTTAAAATGGTGTGTACTTGGTGGTGAAGCTGCACGTTCAAAGTTCATAGTACATTTATTATCAAAATACGTATACATTATACAACCTTGAGGTTTGTCTCCTACAGGCAAAACAAAGAAACCCAAAAGAACCCATTTTAAAAGAAGACCATCAAACACCCAATGTGCAGAGAGGAAAACAAAACACAGATTGTGGAAACAATAAATGAAAGCAAATAGCATTCAGAACTGAAGCCCGTGAAGGAAAGTCCGCCCTTAGACACAAAGCCACAGACCCTCAGTTCAGCACAGAGTCAAGTAAATATTGTGGAGCAGTAAGTTAAAGCAGTCCATCCTTCAACTTGGGCCTCAACACCCCGAACTTCACAATTAGGCCCAGCGCTTAAATCATTGTCAAAACATTGGGGTCAGTCACATCAAAGCACCCTGGAGCCTGAACTCCGCCTTGATCGAACTTCAGGTCTTTCCCGTTGCCTTGCCTCAGGATTCCATTGGTCTTCTTGATAAAAGAGGTTGTGGATTTGTGAAATGCTGTGCAAGTGGCCTGTGTACAGTGTAGTTCATAGATGGTATACGCTGATGCCTTTCTGTGTTGCTGGTGAAGGAAATATATGTTTAGAGTGATTGATGGACTGTCTGTCAAGCAGGCTGCTTTGTTCTTGATGGTGTTGAGTTTGTTGAATTTATCGTGGACAATCTATATTGGTGCCAGAATATGTGATGACACTTATGGGCTACTCCCAGCACATTCTCGGGTGTGTTGGTTGTAACGCAAAGATGTATTATATGTTTCAATGTATACGTGACAAATAAATTTGAATCTGAGTATTCTTTGTTGCAACTGCACTTGCCCAGGCAAGTACACACTACTCCATTACAACATTGACTTGTGCCTTGGAGCATAAAGTGGTGAGTCTCTCAGCTCCAGTTACCCAATCCCTTATCTATTATTGCGTCCACAGTATATATAAAGCTGGTCCAGTTGAGTTTCACTGGAACGAGGACCCAGACCAGAAACGTTTCTCCTTCTTTGCCTGACTTGTTGAGTGCTTTTAGAACTTCCTATTTTTATTTCAGATTTCTAGCATCTGCAGGCTTTTAAATTTTATTTGCGCACAGTAATATTGACTAGTAACAGGGCCTGACTAACCAAGCAAGCAAGAAACGAGCAAGTTGTGCTAAAGGTACACATGCCTTCAGACAGATCACAATAAACTCCTTTGCTTACAAACTGAAGATTTAATAATAGTAATTTATTTAATTCATCCTGATACTTGGCTTTACCCTCCCCCACCATCTCCTGGCTATCGTTACTAATTTGCAAATTGTTTATTTATATGCAAGACAGGAGCGGATATAAATATCAGGCTTTAATCTCTTTTAGTAACCTAAATAAGAACCAGAACTCTACTGAATAAAGGCTTCAACCACACCATGCTTTATGGACTGCTCTTGCGTGCTGGATAAGTAACAGAAGGAAAAATAAAGACCGTTTACATTTTATCCTGTCTGGATTTCTTAAAACTACTGTCATTTTCGGAGAATTATTTTGCAAAATCTGTGTATAACAAAGAGAAAAATAGTGCAGAGTATTGGAGAGCTGCCAAGAAGTGTTTTGTAATAGTGGTAATGGCTCAGTTTTCTCAGTCACTGGAATGCTAGGCTAAAAGGATTGAGTTAATCAACAGAAATAGCTAGGCTATTGAAACAAGGCCACTCACAGTCGAACAATAGGAGGCAGAGAGGTAGAGGGAAGATAAGTTCTTTGATAATGAGTTTCAGAATCAGAATCCCATTTAATATCATTGGCATATGTCTTGAAATTTGTTGACTTTATGCAATACATAATAATAAAGAAAAAAGCCTGTGAATTACATTAAGTATATACAGTATATATTAAATAGTTAAATGAAATAAATGGTGCAAAAATAGAAATTAAAATGGTAGTGAGGCAGTGTTCATGGGTTCAATGTCCGTTCAGAAATCAGATGGCAGAAGTGAAGAAACTGTTCCTGAACTGTTGAGTGTGTGCCTTCTGGCTCCCGTACCTCTTTCCTGATGGAGCAATGAGAACAGGGCATGATCTGGGTAATCAGGGCCCTTAATGATGGGCGCTGATTACTTGTGGTGCATTAAACTAAATCATGATTTTATACACCTCCAACAGATCAACCCTCAGTCTCCTACAGTCCAAAGAATAAAATCTTAACTTGTTCTTGTAATCAGTCTCTCAAGTTCTGGCAATACCCTTGCAAATCTTTTCTGCATTATTTCCAGTTTAATAATGTGTATCCCATAGAGGGGCAACCAAAACGGGACACCAAGTGTGACCTCACCAGTGTCCTGTGAAACCATACTGTAAACTCCCAATTTATATACTCTGCCCTGACTGATGAAGGCCAGTAATCTAAACACCTTCTTCACTACCTTGTCTACCTGTGGGTGGAAAGAAGAATTTTAAAGATTCACAGTCGCCCAAGGGAAAAGATCATACTTATTTTATGGTGAAATAGCAGCTCAAACTATACTAATGTTTGATTTCTTCTTTTAATTTTGGAGTTTAGATTGCATTGCTGAATGGTTACTTTTAAAACCTGTTCAGACCTCAGGGTTTCCAAAATTCTGGCAGAGGGAGGCTGGATCAGGATTGTTGGAATTGCATCCAGACATCTGGATATTTGGGAAAAGGCCACAACACTCCTTCAGGGAGCGTCCTCATGGTTCCTGTTGCTAGGAGGAATGGGAGGGCCCCCAAGGATTACAAAATAAGTTCCAAATCTCAAATGGAGAGAGAAAGAAGAATGTTGGAAACACTCAGTATATCAGGCAGTGTCCATGGAAAGAGAAGCAGAGTTATTGTTTCACTGTGCAGGAAGCTCCAATTGTCTATAGGTTTGGGAATTGCTTCCTTCTGTTGCAAAATTGCCAATGCCCGCAAATAATTGAGGAAGATACAAAACATTAGGCCCAGAATTATATTGCCATTTGTAGATGATGCTCTAATCTGCAGAGCAACTGACTTCTTGGACATCAACTTATCAAATGGAGTCATTACAAATTTAGCAACTACTATTCATCCCAACACAGCAGCCATTCAGCCCATTGAATTTATACTAGTTCTTTGTAAAGATTCGAGTCAATCCCATTCGTCCATTCTTCCTACATTGTCGTACAAATTTATAGATTAATAATGTCAAGCAAATTCCATTTCTTTGTAAAGTAAAAGAGTAAAGTAAAAATATGAATCTTATTTATGTGGATTTGCTGAACTTATTCATTAATTTTTCTGTTAAATATTTGGCACTAAAATGGGGATAACTTCACACAGCTTCACTTGCCCCACAACCTATGGACTCTTCATCTCATTTTCTTGATATTTATTGATTATCTATTTATTATTATTATATTTTTTCTTTTGTATTTGTGCAAATTATTGTCATTTGCACATTGATTGTTTGTCCTTTTGAGTGCAGTCTTTCATTGATTCTATTGTATTTCTTGGACTTACTGTGTATGCCCACAATAAAATTAATCTCTGAGTTGTATATGGTGATATATATGTACTTTGATAATAAATTTACTTTGAACTTTGGGAATAACCAATAGCTTTATGTGGGACATTAGTTAAAAGATAGAAAACAAGAAAGAGTATAAATTCATTCTTGCTGCACCAGAGATGCAGCGTCTATTATCAAGGACCTTCGCCATACAGGCCATGCTATCTTTTCACTTCTATAATCGGGCAGGGGGTACAGGAGCCTGGGGACCCACACCACCAGGTTCAGGAACAGTTTTTGCCCAACAGCTATCAGGCTCCTGAACTGGTGTAGATAACTTCACTCACCACCACTCTGAATTGTTTCCACAAACTACAGATTCACTTTCAAGGATTCTAGAAACAAGTTCTCAGTATCACTAACAAGAGAAAATCTGCAGATGCTGGAAATCCATGCAACACACACAAAGTGCTGGAGGAACTCAGCAGGCCAGGCAGCATCTATGGAAAAGAGTACAGTTGATGTTTCAGGCTGAGACTTTTCAGAGTATTACTATTGTTTATTTGCATAATATATCTCCTTATGCTCATTGGTTGTTGTTCATTTTTGTTTATGCATAGTTTTTCATAAATTCCATTTTATTTCTTTATTTTTCAGTAATGCCTGCAAGAAAATTAATCTGAAGGTAGTATATGGTGTCATTTATACACTTTGATAATAAATTTACTTTGAACTCTGAGTGGTAGATTTTTGGTGGATGCAGATGGGACTGTGAGGAGACTAAAATGGGTGAGTGTAGGCGGGTGCTTGACTCAACGGCCTACTGGCTCTGTTTCTGAACTGCACGACTCTCTGACATTAACAGATTAAGTGAGTAAATTAACTTTGGCAAATTCTGTTTTAGAATCCAAAGAAAGAAGAAATACTTTCTAAGTAGTAAAAATCTAGCAAAAGTGCAGGAATTAAGGGATCCACGTAAGGAGATTGCTAAACGCTAGCAAACAGGTATAAAATTAATTAAGAGTGTTGATTGAATTTTGTAAAGGTTGAGAGGGATGTCACATTGTTAGGCCAAGTAATTAAATATATGGATCTGTAATGTATAAGTGTAGTTAAGACATGAATCACTTATAGTCTGAATGATAGATTGAATATTCTGAAGGTGTAGGAAGTCTTCCTTTCCTATTAGAATCATAGAATCATACAGCAATACAGATACAGACAGTCTCGTTTTCCTACATTTGTCCATCAGCTCTCCAGCCTTGCAACCTCTATGTGCTCTTAAATGATACTATTGTATTTGTCTCAACTACTTGTCTGTGTAAAAATGTTGCTCCTCATGTCCATTTTAAATATTTCTCCTGTCACCCTAAAGCTATGTCCCCTAGTTTTGGACTCCCCTACTGTGGAGAGTTACCATCTACCGTATCAATGCCTCTCATAATTGCAAACACTTCAATTATGCACTTTTTATCACCACCAAGCTCTTTTTCTTTGTACCAAGGGAGTGAGTGTTTTTCTAATGTACAGAACTGAGTGGGCTCTCTCATTTTACTAGACCTGGCAGCTGGTTTTAAGTGTAGAGAGCCCAATGTGATTTTTGAAAGTGTTACTGGATTTTGCTATAAGACAGTATTGTTGAGTAAAGAAAACTCTTGACATTTATAAATAAATCAGAGCTAATGTGTGCATGCAAGGAGAATTATCCCATAGAGTTTGATCCTAGCCCTGCTCTGTATTCAAAGAGGGACATGAGGGGGTCAAAAGGCAAAATGTGAACTTCTGTGATGTTATTATGAACATATTATGGTTATTATCTTCAAAGTTCAAAGTTTAAAGTACATTCCTTATCAGAGTATGTATGCAGTACACAATCTGAGATTGGTCTACCCACAGACAGCCACTAAACAAAGAAACACCTTAGAACCCGTTCAAAGAAAACATCAAACACCCAATGTGCAAAGAAACCAAAATGTACAAATGGCAAAAAAAAGGAGTGAAAAACACAGAATACAAAACATCAAACCGCAGAGTCATTAAAATAGTCTTGGAATGTTCAGTGTAGTTCAGTTCAGTTCAATTTGGTTCTGTGCCATTCGATGACTGCTGGCCACACAAAATACATAGAATAGTACAGCACATTACAGGCCCTTCGGCCCACAATGTTGTGCCGACCCTCAAAACCTGCCTCCCATATAACCCCCCACCTTAAATTCCTCCATATACCTGCCTAGTAGTCTCTTAAATTTCACTAAAATATCAATTAAATATCAATTATCAAATATCAAATATCAATTAAAAAGGTGTAACCAGAGACCAGAAACACATACAACATGAACTGCAGAGTCCAATTCACAAACCTCACCGATTAAACCTTCCCCAAGACCCAAGACTTTAACATCAACCTCCGGCAGTATCTAGCGAGAGGAAAAGAGAGAAACCAATCAAACACAGGCTCCTTCCTCTGTCAGCAGCGAGCGAGAGAGAGAGAGAGAGAGACCGGTCAAACACAGGCAGATGGTGCTGAACACCCACTCGACCTCACTGATTTCAATCCTGCTCAACACTTCAATCAGTGAGATTGGCGAGAAATGGAGTCTATCATGGGTCTGCATCCTGTCTCCAGGCTTCTTGGCCTCCACACTGCACGTACCACTCAAAATCTCACCAAACTCCCTCAGAGACAGCAAAGAGCCAAATCATTCCATCAGCCCAAAAGCACATCAACAAAATATAAGTCACAGGTACCAATCGCATGCAGCTTGGTAGTAGAATCATATTTGAAAGAAGAAGTAAAAGAAGTAGTTTTGTGAACTGTTTGAAGGATGTTGCCTGAGGTTGCATTGTTCACTGGCGCCATCTTCTTCAGCCGTCTGAACATCCCAGCTTGGGAACCATCTGTAGCAAGAATTGGGAGCCAACATTTCGGGCTGGGACCCTTCATCGGAACTGAATGGAAGGGGGAAGAAGCTTGTATAAAAAACTGGGGAGAGGAAGATGAGTACAAGCTAGAAAGTGATAGGTGAAACCAGGTGAGGGGGAAGTTAGGAGAGTGGCAGAGGGGGAATGTTATATGGGGAAAAGGTAAAAGGCTGATAAAGAATGCCTGATGGCATGAACATTAACTTCTCTATCTTCTGGTAATTTCTCCCCCCCCCCCCCTTCTCTCTTACCTAACCCCTAGACTGGATCCCCTATTACCTCTTCTTTCATCACTTCCCTCCTTCCCTTTCTCCCATGGTCTCATATCCTCTCCTATCAGATTCCTTCTTCTTCAACCTTTTACTATTTCCACCTATAAACCTCCCAGCTTCTCACTTCATCCCCCTCATCTGGTTTCACCTATCACCTGTCAGCTATACACCTTCCCTTCCCACCACATTCTTATTCTGTCTTCTTCCACCTTCTTTTCCGTTCCTGAGGGAGCATCCTGCACCGAATCATTGGCTCTTTATAAATCTCCATAGCTGCTGCCTGACCTGCTGAGTTCCTCCAGCATTTTGTGTGTGTTGCTTTGGATTTCCAGCATCTGCAGAATCTCTTGCGTTTATCAATTGCTCCTGACTGTGATTACTGTTTCGTATTCAGCATTGTACTAATATAAAATTCACACATCAATTCACATCCAAATTATTTTAATATTAAATGAACATAAGGCTGCAGTCCAAGTGCCAGTTAATGGGATTAGTATAGATGGTTACTTAATGGACATGTTGGAGTTTGAGGTTTGTTTCTACAGTACTGTGCCAAACTCTTAGGCACATATATAAAGCCAGGGTGTCTAAGACTTTTGCACAGTATTATAGTAATTTTATGTATTGCACTGTGCTGTTGCCACAAAAAACAAATTTAATTACATACAGTATGTGTGTGATGATAAACCTGATTCTGATATGGGTCTCTATTGTGGACTGAGAGTAGGAAGGAGACAGGGAGAGGGGAATCATGGTTGGGAAAAGAGGAAGGGAAAATGAAGGGAATAGGAATCACCAGAGAGACATTCTGTAATGATCAACAAACCAATTGTTTGGAAACAAATGACCTTGCCTGGTGTCTCAGGGCTGGGTGTGTCTGCACCCACACCATACCCCACCCCTGGCACTCCTTCTCTGGCACGTGGCCCCTTTCTCTGCTGAGGCAGTTCACCCTCACTATTCCCAACACCCTTTGTGCCCACCAGATTTACAAATTTGCTCTCTGCTCCATTTTGACAAATACAGTACTGTGCAATGTCACTCCATCTCTCCATGACTGATTGTTGGAGATCCTCTTGCAATATCATTGGACGGATCCAAGACAACACCACGATGGTGTTAAAAAAATCAGTGCACAGCAAGTCTTCACAGCATTCAGAAAGCGAGTGCTGGTAAGTCAAAACTCCCGGTTCAAATCGGACAGCTTTTGGCCCCATTCCCAACATTTTCAGCAATTGGTTTATTGATCATTACAGAATGTCTCTCTGGTGCTTCCCACTCCCTTCCCTCTGCTTTCTGCTTTTCCCAACCATGATTCCCCTCTCCCTGCCCCCTTCCCTCTCTCAGTCCACAATAGAGACCCGTATCAGAATCAGGTTTATCATCACTCATATATATCATGAAATTATTTTTTTTACAGCAGTACAGTGCAATACATAAAATTATTACAGTACTGTGCAAAAGTCTTAGGCACCCTAGCTAAATATACGTGCCTAAGACTTCTGCACAGTACTGTGAATAAAATCTTTATGACTTTTGCTAATTGGTTGGGATATCAATCCCCTGAGATGTGATTCTGATTATATAATTAGCAATTAACAAAGTTTTAGGCCTGTTATTTCAGTGTGGTTGTTTGGCTGGATCGGCCGTGTTCCTAGTTATGTCAATCAAGTTCACAAACAGTATAAGCATCTCCTGCTCCTTTGGGGGCATCTAAGACTTCTGCACAATTTAGTCATGAGTAATGTAATTTTTCCTTCTGATTGAACCATATTTGTAACAACTTTAACAATATAAACATATAATTTATTACATGAATGGCTTTTGAGGCATTTACAGTTGAAAGGAACAATATTAATAGCAAAGTTATTTTCTTTATCAACTTTGCACCATTTACTAGATACTGGGCCTTACACTCTGCCCCCAGACATCTGTTCTGTCATTCATTAGCCAAATGCTGGAAGAAAATCCGTGATCAGCTCAGTAATATCTTATCTGGTGACTTCCCTTCCCTTGACTGTGGGGAAACATCTGCCATTCATTGCCACTGACCTGCCCCCCCACCCCACCTTTATGATTCAGATGGGATGAGGGCAAACTGCAGGAAATGGCAGGCACCGATCCAGAGGCATTCTGTGCCAGATTTAACTGGCATCCCAACCTGGGAGGGATTCCTGGACTTGAGTGGGTATTTATTTTTAAATGGCAGATCTTCTTGAATTATGGCTGGGAGGTCAAACAGTTCATTACAGTGTGACTTGAATGACAAATATGTCGACATTATGAATTTTGTTGCCATAGAGTGCTAATGACAGCAGAGGAGGGAGGCCTTCTTGGAAGCTGTTTTCTTTAATTAGTTTAGCTTTTAAAAAACCCTCCAAATCATACAACTTGTCACTATTATGAGTTTGAAAGGTTCTATGTTTGTGTGTGTTGCTATGAGAATGCTTGAGTAGGCATTGTAGAATGTGCGTGTCTTGTGTAGGGGGAGCTCTATGGAGGCCCTACAGCTGAGCAGTTTTGATGGAGATCTTTTCATTTGATAATTGTCACACAATTTCTATTAAGTATTTACAATTGTGTTAACCGGGGGGAATACAACAGAAGAGAGTGAGCTGACCACAATTGTGAGTGGTGGGATATGGGAGATATGGTTAACACCGGAGTCAGTACATTAATACATAACCCTTATGAAATCCTTCTTCACACTTACTGGGCTAGATTGTATTCACTTCACAGTGATCCTATGACCACATTTACTTCCTGCAGCATTCCCACATTGCATTGCAAAGGAGGCTTTTGTGAAGGTAGTGGAGGGGGTTTTGAGAAAAACTCAGTCTGACCCCCATCTCCATCCCAACATTTCACTACTATCACAGGATATTTACTCACTGTTGAACACTTGATCTCTCATTCTACCAAGCTGTGGCCTTTGCACTTTATTTGTTAATTTGCACAGCACTCTTTCTGTAACTATATTCTGTATTTGATTTCTTATTCATCATCATTATGTGCCATGTCATATGACATCAGCATTATGTGCCCAGTCATATGACATAGGCAATCATGGTAACCATGATTGCTCTTGGCAAGTTTTTCTACAGAAGTGGTTTGCCATTGCTTTTGTATGGGCAGTGTCTTTACAAGATGGGTGAACCCAGCCATTATCAATATTATTCAGAAATTATCTGCTGGGCATCAGTAGTCTCATAACAGATACTCATACAGCTATCCCCCACCTGCTTCTTTGGCTTCTAGGACATGAGGGTGGGGGCTGGGGCTAAGCAGGTGCCCATGGGTGACCTGCAGGGTCAAGGGAAGGAGTGCTTTACATCTCCTTTGGTAGAGATCTATCTCCACCTTGCCACATGTGATTTCTTACTACCTTGATCAAATTATGGATGACATGATCTGGCTAGATGGTATGTAATACAAAAGCTTTTCTTTGTATCTTGGTACATGTGACAATGATAAACCACTACTCTGCTTCAGATATTCAGAGATATTTCAGATTAAAATTAATGGATTTAGTTAATTAAAACAATTTTTTTAAAAAATTAAAGGTAAAAAATAAATGTAGTTAAAAACCGATTACAATGCTGTAAGTTAATTAAAATAAATATGAAATGAAATTAAAACAAAGAAAAAATATACTCGGAATTTACTTCTTAAACGCATTCAGTGATTTATCCAAGTGATTGTGTCACTGGTTGTAGTATTTTAAATAATGATCTGAAGTTGGATGAAAAACGGACTTGGTAGTCCAAGTTATCGGATATATTTAAAGAAGAGATGGATAGGTTCTTGATTAGTGAGGGCATCAAAAGTTATGGGGAGAAGGCAGCAGAATGGAATTGAGAAGAATAATATATCCGTCACAATGAATGGAGAAGCAGTCTCAATGCGACAAATGGCCTAATTCTGCTCCTAAAGTTTATAGTCTTAAGGTATGATCCAGAACCTACTTGGACTCAGTGATAGCTTGGAAACTGAGGTTACACTGAATGTGGATTTAATAAATCAAAGAATGGTCCCACCCAGAATTAGAAGGTTAAATCATGAGCTAAGGCTGTGTAATCTCAGCTCCTGCAGTTCTGAGTATAATGCATCTCATCAATGTGCTACTACAAACAGCAGAGTTTGATAGGAGGGAAAAGGAGAATTTCCTTCCTATGAAAGGGAAAATTCAACAACAAGAAGAAACAAAGAAGTTTGTCCTCATTTGCTGGTGCTTTGAATGTGCAAGATTGAAAGACGCTTCATAACATTTGGTTCTGTTGAAGTTCTGACTCCAGAGATAAGACAACCAACCACTGAAACTATTCTACAATAGTGAGCAACAACATGATCAGAAAGCATATTTGAAGACCAAAAGACCCCAAGATATAAGAGGAGAATTAGGCCATTTGGTCTTCCCGCCATTTCATCATGGCTGGTCCATTTTCCCTCTAAGACTCAAGCTCCTGTTTTCTCGCCGTATCATTTTATGCTATGATTTAAAACTCTGCGTTAAACATATCCAGTGACATGGCCTCCATAGCCACCTATACCAATGAATTCCACAGATTCACCATTCTATGGCTAAAGAAATTCCTTCTCATCTCCTTTATAAAAGGATGCACCTCTATTCTGAGGTTGTATCCTCTGGTCTTAGACTCCCCCACCATAGGAAACATCCTTTCAGCATTTGATAGTTTTCAATGAGGTCATCCCTTATTCTTCTGAATTTCAAAGGTATAAGATGTTAGAAACCTGAAATACCTAAAGACCTGTGGATGCTGGGAATATCTATTCTTCAAAACAGGAACGGGTATAACTTGATCTGGAGAACTGACGAGTTTAGATATGAAACAGCCATGATCTAATTAAATAGTGGATCAAGCTTGATGGATTTAATGGCCTACTCCTGTTTTGTAATGTTCTTATTAAAACAATTGCCATATTTCTTAGTTGTATGAGTGAACAAAGTAATTGTATTGACTGGCATGGTTAATAACACGTGGAAATGCAGAAGTTAGTGCCAGTGACTCCCTGCTCCCCCACAGGGGGCTGTACTGATTAGCAGCCCTCTCCTGTGTAATCTACAGAGATTACTGAACTGATGTGAACTTTAAGTATTCACAAATGATTCCTACTGTAAAATCTACTAAGTATTCTGCTGCACAGAGAATGTGAATTGAAAGAGTAGTTTCAGCACTTCATTGCATGCAAAAAACCTTGCTTTCAGAGATATTAAAGCACTTAACATTTTTTTTAATGTTTTCCTCCTCCATCTGAAGATAAGGTGTATAATCTGGCCCTGAAAACCTTCTGACAAGTTCGTGAATGGCTGCGTTTTAAATTCCTTTTTATTTGATGTCCACACAAAAAAAATCTTCAATGTTATCGTCTTCATTCTTTTTCGCCTGACAGCAAGCAATTTCAACAAGAGAGATTCAGGACTCAGTAGATAGGTGTAGAACAGGGGGTCCGCAACCTTTTTTATGCCATGGACCCATGTCATTAACCGAGGGGGTCTGTGGACCCCAGGTTGGGAGCCCCTGGTACAGAAGGTTCCCAGCTTTGATGTGGCTACAATCAAATCAGTCATAGCATTAGCTGAAGATCGAGCTGTCTCGAGGGGCTGAGATGTGTATTCCTGGTTCTACTGCATATGTTCATGTGTAGCCTCATATGATCTGACCCGCCACGCTAATGCTGCAAAGTTTGTGTGACTGCACAGCTCCTAAGGTCCTGTGTGACGACTGTCTCAGTAATTTTGTGAGGCAGAGTCAACAGTGAGTGGCAACTCATTCCCAGGTTGTGAAAGCTGAGGCTCCACACACAGATCATTCTGACACCACAAAACACCTGAACACCAGTTTCCAAAGGGCTCGAATCAGTTCAAAAATAAATGATTGAAATCTGTAAAAGATTATTTTAAGAATTTCTAGAGAAGTATTAGTTTGAAAACATGTTAAATAAATCAGAATCAGGTTTAATAACACCGGCATATGTCGTGAAATTTGTTAGGTTTGCTACAGCAGCACAATGCGATATATGATAATACAGAGAAAAAACTGAATTACAGTAAGTACATATATATATATAAAAAAACAGTTAAATTAAATAAGTAATGCAAAAAATAAAGAAACAGCATTGAGGTAGTGTTCATGGGATCAAAGTCCATTTAGAAATCTGATGGCAGAGGGGAAGAAGCTGTTCCTGAATCTTTGAGTGTGTCCCTTCAGGGTCCCACACCTCTTTGCTGATGGCTGCAATGAGAAGAGGGCATGTCCTGGGTGGTGAGGGTCCTTAATGCTGGCCACCATCTTTTTGAGGCTCCTTGAAGATATCCTGGAGACTACAGATTATTAGCACTACCTTAAAATACGTATGTACAGAATGATCCACCTGGATGGCACACAAACAAATGCTTTTCACTGTAACTTGGTACATATGACAATAATAAGCCAGTTACCAAACTAGTTAATTGAAATCAAGCATAGAGTGAAATGAAGAAAAATAAAACTGACCTAATCTTTATCGTTTCAGTAAAAGCTGATAACTCTATTTAAGTGGATGAAATGGTGCTCGAGGTCCCAGCTACAGCAGATGCTAAGCGAAGGAGCGAGATGGGGAGGGTACCCAGCTCCTCACAATGCCACCGAGCTGAATCCAGTGCAAAGGGAGGAGCCAGCTGTGCAGGCACATCTGTTTTCCCTTGCACTTCTGAATTCCACACTGCCATGCACTTTATGCATAAACAAGAACTCTCAATGGAACCAGCAGCTGGCTGGCAGTATGTTCTCCTGCAATATTTACTGTGCTGTCAGCATTTAAGTCAACTCCCTTTAATTCCCATAATCAGGTAATCTGCATTGAAGTCATGAAAGATTGTTAAATATTAAAGTATCTTGTTTCAACCTACTGCATAATTCTAATAAATTGAACTGAAAAGCAGTTGAGAGCTATAGTGATAAGATATTGTATTTTTTGGTGTCTATTGGTCATTTCCCTTATCTCTAAATCCATCTCTCATCTAAGGCAGTCATCAGGAATGAAGTTCAGCAGCAGACCCTTTCGTCAACTAAGGCAAAGACCATTTGAAGATCAAAATCTTAAGCCAACACTATGGTTGTGCTCTATCAAGCAGAGTAGTCTCTGCCCTCCTGTACACTGAGAGACATAGACTACCTACTACAGGACTGTCGAAGCATTGGAGAGCTCTTATCAATGGGGTCTCTCAAAGTCTTCCATGTCCATTGCAGAATAAAGTAGACCAATGCAAGTGCCTTTTCCTAAACCAACATTCCCAGCATCAAGTTCCATAGTTCCACAGCCAAGTACATGACTTCCAAAACTGGCACTCTTGTTCCAGGTTTGTCTTGGCAAGAATAAATGAAATGCTTTTAGAATGCTTGCAAAACCTCTGTGGGGACAGCAACCTAACTAGCTCCTAGAATAAAAAGTGATTAAAAAAAGGACGTCGATCCCCATACCATCTTCTACCTGCGTTGTCAACCACTATCTGTCCCACCCATGGCAAGGTCTACAGATTCCATCTCTAAACCCATAGAACTAAATGGAAACAAGTCCTACTTCTCCCCAAGAGAAATTCTAAAAAGCAGGATTGCCTGAATTTAGATACAGGCATAATATTGGCTGGAATGTCATTCCTGTTCAGGTTCCCTGGCAAGAATGTAGAAAGTTCTTTCTGTGTTCTTGTCTATTACAAGTGGTTAGATGGTTTTAACATCCAACAATCTCTTAGATTCACATTTCACTGCCTTCTGTCAACAAAAGATTGGCAATGCAAATATACTTTTTCTCAAGCATTCAAATAAACAAATCCTCTTCACCTTTACGTCAAGGAGACATGTTGCTGAAGTCAAGGGATTAATTCTGTCAAGATGTTGGTATTCATCCAACTTAAAATACACCGAATTGTACGGCATATTGATTCAAGTGAAATGTACACAGGTCCAATAAATAAGCTCTAGGCTTAATTGCATTTACAGTAAATTTAAACCCTTTTACCCAGAATGTTCACAAACATACAACATATTTATGGATGGATTGGCAGTAATGACTATGCATTTGATTTTGCTTCCAAAGTCTGCTTCTCCTGGCTTCAAGTTCACACAGGTTCAGTACAGGATGAGATGACATAACATACAAGTAGTGACTTCTAACCTAAGGATTCAGTAATTTTCAATATTAGCTATTTCCTCACCTCTTCATTTGAGTGTTGTGATCCAGTTAGAAGAGACACAATGGGTTCTTCATAATCCATGTTGATGAATGTACTGATTGTCCTGGATAGTCCTGCCAGCGAAAGTGGTGGAAGCAGATATGATCATAATCATCATTATATGCAGTGTTGTATGACGTAGGTGATCATAATCCCATGACCATGACTGTTCTTGGCAAATTTTTCTACAGAACTGGTTTGCCATTGCCTTCTTCTGGGCAGCGTCCTTACAAGACGGGTGGCCCCAGCCTTTATCAATACTCTTCAGAGATTGTCTGCCTGACATTCAGTGGTCACATAACCAGAACTTGTGATATGCACCACCTGCTCGTACGACCTGCTCCCGTGGTGTCACATGACCCTGGTCAGCGGCGGTGGGCGAGAAGGCTAAGCAGGTGCGACACCTTGCTCAAGGGTGACCTGCAGGCTAGCGGAGTGAAGGAGTACCTTACACCTCTCCACCCTGCCACCCATGGCAGATACAAGTCCTTAAGACATAGGAGCAGAATTAGGCCATTTGGCCCATCGAGTTTGCTCCACCATTCAGTCATGGCTGATCCTATTTTTACTCCTTCACAATTCCATTTCCCAGCCCTCTCCCCGTAACTTTTGATGCCATGTCCAATCAAGAATCTATCAATCACTGTCTTCAATACATCCAACCACCTGGCCTCCACAGCTGCACGTGGCAACAAATTCTACAAGTTCACCACCCTCTGGCTAAAGAAATTTGGCTGCATCTCTGTTTTGAATGCTCACCCCTCTATCCTGAGGCTGTGCCCTCTTGTCCTAGACTCTCCCACCATGGGAAACATCCTTTCTACATCTACTCTGTCTAGGCCTTTCAATATTCGAAAGGTTTCAATGAGGTCCCCCCTCAACCTTCTGAATTCCAGCGAGTACAGACCCAGAACCATCAAACATTCCTAATATGATAATCCTTTCATTCCTGGAATCATCCTTGTGAACATCCTCTGGACCCTCTCCAATCCCAGCACATCTCTTCTAAGATGAAGAGTGCAAAACTATACACAATACTCAAGGTGAGCCCTCACCATTGCCTTATAAAGCCTCAGCATCACATCCCTGCTCTTGTATTCTAGACCTTTTGAAATGAATGCTAACATTGCATTTGACTTCCTCACCACCAACTCAATGTGCAAGTTAACCTTCATGATGTTCTGCACAAATACTCCCAAGTCCCTTTGCGTCTCAGATTTTTGGGCTTTCTCCCTGTTCAGAAAATAGTCCACACATTTTTTTCTAGTACCATAGTTCATAACCATGCATTTTCCAACATTATAATTCATTTGCCACTTTCTTGCCCATTCTCCTAATCTGTCTAATCCATCTGCATTTTACCTGCTTCCTCAACACTACCTACCCCTCAAACACTCTTTGTATTGTTTGCAAACTTGGCAGCAAAGTCATCTATTTCATCATCTAAATCAATTATATACAGCATAAAAAGAAGTGGTCCCAACCATGCCAGAGTCCAATGATTTTTGAAAGATCATTGCTAATGTCACCACAATCTCTAACAGAACCCTAGGGTGCAGTTCATCTGATCTGGGTCGCTTATATACTTCTAGGTCTTTCAGCTTTTTGAGCACCTTCTCCCTTGTAATAGTAACTGCACCCACTTCTCTTCCTTCACATACTACAACATCTGGCACACTGCCAATGTCTTCCACAGTGAAGACTGATGCAAAATACTCATTTAGTTCATCTGCCATCACCTTATCCCCCATTATTATTTCTCCTGCCTCATTTTCTAGCAGTTCTATACCCACTCTCATCTCTCTTTTATTTTTTTTTACATACTTGAAAAAGCTTCTGCTATCCACTTTGATATTACTTGCCAGCTTGCTTTCATATTTCATCTCTTCCCTTCTAATGATTCTTTTGGTTGCTCTCCATGGGTTTTTAAACACCTCCCAATCCTCTATCTTCCCATTAATTTTTGCTTTGTTGTATGTCTTCTCTTTTGTTTTTACATTTGCTTTGACTTTCCTTGTCAGCCACAGTTGTACTATTTTGCTATTTCAGTATTTCTTCATTTTTGAAATACACATGTCCTGCACCTTCCTCATTTTTCCCAGAAACTCACGCCATTGCTGCTCTGCTGACATCCCTGCCAGCATCTCCTTCCAATTTACTTTGGCCAACTCCTCTCTCATACCACTGTAATTCCCCTCGCTCCACTGAAATATTGCTACATCAGACTTTATTTTCTCCCTATCAGATTTCAAGTTGAACTCAATCATATTGTGATTACTGGTTCCTAAGGGTTCTTTTACCTTAAGCTCCCTAATCACCTCTGGTTCATTACATAACACCCAATCCAGTATATGATAGCAACATTTAAACGGTTATTAGAGAGACACATGGACCGGCAAGATGTGGAGAGATATAGATCATATGCAAGCAGATATGCAGTTTAAGCTGGCAAGATGGTTGGCAGAGACATCATGAGATGAAGGGATTTTGTTGTACTACTATATGCTATTTTCTTTGTCCTTATCCTTTTACTTATACTACAAATAAAAATCACAGATCAGCAGGTAGTCATTACTCTCTTTTTTTTTTGAGTAGGTCAGGATCGAGCATGGATGTTGCATCCTAACTATCTAGATATACAAGCCTGGGAAGACAATATGGAGAGCAAGCTGCTGCCCATGTAGATAGCTCCTCCTCTCCATGCACCTGATGAACCGAAGTGAATAGCAGAAGCTGGTACAGTTCGGAGCAGCAGCTTCGCAGAAGTTGCCAGTCAGTATTGAACATAATGGAAGACGGCCTTAGGGACTCCAGCTCCGGATTGTTCCCTTGGGGTTTACACCAGGAGCCTTCCCATGAGTGGTAGCAGAGGTTCAAGATAAGAGTTTTCCTTCTCATAGCTGAGCTGCCGACCACAGTTGACAAGCCCCATTTGCCCGAAACAACTGTTTTTAAGGCGCCAGTAATATGCCAGTGCCACTTCTCCCGTCAGTAGAAATGGTTTCACTGGGCTTAGTAGCTAAGCCACACGTGAAGTTCAGGAGATGGACTTGGTAATCAGAGGCTAGTTGAGGCACGTGCCATTGGGAACATTTAATAAGTGGTGGGAGCTTATCCCTATTACCACCCCTGCCTATAACATCCTTAAAGAACCTTCTTTTTTCACTTAGGGATTATGTTAAACATGTTTTAAGCTATCAAATCATGACAGAGTCCAATAATATTTTAGGTTCATTTATTCAGACAGTCCAGACAGAAATGGTTAGTTCTCTTGACAATCAGATCTGTTGACCACAATGAGCATTTGTAAATGAGACAGATTTTGTATAGATAATCTAAACATAACTCATTGCATTTTTTGAGGAAATTACTGGAAACGGTTGATGTAGTCTGTTTCCTCAGCTTTTTCTGAATTAATTGATTTGATTAGCTCGTCAATAAAGGGCTCATTGTAAGCCTCAAGTCCTACTACACCTCCAAATAAGTGTCACCAAAGAAAGGTCTCAATTTTATGCAATTGGTAAAAAGATCTGAAGTTTCTTTAGTACACACCACAGCATTTTGGTAAGAGAACACCAATGGGGTCAAAGAACTGAATAAATCTTTATCGATCTAGCAGTGTAATATTGAGGTCTTAAATCTCAGCTGGGTATGATATGATTCAAGCTGCTCCTAGTTGGTTTATTGGCTGAAAATAGTCACAGTTAGCATCAAAGTTTCATCCATTGATGCCTTGGAGAGGGCCTTCTACGTTTCCATTCACAGACCTGCCAGTGCTAAGCCTTCCTGATCTGGCTTTACCTACTGAAGAAAATAAATCTTTGTTTTGCTGCCAAAGCCAATTCCTTCTCGATGTGATTCCTTTTCAAAATTATAAGCCTCACATGACTCTCCAAAGCGAGTACCAGTTCTTTATGAATAGTTGTCTTCGCTGCTCTGTTAATCTAACTTTGGAAAATCTTTGCAAAATAATGAAACAGTAAATACTAGCTACTCAGATCGTGCTTTGCATCATGAACTGCCTGCCAGTTATAAATAAAAGCAAATGTGGAGAACTGAAGAGATTCGTGGCAAATCCAAGAGTTCTTTAGTATCCTCCAGCAGAGCTTTAATAGTGGAATCTCTTCTCACCCTGTAACTTGCAAAGATGATATTCCCTTCTCTCAATTCCTCTGTTTCCACTAAAGCTGTTCTAATGTTTCATTCTCAGACATCCAAAATGTCATCTATTTTCAGAAAACAGGGTTCACTCTCTATGATTATTAATACAGCCCTCATCCCCATCTCCTCCATTTCCTACATGTCTGCCCTCAATCCCTACCCAACCCTCCTTCAATAACAGGTTATCCTCACCATCCACTCATGAGCCTCCACATTCAACTCATCATTCCCTGCCTGATACTGGGCTCTCTCCATCAGGGTCCTACCACCATGCATATCTTACCATCCCCTTCCCTCTCTATTTACTGCAGGGATCTGTCTCTCCACAATTCCCTTCACACTCGTCCCTCCCCACAAACCCCAGGCACTCATCCCTGCAACTCTTTCAAATGCTACACCTGCCCCCTACGCCTCTGCCCTCCGCACCACTCGGGGCCACGAACAGTTCTTCCAGGAGATACACAGCACTTCACATGTGATTCCATCTGCGCCATTGATTGTGTCCGGCCTCCTCCGGATCATGGGATTGCTTCACTGAGCACTTTTGTCCTGTCCGCCAGCTACTTAAATTTCAATTTCCCTTCCCACATCGACATGCCTGCTCAACTTGAGGCTAGGTGCGGGTCCCGATAAGGGGCACAGCCTGAAACATCAACATTCTTCTCTATAGATGCTGCCTGACATGCTGAGTCCCTCCAGCATTTTGTGTGAGTGGCTCTGGATTTCCAGCATCTGCAGAAACTGGTAAGCTGGTAAGGAAGGCGGGCTCTGTCGTGGGCAAAGTACTGGAGAGTTTAACATTGGTAGCTGAGCGAAGGGCGCTGAGTAGGCTACGGTCAATTATGGATAACTCTGAACATCCTCTACATAGCACCATCCAGAGACAGAGAAGCAGTTTCAGCGACAGGTTACTATCGATACAATGCTCCTCAGACAGGATGAAGAGGTCAATACTCCCCAAAGCCATTAGGCTTTACAATTCTACCGCCAGGACTTAAGAACTTTTTAAAAGCTATTATTAATGCTTTTTGAGATAGTGATTTAGATGCATATCATATTTTTTTTACTGAGTTAAGTATTGTATGTAATTAGTTTTGCTACAACAAGTGTATGGGACATTGGAAAAAAAGTTGAATTTCCCCATGGGGATGAATAAAGTATCTATCTATCTATCTATCTATCTATCTATCTAAACTCTTGTGTTTATGACCTCTTATTTTATCATGGCAGTCTCCAAGCTGATAGCATCCATAATTTTATAACTTCCAAGAACTATTGCCTACTGCCTCCCTATGTTTTCTCTTATCACTCTAGTCCTGTTACCCCTTTACTTTCTCCTCTATCGCCTTCATAACCTGCCCATTACCCACACTTTCTTCCATCTGTTTCCATACTTCCTTCTCTTTATACTGTGGTCTATAAGACGATAAGACATAGGAACAGAATTAGGCCATTCAGCCCATTGAGTCTGCTCTGCCATTTCATCTTGGCTGATCCCAGATTCCATTCAACTCCATACACCTGCCCTCTCACCATATCCCTTGATGCCCTGGCCAATCAGGAAACCATCAACTTCCACTTTGAATATACCCATGGATTTAGCTTCCACCACAGTCTGTGGCAAAGCATTCTACAGATTCACCATGCTTTGACTAGAAAAAAATCCTCCTTACTTCTATTCTAAAAGCTTGCCCCTCAGTTTTGAGGCTATGCCCTCTAGTTCTGGATACCCCTACCAGAGGAAAAGTCCTCTCCACATCCACCTTATCTATTGTTTTCAGCATTTGGCAGGTTGTTATCTTCCTCTACAAACAGATTCCTTTTTTTTTTCCATCACATCATTCCCACTAACCATTGTCGATGGTGGTATAACGATGTTCAAATAGCTGGGGGAGCTTTAGAATTTAATATAGCTGCCAGATGCATTAAAGTTTTAGCTGTCTTACCAGAAAACTATTGCAACCAAAGCTACGTGCAAAATTTTCTCTTGGTAAAGTATGCAATTGATTTAACACACCAGCCTTGATGGTTACCTTGGTTTATCCATATTGCCCTGCCATGAGATGACTGAATAGCATTGTTAGAGTGCAAGAAAGCTAAGTTAAAAGGTTTTGCCCCTTTTTCTCAACAACCTCAAAGAATACAAATCCAATAAAATGGGGCTCTGGCATTGTCACCCTGGACTTTAACAGTTCTTGCAGTTGTCAATTGATTCAGAGGTAGCAGCTGACAGACCGGTTAAAATAGAATGAAGCAAGCTTGGAAAAGGCTTCTTATAAGAAGAGGGACACAACAGGACCCTTCCTTATCAGATAAAAACACAAAATGCTGGCAGAACTCAGCAGGCCAGACAGCAACTATGGGAGGAGGTAGTGACGATGGTCCAGGCCAAAACCCTTCATCAGGAGTCCCATAGATGCTGTCTGGCCTGCTGAGTTCTGCCAGCATTTTGTGTTTTTATTTATTTCCAGCATCTACAGATTCACTCCTGTTGCCTTCCTTATCAGAGCTGCCTAAAGGAAATAATTTCTCTCAGAGCCAAGCAGTGATAATAAATTAATTGTCTTGCTTCTGCCATTTTACAATTTCACTGATACATGAAATTATGAAAAATTACAACATTGAAACCTTTACTATTGCATGAAAATGTATTTATAACCTTTCTTTATACAAAGGTTCAAAGAACATTTAATATCAAAGGATGTATAAATTATACATCATTGAGATTTGGCTGCTTACAGGCAGCTGCAAAGCAAGAAACCCAGAAGAACCCAATTTCTGAACATAGGGACCAGCCTCCATTGCACAGAGAAAGAGAAAAAAACCCTCAAATCTTGCAAACCATAGAAGCAAGCAACAAGAACAGTATTCTGAACCAACTTGAGTCCTTAGACCCAAATCCCCTGAGCAGCCCAGAGTAGGCCCAAAGCCTCAGTATTAGTTCATCATATTAGTGGGGTAAATCACTACAAAGTTTGCAGACATGAAGTACAGGTGCTGGGGGCAGTCTCACAGCCTCAGCCTTGCAGAGAGAGGAGTGAACATTGAGGGAAAGCAAGCAAAATCCACTCTCGACGCCCTGCCTTTCCAGCCTATCTGAGCCAGCGTTTAAATTATCCAAATACCTCGCATTTGGATCCAGGCCTGGAATACGTCGCCCAGCAATTAGCTTCAGGCCTACATTTTGCTGCAAAAAGATATTCCCAACCTCTTCAAATCAGCTCAGCCCTTAAAGCAAACCAGTCTTGCACCCAGGTTAGTTGGATGGGCATCAAAACTTCTCTGCCTCGACTTCTCCTCCACAAATCACTCACTGCAACTCCATCTGCTTCGATTTTGCAGTGCACCAGCACTGCTCCTCTCTTCATTGTTTGCGGTGATAGTTTACCACAACTTACTTCAGAAAAAGTGGTATTAGTAAAGTGTGGTGAACTACATATACCTGTCTGGACCCCCCCACCCCCCCGCTGACTGCTCCTGTAGCTCCTCCCACTGACCGTGGCTCCTCCCACAGACCCCGGTATAAAGGCAATTGAGGCCTGAGCCCTGCTCTCAGTCTCCAGGATGTAGCATGGTGGTCATAAAGTTTTTAGTAGAATTTCTTTGCTTTTGAACTACTAGTAAGCAGTTGCACACCTTTGGTAGTGCCATCTTAAACCAGAAGCAGTTGTGACAGGAGATCACACATTATAGTACAATAGTCCCAGTTTTATTATTTCATACATTGTTATTGTACATTATTGCAAATTGATAAATTATTATTGTGCATATTATTATTCTGTACTTTATTATTAGTTAAGTCTGCACCCTGATAAGTGTGCTTTTAAATGGTGCTGTTGTAACAAACGAATAAAGTATATATTGTTTGTGGTGAACTACATATACCTGTCTGGACTGCTCCTGTGGCTCCTCCCACAGACCCCTGTATAAAGGCGATTGAGGCCTGAGCCCGGCCTCATTCTCCAGGATGTAGTGTTGTTCATTCTTCCAGTCAATAAAAGCCGATATCTCGCTTCTTACATCTCAGAGTGAGATATTGATAGTGCATCATTGTTATTATCAGTATTATTATTACATATCAAGCCTTTGTGAAGCGTTGAATGTGTTATCATCTCCCAAAAACATTGCCAAATTTGTTAGTCAATTCCTTGTTTAAGAGACTCTAATTTGGTTTATTTCACGGAATTTAATCATCTGTGACCATAATCTAGTTATGCTGTCTGGATTCTGTTTTTACCTGTTTATCTTTGCACTCGTGAATCAGTTGGAAATATTTACATTGCTTTAGAGGTGCTATATAAATGAAAATTGTTGTACATTTTATCTTGAGTGTATACCCTTTAGGCATAGTAATGTGTGATCAAGTGCTCGCTTCATGCTGTTATAGAACATCAGACATGTTGGATGGTGGAACAGGCACAATGGCCCAAAGACCTGATACAAGTTTATGAGCAAGCGCTTTATTATTTACCTACACTGTACTTTGTCTGTAGATGTTACATTTTATTCAACATCTTGTTATTGTTTTGCCTAGTAGTACCTCAGTGCACTGTGTAATAATTTGATCTTTATGAATGTTGTGCAAGACAAGCTTTTCTTTGTACCTGGTACATGTGACAATAGTAACCAATTCCAATTACAATTTGAACATCTTGACCCAAAATGTTGATAAATCTTTCTCCCCCTCAGATACTGCTCAACCAGCTTTGTTCCACCAACACTTTGCTTCCTGCTCCACATTTCAGCATCTGCAGTCCCTGTGTCCTCGTTTTTCCAGCTCCTGGCTCTACTGCTCATTTCCTTCTGTTTTTAGAGCAAACAAAATGGTGGTCATAACTAAAATACTCCAGCTGATAAATCTCCAACTGACTAATCCAATGATGTAACAAAGGAGAATCAGCCTAAACTATACAACAACAACTATTATCATTTATGTAATGCCTCAAAAGCAACATGGATATTTCTAAGTGCTTCACGAGTGTGAAGGTAAACAAACAAAAACTGGCAGCATAACTAGATTTTGATTAAATGATCAAATTCTATGGAATAAACCAAATTAAAGTATCTTAAACCAGGAATTGGCAAAGAATTCGGCAATGAACATGCGGGATGATAACACAATTAACCAGAAAGGTTAATTGATTGAAATTGGGACAGGAATTTTGATGTCTTAAAGAGAGCAGAGGGGAAAAACAATTACTTTCTAAAGCAGGAAACACCCCTTGTGGAGAGGGAAGACTTGCAGTATTGGTTAGCTTCTAAGCAGGAAAGGAAAATACAAAGAACAAGAAATATTTGCATCAGTATCCATCTTTGTGTGTAGCTTTCCTTGGCTCTATTGTTCTTCTTTGTATTTACTCTGAATGTCCAGAAGAAAGTGAATCTCAAGGTAGTATATAATGACATATACGGTATGTACTTTGATAATAAATTTATTTTGAACCTTGAACTTTGAACAAGATGCATGGATGCTGTAGAACCACTTGCCAAAAGATGCCCTCAAGGAAAGAGAGCTCTGGAGGTGAAGCAGCTTTATTACTTACTGCCTTTCCCTATTGAGAGCACAAACCAGTTTAAAGCATTTCTTGTTTGTGATGGCTTGGGATCAACTTAAGGGAAGCTTAAAGGCAGAATTGATTTACTTCAGAGTCAGCCAAAGATCTGTGCCCACGTTTCGAAAGGAGCCTAACAGCCAGGGCACGGACAATACTCTGGAGCTCACCTTAGAAAGAAAAATAAATTAGTTTTATCTGTCACATGTACATCGTAACATGCAGTGAAATGTGTTGTTTGTATCAAATCAAATCAACAAGGATTGTGCTGGGCATCACCGTGCTTTGGGCACCAGTGCAGCATGTCCACGATTCACTAATGCTCAATGCATATCTTCAGAATGTGTGAGGGAACCGGAACTCCTGGAGGGAAAGCAAGTGGCCACGGGGAGACGTACAAACTCCTTACAGACAGCAGTGGAAATTCAACCCCGATGGTGATTGCTGGCACCGTAATACTGTCACGCTACCAGGCCACTTTTGGGGCAATGACAAGTTACCAGTGAATCAATGGAAGAGATGAATTGCTTTAAATGGTGGCGAGCTCGTCTCTAGATCAAGCGAAAAACAATGGATTCAGAATCAGAATCAGGTTTGTTATTACCTGCATGTGACGTGAAATTTGTTAACTTAGCAGCAGCAGTTCAATGCAATACATAATCCAGCAGAGAAAAAAATAATAAATAAAATTTAAAAAGTAACAATAAATAAACAAGTAAATCAATTGTATATATTGAATAGATTTCTAAAAAGTGCAAAAACTGAAATACCGTACATTAAAAAAAGTGAAGTAGTGTCCAAAGATTCAACGTCCATTTAGAATCGGATGGCAGAGGTGAAGAAGCTGTTCCTGAATCACTGAGTGTGTGCCTTCAGGCTTCTGTACCTCCTACCTGATGGTAACAGTGAGAAAAGGGCATGTCCTGGGTGCTGGAGGTCCTTAATAATGGATGCTGCCTTTCTGAGACACCGTTTCCTGAAGATGTCCTGGGTACTTTGGAGGCTAGTACCCAAGATGGAGCTGACTAGATTTATGACCTTCTGCAGCTTCTTTTGGTCCTGCGCACTAGCCCCCCCCCCCCCCCCATACCAGACAGTGACGCAGCCTGTCAGAATGCCCTCCACGGTACAAATATAGAAGTTTTTGAGTGTATTTGCTGACATGGCAAATCTCTTCAAACTGCTAATAAGGTATAGGCACTGTCTTGCCTTCTTTATAACTACATTGATATGCTGGGACCAGGTTAGATCCTCAGAGATCTTGACACCCAGGAACTTGAAGCTGCTCACTCTCTCCAATTCTGATTCCTCTGTGAGGATCGGTATGTGTTCTTCATCTTACCCTTCCTGAAGTCCACAATCAGCTCTTTGGTCTTACTGACATTGACAGTCAGGTTGTTGCTGTGATACCACTCCACTAGTTGGCATATCTCACTCCTGTACACCCTATCGTCATCACCTGAGATTCTACCAACAATGGCTGTATCATCAGCAAATTTATAGATGGTATTTGAGCTATGCCTAGCCACACAGTCATGTGTATTTAGAGAGTAGAGCAGTGGGCTAAGCACACACCCCTGAGGTGCACCAGTGTTGATCGTCAGCGAGGAGGAATGTCATCACCAATTCGTACAGATTGTGGTCTTTCAGTTAGGAAGTTGAGGATCCAATTGCAGGGGTGCTACGGCAGATAGGATAGTGTAGGGTAGTGTAGGATTCATTCCAGTTTAGGGGATTTACTTGAGATGCTGTCAAGTGTATCAACAATATCAGATAATATTGTGTTGATATCACTCTCAATAGAGAATACAAACACCTTTGAAAGATATTAGATGTTATACAAATAAACATGAGAACAGAAAACACAGCATGTGCTGTTGGAACCACAAGAAAGTGAAGCGTGGGCTTGCCAATGAGTCTGTTTTCAAAAAAATCAATCGGGTAGATTTGCATTAATAAGTGGAATTTCCTTGAGATTACCTTTGTGGATTGTTATTTTACAGGAGGTCAGTGTGTGAGTGGTCCTAGCAGTAAAGCAAATTGCAGCTAGCTCAAGCAATGAATACACTTGATGGGCCGAATGCTTTTTTGTCTTACACATTCCATGCTTTGCTTTCTTTTCTTAAAATAATAATGTTTTTGCACTCCATATGTGACCGCAACATTCACAAAAAAATTAAATGATTCCAGCTGCCCCCATGATGTCCTGCCTGGGCATTGATTAAAGGCTATGTAACAGTAAATGTAAACTTTACCCTATCAATGTTACATTAGAAACTTCTAAATTTATATGTATATTACATAACTTCTAAATTTAATATAATTTATATCTTATATATATTTATTTTATTAATCATTTTGTCCTGGAAAATAAACTGGCTAAAAAATACCGTAATGTATTTCATCTGGAAACATTTGTACAATTTGAATGGGAGGCAACAACAGAATGACTATGTGCAAAAGACACCTCGTAACGGTGAAAAATTTATTCAAGATAAAAGGGAGTTGAATGATTATTTTTTTCATCTGTTCAAATATTGTAAACTATCTTCTGTGAATTAAATAAAACTTGTTATATAAGGATCTCCAATATTAGGCTTCCAGTGAAGGATAATGGAATCCGATACATTGGTAACGGGATTACAAGTCAACATAAGGAAACGTTTATGAACGATGTAATTGCAATGCAGTAAATTATATAACGATATGTTAACATGATAACAAATGGCAATTGTGGAACATTACACTGCAAGAAAAATATTGTTTACAAAACTGCTTCTTGTTCATTTCTCCTTCAGTAGGTTTTACCGCACTATTGACATTATATCTGTAATACATCAGATGACTGTGAATGTGCCAGCCCTTGTTTTGAAACCCTTTCAAAGGACATGACAAATCATGTGGAAATTAGATTTATAAAGTTATCTTAAAAACAGGTTATGTGCAACATCAGTGTCTCTCTTTTCAAGGTAGCCTGCCTTCATATCTTCCTAGAAGGCAGTAAATGTAAATATGAGGCATCATAATGGGGAGTTGTTACATAGAGTGCTTTGAAAGTCTGCCTCACACAATAACGTGGTCCATTTCCAGTCCTTCATCAATCATGCAAACTGGAATAAGCATCTTTGCTTTTAAAAATTTGAGTAAGTTTTGAGACGGCCACTTGGCAAATGATCAGGCTGAATGAATAATGACAATTGTATATCACCAGGACCCATCTCGTTCTGCAAGATCAGGGGAATGTTACAGGTTAGAACACAAACAGGCAAAGTGGGTAATGGAAACTTCAATCTGCACTTCTCTTGCATTTCAAATGAATATTGGACCTACATATTCTTTCAATATATCGGCTTCCATTTCAAATGGCACACTGATCTCATGTGATGCACTTCTGATATTATGGAGATATTAAATCAAGATTTATACATTTATCCAGAACCAAATGCCTCTCTCATTCCAACCCATCAATGTTTACCATGAACAACTGCACAGATTTTTTCAAAATCACCTCTTGCTCTCCAAGCATTTATTTTGTAAACACAATAATTTTGAGACATCTATATTCAGCCCAAATGATTTATACAGGGAACACATTCAACAATTTTAACATCCAAGATTCATGAATGCAAACTCCATGTTTCAATATACATGTGATAATTAAAATTGAATCTTCAATCTATTAAGATGACATTGTTGCTTATTAATAACCAAGATCCATTATTTTTAAAAAACGCAGGAAAATTGCATCGAAAAATGACTTTTTCTGTGGTGGAGGTTGGAAAACTATGTCCATGGAACTGAACTCTCAGACGGTAGGGAGTGAGCAGGTGGTGGAATCAACTGGGACTAAACCTATTGACCCCAATAATTATAAAGTACCTTAAGTGCTTCCATATATGTGTGCAGCTGTACTATATGAATCTGCTTAACAGCCGTATAGAATTAAAATTTTTATCCACATGCTGATGCAAATTTTCTAAGGATCTATGGATGCAATGCTTTAGCTATGCAAGGGTAGCATTGAAAAGTCTAAGGAAATATTTATTTTGCTGCATTACATGGTGTATGTGTTGTTATAGCACTAAATTTAAGCTTCTTCAATCATTTATAGAGTCATAGATCACTCCAACACAGAAACAGGTTCTTCTGCCCAACTAGTCCATGCTGAACTATTATTCTGCCTAGTCCCTTCAGTCTGCTCTCAGAACTCTGCGCTCCATACCCCTCCCATCTATGTACTTATCCCAAATCTCTCTTAAATGTTGAAATCAAACCCATATCCCCATGGCCGCTGGCAGCTCGTTCCATATTTTCACCACCCACTCATTGAAGAAGTTCCCCCTCATATTTCCCTTAAACATCTTTCCTTTCATCCTTAACCTATGAACTCTAGTTTGAGTCTTGCCCAGCATCGGTGGAGAAAGCCTGCATGCATTTACCCTGTGAATGCCCTTCATAATTTTGTAT
Source organism: Hemitrygon akajei (assembly GCF_048418815.1). NCBI lineage: Eukaryota > Metazoa > Chordata > Chondrichthyes > Myliobatiformes > Dasyatidae > Hemitrygon > Hemitrygon akajei. The sequence continues at coordinate 156,400,376 of NC_133134.1, read as the reverse complement.
GCTTCTCTCAAATATCACCTCATTCTTCTATGCTCCAGGGAATGAAGTCCTAACACATTCAACCTTTCCCTGTAACTCAGGTCCTCAAGTCCCAGCAACACCTTTGTAAACTTACACTTTCAATCTTTTAGTAGGTAGGTAACTAGAACTACACACAATACTCCAAATTGGACCTCACCAATCAAATTCCTTGATTTTTTTCCTGCACTGCTCCGCTGTTCTAGCATTGTGTAGCGATTTGATTTGTATGAACAGTATGCAAGACAAGCTTTTCACTATGTCCTGGTAAATGGGACAGTAATAAACTAATATCAATACTGCATTGAGCATTCCACTTGAATTCAAGATGTATCAGCAAACCTTCTCCAAGTGTTCCCATTGCGTAAATCCAAGTGTTCAAGCAAATGTTATCCAGCAAATTTTACATTAAAATAACTCCACCTTGCACAGTCGCAAGCTGGAGCACAAAAGGAGAAGGTTTGGGTGTAGGACTAACAACACAATCTTGTAAGAACCCAGTGCTACAGAAACGCCAACAGAAGCACCAAGGACCTCATCCCTGAGAGAGGAAGGATCTTCGATGATGGACTACACTGGGGACAATGTGAAAGACTGGCCAAGAACAGTGGACTCTGATAAGCTGCCGTTGACAGCCTATGCCCCATTGCGGTGATGCACTTAAGTAAATAAATAAATTTACATTAAAATTATTCAGGTTGAGCAACTTCAGGGCAATTGAGTCAAGTTCTAGCCTGCCAAAGATTAGAGAGCATAAACTCATCCAACCTCTGCGATAACTGAGGAGTATGAACCAGGCCAAAAATAAAGAATTATTTCGAGTTAACATTTTTGTTCAGTGTTAACATTAGATACCAGTGAGAATATCCATCAACTGCAGTTCAAGTCCCGGTATTGTGTCTGTGCACAATTACATATCAATTTAATAAAGGTACACTCAAAGGAGATGGCTTTAACTGGTGTATGCCCATTGCAGTGAAAGTGAGAGAAAAATGTGCATACACAGAAAACAGCACATGCACAGACAACAGATCAATACGAATTGCTCATGGGGGCAGGGGCCATTGTTCTAAAAAGAAATAGATGCATACATTACACTTACTCCCCCTTCCAATATAAACAGTATATGTACAAAACATTCAATTTTCTTTTCATAAACCCATATTCCAAGTAAACATGCTTTCACAATAGCAGTCCATAACTAGCTTCACATTTCTAAAGTTTCAGTCTTTTAGGTGGTGCTCTGTTTCTTCCAGGACAGTGCCTCCGGACCTATGGAGTGGCATCAGGTTTGTTAGGTGTCTTGTCTAAGACAATGTTCTCGGTTTCCCAAGTCATGTTGCTGTCAGTAACATGATCATCACTGAGTTACGTAATGTGACTGTCTTGTTGGATGCAATCAACTCAGGTATGTTCTTCAGTTGACCACGTGCTCCACATGGCATCTCCATTCCTGATCTCCAACATTCACTGTGCACATCTGCGGTCCAGTTCTTGTAGCTGTCCTACTGGGTGTCCACTTGACTTCTTGGTAATCATGTGCTCGCACTTCCTGTCCAATCTTGAAGCTTCTTGCTGCTTCACTTGGCAACTGGCTGAACTGTTTACTCTGTTCTTCCCTCTGGAGGTCTGCTTTCAGGAGGTCAATGCGAAATCTCAGATTCCCGTTCATGAACAGCATTGCAGGTGTTTGATTTGTCACTGCATAAACAGAATTCCAATACACAAAAAGGAAGTTGTCCACCTTGTGCTGTAGAGAAATGTCCTCCTTGTCCGTTGTTTTAATGGACTTCTTGAAGGTTTGGATAATCCTTCAGCTAACCCATTCATTGCTGGGTGGTAAGGAGCTGACTTGAAATGTCTGATGCCATTTTTCTTCATGAACAGTCGGAATTCTTCTGACGTGTATTGTGGTCTGTTGTCACTCACGATTTGTTCTGGTAAGCAATCTCTGGCCAAGACAGTCCTCAGAGTGAAGACGGTCTTTGCTGAGGTGGTTGACTTCATTGGGATAACCTCGGGCCATTTTGAATGAGCATTCACACCAATCATAAACATGGAGTCCATGAATGGGCCAGCGATGTCAATTTGTACTCATTGCCTTGGTGAAGACAGCCACTCCCATGGGTGTAATGGTGTCTGTGGGGTGCATTTTGAACTTCTTGGCATCCTGAACAGCTTTTGGCCAAATTTCTATCTGTTTATCTGTTCCCAGCCGCCACACTTAGCTCCATGCAAGACTCTTCATCTTAACTGTACCCAGGTGTCCTTCTCGCAGATTCTCTAACACTCTGGTTCTCAGTTTAGAGGAAACCACAACACAAGATCCACACATCAGTGCACTTTGACATACAGACAATTTGTCTCATCTCGCTGAGAACTCTGGAAACATAGTTCGCCATTCTTGATTTCAGAGACTTTTGACAATATTATGTTAATACTTGTTTTCCTTTGAATTTTGGAATTTGTTACCAGCGACTGGTCCACCAATGTAATGTGGAACATGTCAGCTGGGTTACAGCATGAAGACATTTTTTCTTCAGTTGCCAGTAGTGGAAGATATGACCGGTCATCAGCACTTCTCTGTGTTTGGTACCCTTGAATTCTATGTCATAAGAGTAGGCTCCTAGGAATAGTGCCCAACATTGTAACCAGTAGTCATCACTGGAATTGCCTTGCTGGGATTGAAAATGAAAATAAGAGGCTGGTGATTTGTCACTAGCATAAACGTTTGTCTGTAGAGGTATTGGTTGAACTTCCTTATTCCCCATATTGGGCTATTGGCCTCTCGGTCGAATTGCATGTTGACTCTATTTTGTCTGATTCTGTTTTGCCTTCAGTATCTTAATGTACTTGCTTAGTTTTGTGTTTGAGACTTTTCACTCGGTTGTGCTTTTTGTCTGCCTCGCACTTTCTCTCCATGTGACCTTGTCTGTGACACTTCCTGCAGACTTTTCCTTTGAACCAACAGCCATTTGCATCATGGGAGGATTTGCCACATCAATAACATCTTTGGCTTTTTGCTTCATTCAGGAGCAATTTGTACATTTTACATTCTAACCTTCTTTTCTGTACTTCTGCTGCATTCTTTGCTGCAGTCTCTAATGATATTGCAATGGTCAATGTCCGTTTTAAGGTTAGGTCTCTTTCGGACAGTGACCTCTTTTGAGTTCTTCGACTATGCATGCCATATAGAAGCTTGTCCCTTATTGCGTCAGAAAGTCCACTTCTAAAGTCACAGTACTGGGAAAGTTTGCACAGTTCTGCAATGTATTCAGAAAGGCTTTCATCTTTTGACAGGTTCCTTTTGTAAAATCTGAATCTCTCAGCAATTGCCAGCAGTTTAGGGCTCAAGTGATTTTGCAAAATTATAACATTTTCATCAAATGTTTTGTTTGCTGGCTTTGCAGGCGTTACTAAGTTGCATAAGAGATTGTATGGTCTTGGGCCGATTAAGCTAAGAATTGCAGGGGCTTTCTTTCACTCCTCCATGTTGCTTGTGTTACGATACAGTTCAACTCTCCTGATATATGACTCCCAGCCTTCATTAGTGCTATCAGATTCATCAACTTTCCTGACTGAAGCTTTTGCCACATCATTTTCATTTTAAATTCAGCACGTCTTTCACTGTTACTCACGGGTCCTTCGGCTTTCTCGTGCTGCTTAACTCTCACTGTTTCATCCCGTAACTGTCAGTGCAGTTTGTGATATTTTCTGACATTCAGGTTTGTATCATTGCCAATTTATTGTGCTTGTGCACAACTACATACATATCGATTAAGTAAAGGCCGCACGTAGGAGATGGCTTTAACTGGTGTATTCACATTCAGCGAGAGAGAAAATAAGTACAATGTGCATGCATAGACAACTGATAAGTATGTAAAATGAGGTGGGGGGGGGAATCATTGTTCTAAAAGGAATAGATCCATACAAGTATCTTTCCACATAATTTCAAATGGAAGAGAACCACACCACCCTCTTAATGGCAGGATTCTTAACAGCATGGAGGAACAGAAGGATCTTGTGGTCTGTAGATCCCTCAAAGTTGCCACACAAGTCCATAGAGTGGTTAAAAAGGCGTATGGGGTGTTGGCCTTCATTATTTGAGGTATTGAGTACAAGAACAATGAGGCAATGTTGCAGCTCAATAAAGCTCTGGTGAGACCACACTTTAAATATTGTGCTCAGTTCTGGTCACCACATTATAGAAAGGATCAGGAACTTTAGAAAGGATGCACAGGTGATCATCAGGATACTACCTCGATTCGAAATCATGTCTTATGTGGATAGGTGACCACTATAGTGGGCAGCCAGCACCTTTTTCCCAGAGAGGAAGTGGCCAATACCTGAAGGCATAATTTTGAGGGCATTGGAGGAAGGTATAGAGGGGATATCAAAGGAAGGCATTTTGTCTTCCTTTTTGGTGGCTAAGTGGTGGGTTAATGCAGCATGCTGTGAGGGGTGATGGTAGAAGCATATATATTAGTGACATAAGAGATTCTTAGATAAGCACATGGTTGAAAGAAAAATGGAGGGCTATGCAGGAGGGAAGGTGGCTTAAAAGCTCAGCACAACATCATGGACTGAAGGGCCTGCACTGTTCTGTACTGCTCTATGTTCAAACCAAAACATTTCTTGTCCATATGCAAACATTGGGAAGGTGTCCAAAGTCTTATTCAAAATCATTTAGATTTATTTCATGGGCCAGAAAAATATTGGAAGATTCAGTCACTCATTGAGTCATATTATTTGGAGTCAGTTTTGTTCTGAGGTTTTTGATGGAATACTGAATTAAATTATATATTGAAATCACATTCAAGCACTTAAGGATTCTAAATCCAATACTCATGTCAAAGTATTAATTCTAGCTTGTTTCCAGTCCCCACTAGCACCACCTCCATTGCTGAATCAACCTCTTGTCAAAGTTGTACTGTGGAAAGGCCAAGTTCAAAGTTCAAAGTAAATTTATTACATAAGTATGTATACGTTATACAACCTTGAGATTCATCTCCTAACAGGCAGCCACAAAACAAAGGAACCGAGAAACAAACCCCATATGTATGAAAAAAACGGTCTTACACTGAATGTGCAGAGAATTTAAAAAGCACATCATGCCCATAAAAAATAAAATAATCCATAAAAAGACCAGTGAACACCAAATGTGCAATGAAAAGAACCGCAAGCAAATAGCATTTCTGAACTGAAGTCCACAAAGAGAGTCTGAGACCCATAGTTTAGTGCAGAGTCAAGTAAACATCATGGAGCAGTGATCCCCCGACACCTTGCCCTTTTCAATTTGGCCCAGCGCTTAACTCTCCATCCGAACATTAAGCTCTGCTGCTTCGAGCAGTGATCTGAACCAGCTCCTCACTCCTTGCCACCCTGACCTTTCCAAACATTAACTCCCCACAGATGCTGCACGACCTGCTGTGTATTGCAAGCATCTTCTAATTTTATTGCATCTTTAGGATTTTTTTTGTTCTTTAATATTTGCCCTGCAATTTATATGCTGCCATTAAGCCGTTAAGCTGGGAGTAGTGTTAATATGCTTAATGCATTTCAGAGCAGTTACAGCTAATCTGTCCCATAAAGTGCAACACACAAATTGCTGGAGGAATTCAGCAAGTCAGACAGCATCCGTGGAGGAGAGTCCTGATGAAGGGTCTCCTTCCAAAACATCAGTTGTTCATTCTCTTCCATAGATGCTGCCTAACCTGCTGAAATCATCCAGAATTTTGTGTTTTGCATTTATTGCTGTACCTGTACTGAAATGCATCAAGCATATTAATACTAGCTCTGGATTTCCAGCATCTGCAGGATCCCTTCTTCTCAGTCCTGAAATGTTGACTGTCTATTCATTTCCATATATGCTATCTAATCTGTTGAGTTCCTCCAGCATTTTGTGTATGTTACTTTGGATTTCCAGTATCTGCAGACTTTCTCATGTTTACGATCTGTAGAATCTCTTGTGTTACAGTTCCATTAAGTCTTTCTATAGAAAAGGCTGGTATCTTACTCCCAGGCTCAAAGTATCTAAAACTATAGGGCATGTAGTTAAAGGGAGAAGGGTAAGTTTGAGGGAGGCATACAGAGTAACATTTTTTAAAGACAGGGTAGTGGGGGCTTGGGATGCCCTGCTAGGGATTGTATTGGAGGCAGGAAGAATAGAAGTGTTTTGATAGGCTCTTGAATGTAAAAAGGAATGGAGAAGTTGGAATTGGATGTGGAATTGTCACAATCAATATAAAGCAGAAAGCTTTCCTTGTATACTCTTCATATAGATCAATTCATTACACCGTGCATCAACGTAATACAAGGTAAAACAATAACAGAATGACAAAGAAAGTGCAGCATATGTAGACAATAAGGTACAAGATCATGCCAAGATAGATGAAGTCAAGAGGCAATCTTATTGTACTAGAGATCCATTCAGTAGACGTAAAACAATGGGATAAAAGCTATCCTTGAGCCTGGTGGTATACACGTTCAGGTTTTTGTATCTTCTGCCCGATGGGAGAGGAGAGAAGAGAGAATATCTGAGTAGGTGGGGCCTGTGATTATGCTGGCTGCTTTACTGAGGCAGTGAGAAATATAGAAAAGTACATGGACATTGTGAAGACAGAAGGGACTAGTATGGTTAGGTACTTAATTTGTTGGGCACACACTGTGGGCCGGTGGACCTGCTTCAGTGCTGTTCTCTCTTATGTCTATGTTCTGTTTCCTGAATGCAAAACAAAGGTCCTCTGCTAAATTACCCTTGATTTACCACAGCAAGAAAGGTTTGTGGTAAAAATCTTCCATTAAAAAAGGTTCACGGTGAGATCTGGAAAGATGTGGATTCTTCAGATATCTCAGGAGCCATCTCTTGTTAAAGCCATGCATTAATAATGAACTTCATTGCTTTTGGCAAATGAATATTTAAAGATCGATCTGAATCAAAATCAGAATTGGGTTTATCATCAGTGACATACTCTTATTGGCCACTTAATTAGGTACCATATCGAATGGTCACTGAGTGTACATTCATGATCTTCTGCTGCTGTAGCCCAGCCACTTCAAGGTTCGACGTGTTGTGCATTCAGCAATGTTTCTCTGCACACCACTGTTGTAATGTGGGGTTATTTGAGTTACTGTCACCTTCCTGTCAGCTTGAGCCAGTCAGGCTATTCTCATCTGACCTCTCTCATTAACAATGCATTTTCACCCACAAGACTGCATTCATCGGATGTTGTTTTTCTATAGAAAGGCCCTATTTATTCTCAGTAAACTCTAGAGACTTTTGTGGGTGAAAATCCAGGAAATTACCAGTTTCTGAGATACTCAAATCACCTTGTCTAGTACCAACAATTATTCAGCAGTCAAAGTCATTTGGATCACATTTCTTCCCCATTCTGAACTTTGAACTGAAACTCTTGGCCATGTCTGCATGTTCTTACGCAGTGAGTTGCTGCCACATGATTGGCTAATTAGATATTTGCACCAACGAGCAGGTGTACAGAAGTACCTAATAAAATGGCAAAAGCGTATGTTGTGAAATTTGCAGCAGTACAGTACAAGGCATAACAATTTCAGTAAGTTACAATAACAAATACAATAAATAAATAGCACAAAAGAGGAAAACGGAGGTTATATTCATGGATTCATGAACCATTCAGAAATCTGAGGAGGAGGAGGGAAAAAGCTATTCCTAAATATTGAGTTTGTTTCTTCAGGCTCCTGTACCTCCTCCCTAATGGTAGTAAAGAAAAGAGGGCATGCTCTTGGCACTGTAGGTCCTGAATGATGGATGCCAGCTTCTAAAGATGTTCTAGATGAGTGAAAGCTTGTGCCCATGATGGAGCTGGCTGAGCTTACAACACCTACAGCCTTCTTTGATCTTGTGCATTGGTACATCCATAGCAGCGAGTGATGCAATCAGTCAGAATATTCTCCACAGTACATCTGTAGAAATTTGCTCAAGTCTTTGCTGACATACCAACTCCCCTTATGCTCCAAATGAAGTATAGTCACTGAGTTGCCTTCTTTGTGCTTGCACCAATATGTTGAGCTCAGAATAGATCCTCTGAGATATTGACACCCAGGAACTCGAAGCTGCTTACTCTCAAATCTGGAACAAAACCATGAATTTACACCAGCAGACAGTCAGTAGGCCCCAGACAATTCTCAGTAATTCCTCCTCTCTTGTTGTGCTGTACTACGTGTAAAGTATGTAGCAATTCAATGAACTGATGCTCTGATCTATGACATCAAAGGCTTTAGAGGAATAATATGAGTTTCTAATGAGAGGTTCCTTACATAAACTTCATTGATCTCTGCACAGACTGGACCACATTTTAATCAGCTCAGGTTTGAGAGTCTAAATATTGAATGAGTTCTTGATTCTTTTGGACAACTGCTCATTTTAACTGGTGGCTGGTCAGCATACTAACTGCAGCATCTTCATATGCAATGGAATATGGGGCAGAGGGGTGGATATGAGGTGAATTAAAAGCTGGGATTAATGTAGAATTAGCATTAAATGGGTGGTTGAGGATTGATGAAGGGCTGTATCTCTCTATTACTCTTTGAAAGAGGTGTGTGGTAGGAGCATCGAAGGTGATAGAGTTTGGGTGATTAAAAGGTTGTGTGGGACTGAGTGAGAACATGAAAGCAAAACCTTCATATGGGTAGTACTCTTCCAAATATATTTTGTGAGGTCATGACATTTACTCAGTGCTGTGATTCTAACTCCTGATTGATACTTCACTTCCGCCCTCTTCTAACTGAAACCTTGTTGAATTCTCCTGGCTCCTTGGTACACAGGATCACCTTTCTGCCACCTGCCTCTTCAGCAAGGACATCGGTGCCCCTCTCAATGAAACATGCTGCTCTCCTTCTCAACATCTCTCTTGCCAGTTGCAGCTTTGGTAGCTATTTCGCTACACAAGAAGGTTTCAGGAGCTGGTCCAGGATCCCAGCTAGTCCTATTTTAGATTCAGGGTCACTTATTGATCACATGGTCATCCAAACATATAGTGAAATGCTTCCTTTATGTTAATAACCAACACAACCTAATGATGCGATGGAGGATGAGAGGTGACCTGACAGAGGTGTACAAGGTGGTGAGAGGCGTTGATCGTGTGGACAGTCAGAGGCTTTTTCCCCAGGGCTGAAGTGGCTAGCACGAGAGGGCATAGTTTTAAGGTGCTTGGAAGTAGATACAGAGGAGATATCAGGGGTAAATTTTTTTTACACAGAGAGTGGTGAGTGCATGGAATGGGCTGCCAGCGGCAATGGTAGAGGCGGATAAGATAGGGTCTTTTAAGAGACTCCTGGATAGGTACATGGAGCTTAGAAAAATAGAGGGTTATGGTTAAGCCTAGGTAAGGACATGTTCGACACAGCTTTGTGGGCCAAAGGGCCTGTATTTGTGCTGTAGGTTTTCTTTTTTTTATTAATATTTTTGTGAGTTTCTACAATACAACAACAAAAAAAATCAACAAAATGGAGATTTATACAATGCAAAACAAATGTGTCTAATATATAATTCATAACAATAAGGAAAAAGCACCCAAGATAAAATCATACAAAGTTAGTGTCCTCCCCACTACAAAACTCCAGGCAAACCATTTCAATGTGTAAAAGAAAAATTAATTGGAGCATTTGACCCCACAGAGCTGAGAAATATAATGCCTTCTACTGAAACTATAATGTAATTCACATCAAAAAACCCATAAAACTTACAGAAAAAAGCTGAGAGTAGGGATTATAGTACAAAAAAAGGATAAACTTAATCTAAAGAGGAGTTATGAAAGTATTCAAGAAAAGGTCCCCACACCTTATGAAACTTTATGTCTGAATTGAGAAGTGAATAATGAATTTTTTCAAGGTCTAAACAGGACATAATATCACTAAGGCGTTGAGCATGAGAGGGTGGGGCAACATCTCTCCACCTAAGAAGAACTAACCATCTAGCCAAAATAGAGGCAAAAGATAATGTTCGATGTTTAGTCAGACTCAAATGCATGTCTACTTCACCCAAGGTACCAAAAAGGGCAATCAGAGAATTAGATTCTAAATGGCAATGAAGAATATGGGATAAAGTAAAAAAAAATTCTCTCCAGAATTTCTCTAGACTAGGACAAGCCCAGTACATATGAATAAGAGAAGCCTCACCCCCTTTACACTTGTCACAAACAGGACTAATGTCAGGATAAAACCACGATAATTTTGTTTTAGTCATATGAGCCCCATGTACAACCTTAAACTGCAAAAGGCAGTGGCGAGCACATAAAGAGGTTGAGTTAACTGACTTAAGAATTGAATCCCAAACCGCATCGGATAAAGAAATATTTAAATCAGGCTTCCAGGCAGTTCTAATTTTATCAAAGGGGCACGCCTCAAGATCACTAACTTATCATGAATCCTTGCCCAATGGATTAATACAAAGAAACAGGTCCACAACGTTTTTCTCGGGCATCTCAGGAAAGTTTGATATTAAAGGGTTAATGAAATGTCTAATTTGAAGATATCTAAAGAAATTGAGTATTAGGTAGGTTAAGCTTTGCAGACAGTTGTTGAAAAGTTGCAAAACGATTATCTATGAAAAGATCTTCAAAGCACCTAATGCTCTTTCTGTACCAATCATGAAATGTTGAGTCTTGCATAGCAGGTAGGAAAAGATGATTGTGTAAAATAGGACTAGAGAGAGAGAAGCCATGAAGGCCCTTATATTTTCTGAACTGAGCCCATATTCTCAGAGTATGTCTAATAAGAGGATTAACAATTAGTCTAGGCTAGTGACAAGGAAATGCAGATCCAAGAAGTGCAGAAATGGAGAGGTTTTCTATGTTCCTATGCCAATAACTTTAGTGGATGCGTCTGGAGTAAATTTCTTCTTGGCAATTTCATAAATGGTTGTGGGAAACCGAAAAAGTCCTATACACAGCACCTGTTTAGCTCAGCGAAAAATGGTGTAAATCCAACTTCCAGGCAGTAGTTTTCTTCTGTATTCCTCGGGGTGAACATATAACACCTGCAAATTTGTCCATTTCAAGTTTGCAGTTGGGCACTCCAGGCTATTTTTCAGATTTCTTTTATGTCAATAGTGCATCCTTCCTGTGCATTGTCTAACCTGCTCTGCCCTGGGAATTGATAGTATCTGTCTGTCCTGCTCCGAGGTAGAAATATTGGCTGCTTTTATCACCAACTCGATGAAACACTTCTTCACGGCTTGCTTCCTCACTGATCTGTGCAACATTTGAAACTGAACTTGCCTCTCATGTCAGATTCCTGCAGGCTTCCCTCGCCTGCCTTTCACCTCGAATGCAACAACAGTAACATTTAGAAATAAAGAATGAAAGAGAGACAGACAGACAGAGACAAGAAGGGGAGAGGGGGTAGAGAGAGAGGTGGGAGAGGGGGAGAAAGAGAGGAGGGGGAGAGAGACAGAAAGAAAGAGAGCGAGAGGATGAGAGGGAGGGAGGAGGAGAGAGAAGGAGAGAGAGAAGGGAGCTAGAGAGAGGAAGATAGAGAGACAGAGGGACAGAGAGATAGAGAAAGAGGGAGTCAGAGTGAGAGGGAGAGAGGATAGGGAGGGGTATGGCGAAGGAACTAGTAAGAGAGGAGAATGTGTGTATATGTATGTGTGAGAGAGAAAAAAAACAATAACAGATAGAGAAAGATGGAGATAGAAAGAGACAGACAGATAGAGACAGGGAGAGAATGAGAGACTGAGAGAGTATGAAAGATAGACAATGAGATACCACGGGAGGACGAGTGAAGTCAAGAATGTGTGTTTGTGTGTGTGGGGGGGGGCGGTTAGAGATAAGTACGCACACATGAAGAAATTGAGACAGATGTGTGTAAAAGTGTGTGAGCAAGACAGATGGAGAAAACAGAGAAAAAGAAGATAAAATTGTAGAGAGTGAGGCAGAGAGACAAACTGAATATAGAAGAAACAGACAATGAGAGTGGAAGGGAAAGAAAAGCATGGAGGAAGACAGCTAGCGAGAGTGAGCTATAGAATGAGTGAAAGAGGTCAAAGGAGACAAAGAAACAGAGTGAAAGTAATCACAGAGGAGAAAGAATATGTGTGAAAAAGAAAAACAATGGAGGCTGTCTGTGACTGTGAAAAAGACTATGAGAGAGAAAGGGAGAGAGACATGAGGAAGCAGATTTCACATGAGAACGAGTGAGAGTGATATTGAATAAAGAGACAAACAGATGGACAGAATTAAAATAGAAAAAGAACAGAGGAGATGGTGAACAAGCAAGAGGGAGATAGCAGAGATATCAAGCAGTTCTACAGATGCTGGAAACCCAGAGTAACACACACTAAATGCTGGAGGAACTCAGCAGGTCAGGCAGCATCTGTGGAAAGGAATATACAGTTGACATTTCAGGCTGGTACTCTTCATTTGGACTGGAAAGGAAGGGGCAAGAATCAGATTAAGAAGGTGGGGGAGAGGAAGGAGAGCAAGTTAGAAGGTGATAGGTGAAGCTAGGTGAGGTGAAGGTAGGTGTGTGGGGAGAGGGGATGAAATGAGAAGCTGTGAGGTGATAGGTGGAAAAGGTAAGGACTGAAGATGCGGAAATCTAATAGGAGAGGACAGTGGACCATGGGAGAAAGGGAAGGAGGAGGGGCACCAGGGGAAGTTTGTAGGCAGGCAAAGGAAAGAGAAGAGATAAAAGGGGAGCCAGAGTGGGGAATGGAAGAAGAGGAATGAGGGAGTGGAAAATTTTGGCTTCTTCCCCCTTCCTTTCCAGTGTTAATGAAGAGTATCAATCTGAAACGTTGACTGTTTATTCTTTTCCATTGATGGTACCCAACCTGTATTTATGGAGGTACAGCAATCTCCTAACTTAATCCTAGTCTAATCAGAGGACAATGACTAGTCTAATCAATGACCAATTAACCTACCAACCGGAATGTCTTTGGACTGTGGGAGGAAACCAGAGCACCCGGAGGACACCCATGTAGTCAGGGGGAGAACGTACAAACTCCTTTATGCCATTGGCAGGAATTGAACCCAGGTTGCCTGTATTGGAAAGCATTGTGCTAACCACTGCGCTATCGTGTCACACTATGGAATTCTAAGTGAGCATGTAACCATATAGATTGTGTGAGTAAGTGGACAGTGAATGACAGAGCGATAAATGACAAAACTACCACAGACACAGAAACCATTTGTGCCCCCTGAGGGAGGCATGTGACTCCATAATGGGAGGAGGGGGCGCGAATCAACCTGGTCCAGGCACCAAAGAAAACACTAAGGTACAGTAAATCAAACAGTGCAGGAGTGATCCTCTTATCCGCCTGTCCTGCATTACCACCCAGGGTGAGTTCATGCTCTGTGAATTCCGAGCAGGACTCTCTCTACAATTACTTTGGCATGTTCACGTATAATGAATTGCTCATCTGAAGTGCTGTCACTTTGTTGGCAAAAACAGTAGCAAATGTTCCGACACTAAGATTCCACGAAGAGGAAATGACAAGGCAGTCTAGCGGGGCGATATTGTTAGATATAAGTTAGTTTATTGGTCTCAGTGTGTCTAGAATCTGATTCCATTCTATGATACAGATCATAGCTTATTTTAAATGGCATGTTAATTAATTAAAAAATAATTAAAATGGGAATTAAATTAACTCAATAAGAAACCATTTCAAAACAAATCATGTGAACAGACAATTTACCATCACTAATGATCTTTAATGCTTTAAAAATCATCAGAAATAAATTGTCTGTATAATGTCAGAAACATTAAAACTTTTAGTTATTTTATTAGCTTGCTGAAACAAGATTTGTGCTAATTCCTCCATCCGCCACGGTAACGTAGTGGTTAGCGTGACGCTATTACAGCTCTGGCCGCTCTGAGTTCAGAGTTCAATTCTAGCGCTGCTTTGTAAGGAGTCTCTGTACGTCCTCCACGTGGAACGTGTGGGTCTACCCCGGTCCTCCGGTTTCCTCCCACGGTCCAAAGATGTACTGAATAGGTTAACTGGTCATTGTAAATTGCCCTGTGATTAGGTTAGGGTGAATCGGGTTTATCAAGGGTTTCTGGGGCAACATGGCTCAAAGGGCTGGAAGGGTCTTTCCACACTGTATCACTAAAATAAATAACTAAGTAAATAAATATTTACTTGAACCACTTAAACTATTTGCACATCCAGCTGTCTCCCCTCTCACTTTGACTGCCTTAATCAAATCTAGATAATAAAATATTAATCCATATGTTAGAATTCTTCCATCATCTTACCCCTTCCTTGCTCTGGCAATCCATTGGTTCTCGTCCATTTCTGGCCTCTTGCTCATTCTCATACCTGGGGTGCTGGGACCACTTTTATTATGAGGGTGTGGACACCATTCATCATTATACAGCACAGACAAAATGCTGGAAGAACTCAGTAAGTCAGGCAGCATCTATGGAGGAGAATAAACAGTTGGCGGTTTGTGCTGAGGCCTCTCATCGGGACTGGGAAGGAAGGGCCAAGAAGCCAGATGGGCGGATGGAAAGAAGTACAAGCTAGCAGGTGATAGGTGAAACCAGAGAGGGGAAAGGTGGATGAAGTAAGAAGCTAGGAAGTAAGAGGTGGAAGGGCCCACTCTATTCAACATAAGACTACCACAACCTCAAAGTTAATTTGTCAACCACTGGCACAAATATCCGTGGCCTGGAATTACTTCCTTGAACCTCTCTACAACTTCCTTCTCCGCCTTTAAGACATTCCTTAAAGCCTATATTTTCTCTCCTAATATCTCCATTTGAAACTCTGTGCCAGTTTTTGTTCGATAACAATCCCAGCAAGTGTTTTTGCATTTTTTTTCTGCCGTTAAAGGCATAATTTTAATGAAATGATGCATTAATATGATCTTAAATTCCTGTTTTGCAGATATCAGTGGTAGAGCAGCTATGGAAGGGAAGACTGAAGAAATGGAACAGAATCAGGATCAGAATCAAAGTTTTTATCACTGAAGTATGGAATGAAATCTGTTGTTTTACAGCAGCAGTATAGTGCAATACATAAAAATATTCTATAGATTACAATAAGAAATATATTTTATTCTAAGGCCTCCACCAGTCAGAGTTGACCATGGATTCTGTATCCTAGCTGGCCGGGTAAACAAGCCAGGGTAGTAACAGAGAGCAAGCTGCTGCCCATGTAGCAAACTCCCGCTCTCCACGCATCAGTTGAATCCAAATGAATAGTAGAGACCGATACTGTTTGGCATCAGCGGCATTTCAGGAATTGCCAGTTGGCGTTGAACTCTAGCCTGGTATGGTAACTGTACTTCCCTCAGTTACAGGACTCTGCAGAGAGTGGTGCGGACAGCCCAGCGCATCTGTAGATATGAACTTCCCACGATTCAGGACGTTTACAAAGGGCCTGAAAGATCATTGGGGACCTGAGTCACCCCAACCCCATACTTTTCCAGCTGCTACCATCTGGGAAATGGTACCGCAGCATAAAAGCCAGGACCAACAGGCTCTGGGGCAGCTTCTTCCACCAGGCCATCAGAATGATTAATTCATGCTGACACAACTGTATTTCTATGTTATATTGACTGTCCTTTTGTACATACTGTTTATTATAAATTGAGATACATTGCACATTGCACATTTGGACAGAGAACATAAAGATCTTTACTCTTCATGTATATGAAGAATGTAAGTAATAAAGTCAATTCAATTCAATTCAATGCCTTAAGGACTCCAGTTCCAGATTTTTCCCTCGGGTTTACTCCCAAAGTCTTCCCCATAAGCGGGAATACCTGTAAAGCAGCGAAGTTTGAGATCAGAGTTTTCCTTCTACTGGATGACGTCCCAAACACGGCCGATGAGCCCCATCTGCCCAAAGCGCCTGTAACCCACCTCTGCCCCTTCTCCTGTCAGTAGAAACTGTTCCTCTGGGCTTAGTAGCTAAGCCACACGTGAAGGCCAGGAGCTGGACTTGGTTGTGAGAGGAAATTTGAGATGCAAGCTATTGGGAGGCTTTAGTAGGTAGTGGGAGCTTGTCCCCACTAGTTCCCATGCCCCTCCCCCCCCACCTCGGCTATAACAATCTGAAAGAGCTATGAAGTACATATACAGTATATAAAATAAATAAGTAGCACATAATGAGAGCAACAATAGTGAGCAATGCACAAGTTGCTATCTAAGTAACTTTAATTGTAGAATTTGATCAGCAGAGTGCTTTAAAGTTTAAGAAAATACTGCCAGCAATGCCAAAATAAATTTGAATGCAGCAGTCCTTAAACATGGGGAATTGCTGCCAGATTAACTCTGAATTACATATTTAATATTTAACAGAGATGTAAGGAAAATGTAACAAGAGCAGAAATTACTGGAAATACTCACCAGGTCAGGCAGTAATCATGGAGAGAGAAACAGACAGTAATTCACGTCAATGATATTTCATTAGAAGTCTAAGGAACATAGGCACTTTGATGTAAATTGAGATGTTTCATAAACAGCTTTTAAACAAAGGTATATTTATTCAATGCCATTTATTGTCTATCCCTATATACACTTGATTGGGCTGCTTGTCCATCTTTGAAGAAAGCTAAGAATCACTCATACATAAGGTTAGTTAGAGTGGACGGGCAGAGGATATTTTGTATAGTAGGGGAGGCTAAGATCAGAGGGCACAATGTCAGAATAGAAGGACAGAGATGAGGATGAATTTCTTTAGACAGAAACTGGTTAATCTGTGGAATTCATTGCCACAGACGGCTATGGAGACCAAGTCATTGGGTATATTTAACGCAGAGGTTGTTAGGTGCTTTATTAGTAAGGGTGTCAAAGGTTACAGGGAAAAACAGGAGAATAGGGTTGAAAGGGGATAGTAAGTCAGCCATGATGAAATGACAGAGCAGACTCAATGGGCCAAATGGCCTAATTCTGCTCCTATGTCTAATGGCCTTCAGTGGGTCTGGAGTCACATGTAAGGTAGACTAGTTAAGGGCAACAGATGTCCATCCTTAAACATAAAACAGTACGAACTAGACCAAAGATATCTGTATCATGACATATTAGACTATAAGACCATAACCATAAGACTATGGAGCAGAATTAGGCCATTTGAACCATCGAGTCTGCTCCGCCATTCAACCATGGCTGATCCTCTTTTCCCCTCCTCAGCCCTACTTCCCAGCCTCCTCCCCATAACCTTTGATGTTGTGTCCAATCAAGAATCAGTCAGGCTCTGCCTTAAAAATACTCAACAGCCTGGCGTCCACAACTACCTAAGGTAATAAATTCCACAAAGTCACCACCCACTGGCTAAAGAAATTTTAGGAGCCCAAACATCAACGGTTACGGGGAGAAGGCCGGAGAGTGATGCTGGGGAGGGGAAAAGAGGATCATCCATGATTGATGAGGAGCTCAAAGCTGTTCACAATGCTCAATTTCTGCTACCAAAGTGCATGACCATACATTTTCCGACCTTGTATCTCATTTGTCATTCTCTTGCCCATTCTTCTAATCTGTCTAATTCCTTCTGAAGCCTAGTGTTTCCTCAACACTACCTGCCTCTCCACCAATCTTCATATCATCTGCAAACCTAGCAACAAAGCCATCCGTTCCATCATCTAAATCATTGATACACAGTATAAAGAGAAGCGGTGCCAACACCGACCCCTGTGGAACACCACTAGTCACTGGCAGCCAACCAGAAAAGGATTGTTTTATTCCCACTCCCTGACTCCCACCAATCAGCCAATGCTCTAACCATGCAAGTTACTTTCCTGTAATACCATGGGCTCTTAACTTGGTAAGCAGCCTTACATATGGCATCTTTTCGAAGGCCTTCTGAAAATCCAAATATACAACATCCACTGAATCCCCTTTATCTCTGTTTTTGTAATCTCCTCAAAGAATTCCAAGACGGTTCATCAGGCAAGATTGTTATATTAAACCAAGCCCTTCTGTCTGATCCATATCCCTCCATTCCCTACATATTCACATGTCTAGCTAAAAGCCTCTTGAACATCTTTATAACGTTTGCAAGGACATTAGTGAAACAGGCTGGACTCTACATCGATCTGAGTGTTTCATTATCATCATTCTCGTTATTAGATTTTGCTTACTTGAATTTAATTTCTTGAAGTGCCACTGTTGGAATTCAAACTCATCTCCACGGAGCTTAGGCCTCTGGATCCTTGGTTAGTACTTAAGCATATACTGAAATGTAATGGTCTTACCCCTGTGGGTGGGAGGGCAATCAGGGGACAACTGCTGCACGTGTGTGAGAGAATACCTCAGTGGCCACCTTACAAAGCACACTTCTACACCTGCTCATTAATGCAAATATCTAATCAGCCAATCATGTGGCAGCAACAATGCATGAAAGCATGCAGACATAGTCAAGGGGTTCAGTTGGTCAGACCAAACATCAGAATGGGGGAAGAAATGTGATCTAAGAAACTTCAGCCATGGAATGATTGTTGGTGCCAGGTGGGATGGTTTGAGTATCTTTGATAAATGATCTACTGGGACTTTCACCAGAGTGAACATCCCAAGAGATCAGCAGTGTTTAGAGTTTGCAGAGAATGGTGCAAAAAAACAAACAAAAAAATCATCCAGTAAGCAGCTGTTCTGTGGGCAAAAACACCTTGTTAAGGAGGAAGGTCAGAGGAGAAAAGCCAGATTGGTTCAAACTGACAGTAACTCAAATGACCATGCATTACAACAGTAGTGTGCAGGAGACCATCTCTGAACACACAACACGTCAAACCTTGAAGTGGATGGGCTACAGCAGCAGAAGACCACAAACAGTTAGTGGTCACTTTATTAGGTACAGGATGTTCCTATTAAAGTGGTCACTGAGTGTAGGTTACAGTGAAACAAATAGGGGAACGGGATTGTTAGGGTTGCTCTGAGGCAGCATGTTCAATGACCTCCTTCTAAGTCATAAAATATATGAGAAATATGAGAACCCTGAGTAGAAGAAACTAGAAGACAGATTATGATGCACAAGCAGCATCACATTCTAGTTTCTGCAACCTAGAAATCTGACCTAATTGCACACTTTTAAATGCAAATCATGCATAAAGATAGTTTTCCACATGTTAGATCACTCCAGTAAACATTTCTTTGACCAATTCATGCCCGTTGGGGAGTTGCCTCAGACACTTCTACTTATGTGATTTATCTCAGTGTAGTTGGCCTTTGCCCGACATCAACACTGCACATCACACAGCACAGAGGAAAATGGAGCTGAAAGTGAAATCATAACCTTTCCTTCACTCACAAAATCAAATGTAGAGGCATGAGGCATAAGGTTTGGGATTGAGAGCGTAATTAAAGAATTGCAATAGAATATCATTGTCTTGCACACACACACACACACACACACAAACCTCAGTAGTCAGTATTATAGGGAACTCTTCACTTTGTTGATCAAAACCTCTCTTTTCAAATCCATTCAAATAACTGATTATCCTGCATGTTGAAGAGCTTTGGCACAACTCTGCTCCATTCAGCCATTTCATCAGACCATAAGACATAGGAGCTGAATTAGGCCATTCACCCCATTCCATTATGGCTGATTTATTAGCCTCCTTGTTCACATGCTCCTGTTTTCTCCTAGTAACCCTTGATGCCCTTACTAATCAAGAACCTGTCAACCTCCACTTTAACTATACCAATGACCTGGTATCCACAGCCATCTGGGGCAATGAATTGCACAGATTCACCACCCTCTGGCTAAATAAGTTCTTCCCTCTCCGTTCTACAGGGATGTTCTTGTATTCCAAGGCTGTGCCCTCTGGTCCTAGGCTCCCCAACAATAGGAAACATCCTCTCTACAATCCCCCCTCATTCTTCTAAACTCCTGCAGGAACAAGCCTGGAGCCATCAAACCCTGCTCGTACATTGTCCACACACTGAAGAGCATAGGGTTCTCCTCTTTCCTTCATATTAGCCTTTCCTCTAGCTGTCTATGGGAAGAGTTCAGTGTCACATCTCCGTGTGGCTCTGGTCACAGCTTGCAAAAAAAAAAGCATGGCTCCCATTTTCACATATGAATCTGCGTGCTAATAAAATGATCCCATTTTAATGCCATATTTCTCCAACATTTTCAGGAGATTAGAGTTGACAGTAGCACTTTACAAAGCACGTTGTTAAAACACCAACAAAGTGTGCTAGCTTTCAGGTGTACTTTTCCAACATGGATTGATCAAACTTAAAACTATTTTTGTTATGATATCAATCTGATATGTCTATCCATGGCCTCCTCTACTGTCAAGATGAAGCCACACTCAGGTTGGAGGAACAACACCTTATATACCGGCTGGGTAGTCTCCAACCTGATGGCATGAACATTGACTTCTCTAACTTCTGTTAATGCCCCTCCTCCCCTTCTTACCCCATCCCTGATATATATAGTTTATTTTTGTTTGTTTTTTT
The DNA here is from genome assembly GCF_048418815.1 of Hemitrygon akajei. Classification (NCBI taxonomy): domain Eukaryota; kingdom Metazoa; phylum Chordata; class Chondrichthyes; order Myliobatiformes; family Dasyatidae; genus Hemitrygon; species Hemitrygon akajei. The sequence continues at coordinate 156,379,970 of NC_133134.1, read as the reverse complement.
TTCCCCTCCCTTTTTTTTCTTTCTCTCTGCCCATCACTCTGCCTGTTCTCCATCTCCCTCTGGTGCTCCCCTCCCCCTTTCTTTCTCCCTAGGCCTCCCATCCCATGATCCTTTCCCTTCTTTAGCTCTGTATCCCTTTTGCCAATCATCTTTCTGGCTCTCAGCTTCACCGCACCCACTCCGGTCTTCTCTTATCATTTCGCATTTTCCCCTCCCCCTCCTACTTTCAAGTCTGCTCTGCCATTTCATTATGGCTGATCCAATTTTCCTCTCAGCCCCAATCTCTTTCTCACTGTATCCCTTCATGCCCTGACTAATCAAGAATCTATCTACCTCTGCCTTGAATACATGTAAAGGCTTGACCTCTACAGACACCTGTGGCAACAAATTCCATAGATTCACCTCTCTTTGGCTAAAGAAATTCCTCCACATCTCCATTCTAAATGGACATCCCTCTATTCTGATGCTGTGTCCTTGGGTCTTAGACTCTACAACCATAGGAAACATCCTCTCCATATCCACTATATCAAGGACTTTAGCTTTCACTTATGTCCATAGAACCACAGAACCATAGAACATTACCGCACAAAAACGGGCCTTTTGCCCCTTCTTGGCTGTGCCGAACCATTTTTCTGCCTAGTTCCACTGACCTGCACCTGGACCAAATCCCTCCACATACCTCTCATCCAAGTACCTGTCCAAGTTTTTCTTAAATGTTATAAGTGAGCCCCCATTTACCACTTCATCTGGCAGCTCATTCCACACTCCCATCACTCTCTGTGTGAAGAAGACCCACCTAATAAATTTTTCCCCCTTCACCCTTAATCCATGTCCTCTGGTTTTTTTCTCCCCTAGCCACAGCGGAAAAAGCCTGCTTGCATTCACTCTAACTATACCCATCATAATTTTATATACCTCTTTCAAATTTTCCCTCATTCTTCTACGCTCCAGGGAATTCTGCTCTCCAATGTCTGCTTGCTGAGGGAATCGGGCCTGCACTCCTTGGAGTCGCCTGATGCCGGTGGCCAGTGTGTCGTAAGCGGTGTGCGAGGACGCGGAAGCAAGGCGAGTGGGCAGGAGTCCGTGCCAGGAAGAAAACAAGCCCTAGCCGGCCGGCTCTCCCGTCCATTCTGCTCTCCAATGGACATTAAATTGGACTACATCTGTGGCAACGAAATACTCGGCGTGAGTATACAGAAATGGATGGAATCCTGGACGCCACCATTCAGCTGTTTATTTATGTAACTTGACTTGACTTGACTTGAATAAAGTCCTAACCTATTCAACCTTTCTCTGTAACTCAGTTTCTCAAGTCCCAGCAACATCCTTGTAAACCTTCTCTGCACTCTTTCAACCTTATTAATATCCTTTCTGTAATTCGGTGACCAAAACTGCCACCCCTCATTCTCCTGAATTCCAATGAATACAGGCTCAAAGCCATCACTCTTCATATGACAAGCTGTTCAATCCTGGAATAATTTTTGTGAACCTCCTTTGAACTATTTCTAGTTTTGGTCATCCCAAACTAATCCCATTTTTTATACTCCCCGCATTCTCATTAGCCTCACCTGAATTTGCTACTCTACCACACACTAGGAATAGTCCACATTGGTCAAGTGGCTGACCATCCTATGCATCATTGGGGGACAGAAGGAAATCAGACTATCTGTTTATGCATCAGCTGCCTGACGATACAAAGCTGAGCCAAAATAGACCACGATGAATAAAGACATCGAGGATGTCACATTCAAGGCATTTCAGTAACAATTAGATAACATGTTGCAATGCCTGGATGAGAAAAGTTTGAATGTCCTTTATGTTGCTGATCACTAATGTTTGAAGCACAGCCTTATATTGCATGAGAACAAAGGGTTAAGGTTAACTGTAACTCTCCTCGACTTTCAAATGTAAAACATTGCCCATCCCCTCCCTCAATCCCCCACAATGTTCTCATTTATTCAGGCACTTTGCAAAACTAATTGAACAATCTTGCGTTCACACAAATTAAAAACATTAAGAATGTATGGCTCTGTTTAAAATTGTTCTGGGTTAATCTTTAAATAAACATGATAACCGAATACAGATGCATTCATGATAAAGAAGAAAATTGATACAGTCAAGGATATCAGTATGTTCTAATCCGTTCGCTTCTCTTGACACAGCATCTGATAATAAAATATCTGTTAATAGTTTCTTCTGTTGAAAGATCTACATTGAGATAACGACATGCCCGTTTGAATAACTGAGCAAGAGATTCGATTTATCTCCAAAATACAGTTTTATCTCCAAAATAATCACTTAGCCTCTTGGAAACTTACCACTGATATATATTATTTTTCTCTCTGTTATTTCTACGGAGCTTGAGATGTTTTCCAGTCAGTCCCAGAAAAGACTTTTAGCTCCCTTTGGGTATGCTAGATGATTCTGATGAAAACAAGGAAGATGGCATGAGGAGGTGTAAATGTGGAACTGTACACTGTGTTCATGAGAGAATGAAAGGCTTATCTTTGAAACCGGAGGAGGACTTCTACATTCACCATGTGACACCTGTGCTCAGGTAAGGGAAATAAGCTAGTATGGACAATTATCCTCTGGTATTTATCATAATTGGTGCTGTTCCTGATCAATTGTGGATGAACGTTGTTGTTTGAAGTCATCCCAAGAGTAATCCCATGAAGAGGACTGTTCACTTCACATGCAACGCACTCCAGTTCCTCTGCATTGATTTTTTTTTCAGACGACTCTGAGCAAATATTTCTGCTTGTTGTGCCCAAATGGTTGTGGGAAAGAGGTGGTACCGTACCAGCAACCTGAGTTCAATTCCCACCGCTGTCTGTAAGGAGTCTGTGACCGCATGGGTTTCCTCCGGGTGCTCCAGTTTCCTCCCACAGTCCAAAGATGTACTGGTTGATAGATTCATTGGTCATTGTAAATTGTCCCATGATTAAGCTAGGGCTAGGCTAAATCAGTGATTGCTGCGCAGTGCAGCTTGAGGGGCGATTTTGTGCTGTATCTCAATAAATAAAATAAACAAATAAACAAAGATCTATCTGGTGCAGGAGGTAGAAAACTGATGACTGATGTGCAGAGGAGACTCACCAGGATAATGTCTGAGGTGGAGTATTTCTGTAAAAGAGAGATCTGTTTTCCTTGAAGTGGAGGAGGTTAAAAGAATTGAGCAAAATAAAATTAAGAAGGGTATAAGTAGGGTAAGATGCAGGGATTTTTCTTATTTTCTGAGGTGGATGGAGCCAGAGGACATAGATGTAGAGGAAGGGGTAAGGGGTGAATGAAATGATCTTCAGATGAGTGGATCCAGGTGCAGAGTAAACTCAGGACTCAATAGTAGAAATTAACAATAATAATCAACTAAGAGCTCACTTATTTGGCACCTAAGCTCACACAGAACTTGAATCCAGGTCTCAGCAATGAGTGCTGGTCCAGTATAACCTTAAATAGAACATAGAACACAGGAACCCCTTCTTGGCAATAGCAGGGATCCGTGGGGAATTTTGTCCACCCATAGTGTGGTGAGTACCGTAACTGGAATACCCTCCCTGAGAGAGTGGTAGAAACAAGTTTGCTGACTGTGTTTTGAGAGGTGTCGAGATAAACACTAGAATTACTTCAACATAGAGGGCTACAGACCAGATGCTGGATTAATGTGAATGAATGTCCATTGGCTAATGTGCATATGGTGGGCCAAATAGCTCTGTAACATTAAAATAAATGTATGTGGATATGTCATAACCTATAAGCTACATACTGCAAGATGTTTAGCCACAGAAAAATATTTTTTTTCTCTGCTGTGATGATTAGTAAGGTCTCATCATTGTACCTCTTGTCACCCTTCCGTCAGTGAACACAACCTTTCTGATCCCTTTTAATAACTGTATCTAGCATCACAATGAATGTCCGTCCCTCCTTCGATAGGTCACTGGAAACTGAGTGACTGTCCATAAAAGCTAACTGAAGTAATATTGAATAATGTCTATTATTCTGCAGATGCTGGAAATCCAGAGTAGCACACATAAAAATGCTGGAGGAACTCAGCAGGTCAGGCAGCATCAAAGGAAAGGAATAAACAGGTGATTGTTTGGACCAGGACCCGTTACCTTCTACCGTGGTAGAAAAATCACCTTTATTAGTCACATGTTTATTGAAACATACAGTGAAATGTGTTGAATGTGGGACGGTTGTGAGCCCTGGAGAAAACAAGGAGACTATTCAAATTCCTTACAAACAGTGGCAGCATTTGAACCCCGATTGTGATCGCTGGCACTGTAAAGCATTATGCCAAACACTACGCTGCTGTGCCGCCCATTTTCCACGGACACTACTAACTCCAGTGCATTTGTGCTTCTGTTTCCCGTCACTTATAGAATAACAGTCCTAGCTGAAAAATTTGGGCACCCTTCCCCGGACTGTTTAGCCACTGTGACATGTGACTAACAAGCTTTTTCATGAAATCACACTACTCCTTAATTGTGGTCAATCGACTTGAATATCTTCACAATCAGTTGCACATGTATTTGGCTGAATTACTGCCTGATAGTTGTTTTGTTTCAGCGAAGATTTCAAACTATTTACATCTTAGAACATTTAAAAAATTATCTGTTAAAAGGAGGCATAATTGATTGCCTGTCTGGTACCTACAATGTACGCTTCTGTCACGCACTTTGTTCTGATAACCAGAACCCTTTTCCAAGGAAGTTCAGATGGAGTGCAATACATCATTTTAAAGTCAGTTTGCTTAAAACACAAGGGAAGCAGCTTATTTTCTTGTCTTGCTAAATAGACCCTGTTCAGAGTTATTAACCATTCAAAGCCTCACAATACTGTATAAAGGCCAATGTGATCAGCCCTACATCACCTGCTTCCACTTTCATACACATTATTTGAGATATTGAGTACATGCATACATCGGTTATTGATGAATACACATCAATGTCATTACATCTTCTACTGATCTATTAACACATTGTAACGATGTTCCTAGCATTCCTAGTCTGCAGCTCATGTTCCTCCCATCACAGAACTGAGGGAATTCAAGTTTAGTTAACAAATACTCAGTGGCCACTTTATTAGGTAACTCTTGTATCTAATAAAGTGGCTATTGAGTGTATGCTCATGATCTTCTGCTGCTGTAGCCCATCCACTTCAAGGTTCAACATGTTGTGCAATCAGAATGCCATTTCAGAGTCGAAGTTCAAAGTTCAAAGTACATATATGTCACCATCTTCTACCCTGAGATTCGTTTTCTTGCGGGCATTCAATGTAAGTATAAAGAAACTCAATAGAATCAATGAAAAACTGCACACAAGATGGACAAACAACCAATGTGTAAAAGACACATAATAATAATAAATTGGCAATAAATATCAAGAACATGAGATGAAGAGTCCTTTAAAGTGATTCCGTAGATTGTGGAAACAGTTCAACGTTGGGTTGAGTGAGGTTATTCCATCGGGTTCAGGAGCCTGATGGTTTTGGGGTAATAACTGTTCCTGAACCTGGTGATGCTGGACCTAAGATTCTTGTACCACCTGCTGGATGGCAGAACGGGAAGAGACTATAGCCTGGACGGTGAAGTTCCTTGATGTTAGATGCTGCTTTTCTGCTACAGTGCTCCTTGTAGGTGTGCTCAATGGTGTGGAGGGCTTTACCTGTGATGCACTGAGATGCATCCCCACAACTTTTTGCAAGCTTTTTCATTCAAGAGCATTGGTTTTTGCACACCAGGCCGTGATGCAACCAGTCAGTATACTCTCCAAAGCGCAGTTGTGGAAGTTTGTCAAGGTCTAGATGACATCCCGAATTTTCACAAACTTCTAAAGGCACAGCTGTGTCTCCTTTGTAATGGCACGCAGGACAGTTCTTCTAAAGTGATAATACTGAGGAATTGATGCTGACCCTCTCTACTTCTGATCTTCCAATGAGGACTGGCTCATAGACGTCCTGTAGTCAATAATCAGCTCTTTTGTTTTGCTGACAATGAGTGAGAGGTTGTTATTGTGGTACCATACAGATACATTTTACTATTTCCTTCCTAGGTGTTGACTCATCTCCAACTTTGATCCAGTGGTGTCATCAGCAAACTTGAATACGTATGTATTCTTTTCTGTATGTAGACTTTTCTGCAAAGTTTTGCTTAGTGCATATGAAAGCCAAAACAAAATCCTTCCCCATCTGCTCCGCAGCCATATGTGGCCCTACATTCAAAAGATTCTTTAATATGTTCCTGCTATTAATATGCTTGTGAATATCTACAGAGATAGAGTTAGTTGCTTTGAAGTTACTTCATCAGAGCATCCTTGGAATGTAAAAATACTGAGGCTCATGTATACAATGCAGTCCCCAGCTAGCACTCCTTGAAAATTTGCTATGAGTCTCTCATCTCCCAACTCCGTAGACGATTTTAGATGAAAGCAATGAATTCCTCTCTGAAGGAAATGTTAAGGCCAAGAAGGAGACAAGTCTGGGATATTTAACTGGCCTCCGGAAAGACTGAGCAACATAGCAGTGGCCTGCAGAAATAGTCCATAAGCAGTATTGTTATGCTCCAGGGAAAGGAAAAAATCGTTTCTTAAAAAGGGAAAATGCATTCCTCCTTGACGCAAACTTCAGTTTCTCAAAGAAAGTTTAAAGTTGCATCTTGCTGTGCAGCCATATCGCTTTGCGTTGTTTCTTTTGATTGACCCGCAGCCATGGTCTGTACAATAAATAAAACTGTGGCAATCTTTGATTCATCAAGAGTTCGTAATTTTTAAAATTTTATTGCAATACAGTGCTTTCAAGCTGCACCGCCCAGCAAGCTGTCGATTTATTCCTAGCATAATCACATGACAATTTAGAATGACCAATTAACCTACCAATTGGTGTGTCTTTGGACTGTGGGAAGAAACCAGAGAAAACTCACATAGTCATGGGGAGAGCATTCAAACTCGCTACAGGCAGGGTCAGGAATTGAACCCAGGTTGCTGCTTTTGTAAAGCATTGTGCTGGCTACTATGCGACCGTGCCACCCATGATATGAAGACTGAAACTGCATAGCTTTCAGCTAGGATTCAGATGTAACTGAGAGTTTATAAATGATTTGCTGTTGACAGATTGGCTTGATCTACCTGTGGTGGTTAGCGTGAACTCAGTCAGAGTTTAGCACTAGTTTTCGAATTTGATTGGACGAAGGCGGACAGAATCTTGGAGCTTTAAACAAAAATACCACCAACAGGAAAAAAAAGGGTGTTATTTTATTGTTGGAACATCAGAGTCCGTGAGTTACAAAACCTTCTAGAAACTGACTGGCTATTGATCAGATTGTTTTAATATTCATGAGACAATTTCACAAGTCTTAGATTAGATGGAGGCATTCTATGGTCTAGCATTTTTAAACCAATTTAGATTGATCCAAATTGGTTTTTAACTCCTTTCCATTGATTTGGGTTAAACCTACACTTGAGAATTTATTAACTACATCCCTTCAAAGGGGAAACAAGGAAGGAAGAATTAAAGCCTTGACAAGACCAGAATGGGAATTTCACTGCAGACCTAGAATTTCAGTGCTAAGCTTTAAATTTGGAGGTTGTTGTCTCAAAACTTAGCAAAAATCACACCCTTGTAGCCTTATAGAACTTAGCCAAAAGTAGGGTAGTGGTTATTACACAATCAATGGATTGTAATCCTTCCCTGACATTGACAGCAAAAAATATCATGAATATACCTAAATGACAACACGCTAGCGTAGCAGTTAGCATAATCCATTACACCTTCAATGACCTGGAAGACAAACTGGGTTGCCTTTATTTGTGGCTGACCACCTTGAGATTAGGAACAGCAGCGTGCTGTTTCTTGCAGAAACGTGGCTCCAGGACAATATTCCATGCACCATCGGTCTTTAGACCATGCACCTCAGGGACATAGGCTAGGGTTACTGTATTTTGTGACTGTATATACTACTGTAACTATATGTGTTCTGTGCTGTGCTTGACAGTATATACTGTGTTTTACATCATGGCCCCAGAGGAACCCAATGTTGGTGTAAGGTGTTTGTATCTTCTCCCCATGACTGTGTGGTTTTCCTCCATGTGCTCCAGTTTCCTCCCACATTCCAAAGACATATGGGTTATTAAGTAGAGGGCATGCTATGTAGGCACTGGAAGACTGGTGAAATTTACAGGCTGCACTCAGCACATCCTCGGACTGTGATTGTCATTTACATAAATCAGAATCAAAATCAGGTTTAATATCATTGGCATATGTCATGACATTTGTAAATTACAACAAGAAGTGTGTGTGTATATATTTGTTTATTTAAAATGTTAAATTAAAAAAGTAGTGAGGTAGTGTTCATGGATACAATGTCCATTCAGAGTTCTGATGGCAGAGGGGAAGAAGCTGTTCCTGAATCGTTGAATGTGTGCCTTTAGGCTTCAGTACCTCTTTCCTGATGGTAGTAATAAATGACAATAGTTATGTTTTGATGTCTCAACTTACATGTGAAAAAATAAATCTAATCTAAATAATCATATGAAACCAAATGGATCAGTAATGCCTTAGAAGAAGGGAACTTGTCAGTCTTGTTAGCTGGACGATGGCTGGGATCATTTTAGAAAATTATGGGTCGGTTGCACATCGTAATTCACAGACGTAAATCTGTTATATAGTCGTGGCAATGTGCTGTGCTCTCTGCACTTTTGTTCTCCTGCCTTCAATGACACTGAACGTGCATGGTAGAGTACAACACATGGCCACTATTTTATGGTGATTCGATCAGCCTTGTGATGAATTTCTAGGAAAATGCTTCCTTTCATTGTGGAACCCAGAGCTAAGCATGCTATTACCAGATAGCTACTAATACATCTAATATGGAAATAATGAGAAATAAGTTTAATTAGAGAATTGGTTGGAACCCATTCATGATTTTAGTCATATGGTAGACAAGCACAATAGAAAAAGATAATAGTTATGCTGAAATTTTATTTTATTGAGAGATACAGCACAGTAGCAGCCCTTCCAGCCCAATGAGCCAACAGTATGCAATGTCATCCATCTGACTAATTAACCTATGTTCTTGTACACTTTTGGAATGTGAGAGGAAACCGGAGGAAACATGGGGATCACATAAAACTCCTTACCGACAGCAGCAGGAATTGAATTTGTGTCACTGGCACTGTGAAGCGTTGCACTAACTCCAACGCTACCATGTGTACTGTGATGAGGTTGATCAAATGGGAGTGGACTCACCTAACTAGACAAGTTGGGCCAAAATAACTGTTTTACTTCTGCACTTCAATGTAGACACAGTCTTAGATGAAACAGACGAATATGTTCAGTAAAGTTGCTTTTATTCTAACTATGGCATTACCTCTGATAGGTTGTTCAGAAATCTCTTTTCTCATATGACAACAGTTCTGTTTGTACCTTCAGTATTTTCTCCTCTTCCAATGAGTTCTCACATTTTTCTTTTCAATGCCATTTATAAATCCCTTTATGTCACAGTTTTGCAGACATTTCCCTTTGCCATCTGACTCCTCTGCATATAAACTTGACTTGTTCTGTACCACATCCTAGTTTCCTTCATAGATCTTTGGCTTGATCTCTATTTTAAAGATCTTGTTCTCTCATTTTATGTTGTATACTGACAGTACAACAGCTCTGCGTTACATGATTGCATGAGGAGGAAAAGTAAGAAATAATTCCTCCTGATGAATTAAGATGAGGATGAGGAACAAACTATACAGTAAACAAAAGAATATATGTTTTAAAAAACATATCTGTAAGGATAGAGAGTAATCAAAGATCTAAGAAAGATGATTATACATTCTTTAAAACTGCCTAACTTTGAGGTGAATAGGGTAGATAAATCCCTAGGACCTGACAAGGTATCCCCTTGGACATGGTGGAAACCTAGAGCAGAAATTGGAAGTTTCCTGGCAGAGATATTTAACTTGTCTTTAGTGCCAGACGTGGGGTGTATGGTGCGTCCAGGGAGGGGCTGCACCTCTGGCTTGTCGTGGCCAATCTGGGCAGTTCACCCAGCTTTAGTCCTCACTGGACATCCAGCTCTCACATGTGGCTCCTAGTTGCAGTTAGCATGTGACAGTGGCCACACCCACCGGTACACCACTTCAACAGGCAGGTTAAACCAGGCACCCTGGTGAGATAGGGATATGCCTGTCCTAGCTTGCAGGGTCTGGGTGGATGAGATCTGTTGTGAGATCCAATGGCCAGAAAGGCAGTTCTGCAGCAATCCGTGGAGAGCGACGATGCAACGATCATCCAAGGAAGACCCTGGTTTGTGAAACTGGACCTGGGCTTCTGAGGTTGATAGAATGCAATGTCTCTTCTACTTTAAAAGCTCTCCCACGCAGATTTCCTGTCATTGTTGGACACAATTGCCAGAAAACTGAAAGATAGTTAATGTAGTTCTCTTGTGTAAGAAAGGCTTGAAGAAGTTACAGGACGTTATGGGAAATTATAGGCAGGTGAGCCTGCTATCAGTCATGTGTAAGTTTTTGGAAGGTATTATAAGGCACAGGCAGTCCCTGGGTTACAAACAAGTTCCATTCCTGAGTCCGTCTTTAAGTCGGATTTGTACGTAAGTCGGAACAGGTACATCTGGTATCATTTAGCGTCAGTTAGTCAAACGTTTGTCTTAGTATATAGTATATATTTTTCCTTTCTATGCATATAAAACACTTAAGAAATGTATGCATTTCAATAATTAAACCACTGCGTTGCTTAGTAATAATTGTATCTTTCATCGGGGCAGGGCCTTCACATGCTCCATTATTCTCACTTTATCCTTTATCTGTAATTGTTCTGATCATTGACCGACTGTAGCCTAACGCTTCTCCAATGACTGATGGTGTTTCACCTCTTTCCGATTGCTTTATTATTTCCACTTTATTTTCAATAGTGATCGTTTTCCATCAATGGAACAGAAAACTGTAGACTCAGCAGCAGCCGCAGGTGGCGGGTCCTCTGCTCCCCCGGGTCCTAAAGTCCACCCGCACTGAGCCGGGTTAAATGGGACAAGTAGCGGCAGTGCTGACTGGAAAAAGGGGGGTCAGGGTGAACCTTGCTAAGAAATATTTAAGCCAAGTACAAAGTTACACACTCAACACAGTGTTAAAGGCAACAACTTAAAATGGCGGACGGCGTTGTGATCCGACTTAAAATGGTGGACGGCATTCTCCTCCCTCCGTTCATAAGTACGAGTTGTTCGTAGGTCAGACATTCGTAACTCGGGGACTGCCTGTATAAATGTTTGAATAATAGGGCTTGATTAAGCATAGTCAACATAGTCAGGTCATGTCTAACAAAACTTAAAGTTTTTCAAGGGTGTTACCAAGCACCATGATGTAGGGAAGATGGTGGATTTTGTCAACATGGGCTTTAGCAAGGCTTTTCCAAACGATTAAGTTCAATAAAGTAGTCAATTGAATTCAATGTTGGCTTAGTAGGAGAAACCAAAGAGTGGCTGTCAATATTCATCTCTCTGATTGGAGTCCTGTGATTAGTGATGTGCCAGAGGGATCAGTGTGGGGTGCGTTGTTGTATATCATCTACATTTATGATTCAGATGATAATGTGGTAAACTGGATTTGTGGGTGACACCAAGATAGGGTCAATGAGGAAAGCTATCAAAACTTGCGAAGTGATCTAGACCAGCTTGGAAAAAGGACTGAGAAATGCCAGATGGAATGCTGTCAGGAGCAACACTTCACTCTTGCCCCAACTTTGGGAGGACCAGGATAAGACTTACACAATGAATGATAAGGCACTGTGTGAGGTGTGCAATAGAACAGTGGGGCCTGGGAATACAGATCGGTAATCCATTGAAAGTGGCATCACAACTATATAAGGTTGTAAACAGAGTTTCTGTCACACTATCCTTCAATAAATCATTGAGTACAGGAGTTGGGATGTTATGCTGAAGTTGTAATAAGACTTCACCGAGGCCAAATTTAGAGTATTGTGTTCAGTTCTGGTCACCTACCTGCAAGAAAGATGTCAATAAGCTTGAAAGAGTTCAGAAAAAATTTACACAGATGTTGCCAGGACTTGAGGACCTGAGTTACAGCAGAAGGTTGAATAGATTAGGACGTTATTCCCTGGAGCACAAAGAATGAGAGCAAATCTTATAAAAGTATACGTAATTATAATGGGAATAGATAGAGTGAATGTATGTAGCCTTTTTTCCCTCAGGGTGAGTGAGGCTAGAACAAGAGGTCATTAGTTTAGAGAAAAGGTGAAATATCTCAGGGAATGTTATGTACCATTCAGCTAGGTCTTCTAATATATAGTAGCAAACTGCAACAAATTCAGAGCGGATCAAATTATAGCACATTTATTTTTTTACTTGCAAGGGAAACTACACCAGTTATCATCTGGAAATAGCTTGAATCTTACAGCTTAAAATGACGCATTTATACTTCTTACAGAGAACAGTGATCAGATTGCTCCATTCCATAACATTCCTCTATTATCTTGTTCTGACATTTGTTCTTTAGGAGTTATTTCCTGTTTACCTCTGGTGTCAAAACATCCCCCCAGCCATAAAACATACACAGCTTCCTATAAGCCTCCATCCAAACCAGCAGAGCATTCTGGGATTTCAAAAGTTCCATTTTGATGTATTGATCGTGTGGATAGCCAGAGGCTTTTTCCTAGGGCTGAAATGGCTAACACGAGGGGGCACAGTTTTAAGGCGCTTGGAAGTAGGTACAAGGGGGATGTCAGAGATAAGTTTCTCACACAGAGAGTGGTGGGTGCATGGAATCCGATGAGGAACTTCTTCACTCAGAGGATGGTGCAAGTATGGAATGCACTGCCAGCAGACGTGATAGATGCCAGTTCAATTGAAACACTTGAGTGGTTTGGAGAGGTACATGAATGAGAGAAGTATAGAAGGCTATGGTCTGGGTGCAGGTACTTCAGCCTAGACAGAAAACCCGGTTGACACAGACCAGGTGGGATGAAGGGCTTATTTCTGTGCTGTAGTGATCTCTCACTCTATAAAATACAACATGCAATTTCAGGGCAGAACAGAATCATACCAGCAAGAATCAACTTAATTGCTGTGGTGGTCTTCATTTAAATAATAATCATTGGATTAATCCAACAAAGGCATTATATTAGAAGATCTTACGTTAGGTACTTTACTGAGAGACCCTACATTTGACCGAGGACTGATTGACCAGTGGGCACAGCCTCAGAATAGAGGAATATCCATTTAGAATAAAGAGAAGGAGGAATTTATTTAGCCAGTGGGTTGTGATTCTGTGGAATTCATTGCCACAGATGACTGTGGAGGCCAAGTCGTTAGCTATACTTGAAATGGTAGCCAATAGGTTCTTGATTGGTCAGGGCAACTAAGGTTATGGGGAGGAGGGAGGGAAATAGGTTTGAGAGGGCTAATAAATCAGCCATGATGGAATGGCAAAGCAGACTCAATGGGCCAAATGGCCTACTACTGTTTTATGGTCCTATAGCTTAATGGACACGACTCTGTCAATTAATCAGCTGCACTATGTCAGCCACTGAGTCAGAGGTGAGTTACACACTACAGCAGAATTTACAGCATCAAGTGTATTTTTTTTTATAACAGCAATACAATGCTTATTTTGGAAAGGTCTGAAATGGTAAATAACACCGCTGCCAATATCTTCTGATAAAAGTCCGGTGAGATTTTCCAGGGAAGTACAGTGAAAGGAGAATAATTATGTACAGGTTTTATTATCACCACCACCAATGCTATCTTTTAATTCCAATTTAATCTAATTAAATCTAATCCCAGTTAATTACAAAAGTGTGATCACCAGGTCTGATTGGCATGAGATATCATCCAATCATCTCTACTCTGGCTCATTTAAAGCTTGGAGTGAAGGTACACAAGGTTGGTCTCAGTCCATAGGAGGAGTAATTCTAGTGATATTATGTGAGGGAAGATGGCACTTAGAATAAATACCATTCCACTCTCACTTTCATCTATTTTCAGCTACTTCTACTGGTTGTTCTGCATCATGACTCTTGGGAGTTAGGAGGTGGAGGAGGGGTGCTAGTTTTATTACTTTGTAGGATGTGGACATCACTGCCAAGACCAAAATTTATTGTCTGTCATTAACTGGAATTGAACTGTAATTGGTCAACCCTTTCAGGGCACAGCTTACAGTCAAACAGTTTGTTGTGGGAATCTGTAGTCACAAATAGGTGAGACTGAGGAAACCCAGCAGATTGCTGACCATTTTGCGATACAATTTAGAATCTGTGGAGATCTGAAATTGCAAATTGGCTGGACTGAGGAAGCACAGCATGTTTCCTTGCAAGGTCTGTTTTTGAAAACCTATGGCTTTCAGGATCACTATTGCTAATTCTATTCCTAATCAATTTAATTTACTGTATTTAAACCCCCCCCCCCCCCCAACAGCATCCATGAAGTAATTTGAGTTTGTGTCTGGTTTGCTGTTTTTCTAACATAACCAATATTCTTCCTTACTCATTACAACAGGGAATTACTTAATGATATTTTAACCGTGGATTTAGATCTTGGCTTTGACCATAAACCATAATGTTCCTTCACTTCGCATAATGGACTAGTGAATGCCAATAATTCAGCAATTTGTCATTCAGCAACTCCAGCCTCAGAAGGAAGATTTTAGGCCTTGCAAGAAAGATTTTCACTGTTATTTTAAGTAATCTCACCAACCAGAAGATTGAAATTGAAATTGGTTTATTAATGTCACATGTGGCAAGATACGATAAGATGTGGCACCATTCAGACAGGTCAGGTCATTACACAGTGAACTGAGGTAGAACAAGATAAAACAATAATAATGCAGAATAAAATGTAACAGCTATGGAGAAAGTGGTTTAATAATAAGACGCAAGGTCATAATGAGATTGTGACATCAAGAGCCCATTTTATCATACTTGGAAACTATTTCCTATCGTGGAGGAGTTAAGGACCTGAGAGCACAACTTAGGAATAGAAGGATGTCCTTTAGAAAAGAGGTGAGGAGGAATTTTTTTAGGTAGATAGTGGTGAATCTATGGAATTCATTGCCACAAATGGCTGTAGAGGCCAAGTTATTGGGTGTATTTAAAGTGGACGTTGATGGGTCTTGATTGGTAAGGACTTCAAAGGTTACATGGAGAAAGCATAAGAATGGGGTTGAGAAGAAGAATAAATCAGCCATGATGGGATGGTGAAGCAGGCTTAATGGGCCCAATGGCCGAACTCTGCTCCCATGGCTTATAGTCTTATAGAAAAGATTGCAAGATGTAGATAGATTGACTGGATATAGTCGACGGGCAGGAGGTATAGATTGATATACAGTATCTTGGCAATAAGAATTAGAAAAGACAATATTGACTAATGGTACTTTTTGAAAATAGGAAGAGCTTCTCTATGTTTACCCTTTCTAGGACTTCACATTCTTCTTTTAAGAGACTTAGACAGGTACATGGAGCTTAGAAAAATAGAGGGTTATGTGGTAGGGAAATTCTAGGCAGTTTCTAAAGTAGGTTATATGGTCAGCACAACATTGTGGGCTGTAGGGCCTGTAATGTGCTGTAGATTTCAATGTTTCTTCCAAACAGACTCTCAGGCATAAAGGGACCTAACTGTTTTGAAAATGGTGAAACATGTTTAGAGAATAGTTAGCAGAGCTTCTTGAATTCTAGGAATCATAAATAAAACACAAAATCAAGAAGATTATGTCAAGCCTATACAAAACACTAGTCAGGCCACAATGGAAGTATGATGTCCAATTCTAAGCATTACATGGGTTAGCCTGGTGGAGTAGTGATTAAAATGAAGCTATTACAGTACCAGCAGGCAAGGTTCTATTCCACCGCTCATAATAAGGAGTTAATGGGTTCTCCCCATGACCTTGTGGGTTTCTCTGGGTGTGCCAGTTTCCTAGGTTCTTTAAGGTTGTTATAGTCAGAGGTGGTAATGGGGACAAACTCCCACTATGCATTAAATGCTCCCAACAGTGCGTGCCTCAAATAGCCTCTGACAACCAAATCCAGCTCCTGGCCTTCACGTGTAGCTTAGCTACTAAGCCAGCTGGCCCGTTTCTACTGACAGGAGAAGGGGCAAAAGTGGGTTCCTGATGCCTTAAAACCAGTCGCTTTGGGCAGATGGGGTTATCAGTCATGTTTGCCAGCTCATCTAGGAGAAGGAAAACTCTGATCTCAAACCTCCACTGCCTTATGGCTGTACCCACTCATGGGGAAACTCTGGGAGTAAATCTCGAGGGAAAACTCTACAGCTGGAGTCCTACATTGAGTTCAACACTGAATGGCAACTCCTGCAATGCTGCTGGTACCAAACTGTATCAGTCTCTGCTGTTCCTTTGGGTTCATCAGGTGCATGGAGAGGGGGAGCTTGCTATATGGAAAACAGTTTGTTCTCCATGTTGTACTGTCCAGGCTTACGTATCTAGACAGGTAAGACACAATATCCATGGTCAACTCTGACTGACTGTGGCCACACTCACTCACTCCCAGTTTCCTACCACATTCTAAAGACATATGTGTTAGTAGATTAATTGGTTGCTATCATGTAATTGGACAGTGCAAGTTCATTGGTCTGAAAGAGCTTTTTATTATGCTGTGACTCTAAATAAAATAAAATATACTTCAGGAAATATGAGAAGGTTTTAAGGAAGAGAAATCAAAGAAAATTGTTCCCATTAGTAAATGGTTCAAGAATCAGGGCATGCAGATTTAAAATATTAGGCTGAGGATACAAGGGGAATTAGAATTCACTGCCTATAAAGTTGATGATGGACACAGAAATCAATCAGTGGTTACAAAAGGGAATTGGACAGGCACTTAAAGAATAATTTGTAAGCGTATGGAGAAAACGCAAAGGGATCAGAATGAAAGAAATGCTCTGCTGGCACTGATGTAGAATTGATGAATGAATGCTCAACAATTCTGTGATTCCAAATGCCTCACATCATGGTCCTATTAGAAGGAGACTAGAGAATTCTCTCTGGTTTTGGCCAGATATATTCCTTAAGAAATCAAAAATCATTATAGACATTTATATATTATTATTCATTGAATCTTTCTGTAATGAAGTAGGCTTTCTAACAATAATGCCTGTAAAGTGATATAGATTCTACTTACACTCTAAAAGTAAGTTTCCTAAAATTCCTTCAGCACCCGGTGACTCCTATCTCAGAATCAGGTTTAATATCACTGACAAATGTCGTGAAATCTGTTGTTTTCTGGGAGTTGTATATTGTAATACGTAATAATAAAAACTAAATTAACATAAGAAGTATATGTATAAATAAATTAAGTAAGTAATGTAAATAGAGAGGAAAAATACTGAGGTAGTGTTCATGGGTTCATTATCCGTTCAAAAATCTTATAGCAGAAGGAAAGGTGTTCCTGAAATGTTGAGTTTCAGGTTCCCGTATCTCCTCCCTGATGGTACCAATGAGAAGAGGACATGTCCTGGGTGATGGGGGCCGTTAATGATGGACGCTGCCTTTTTAAGGCATTGTCTTTTTAAGGTGTCCTCAATGCCAGGGAAGCTAATGCTCGTGATGGAGCTGGATGAGTTTACAACCTCTTCTAGCTTTTACTGATCCTGTGCAGTGACCGCTCCATTCCAGATGGTGATGCAACCAGTTAGAGGGTTTTCCATGGTACATCTGTGGAAATTTGCAAATGCCTTTGGTGACATTGCCAATTCTTCTCAAACTCCGAATGAAATATAGCCACTGTCATGCCTTCTTTGTATTTGCATCAACATATTGGGCACAGGATAGATCGTCAGAGATGCTGACACCTAGAAATTTGAAACTGCTCACCCTTCTCACTTCTGATCATTTGATAAGGACTGGGTTGTGTTCTGTTGACTTCCTCTTCTGGAAGTCCACAATCAATTTCTTGGTCTTATTGGTGTTGAATGGGAGGTTGTTGCTGCGACAGCACTCAACCAGCTGATCATTCTCTTTCCTGTACGCCCTCTTGTCACCATCTGAAATTCTGCCAGCAATAATTGTGTTATCAGCAAACTTACAGATGGCATTTGAGTTGTGCCTAGCTGAACAATCGTGTTCCCATCTATGATTCCTATGCACATAATCTGGATACTTAGGTCCCTGACAACTTTCTGTTAAACATCCCAGCAAAGGAACCACACTTAATTGAGATACAACCAACTAACAGATTTGAAACTCAAGTTGAGTTCACCTGAGAGTTATTCCACTGTATGTGACATAAAAGAAATTATGCCATCTGGTTAGGTTTTGATCATAGACCTCACTTAAATTGTTCCTGACTGATTTGGACTGTTATCTCATTCTGGAAACATATTTTAGCTCTCTGATCCCCAATTGCCAAATTCCCCCATTTATTCTTGTCCATTATTAAAGTTCATTTCACTTGAGACGCTGTAGTTTTATTGAAAAAATGCTCTTTACATCTGGAAAGCTGTACACGTCTTTCAGTATGAATGCAAAACAGCTAACAAAAACCCTTAAGGAGATCTTTACACATTCTTGCCCCTACCTTGGATCCTATAACTTTCAAAGCACACAATCACAAGGATCAATATGAATGAGGAGGCCCATATGGACAAGTCAAGAGCCACACGAGTAAAAGATTATTCTTCTTATGAAGAGAATTTCTACCTTTCATTGTGGAACTAAAGTTAAACACTTTTTTTAGTTATAGAACATTTCACAATAGTCTGAGAAGTGAGTAGCAAACATTGCTTTAAGCACAAGTAAATGTTTTTGTGACTGCTTATCATCTATCTATCAATTTATTTATTATAAGAACAGTGCAAAACAGACCCTTCTTGCCCAATGAGCTGCACTGCCCAGCAACCCATCTATTTAACCCGAGCCTAATCACAGGACAATTTACAATGTCAAATTAACTTACTAACTGGTATATCTTTGGACTGTGGGGGGAAACCAGAGCACCTGGAGGAAACCCAATGCAGTTCATAGGGAGAAAGTAAAATACTTCTTACAGACAGTGCCAAAATTGAACACCGGGAAGAAACCCACGCGGTTTGTGGGGAAAATGTACAAACTCCTCACAGACAGCGCCGGAATTGAACTCTAAACTCTGGATTGCCCTGAGCTGTAATGGCATCACGCTGACCACTACTCTACTGTGGTATCCATCGCTCTTAGATCCACAGAACCCAAAGGAACTAAACCCAGTGTTGACAAATTCAACCAGCAACTAATAATCTCAGTGCATGTTTATAGCACCAATGACCATCCCACAGCATCCAAATGATTTGGATTTGCAACTCCAGTAAGGATGCGATGACATAAAATACATTTTACATCCAATCACACTTAATCGATGCTGGGCCTCTGAATGACACTGTGCATAAAATGCAGAAGGAATAATTGGAGGTTTGCTCATCAGTCCTTTGTATCTCTCAGGGGCATCAATAATCTGGTCATTACTGTCACTTCAACCGTTTCATTGTAACGATGCCAATTCAGGGAGAAGAGAGATTTCCTTTCTTCACTGTCCATAATGCATCATAAGCAGGGTTGCAAACCTTGGGTTTGTAGATATGTTACAGAGAACACTTTTTTGCTGTACAGTAGTGTTATCCAGTTTGAAGATCCAGATGGAACAGGTACGTGGGGGTACCTTTTGAAGAGTATCCACTGATGAACACCACCCAATAAGTTAATCATCCAGATTTATATTTATCACATGTACAGTACATCGAAGCATACAGTGAAAGGTGTCCTTTGTATTAACAGCTTACACACACAAGGATGTGCTGAGGCAACCGGCAAGAGTCGCCACATATTCCAGAGCCAACATAGCATGCCCACAATGCTCGGCAAAACGCCACAGAACACAACAAAACAGAACATACACAGCAATACAGGAAAACAAGTCCCGCTCCTCTCGCTTACCCACCCACACGTACACAGTGCTCTACCACTAGGGTACGCTGTCTTTGACCTCCAGCATCCATCAGACCTGAGGACTTGCAGTTCAAATTATCTTCCTTCAGCAGTAACACAGAGCTGGTATTTATAATTGTTAGATTAAGTTCAAATCTCAATTTGACAATTAAATATTTGAATTCAGTTTATTCCAGAATTTTAAAAAAAAATCACATCTTCGAGGAAACACATTCATTGAACAAAAATTGATCTACATAGCAGTTACTCCTAAGACCATGAGACATAGGAGCCGGATTCGGATATTCGGCATATCAAATCTGCTCTGCCATTCCATCATGGCTAATTTATCATTCCTCTCAACCCCATTCCCCTGCTTCCTCCCTGTAACTTTGGCAGCCTTATGAATCAATAACCTATATACCCATCGGCTTTTCATGCATAACCACCTATGACAGATTCACTGCTCTCTGGCTAATAAATTCCTCCTCATCTCTGTTCTAAAGGGATGTCCTACTATTCTGGGGCTGTGCCCTCTGGTCCAAGACTTCCCCGCTAGTTCACAGAATGTCTGTGACATTCAGTAATATTGTAAAAATAAACAAATTATGACACTTTGATAATTATTATTTTCTTAGATAAATTAAATTCAGCTGAAAGACTGAAGCCTTTTTAAATAATTGTAGGCAAAGCAGACCACTTACCCTCACATACCTTTTCCATCTGGATCAGAGATGTGCTTGATGTAACACTGAGGGGCCAGGTGCAAAGTGCATCCAGTCTTTCAACTCAGAACTGACCAGAATCTCTGCTGTTCCATCTTTCTGCTATAGTTAAGCATGGAAATCCAAAACAAAATGTCTCAAAAAACCAAAACTATCAAACTGCTTGTGTGATTCATCCCATTCTAGCTGAACTGTATTTATTCTCTCTTCCCTGCTTACAAATTTTGAATATATAAGCTCTATTCTTTCAACTCAGCTTCCAATATATTACATTTCTACTGAATGACATATATGTCTTGAACAAATTCTGTTTCTTGATCCTTACTAAATCAATATTGTACCTTATCTTTCTGCATCTGACTTGACACAGGATTTGATCACCAATTTTCCTAGACCCTTTGTTATGTCATGGACACCTACCATTAACCTAGGGGTCCATGGATCCTAGGTTGGGAACCCCTGTCTGAGAGCCATAGAGTCATAGAACACTACAGCTCAGAAATAAGTGCTTTAGTCCATCTGGTCCATGCTGAACTTTTAATCCCTTTAGTTCCAGTGACCTGCACCCAGACCTTAGCCCTCCATCCCCCTTCATCCATGTAACTGGACAAATATGCCTTAAATGTTGACAGCTCAGTCCCTGAATGAAGAAGTTCCCCCTCATGTGCCCCTCAAACAGTTCACCTTTCCCCCTTAATCTGTGACCTTCAGTTCTAATCTCACCCAACTTCAGTGGAAAATGCCTACTTCCATTTATCCTATCAATATCACTTATACTTTTGAAAACCTCTATCAAGTCTTCCCTCATTCTCCTACACTCTTGGGGATAAAATCCTAACTTACACAACTTTTCCCTATTCCCCTATATAAATATGAGGGAGCCTCAACAAGACTGGGCTCCAAGGTTGAAACATCAGGATTTCAATTACAGAGTAGGTCTAAGGTGAGACTGGAAGAGACCAGCATACATGCCTAGGATTCATGGACTCTGGCATTTCCTATCTACATTCAGACTCATGTTCATGAAGCACACCAACACATTTGTATGTTGTCTTCTGCATTCTTCCTCTACTCAGTTCAGTCTCTCCATCAATTCTACAATGTCTGTTATCAGTATCTTCATCTAAGAACATGTACATAGCGAGTGAAGTGGGAGAAGAGTGGTGAAGAGTCGTGGGCAAGTAGCAATCTGCTCTCCTCATATTGATTCATTTTATTTGTCACAAGAACATCGAAACATTGATATATATAATGTTGACAACCAATATAGTCTAAGGATGAGCTGGGAGCAGTTGACAAATATCACTATGCTTCCATTGGTAGGATGGTGACATTTCACCATAGCATGTTCGCAATTTACTAACTCTGACTTGTATGTCTCTGTAGTGTGGGTGGAAACCAGAGCGTCCGGAAGAAACCAGCAATGTCATGGAGAGAAGGCAGTGGTAGGATCTGAACTCAAATCGCTGGCACTGTTAAGTGTTGTGCTAATCACTGTGTTACCATGACACCCACATTAAGGACATGTAAGCATCCATACAAGAGCTGAATTCCTGCACACATCCCTCCCTCGTTCTTGAATTAATTACAACTTCTCTACTATGTTACCTGCCCTGTCTTTGTTCTGCTGTGCAGTAAATCTGTTCCTTAAATGCAGGACAGATTATAATACATCTGTGGTGCACATAGCTGCCTTCTACCGTACTGTGCAAAAGTCTTAGGCACTTTATTTAGCTTGGGTGCACAGTACTCTAGTAATTTCAGGCATTGCATTTTATTGCTGCTGCAAAACAAATTTCACGACATATGTGAATGATGATAAACCTGATTCTGATATGAGTCTCTATTGTGGACTGAGAGTGGGAAGAGGGCAGGGAGAGGGGAATCGTAGCTGAGAAAAGGGGAAGGGAGGGGGGAGGCAGTGGGAAGCACCAGAAAGACATTTGTAATGATCTCTGCCTCCCCCTCCCCCGACACCTGTCCTTGTCACTCCTTGTCTGCCAACTGTCCTACACCTCTCCCAACATGCTTCACCCTCACCATTCCCAACATCCTTTGCACCCACATGATTTATATACTCACTCTCCACTCCACATTGACAAATACATTTCTGTGCAAATGTCTTAGGCACCCTTGCTCTATATATGTGCTTAAGACCTTTGCATGGTGCTGTCTGACAAATTGAATCTTAATTCTAGAGTCTCAGTCTCTTTTGCTTTATCGTGCTTGCTTTGTATTTATAAGCCTGAATTGTGTGAGGGATGCTTCTACATACTATTGTTACACTTGACACAGCTCTCAAAGAGCTTTACTCCACAAGGCAGATTGGCACTGAGCAGCAACAAGGCCCCAGGAAAGAGAACCTGATACCCTGAGTCATGCACAACCCAATGACATTTGCAACTGTTAATCAAAAACAGTTGAAATGGATATCAATCACTTAAACATTAAAGCTATTTTGAAAATCATTACATATAAAAATAAATATCAAACTGTGGTAAATTAGAAACATAAATACAGAGTGAAATTAAAAAAATGAACGGAAAACTTCACAGAAGTGGGGTGAGAATTTTCTAACATTTACCTACAAGTGGACCTTTTCTTATCTCCTCTCCTCTTATTGACATGCTGATTACTTCCATTAATATTTCTGGCCAGCCAAAATCTCTTGACTAATAACCTACACTCAGTTATTTTATGAAAGTTGGCAACCCCGTTTAAATGACCGGGGCTAAACCAGATACATTAGCCACTGCTAACATAGAACAGAGGGGCCAGGTATGAAGTGCATCCAGCTTTCAGGTCAGGTCAATGAGGAAACATTTCTGGCAAGTCCCAGTGAGGAGTGTAGGTACCTGACTCTCAGTGTGCTGAGTACAACCATCCAAAAATACGTAGAACCTATGAGGGTTTAATGGGTAGGACATAGCCAGTGGTTCTCCTGCAAACCCTTGGTTTGAAGTTAGTAAAATTTGGCTATTTGTCTCTTAGGTGAATTACCAGATCTGATTTGGACATCATATTCTTTTAACTCAGCACTACAATTGTGTTGTCTCCAGTCTGCCTTCTGTAGAATTCTCCACTTGATTTTCTCTATGGCAGGGTTTTACCTTTTCTCTGGCATGTTTACGTTCGCTCTGTATTGGCCAGGAACAGGTTGATAGGAACTCTCCTCTACATTGGTGAGACCTGTTGTAAATTGCAGGACTGCTTTGTTGAGCACCTCTGCACCATTCGCCAGAAGTGGGATTTCCTGGTGACCAAACATTTTAATTCCAGTTCCTATTCCCATTCCGACATATTAGTCCATGGCCTCCTCTTCAAGATGAGGCCTCCATCAGGGTGGAGGAGCAACACCTTATATTCCTTCTGGGTAGCCTCCTACCTGATGGCATGAATATTGATTTCTCCTTCTAGTAAACAAATATCTTCCCATGCTTCTTTTCCTCTACTCCCCATTCTGACCTATCACCTCTTCTCATCTGCCTGGTACTTCCCCCTGGGTCCCCTTTCTCCTATGGTCCACTGTCCTCTCCTATCAGATTCCTTCTTCTTCAGACCTCGACCTTTCCCTTCCACCTGGCTTCACCTATCACCTTCCAGCTGGCTTCCTTCCCCTCTCCCCCCACCATTTAATTCCAGTGTCTTCCCCCTTCCTTCTCTATCTTGAAGAAGATTCTTGCCCCGAAATATCATATATGCTGCCTAACCTGCTGAGTTCCTCCAACATTTTGAGAGAGTTGGTTTGGATTTCCAGGACCTGCAGACTTTCTCATGCTTACTGAAGTCCATGGGATTCCCACCTTCTAACTCTGCAGCCTGACTCAAACATTATCTGATTATAAATTACACTGTGCTGTTTTTATGACTGTGTAGCAATGAAAAATCCTTCACATGCTTACTTTGTACTCATATTTTGACTATTGTTTTCCCATACTAAGCTTTTCTGGTCGTGTACTGTACTATGTTATTCCTGTGAGCTGCTCCTAATCAGAAAACCACTTAAACAACATTTCAAGACATATTAAGATGGGTTGCAGAGATAGATTTAACAAACATTGGAGTAAAAATAATCTGCAAGTGTTTTATTTTCCTATCCATATTTGCTGAATGTTTAACTTTATCAGCTGAACTTATCTAATTAATTATCTTTTGACTTCATTGTGGTTCAGATGGCTTAAGCAGATTTGTCTTTCCCAGACATGGCCAGGGCATAAAAACAACTTCTTTAAACATTGCACAATGAAACACATGTTCGCTTTCTGACATAAATAACAAAAATGTTAGTTGCCTTAAGGGTGAAGGGTACGGAGTTCGAAAAACAAGCTGCACCTGATTTTGAGTCATAGGCTGCCTTGAAGGTTACTTTGAAATGAGTGTATTTTCATCTATGCAGTACAATAGCAGTAAGTCACCCTTTACGAAACAATCTGAGTTGGTTTCACCTCCAAAAATGGGGCTAGATCATAAACAAAGGATCACTACGGTACCTAAGGTGGCCATTTGGCCCATCAAGCCCATGATGGCTTTTGTACGGCAATCTAAACAGTACTAATCCCCTGCTCTATCATAAGACCATTAGACATAGGAGCAGAATTAGGCCATTTGGCCCATCGAGCCTGCTCTGCTATTTCATCATGAGAGATTTATTATCTCTGTCAATCCCATACTCTTGTCTTCTCCCCTTAACTTTTGATACCCTGACTAAACAGGAAACTATCAACCTCCATTTTAAATATACTCAATGATTTGGCCTCCACAGCCATTTTTGGTAATGAATTCCACAAATTCTCTGCCCTCTGACTAAAGAAATTCCTCCTCATCTCTGCTCTAAAGGACATTTCTCTATTTTGAGGCTGTACCCTCTGGTCCTAGACTCCTCCACCATAGGAAACACACTCTCCACATCCATCTAGACACTTCGATATTAGATAAGTTTCAATGAGATCCCCCATTCATTCTTCTAAACTCCAGTGAGTACAAGTGCAGAGACACCAAACACTCTTCATATGTTAACCCTTTCATTCCCAGAGTCATTAGTGTGAATCTCCTCTTCAATCTTACTTAAGAGGCCCAAAACTACTCACAATACTCCAAGTATGGTCTGACAATGACTCAAAAAGCCTCTTATATGCAAATCCTCCAAAAATGAAGGCTAACATTGCAGTTGTCTTCCTTACCACCAACTCAACTTCCAAGTTAACCTTTAGGGAATCCTGCACAAGGACTCCCAAGCCCTTTTGCACCTCTGATTATTGAATTTTCTGCCTGTTTAGAAAATAATCTGTGCCTTTATTCCTTCTACCAAAGGACATGACCATACACTTCCCTACACTATATTCCATCTGCCTCATCTTCACCCATTCTCCCAATACGTTCAAGTCCCTCTGCAAACACCCTGCTTCTCCAACACTACCTTCCCCTCCCCATACCTTCATATCATCTTCAAACTTACTCACAAAGCCATCAATTCCATCATCCAAATCGTTGACTTGGAACATGAAAAGAAGAGGTCCCAGTACCAACAGTGTGAAATATCATTAACAACTAACTAGAGAAGAACCACTTTATAACCAGTCTTTGCCTCCTGCCAGTCGGCCAATTTTCTATCCTTGCTAGTGTATTTCCTGTAACACCTTGGACCCTAATCTTGTCAAACAGCCTCAACTGCAGCATCTTGTCAAAGACCTTCTGAAAATTCAACTGAACAACATCCACTGACTCTCCTTCCTCTATCCTGCTAGCTATATTCCTCAATGAATTCAAACAAATTTCTCTGGCAATATTTTCCCTTAAGGAAACCATGATGACTTTGGCCTATTTTATCATGTGTCTCCAAGTACCCCAAAAACTTCAGGCTTAATAATGGAGTCCAACATCTTCTCAACCACTAAAGTTAGGCTAACTGGCGTATAACTTCCTTTCTTCTGTCTCCCTTCCTTCTTAAAGAGTGGAGTGACATTTGCAATTTTCCAGTCATTGGGGACCATTCCAGAATATAGTAATTCTTGAAAGATCATTAATAATGCCTCCACAATCTCTTCAGCTACCTCTTTCGAAACCCGGGGTGTAGAACATCTGGTCCAGGTGACTTATCTACCTCAGACCTTTCAGCTTCCCAAGCACATTCTCCTGAGTAAAAGCAACTACATTCACTTCTGCCCCCAGCACTCCCGAATTTCTGGTATACTGCTAGTGCCTTCCACAGTGAAGAATGATGCAAAATACTTATTAAGTTTGACTGCCATTTCTTTGTCTCTCATTACTACATCTCCAGCCTGTCCTTTTCATACAATGTGTATCCTCGGATGTTAAGCTCCAAGCTGTGATCTTCTTTCAGCCACAACTCAGGAATACCCACAATGTTGTACCTGCCAATCTTTAACTGTGCTACAGGATCATGTACCGTATTCTGTATACTGCGAGCTTTCAGGCCTGTATTCATCACTCTTTTTAATTTTGACCCATGTTAAACTTCAGCTCTTCCTACTAACTGCAGTTTCACCCGACCATCAGCCTTTCTTCCTCATAGTCTCCCTGCACTTTGCATTACTTGTATATCATCTGCCCAATCCTCAGCCCTACTGCACTGGTTCCAATCCTCCTGCCAAATTACTTTAAATCATCCCCAACAGTTTTAGCAAACTTGACAGCAAGGACATTAGTCCCCATTGGGTTCAAGTGTAGTGCATCCTTTCTGTATAGGTCATAACTTCCCCAGAAGAGAGCCCAATGATCCAAAATTCAAAATCCCCACCCTGCACCAACTCCTCAGCCATGCATTCATCTGGCAAATCTTCCTATTCTTGCCTTCACTGCTGCGAGGCACAATCAGCAATCCTGAAATTACCACCTTGAGGTTCTGCTTTTCAGTTTTCTAGCTAATTTCCTGTATTCTCTGTCTCCAGGGCCCCTGCAATTACCTACCTATCTCTTTGGTACCAATACGTACCATGACTTCTGACCTTTAGAATGCTGTAGATCCAATCAGAGACATCCCTGACCCTGGCATCTGGGAGGCAAAATACTATCTGGGTGTCTTTTTTCACATCCTCAGAATCTCCTTTCTCCTCCTCTAATGAGGGATTTCCCTATCTCTACTGCACTCTTCTTCTTTGGCCAGACTCAATGCCAGTCCCTGTGGCTTCCCCCTGGTAGTTCACCCTCTGCACCCCTCCCCCAACAATATCTAAAGTGGTATACTTATTATTGAGGGAATGGCCACAGAGGTAATCTGCATTGGCTGCCTATTCCCTTTTCCTTTCCCAACAGTCACCCGCCTTCTTGGGATGACATCCTCCCTGTAGCTTCTATCTATCACCTCCTCATTCTCCTATATGAGCCAAAGGTCATCGAGCTGCAGCTCCAGTTCTCCAACACATTCTCTAAGGAGTTGCAAAAGGATGCACCGTGTGGATGTAGTTATCAGGGAGAATGGAGGTCTCCCAGAATTCCTACAGCTTATAAAAGGAGCATACAACTAACTCTGGATCCATTCTCAGCACACCAACTATGTACTAATAGTCAAAGAAGGAGAAAAAAAAACTTACTAGAACCTTACTTGGAACCTCTGCCTGCACGTGCCCAAGCCTGTTGAACCAAAGCCTCCCACTCCAACAATGGCCACTTCCACCATGGCCACTCCATTTACACCTCATTTCTTTTTATTGCCTCAAATACAACTCACTCACCATGAGATTTGTTCTTTTCAAATGACTCCCATCCTGCAGCGATGTCTCTCTCTCACTTGCTACTTCAAATTATGACTCACTCTAGATGATACTTGTCCTTTTCTCCTTGCAATACTGCAGTGTTATCCTTGTGGTGTGTTTGTCTCAAATGCCTATCCAATTTCTCTTTGTAATCAATGAACATCTCTGCTGAATTTGGTAGCATGAAGTTCCAGGTAAGTGAAACTCAAAACTCACAAGTAGAATGCAGGAAAATAAGACGAGGAGTTGGGAAAATAGGAACAGGAAGAGGTCATCCACCTATTAAGTCTGTCCTGCCATTTGATGTCTGATCTATGCTGGCCTTAATTCCTCTTCTATGTCATTTCCCTAGACTTCACTATAACTCAATCCATCAAACATTTACCCATCTGTACCTTAAATACTGCTAACAATCCAGCTTCCATGAACTTTGACAGCAGAGAATTCCAGAGACTCACCACCCTCTCCGAGAAGAAATATCTATGTATCTCAGTTTTTAATTACTGGCCCATTAACTTGTAGTTATGTCCTTTTGTTTGAGAGTGTCCAGAGTGAAAACAGCTGAGTATATGCCCTGTCAAATCCCTTTAAGATCTTTTATGTTTGAGTAAGGTTACCCTTCATTCTCCTAAATTCCAAAGACTATAGTTCGAAACAATGTAGTTTCTCTTGGCAGGACAATCCTCTCATCCCAGCAAGTAGCTGGTGACTCTTCTTTGTACTGTCCCCAAAGTTACTCTCCTATCTTTCTTTAGGTAAGGGGTCCAAAATTCTGATCAGTATCCCAAGTGGGTTCTTACCAACACCCTATACAATTGCAAAAAAAACCTCCCTCCTTTTAAATTCTAATCCTGTTGCAATGAACGCCAAGTTGTCATTTACTTTCTTTACTACTTGTTGGACCTGCTTAATCTGTTTTATTGTGATTCATGCACCAGGAACTGCTTTAAAAATAACCCTCACTTCATAAAAATTGTGAAGGGTCTTAGCATGAAATGTCGACAGTTTATTCCCCTCCATAGATGTTGCCTGACTTGCTGAGATCCTCCAACTGTTTCTGTGTGTTGCTCTAGGTTTGCAGCATCTTGTGTTTATGAGAAAAGATCAGCATGATTAAATGGTGGAGCAGAACTGATGGGCCAACTGGCCTGCTTCTGCCCCTATATTGGTTCCTGTAATGACTAAAAGACTTAGCCGCTAACCACAGCCATCGTTTACTCTTCTCCACACTGCACCAGAATATGTGAATCCCAAATCGTCCTCTACGACCATCTGAGGACCCACCAATGGACAAACTATCAAACTCAGCTCGAGGGATCACATTACCACTATTGTTCTTCTATTTTCTTATTTTATGACCTTATAATTTATAAGCTTCACGTGCATCTCGTATTGATTGTCTCTTTTGCTGAATACGGAGCAGTATTGTTGAGACTATGACAAAGCACACTATCACACAGTGCAGCCACCTGGTTTCAGTTTATTGATGTTCAGCCCAGCTGCGACCTCAGTGCTCGGTTTCAGAAGTTAATATTCACTCCTCAGCAGGAATTACATATCTTGGCTTTTAGGTAATCCATGTTCCTTTCAGTATTTGACACAGAACGTAAAGACTCAATGGGAAGCAAGAGTAATAGCTCACATTTCCATTATGGTATTACTGAAGAATACTGGTCTAAATATGTGAGTGAATATCCACCCAGTTGACATGCTGAGATTTGATGCATTTGGCAACTACATTTAAATAACCTCATGATAATCAATAGCGTTTCACGTCCTGTTAAGTTCTTGGGTAATCAGTTCTGTTTCCTTGCACAACCTCAATATACTGCAAAGTTCTGTAGAGCCAATGAGAGTACTTCCAAAGTTCAGTCACTGTGACGTAGGAACAGCCTCAGTCAAGTTGCCCAGAGCATGGCTCCTCACAGCAATATGAAGAGCGATCAGAAAATATTATTTACTTTAATAGTTTTGGTTCATAATTCCCTTCTTCCTCTTTAACTAATGCAATGGCATTTTTATACCTGCAAAAGCAAAACATAAGGAGATGAAAGATTGTTTTATTGGGAAGTCAGGCTCTATTTTATTTCGAGAGTTACAATTAGCACAATAGAGCTGTGGTTAGCATAACGCTTTACAGCACCAGCTCCCTCCACTGTCTGTAAGGAGATTGTACGTTCTTCCCATGATCGTGTGGGTTTCCTCCGGATGTTCGATTTCATCCCACATTCCACAAATGTACAGGTTAGGTGTTAGTAAATTGGGGCAAGTTACGTTAGCACCAGAAGCATGACTACCCACGTGGGCTGCCCCCAGTACATCCTCGGACTGTGTCGCTCATTAATGCAAAACATGTTTCAATGCTTTGATCCTCAAAGTTCAGAGTAAATCTATTATCAAAGTACATACAGTACGTCACCATATGCAACTTGAGATTCACTTTCCTGCGTGAATTCACAGTAAATACAAAGAAACACAATAGATCGATGAGCATGCAACAAATAAAGCTAATCTTTAAAAAGAGCGTTGCACAAGATGCTGGAGGAACACTTGAAACACAAAAGACTACATCTGTTCTGTCCTGGTCATCCTCTGTCTCTGTATTTTATTTCAGTCAAGAGCAAGCAGCTCCCAGAAAATAAAAGCTACAGCAAATCTCAGCGATCAATTGGTTAAACTGTGGCCTCTTTTTGAATGATACAGTAGGAAATCTTGCCTGTGTTCGGCACTCTGAGTGAAATGGAAATGAACAGAGGATAGCGACTGAGCTATCAGAGACTATCTTTTGGCAGCTTTTGGCCCAGTGAACTTCTGAAGGATCCAGTTAATTACCCAACCTTCCTCTTATTCAATGCAAGGTCTCTTCGTCTCTGATCGTGGGACAGATAGGAGAAAGCACATGCTGAAACAGGAAGTAGCTGAGAAGTGCTCAACAAGAAGAAGGGGAAAAAAGCCTTTTGAGTTACACAAACAAAGTGGTGTTATCAAGAGCAGCAGGTACTGACTAATGTTCTGGGAAAGACCTCATGAATCACAGAAAAGAATTGCAACAATCTGTGATTAGTGACAAGGTCTCACTATTGTGTCCCACTTGCTGAGAGTTGGATAACAAATTCTAACTGAAAATCATTAGCAACGAAAGAAGAAATAATGTTTAGCATTCTCTTCAACCCATGCAACCAAGAGTGATTCCAGACACCCTTTCCTGTACCCCTGTGCTGTGTTATAAGACAGTAGCTATGATTCATATGATCTTCTTTCTATCATAATTTCACAAATAACATTCAACAGATTGCCTGACTTCTATGCATGCAAGACTATACGCCAGTTGTGCTTTAACTATAAATCAACAAGATTATGAATATCAAAATGGAAGTGCTTGAGAATGTTCCATGAAGCAAATATTTAGTCGAGCACCTCTGCACCATCCACCACAAGCAGGACGTCCCAGAGGCTATACATTTTAATTGATTCCCGTTCCGATGTGACAAACCATGGCCTCCTCTTGTGCCAAGATGAGGCAACCAAAAGGGTGGAAGAGCAACACCTTATATTCCGTCTGGGCAGCCTCCAACCTGATGGTACGAATATTGATTTCTCCTTCCTGTGACCAAGTATTCCCCCCCAACCGCACTTCTTCTATTTCCCGCACAGACCTTTTACCTCTTCTCACCTGCCTTTCAGTTCCCCCAGGACCCCTCCTCCTTCCCTTTCTCCTATGGCTCATTTTCCTGTTTTATCAGATTCTTTCTTCTCCAGCCCTTGACCTTTCCCACTCATCTGGCTTCATCTATCACCGTCCAGCTAGCCTCACCACCCTCCCTCCACCTATTTATTCTGGCACCTTCCCTCTTCCTTCTCAGTCCTGTTAAAGGGTCTCGGCCTGAAACGTTGGCCGTTCATCCTTTTGGGAGCACCAATGCTTTTGAACGGAAAATCCTACAAAAAGTAGTGGATTCAGTCCAGTCCGACCCTCCCAACCATTGAGCACTTCTACATGAAACATTGCCTTAGCCATCACCAAAGATCCGCATCACCCAGGCCATGCTCTTTTCTTGCTGCTGCCATCAGGTAGATGGTACAGGAGCCTCAGGACTCACGTCACCAGGTTCAAGAACAGTTACTATCCCTCAACCATCAGGCTCTTGAACAAAAGGGGATAAATACACTCATTTAAGGACTCTTACCTTGTTATTTCATGCTCGTTATTTATTGCAATTTATTATCTGCATTTGCACAGTTAGTTTACAGTTCCTGATGTTTAAAGTTTACAGTTACTGTTCTATAGATTTGCTAAGTATGCCTGTGGGGAAAAAAATCTCAAGGTTGTATGTGGTGACATATATATATATATATATATATATATATATATATATATATATATATATATATATATATATATATATATATATATATATATATATATATATATACATATATATATATATATATATATATACATATATATATATATATATATATATATACTCTGACAATAAACTTTACTTTGAACTTTGAAATGCAAGCACGTTTTTTCCACTGAGATTGGGAGAAACAGAGGTCATGGGTTAAGGGTGAAAGGTGAAATATTTAAGGCGGAACACAAGAGGGAATCTCTTCTCTCCAACAAGCGTGGAACAAGCTGTCAGCATAAATGGGGGATGCAGTTTCAATTTCAACATTTAAGAGAAATTTGGATAGGTACACAGGTGGGAGTTGAATGTAGGACTTTGGTCTGGTGATTGTCAGTTGGATTAATGGATTAATAGTTCAGCATGGACTAAATGGGCAGAAGGGCCTGCTTCTGTACTGTAGTGTTTTAAGTCTCTACGACTCTGTATAACCCAGGTCTTTTGGCATTGGTGTTCACTGGGCTGGGGTGCACTAAAGGGCATAAGACATAGGACCATTGAGTCTGCTTCAAATATTTCAAATATTTTCTGTTTATTTTCCAGTTTTGCAGCTTCTAAAGTATGTTATTTTTGGATTACTCACAGGCGAATTGGCGCCTTATTACCAATGCATATCTTCTGTGATAAGCCCACTTTAATTGATACCAATAATAATGCATTATTGGGAAGACATTTCTTTCACCAGAGGATGGTGAATCTGTGGAATTCATTGCCACAGAAGGCTATGGATGCCACGTCATTCTCAAAACGAAGGTTGATCTATTCCTTATTAGTAAGGGCATCAGACAAAGGTTACAGGGAGTAGGCAGGAGAATGGGGTTGAGAGGAATAATAAATCATTGCGTAATGGAGGAACAGCCTCAATGGGCTGAATGGACTAATTCTGCTCCTGTGTCATACGGTCTTATGGAAACTCACTTTATTAGTCATTATTAATCAATAGTTAATAAAACAATTTTCAATTTTGCCTTTTTAAAATTATTTTCAGAGGGTTGGATCATGGCTGGCAGCTCTGAAACTCTTTTAGTCTGTCAAAAGCGACACACACAAACTGCTGGAGGAGCTCATCAGGTCAGGCAGCAACTATGGAGAAAGTACAGTCGACATTTTGGGCCGAGACCCTTGGGCAGGACTGGTGAAAAAAAGAAAAGATGAGGAGTGGATTTAAAAGGTGGAGGGCGGGGAGAGAGAAACACAAGGTGATAGGTGAAATAGGGAGAGGGAGGGAGGGATGAAGTAAAGAGCAGGGAAGCTGATTGGTGAGAGAGATACAAGGCTGGAGAAGGAGGAGTCCAATAGGAGAGAACAGAGATCCATGGAAGAAAGAAAAGAGGAGAGGAGCAGCAGAGGGAGGCAATGGGCAGGCAAGGAGATAAGGTGAGAGAGGGAAAAGGGAATGGGGAACAGTGAAGGCGGGGGTTAGAGGGGGGCATTACTGGAAGTTCGAGAAATTGATGTTCATGACACTAGGTTGGAGGCTACCCAGACGGAATATAAGGTGTTGTTTCACCAACCTGAGCGTGGCCTCATCGCAACAGTAGAGCAGTAGAGGAGGTCATGGATTGACATATTGGAATAGGACTGGGAAGTGGAATTAAAACGGGTGGCCACTGGGAGATCCTGCTTCTTCTGGTGGACGGAGTGTAGGTGCTCAGCAAAGCGGTCTCTCAATTTAGGTCAGGTCTCAGCAGTATACAGGAGGCCACACCAGGAGCACCAAACACAGTATATGACCCCAGCAAAATCACAGATGAAGTGTCACCTCACCTGGAAGGACTGTTTGGGACACTGAGTGGCAGTGTGGAAGGAGGTGAAGGGACAGGTATAGCACTTGTTCTGCTTGAAAGGATAAGTGTCAGGAGGGAGATCAGTGGGGAGGGATGAATAGACAAGGGAGTCATGTAGGGAGCAATTCCTTCAGAAAGCAGAAAGGGGGGGTGTGTGGGAAAAATGTGCTCGATGGTGGGATCCTGTTGGAGATGGCAGAAGTTGTGGAGAATTATGTGCTGGACATGGAGGCTGGTGGGGTGGTAGGTGAGGACAAAAGGAGCCCTTAGTAGGGTGGTGGGAGGATGGGGGTGTGTGAGCAGATGTGTGTAAAATGGAAGAGATGCGGTTCAGAGTGGTGTTGATGGTGGAGGAGAGGGAAGCTCCTTTCTTTGAAAAAGGAGGACATCTCCTTTGTCCTAGAATGAAAAGCCTCATCTTGAGAGCAGATGCAGTGGAGATGGAGGAATTGAGAGAAGGGGATGGAGCTTTTACAAGTAACAGGGTGGGAAGGGGTGTAGTCCAGGTAGCTGTGAGAGTCCATGTGTTTATAACAGACATCAGTAAATAAGCTGTCTCCAGAGACAGAGAGATCGAGAAAGGGGAGAGAGCTGTTGGAAATGGACCAGGGAAATTTGAGGGCAGGGTGGAAGTTGGAGGCAAAGTTGATGAAGTCAGCAAGTTCGGCATGGATGCAGGAAGCAGCACCAATGCAGTTGTCAATGTAGCATAGGAAAAGTGGGAAACAGACACCAGTGTAGGCTTAGAACATAGTCTGTTCTATGTAGCTGACAAAATGGCAGGCAGAGCTGGGACCCATACGGGTGCCCGTAGCTGCACCTTTTGTTTTAAGGATGTGGGAGGAACCAAAGGAGAAATTGTTAAGACTGAGGACAAGTTTTGCCAGACATGGAGGGTGGTGGTAGAGGGGAGCTGGTTGAATTCACTGAAATGTGGGCGCAGGGGGACAAAGGTAAGGCCCTTACTGAGGACAGAATGTTTTGCCTCAGAGGGGGAAAGGTTAGAGGGAATGATGAAGACCCGGCATGTTTGAGAGCTGGGATTGGAGGGAGGAAGGCGCTTGGTGGTGTCTGAGGAGAAGGGATGTTTGGGGGTGTTCAGGGATGGTGGGGCGAGAGGAAGATGGGAGTCT
The DNA here is from genome assembly GCF_048418815.1 of Hemitrygon akajei. Lineage (NCBI taxonomy): Eukaryota > Metazoa > Chordata > Chondrichthyes > Myliobatiformes > Dasyatidae > Hemitrygon > Hemitrygon akajei. The sequence goes on along the minus strand of NC_133134.1, from coordinate 156,344,282 downwards.
CCGAGGGTCCAAGAGCAGATGATGGGACCTCAAAGAGACAGGATTGCGGAGTGGTGGTAGGGGAAGGGGAGATGGGGGGTTCCAGCGGCAGCTCATGAAGACCCAGCCAGGAGGCCAAGGCTGAAGTCAGAGTTGGAGGTTGTTCTCTGTCAATAACTTGTGCAGCAATCTCTCTCAATAACCATTGTTTATAATACTATAGACTCCGAACAACACTAAGTGGTAGTTACAGTTCCATTGTCCCTCTATGCACAAGACTAATTAATAGTTGATTGCAGCAGTCACTTTCAGTTCAAACATTATTGCACAGTATTGCAGAGTTTCTGTAACCAGTCAGTTAGCAGGACCTTGCTTTCTACATGTCAACTATTTGTAATTCTGCAGACTCCCCACAGCACGCTACTAATTTCTGCTAATAATTTAGTTCTCCTTGAATTTTTTCCCTGTTTCTGTCAATGACTGTGATTTATTTATTTTGTGTCAAATATCCTATTGAATTGTGCCTATCTCATGCATTCCTAAACTGCCATCCAGGTGTGATATTTTATTGACCGAAACAAATATAAAAATAAAGCTAGACATGAAACAGAAAACAAGGTTACTGGAGCATACACTCTTCAAATCTAAATGCCATTAAGTGCCAGTGAAGGGATTCAGGGTCTTGCAGGAAATGGTTAGGGGTCATCTCTCAATCTTGTTGCTAGTCGATCAAGCTCTCTGCAAAGAGAAAAGGCCACAGTTTGAGCAACGATTGGCTTTAATTCAGGAAATCTGCTCAGAGATTGTACAGAAGGAAGGCAGGAAGCAGGCATGTCACAGTAATAAAGGAAGGCTGTTCTGAGGCTTGAATTTGGACCCCACCTTGTCGGTGTAACGTAGGAGGAGATCTGCACTGTACTCCTTTTGACATTTGCTGTAAATAACCCTCAAATCCCTTTTGGCAATTTAAACCACTGACAGCTTAAAGAAAGAATGTTCAAAAAATTGCAGACACAATGCAGCCTCCTTGTCAAAAAAGTCATGGAGGAGGAACAGCTCTTATCAATGAGCCGATCTCATCTAGATTTAAGCTCCTACATGGATGTCTAAAATTGCACATTAGGCAGCATAACATTCAAGTCAATTTCAATTTGTTTGAATGCCTCAGAAATCAAAGATCTCATACTGTGATGAATGGTCAGATGCCTTTCTAGGTAAGAGCAGGGGAAGAGAAAGCACAGAGGCAGGCGAGTGCTTCAATACAGAAAAACTGCAAGATCGCCAGTGCAAAAAAAATATTCTGTGTGAAGGCTAGGATGCAGGAGAGGACAGTTATCTCATTTAAGTTAAACAGGACAGCTTAGTGTTGGGTGGAAGCATAGTATGTGCATTATTTCCTTTTAATTATGCAAAGTTTCTGACCGAGCGTCACAAAGGAAGTATGTACATCCATGCTCCAACTACTGCTCAAACACAGGGCATTAAAGTAAATTTCATGCTAACCAACCTTTAGGAAGAAAAAAGATTTTCATATATTAAACACACACACAGAAGACTCAATATTCTAAAGGCACTCAAAAGCTGAAGAACAGCTTGCACACAATATTGTCCGTCATGGGCTCAGGTTGCAAAGGCTTGGCTGACCTATTGAAGTGGGCAGTCAGCAAGGACTCATTCTATCATGCGAGTCCGTGTTAATGATACAGTGGCTGTGCTTTGTCCAAACCGATTGGCGTTCTATTGACATGGGAACTGCATCTCAATCCATATAAATGCAAGAAGTGGATCGAAAGGGACTTTCCCAAACGTTTAGCAGGCATTCAAAATTAAGATCATAAGACAAAGGAGCAGAATTAGGCCATTCAGCCCATCAAGTATGCTCCACCATTCCATCACGATTGACTTATTATCCCTCTCAACCTCATTCTCCTGCCTTTAACCTTTGACACCCTGACTAACCAAGAACCATCAACCTCCACTTTAAATATTCTCAATGACTTGGCCTCCACAGCCATCCAAAGCAATGAATTCCACAGATTCACCACCCTCTAGCTAAATAAATTCCTCCTCATCTTTTCTAAAGGGACGTCCTTCTATTCTGAGGCTGAGCATTCTGGTCCTAGACTCCCCCACTGTAGGAAACATCCTCTCAATGTCCAGTCTATCTCAGCCTTCCAATAGATTTTAATGAGATGCACCTCATTCTTCTAAACTCTAGCGAGTGCAGGCCCAGAGCCATCAAATGCTCCTCAGACATTAACACTTTCATACCGGGGATCATTTTCGTGAGCTTCCTCTGAACTCTCTGCAATGCTAGCACACCCTTTCTTAGATAAGGGGCGTAAAACTGCTCACAATACTCCAAGTGTAGTCTGACAGATGCCTTATAAAGCCTCAGCACCACATCCTTGCTTTTATCCTTTGCTTTAACTTGTGATCTTTAGTTTATAAGACATCATGAGTAATTTGGAAGATTATTGACCCTTCCAACAGTAAGATAAATGGCTGCTTTGGAATATTTGAGATGACACTGCAGTGAAATGTTGAATATCATAACACAGTTAAGAGTTTTCTGATCAGAGCAGTCTCTAACACTATTGACATATTGAAGTGACAGATTCTTAAAGGAGATGACAGAAGTCATTCAACAAGGCAGCAGAAGGCTTTAGTATCCCTGAGGAAGGAACGTCAGTCATTGGCACAGAGTCATGCATTATCCTTGCTTTGAAAATCTTATGATATGTGCAACTCACACATTAATGGTATCACGACCAGAAAAAAAGGGGACAGAATGAATACCTAACTAAATGTGCATTTTGAAATGCTGTAGAACCTCACGGGAATGAAATACCTTGGAGTTGTGCATACAAAATATGCAATTGTATTCATTGTTTCTGAACAACGTTATGTTGTTTGACCTATTACAGAGAACAATGTTTTTTAGCTGTAAAAATGCAGCTTCCCACTAACTTTTCCAGAATTCTAGCGTTGAGGTGTATTAAAACAAGAGTAGGCCGTTGTGCCTGCTGTGGCATTTTATGAGCCTGTGTGGTTTTTATAGGCATATTGAATGACATAAACTGCCCTCCTGTGCTGGTTTTAAAGTATAAATTCACATTGGGCATAGCTTTTGACAATAACTGATCCAAATTACATATGATAAGTGCTAATCTGTTAATTGCAGCATCTTTTTTATTTTACCTCAGATCTTACTTCAGACAAATTGTGCCTAGATCAAGTTAGCTTGGATTCCCTTGATAACCAGCTTTATCTTTTCCTTCTGCAGGCTGGGAGTGTGTTCGAAAAGCCGCATCTTTACAGCCGTTGGTGAAGATTGGGAATCAGAAGTCAGTGGGGGGGGGGAGGAGTATTTACTGAGTCCCTGCACTCCTTCCTGCCAAAGCCACAATGATGGTGCTGAGTTTGCAGTTTGTCAGACGCTGCTTCCCATTTCTGCTCCTGCTTCTGAAGTAGGCCTTAGTCGAGGTTCAGACTTTCTTCAAGCCATTCCTACTTCCTGAGCTGGAAGCTATGATTTCAACTGCAATGGGTCGTGTTAATACCATAAGACACAGGAACAGAATGAGGCCATTCAAACTATTGCCATTCTATCATGGCTGATCCCAGCTCCCACTCAACCCTGTACACCTGCCTTCTTGCCATATGCTTTGAATCTTGTCCTTCACTTTTTTGAAAAATTGAAGATGTAGCATCCTCTACTGAGTCTGAATCATGTTAGTCATATTTTTTCAATATGGATATCTCTTCAGCATATTTGGTCCTGATGAACTTTACCTGACAGGAGGATCGATACAACAACTACTAAAACAACTACAGTTTCAAAAGCCTCTGCATGTACAACTGCCTTTGTAAACACTGCAGCAATAAACAAAGCAACAACAGTCCCTGTTATAACAAACCCCATAACAATCATGGTTTAACAACAGGAGAAAGTCTGCAGATGCTGGAAATCCAGAGCAATACACACAAAATGCTGGAGGAACTCAGCAGCTCAGGCAGCATCTATGAAATGAATACACTGTCAACATTGTGGGCCGAGATGCTTCTCTAATTTTAAAAAGTACCAATAGTTCACGGAGTTAGAGAATCATAGGAGGGTTGCAGCAATGGAAAGAAGCCATTTGGCCCATCAATTCTGTACAGGCTCTTTTTAAAAGCATTCCAACTTCACTCCCTGCATCCTGTCTTCTCCCTATAGTCCTTCCTTTCAGATACTTATCCAACTGCTTTCTAAGTGCTATTGTGTAAGCTGTCTCCACATTTACTCACTAGAGCGTTCCACACACTAACAGGTTGCTGTGTAAAAACTTTTAAGTTTAAGATGAGTTTAAGATTAGCTTCCTTAATGCACATCAAAACATCAAAAATATAGTGAAATTACTGGCAGGCCTGACTGCAGCTAAGAAGATTGTAGCCCAGCATTGGAAACCTCCTCATGATATTTCAAGTACTCACTGGCTTCAGAGCTTTTTTGGACATTTCTTACCTGGAATGTTGAAAGGGTTGGATAGAGTGGATGTGGGAAGGCTGTATCCCTTGGTTGGTGAGTCCAGGACAAGAGGTCACAGTCTTAGAATTAGAGGGTACCCATTTAAAACAGAGATGAGGAGAAATTTTTTTAGCCCGAGGGTCGTGGATTTATGGAATTCGTTGCCACATACAGCTGTGGAGGCCCAATCATTGAGGGTTTTTAAGGGGGAGATTGAAAGGTATCTAATTAGTCAGGGTATCAAGGGATATGGGAAAAAAGCCAGAAATTGGAACTAGACAGGAGAATAGTTTAGCTCATGGTGGAGTGAAGGAGAAGACTCGATGGGCTGAATGGCCTACTTCGGCTCCTTTGTCTTGTGATCTTGTGGAATTATCATCAGCAAGAGTGAGTGATGCACGACCAAACACAATCTTAATGTGGACAAATTTGATATCTAACTTAAAAGATCTTCTGTTAAAATAGGAACGCTCTGTCTGTGTATGCATTACTATTCAGTTGGTTTGTGGATGGGAGAGGGGTGGAGGGGAGAGGGGGATGGGGATGAGGGTTGGGGGGTGGCTGGGTTAACCAGTCGAAGTGTAATTGGCAACTGGCTGTATTGAATGTAATTTGTTGTTGTTGCAATAAAAATTTGATTAAAAAATATAGTGAAATTAGAATCAAAATCAGGTTTAATATCTTTAGCATACATTGTGAAATTTGTTGTTAAGTGGCAGCAGTACATTGCAATACACAATAAAATCTGTAAATTATGAATATATATATATACTTCTTACCGTAATTTATATGCATTTATATATTCTTAATTAAATAAGTAGTACAAAAAAAGAGGGAAAAAAAGTGGTGAGGTAGTGTTCATGGGTTCAATATCCATTTAGGAATCAAATAGCCGACTGGAAAAAGCTGTTCCTGTATTGTTAAGTGTGTGCCTTTAGGCTCCTGTACCTCCTCCCTGACGGTAGCAATGAGAAGAGGGCATGACCTGGATGATGTGGTCCTTACTGATGGATACAGCCTTTATGAAGCATCGCTCCTTGAAGATACCCTGGATGCTGGGGAGGCTCCTGCCCATGATAGAGCTGAGAGAGTTCACAACTTTCTGCAGCTTACTTTGATCCTGTGCAGTGGCCCCTCCATACCAGACGGTGATGCAGCCAGTTGGAATGCTCTTCATAGCACACCTGTAGAAATTTATAGAAATGAGTCTTCAGCATTAGCGAGCAACACTGTCCGAGGAAGAGCTGGGAGCAGCCGACAAGTGCTGACATGCTTGCAGTGCCAATGCCACTTGCCCATATCTTACTAACTCTAACCTGTACCGGATTATTTGGAATGTGAGAGGAAACAGGAGCACCTGGAGGAGATCCATGAGGGAAAATCTACAAACCTCTTACAGACAGCACAGGGAATTAAACTTGGGTTGCCGACACTGCAAAGCATTGCATGAACCACTACACTGCAATCCAACCCTCAATCACATTTGGTTATCTTGCCAATCTCTGTCACCAGTCCACAGCTTCTCTCTACCTACTCTTAGTCTTAATAATTCTAAATACCTCCACCAAATCCCTTTGCAAAATAACTTGTTCCAGGAAAATTCCAGCTTTTCCACCCTATCCAGTTGGCTAAAAACCCTGAAAATGATAATTGTATAAAAGTGCTGAGCCAGTATTTTATGCAGATCTATCAAAAGTTTCTTGCATTTGTACATTTACGGCCCATCATGCTGCGGGTGTTTAAGATAGTAATGAAGGTCCTCCATCTCTGGTGGTGTTCAGGTCTTCCTTCTCCATGTTAGTAGCTCGTTCTCGGTTTTCACAACTATCAATCATGCAAGTATGGGGTCAGATTTAGGAATACTGTCGCACTCAGATGTAGAAGGATTCTTCATTGCATTTCCGTAACAATTTTGTTTTACCAGCCGAAGTTGTTAGCCCCGAGCTGAACTCTTGGAGAACCGGTGGAACACTCTTCATCTGGCCCCTACCCTTTGACCTGTTTGGCATGGGTGACCCCACAAAGAGCCAAAGCATAAAGCCCTGTCTCCAGCCAGCAAATCTCTCTGGGTCATTGAAGCCGCCAAGTCTCCAAACCATGACAGGATTGCGGTCCTCTTGGAAGGTGCACTTGTACACTTATACTTCTGTTATAAAGCACAGGATCCCCTAAGCTTTTCCTGACATTTTCAACAAGCCATGCACATATGCCCCCAGATCCCACTGTTCCTCTACCCCAATTAGAATTGTACTGGCTCTTCCCATTCTTCCTACCAAAATGTAACACTACATTTTATCTGCCCATTGCACCACACCATTCTCATCTCCTTGCATTCTACTACCATTGTCTTCACACTTAATTATACCTCCAAGTTTTGAAACAGCACGAACATGACAAGCACTGCAAAAAAAAAATCACAACATCCACTGTGACAGCCACTACTACAACAGATAGCTACGTGATTCCTTATGCACTATGTGGAAACAACAGGCCTTATAAAAAAATGTCAGTGCAGCAACAACTTTACAGCATATTTACAACAAACGCTAAGGCCTCTCCTCTAGCAGCAAGCACAGCGCAAAACCCAGTAATTCCAAGAATCAATGAGAGACGGCACCCAACAGGGCAGACAAACAACCAATGATCAAAAGACAACAAACTGCAAATACAAAAATAAATAAATAAATATAACAAATAAATAAGCAATAGATAGCAAGAAATGAGGCAGAGAGTCCTTGAAAGTGAGTCCATAGGTTGTGGGAACAGTTCAGCGATGCAGCAAGTGGGGCAAGTAATTTAACATCAGCTATGCCACACAACCACTGTAACACATTCATAACAAGCACAGTAACAACCATAGCAACGTTCACCATTGAAATGGTCACGAGGACAATTCAACAACATCTAAGATTACTCTTCATGATGTATGACCACTGGGTTAGTAGAAAAGTTCACTGGTAGCAGTCTGCTTCAATGCAGGACCTGTATGTGTCCAGGACAAAGAAGATGGCAGGAAAAATCACTGCGGACACCACCCACACTCCATACTGTCTTCTCCATAAGTTTCCTTCGGGAAAGCACTCTAAGATTATTAAACAAAAGCCTTACACCATTTTAAAAGTTTCTTCCCACAGGCAGTTAAGCTGATTAACCATTCTAGTTAGTCCCCCCCCCCTCCCCTCCAAACCCCTCTATTACCCCAAACACTGCATTGCATTGTAAACACATTAAACCATTCTTATAATGTTATTTACATTGTAAATACTGATAATTATGTATTTATGCATGTTTTATTCCATATTTTTACTTTAACCTCTGATTTATTTTTAATATTTTTTCTTTATAATTGTTGAATGTTGTTGTTTTTTGTCGCATGTTACACCAACACACTACAGCAAATTCCTAATACATGTATGGCAAATTTTGATCCTTAACTGTTGAACATCATACATAAAAACACTGAACAATAACCAGTACATCCACAATTGCAAAATCAACCATCACCATAACACCCTCTGTGAAAGAAACCATCAAAACAACAGCTCCAAAAGCAGAGATTTGTCTCTGGTTGCCCCTCAGAGACGAAGATGATTTATTTCCACTCCAGGTCCGGTTCAAAGTGTTGATGAGGCTTCTTACTGCCTCAGTAAAGCAGGCAGCACAATCCAAGACCCCAGCCTCCCAGGACGTTCCCATTTTTTCCCTCTCCCATCAGGCAGAAGATTTTTTAAAAAGTCTGAAAGCACAAACCACTGGTTGTCTGTCTTTGTTTCTGTGTAGTTTTTCCTTGATACTATTGTATTTCTTTGTACCTACTGTGAATTCCCATAGGAAAATGAATCTCAGGGTAGTATATGGTGATATGCATGTACTTTGATAATAACTTTACACTAGGCTCAAGGACGGCTTCTATCCATGGTGATCAGACTCTTGAATGGATCTCTAGTGTAAACAGATGGACCTTGCTATGACCTTTCAATCAACCTTGCTATGAACTTACACTTCGTCATTTACCTGCACTGCACTCATTTAGGTTTTTAAACTTTACTCTGTTCTGTTCGTGTTTTAACTCAATTCTAGCTCAATGCAACGTGCAATGATTTGATCTGTACGAACAATATACAAGACATAATAAACCAATTCCAAATCCAACATGAAACCAGCCAATGCACAAAAGGTTGGGCAGGATGGATGGGAAGGAGGTGATGCACTTCTGCAGGTACACTTGACTTCGTGTGCCTTCAGTAACTGATCTCTAGGTTCTCAATGTCATCATTGGCCCCTTTCTCCATTTTGTCTGGTTGTGCATCTACAACTTGTTTGAGGCAGCAGGGATATTGCTTTGGAAATATCTTTGGAGCTTGTCCTCTGCTGAACTGATCATCTAATGTTGCGACTGATCTCTGGATAGATTGATAGCCTCTGCAGTGGCACCAAGCCCTGCAACAACATCAGCTGCAAGTGCAATAACAACTGCAGCAACAGCCAAAGCCACAGAAGTCACAATAACATGATCGCAGCAATGCAATGGTAATTTAGTTTATTATTGTCCCATCAGAATCAGAATTGGTGAACCAACCAGTTAGAAGGTTCTCCATGGCACATCTGTAGGAATTTACCAAAATCTCAATGAAGTGTAGCCACTGCTGTGCCTTCTTATGCTTGATTCAATATGATGGGCCCATGATCGATCTTCTACACCACATGTACCAAGCTGAAGTGAAAAACTTTGTTTTGCATATTGTCCATGCAGAATGTTTCTTTAAAGTAGTGCATTAAAGAAGTACTATGGAAAATAATAACTGAGGCCTTTGTCGTTAGAGTTGACCATGGGTGCAGTGTTCTAGCTGTCTGGCTACATAAGCCTAGGCCTGGGCAGTATAATCTGAAGAGCAAGCTGTTGCCCATGTAGAAAGCTCCCTCCTCCATGCAATTGATGAACCCAAAGGAACAGCAAAGACCAATGCAGTTTGGCACCAGCAGTGTCGCAGGAGTTGCCACTTAGCGTTGAACTAAGGGACTCTAGCTCAGGATTTTTTCTTTGAGGTTTACTCCCAAACGGCTGCACAGGTGGAAGGTCAACTGAGGAAGATCTGTACCAGCAAGGCGGCTGGACCGGATGGAGTTTCCCCACGATTACTGAGGGCCTGTGCGACTGAACTGGGAGAACCACTATAGCGCATCTTCAACATGAGTCTAGATCAGAGAAGAGTACCCAGACAGTGGAAAACATCTTGTATTGTCCCGGTACCGAAGAAACCACAACCAAAGGAGTTGAATGACTTCAGACCTGTTGCCTTGACGTCGCACGTGATGAAGACCATGGAGCGGCTGATAATACAGAATCTGAGGCCACAAACCAGGCACGCCCGGGATCCGCTTCAGTTTGCGTATAAGGAGAAGGTGGGAGTGGAGGATGCTATCACGTATTTGCTGCACAAATCACTCTCTCACCTAGATGGGGTCAGTTGTGCTGTGAGGATTACATTCCTTGACTTCTCTAGTGCCTTTAACACCATCCAGCCCAAGATCTTAAAGCACAAACTAACGGAGATGGGAGTAGACTCTCACATGGTGGATTGGATAGTGGACTACTTGACAGATAGACCTCAGTATGTGCGGTTGGGAGACTGTAGGTCTGACACAGTGGTCAGCAGCACAGGAGCGCCACAGGGAACCGTACTCTCTCCGGTCCTGTTCACCCTGTACACATCTGACTTCCAATATAACTCGGAGTCCTGCCATGTGCAGAAGTTCGCTGATGACACGGCCATAGTGGGGTGTGTCAGGAATGGACAGGAGGAGGAGTATAGGAAACTGATACAGGACTTTGTGATATGGTGCAACTCAAACTACCTGCGTCTCAATGTCACCAAGACCAAGGAGATGGTGGTGGACTTTAGGAGATCTAGGCCTCATATGGAGCCAGTGATCATTAATGGAGAATGTGTGGAGCAGGTTAAGACCTACAAGTATCTGGGAGTACAGTTGGACGAGAAGCTAGACTGGACTGCCAACACAGATGCCTTGTGCAGGAAGGCACAGAGTCGACTGTACTTCCTTAGAAGGTTGGCGTCATTCAATGTCTGCAGTGAGATGCTGAAGATGTTCTATAGGTCAGTTGTTGAGAGCGCCCTCTTCTTTGTGGTGGCGTGTTGGGGAGGAAGCATTAAGAAGAAGGACGCCTCACGTCTTAATAAGCTGATAAGGAAGGCGGGCTCTGTCGTGGGCAAAGTACTGGAGAGTTTAACATCGGTAGCTGAGCGAAGGGCGCTGAGTAGGCTACGGTCAATTATGGAAAACCCTGAACATCCTCTACATAGCACCATCCAGAGACAGAGAAGCAGTTTCAGCGACAGGTTACTGTCGATGCAATGCTCCTCAGACAGGATGAAGAGGTCAATACTCCCCAATGCCATTAGGCTTTACAATTCAACTGCCAGGACTTAAGAACTTTTTTTAAAGCTATTATTAATGCTTTTTGAGTTAGTGATTTAGATGCATATCATATTATTACTGAGTTAAGTATTGTATGTAATGAGTTTTTGCTACAACAAGTGTATGGGACATTGGAAAAAATGTTGAATTTCCCCATGGGGATGAATAAAGTATCTATCTATCTATCTATCTATCTATGAGTGAGTACAGCCACAAGGCAGTGGAGGTTAGAGATCAGAGTTTTCCTTCTCCTAAATGAGCTGCCAATCATGTTTGATGACCTCCATCTGCCTGAAAGCAATAAAAGTTTGAAGAATAAAGGGTTACATTTGCAGTGCAGGTAGACAATAAGGAGCAAGGTCAAAATGGGGCTGAATCCTCTACTCTAGGAACCAATGTAACAACAACAACTGGATCGGCAACCCCAACAACCATCATATTATTTACCACAACAGCTGCCTCAACAAAACCTCAATGCACAATATAACAAGTGCATGGTTAATACAACAACAACTACGACATCAAACATAGTAATTGCACAATGACACCCACAATTAAGTTACAAGAACCACCACAATAATAATCACGGCAACAGCCATTCAACCACAATGCTGTAACAATCACTCCAATTACACCATCGCCTGTCAGAATAACGACCGCTGCCACAACATCCTCTGAAACAACCATAAGCACATGTCAACCAGCTGAACAACAGCCATTGTTATGTCAACTGCAACAATACCCACTGCATCAACAAACACAACAATCACTGTAATAACATCTGAAAAAGGAGCGGCGTGGTAGTATACTGGCTAGTAGAACAGAGTTACAAAGACAGCGACCTGGGTTCGATTTTGTTGTTTGCGTATTTTCCCTGTCAACCTCATGAGTTTCCCCCTTTAATCCAAAGATGTATTTGTTCATAGGTCAATTGGTGAGTGTATTTAGGCAGCGTGGTTTTGTCAGGCTGGAGGAACCTGTTACCATGCTGTATCTCTAAATAAAATAAAATACAATGAAACAAAATCAAAATAAAAGCATTTCAGCTAAGAATTACCAAACAAGAAGAAAACAAAATCACTGAACCACATAACAAGGTCAAAATTGAGCAAAGTTAATGAACAAAAAACTTGTCAAAGACGTAGGTCTGAAATTCTAAGTTGCTTCCACACTAGATATATATACAGCAATCATATAAAATTACCTTTGAACTTACTGCACAGATCTGTGTCCACTGGTCCTGCAATTCCATGTTTAATTCCCTCTAATTAGGTTTTCCATGAAACTGTAACTACACCAAACAAAATAGGTTGCTGTGATGGGGAGTCATCCCTAACTCAGGAGTCATTGATAGAAATTCTCTGGCTGGAAGCAGGTAGAAGTAAAATTCACATGAATCTAAACAGCAGCATTGATATATTGGAAACGAATGTGGGGGTCAGCCAGGTCATCCTTCCATTCCAATCTTCCCTTTCTCCAAAGCCAAGGAAGTTACTATTAATTCCTTTTTGACTCCATACACTGAGGGAGGGTGGGAAGGTAATTGTGCAAGTGGCTTGAAATGGTAGACCATCAGTCAATACATTGAATGGGACCTCGATGAATCAAGTGCCCCGTTGCCAAATTGTAAAAGAGGGCTCAAAGAGTTGTGGGGCAACAAAAATAGTGCAGGCAACTGAGGCACAGTGAAGTGCCAGAATTTTTATTACGTTTGTTGTGAGGTGAATGTTGACTGGGATAGCAGACACTGTCATATCTCAAACACAAGAATTTCTGCAGATGCTGGAAATCCAAAGCAACATACACAAAACACTGGAGAAACCCAGCAGGTCAGGCAGCAACCACGGAAATGAACAAACAGTCAACATTTTGGGCTGAGACCCTTCTTCAGGACTGCAAAGGAAGGATGCAGAATGCAGGATGCAGAAATAAAAAGGTGGGGGGAGAGGAAGAAGGATAACTAGAAGAGGATTGGTGATGCCAGGTGGGTTTTATATTAATTTAATTATTTATGGTTTTATATTGCTATATTTCTACACTATTCTTGGTTGGTGCAACTGTAACAAAACCCTATTTCCCTCGGGATCAATAAAGTATGTCTGTTTGTCTGTTTTACTTATTATATTTGTGTACTTAGAGAAGTAGCTCAGCAGAGATTTGAGCCTGTTGAGGGCTAGATCTGTGGAATTCAAGACTGGTGATCCAGAACTATACAAGTCCAGGTACAAGCTACAGGAGGTTATTTTAAGGGAGAAAAATCAATTCCTATTGAGGTTAGAGACAGAATTGGATGTACATCAGCTCTGGCAGGTTTTGCAGGCCATCACTTCCTACAAAGGAAAGCCTAACATCATGAATGGTTGTGATGATCTACTCCTAGATAAGCTCAATGCCTTTTCTGCATGCTTTGAAAGGGAGAATAAAACTACATCTATGTAAATCCTTGCAGCATCTGGTGACCCTGTGAACTCTGAGGCCGATGAAAGTACATCTTTCAAGAAGGTGAACCCTCACAAAGTGTCAGGTCCTGATGGTGTACCTAGTAGGACTCTGAAAACCTGTGCCAACTAACTGTCGGGAGTGTTCAAGGACATCTTCAATCTCTCACTGCCTTTGTTGGAGGTTCCCATCTGCTTCAAAAGGGTGACCATCGTTCCAGTGGCCAAAAAGAGTAGGGTGAGTTGCCTCAGTGACTATCGCCCAGAGGCACTGACATCTACTGTGATGAAGTGCGCTTTTTTTTTTACAGAATAAGAATCAGGTTTATTATCACCAGCATGTGACGTGAAATTTATGACTTAGCAGCAGCAGTTCAAAGCAATACATAATATTGAAGAGAATTTTTTTTTAAATAATAATAAATAAATATGTAAATCAATTACAGTATATGTATATTGAATAGATTAAAAATGTGCAAGAAACAGAAATACTGTATAGTAAAAAAAGTGAGGTAGTGTTCAGGGGTTCAATGTCCATTTAGGAATCAGATGGCAGAGGGGAAGAAGCTGTACCTGAATCACTGAGTGTGTGCCTTCAGGCTTCTGTACCTCCTACCTGATGGTAACAGTGAGAGAAGGACATGCCCTGGGTGCTGGAGATCCTTAATAATGGACGCAAGATGTCCTGGGTACTTTGTAGGCTAGTACCCAAGATGGAGCTGACTAGATTTACGACCCTCTGCAGCTTCTTTCAGTCCGGTGCAGTAGCAACCCCCCCCATACCAGACAGTGATGAAGCCTGTCAGAATGCTATCCACGGTACATCTATAGAAGTTTTTCAATGTATTTGTTGACATTTTGGGAGGTTAGTAATGACCAGAATCAACTCCTGCCTAAACAAGGACCAGGACCCCACAGTGGGAATCCACAGTCTGTGCAGATCAGAAATAACATCTCCTTCTTGCTGACAGTCAACAATGGCACAGCTCAGGGATGTGTGCTTTGCCCACCGTTCTATTCTATTTACAACCATGACTGTGTGGCTAAGCACAGCTCAAATGAAATCAATAAATTTGCTGATGACACAACTATTGATGGTAGAATTTCAGATGGTGATGAGGAGGTGTACAGGAACCAGATAGATCAGTGAGAGCAAGGAAGTAATTGTGGACTTCAGGAAAGATAAGTTAAGGGAATGCACAACAGTCCTCATCAAGGAATCAGAAGTGAAAAGAGTGAGCAGATTCAAATTCATGGGTGTATGAGGATCTATCCAGGGCCCAATATATCAATGCAGCTACAAAGAAGGCACAACAGAGGGTATATTTCATTAGGAGTTTGAGGAAGATTGTTATGTTGTCACAGACACATACCATAGATATACCATGAAGAGCATCTAACTGGGTACATCACTAACTAGTATGGAGAGGCCACTGCTTAGGATTGGATAAAGCTGCAGAAAATTGTAAACTTGGCCAGCTCCATTGTGAGCGCTAGCTTCCCCAGCATCCAAGACATCTTCCAAAGGTGATGCTTCAACAAGACAGCATCCATCATTAACGATCCCCATACACAGGACATGCCCTCTTAGTGTACCAACAAGGAGGTGGTACAGGAGCTTGAAGACACACACTCAATGTTTCAGGAACAGCTTCTTCCCCTCTGCCATAGATTTCCGAATGGAGAATGAATCCATAGAACCATAAAACCACAGAATATTACAGCACAGCACAGTACAGGCCCTTCGGCCCTCCATGTAGACCCATATAATCCTTAAAAAGTACTAAACCCACACTACCCCATAACCCTCTATTTTTCTTTCATCCACACGCCTGTCCAAGAGGCTCTTAAATACCCCTAATGTTTTAGCCTCCACCACCATCCCTGGCAAGTCACTCCAGGCACTCACAACCCTCTGTGTAAAAAACTTACCCCTGATATCTCCCCTAAACTTCCCTCCCTTAATATGCCCTCTGGTGTTTGCTATTGGTGCCCTGGGAAATAGGTACTGACTATCCACCCTATCTACGCCTCTCATAATCTTGTAGACCTCTATCAAGCCCCCTCTCATCCTTCTTCACTCCAAAGAGAAAAGTCCCAGCTCTGCTAACCTTGCTTCATATGACTTGTTCTCCAAACCAGGCAACATCCTGGTAAATCTCCTCTGCATCCTCTCCATAGCATCCACATCCCTCCTATAATGAGGTGACCAGAATTGAACACAATACTCTAAGTGTGGTCTCACCAGAGATTTGTAGTGTTGCAACATCAATCCATAAACACTTCCTTAGCACTTTTCTCTTTTTCTTTGCACTACTTATTTAATTTAGTTTTGTAATGTATTCTTCTTATTGTAGTTTATAGTTTCTATTGTTATGCGTGGAAATATAACTGCTGCAGCAAAACAACAAATTTTAAACCTGATTCAGATTCTGACAACATTAATTTTGGGTGTCTAGCTCTTTGTTGTCAAGAGGTTCAAAAATATTCATGTTAATTAGTTTCTCCCAAAGGCATTTGGTCTTTCAGGGGTGTCTTATCAATTACAATGCGCTTCCACTATGTATCTGAAAGGAACAATTTGTCAACCCAAAGAACTGAAATAAATAGTGTCATTGTAACTATTGAAATTGTATGAAATCATCTACTGTTACCTTTGACCTTCAGGGTATAAAATGTGATGTCACTTTGGGTTTGTGAGCCTCTGACGAGAGTGCCTCTAGAATGCTGCCTGCTTGTTGTGATGAATGAAGTCTTCTGTATCACCAGCTTCATCGGAGTGCCTCTGGTGACTTGACAATAGTCATGACACCTAATCAAGCGGCTACTGTGTGTATATAAAACATAGCAGAGGAGAATGCGTGTTGGTAACTGCATTAAAAGAGCAATCCGTCTGCACTGGTTAAAGGAAGATTGTTAAAAGCCTGCACAGTGCAACTTCTTTTCTCCCCTCTAGGACATCTTATCAAACATTATCTCTTTCTAATTAAATCACAGAAGCCAAAATGAGGGATCACGTTGTAAAGACTCCGTCAGTAATGTGATTTCCTGAGAATTTAATCTTTACATATGTTAATTCTGACTATCTTCAAAACACACCAGCAACTGGCAGTGAAATAAAAGCCAAATGCTGGAACTCAGCGAAGAGCAGCAATAAAATGCCCCAGTGGTATTGAGCGACTGAGAACAGAAACGCTTCTGAACTATTCACAGCTCGGTTGCCTTTCACTAGGAAAGCCTTTAGAAAATCTTATTCTGTCGGAGTCTTAAATTCTCCTTCAGTTTGTGTTTAACATGCTCTGGTCTTTTTTCACGCTTCCCAATGAGGGACAAAGCAACAATTGTAGATCTAGGAAGCGATGGAATCCTAGTCAATGATGTGTAGAGTTACCACCTTCACCTTCTGACCGCATGGGTTCCTCCAGATGCTCCGGTTTCCCAGATGTGCTTGTTAGTAGGTTCATTGGCTGCTGCAAATTGTCACTAGTGTGTAGGTAAGTGTTAAAATTCTGGAGAAAATGACAGGAACGTGGTGACAGTGAAATGGGATTATTGTACTTTTAGTGTAAATGAGTGCTTGGTGGCGGACAATGAGCTGGTGGGCAGAACAGGCCGTTTCCATGCTGGATAACCCCGTGGCTTTCTCACTCCTTCCCTATCACTTAGTTTGAAATGTGTTGACTTAACATAGCCAATGTATCAAAGAAGGTGTAGATTCCAGTCCCTCGCTGTTGGAAATTCGCTGTGTGAGAAACAAAGATCAGAGTTAACCATAATATCCAACAGTCTTTACTACAAGAATAAAGAGATTCATTTAAAGCAGATTTAATACAGCATTAAAAAGCAGGTCCAAACAAAGCTTAATAATAATCCATATTCTAGGAAAGCTGAACAATTAAAAGTCTTAAAGGTGGGGAAGAAGGTACAGGGCAGAATGATTTAGGGAGGTATTTATGTAGCCTGGGGAAAAATACACACACAGGACAATAAATACTTTTTTGGGTCTGTTTTAGATGTTTTATTGCAGAAAGAGGGTATCAAAATAAAAAGAACAAAATAAATTAGAAAACCGTTCCAGCTATTACAATCTCAGTTTAACTTCAGACCACACCCTTGTAATGTATTCAGTATGAAAATAACTAAAACAAAATATACAAAACCAATACGGTAATGGAAATTTAAAAAAAAACAATACAAACATTAGAATCCCACCAACCCTGTACCTTATACACAACATTGAAAATATGAATAAATACATCTCATCTTAAATAAGCGATATACACACATTTGGCACACACGTGCTTAACTTCCAAACACACATAGGCTAGACCTTGAAATGAGTTCTCCTCACTCACGCTATGTGAACAGAGATTAACACATTCACGTTACTCTGTTATATTCACATTCGGTCATGAAACAATAAAGACAGGCAAACTTTTACAATATATTGTCTTGTAGTTGAATTACTAAAAGTACTAATCTAGTAGGAACTTTGCAATCACGCTATCTAATGCTGATCAATTTACTTGTGAAAATCTAAAGCATCCACATTTAAAACACATCAAATTACTAATATTCTAGATTTACAAACAAGTATAAACAAATTTACATGGATATTATCAAATATTATTCACCTTTCCTCACCAAAAATGGGAAAAACGTTTGAACATCATCCTTTCTAGAACATGGCAACTCTTCATTCTACTCCACTCGTGCAAAATGACATCACCGTTTTCTCTTAAAGGCACGGGCAGCTACCAAGGTGAATACATGTGCACTTTAACAATAAAAAAAATTATATTCATCAGTCACCTGGTTATATTTAAATTATAGAACAGTACAGCACCATACAGGCACTTCAGCCTTGGATGTTGTGCCAACCTTTTAACCTACTTTGTCATAAATTTGACCCTTCCCTCCCACATAGCCAATTTTTTCTGCCCATGGGAGCCGACAGCAAAGCTTGCAATGTTACAGTGATTACATTTGGGATAATCAAGAAGCCTGCTCTGGTCTTTACTTCTCCTACATACTCCTCCCTCCATTCCCTTCACAGTTCCCAGTTGCCCACCCTCCTCTCTTATTTGGTTCCATCCTCCACCCTCTTTTCTTGTCAGATGCTGTCAGCTGTTGCCCTTTGCTGCCTCCACCCAATCCCTCCAATTTCCACTCTGCCCTCCTCCATCTGCCAATCACTTCTGCTCACCAGAATCCACCAGTCATTTGCCAGCTCTTGCTCCACTCCTTCCCCTAACCTTTTTATACTGGAAATCTCCCCTCTACACTCTCAGTCCAGCTGGTCTCGACCCGAAATGCCGACAGATCATCGCCCTCCACAGATGCTGCCTGACATGCTGAGTTCCTCTGGTATTTGTTTTTAATTTTGTTCCAGTTTTCGCCCTCTGTGATCTCCCCTGTCTCCAAATTGCCTGGGATATTGTCTTCTCCCTCTGTTGTTTGCATGCACACCCTACACTTTTGTTCATGAAGTTAAGGAAATTTGTCTTCCATTTCTCCATGTATGCTAATACTTGGGCAGAAACTGTGTAGTAAGTGTTCAAACAGTGTCAAGAAATCATTCTGCAAAATCTCATCTTCAAGGGTAAAGTAAGAATTTAAGGAAAAGCGTTCCTTCATTCCCAGTCCTCAGTGAAGCAGCCTCTCACAAATCAGCTCATTAACATTTCTCCGCAACAGCCGATTGCTTAAGAGCAATTTCCTCCAAGCCTTCTGAATGTAAAGCAATTTAGCAGCCATTAAAAAATGATTGTTAGGTAATTATTTTCAGTAAATTCACGGTGATGAATATTGTGAGGTAAACGCTCCATAAATGCAAACAACCGAAAAACATATCATTAACAGATTTTTTTTAAAAAAACAAATCCCTGTCAAAGTTTCTTTCTGCTATTCAGCTCCAACTGATCACCTGGGTTAAAGCTCTGGACAAAGGAGCATCAGGCAGGAATAAAAAGAAAGAGTGAAACAGATCAATACTTGTTGTGGTACGAAACAACTGTCCACTTCCCTCCATATTCACTGCCTGACCCATTCAGTTTCTCCAGTGCTCTGTGTGTTACTCATTATTAATCGACTGTTTTACACTTCTGAAGGTTTTCAATGGTGAATGGGAATAAGCACATCATTTTGATTTTACAGTTGTCACCCTCCATGCTGCTTTTTCACCCATTCCATAACCCACAGCTCAGAGTGCATCCAGCTGCAGCTTCTGACAAACCTCGTTAAGGAGTTAGATCGCAAGTAAGAGAAAATCTGCAAATGCTGGAAATCCAAGCAACACACACAAAATGCTGGAGGAATTCAGCAGGCCAGGCAGCTTCTATGGTAAAAAGTACAGTCGATGTTTCGGGCTGAGACCCTTGGCAGGACAGGACCCTTCGCGGCCAGAAACTTCAACCGTACTTTTTTCCATAGATGCTGCCTGACCTGCTGAGTCTCTCCAGCATTTTCTGTGAGTTGTTAAGGAATTGGAACTGGATGAACTTCAGATCATTGGGGAGGCTGAAGGGGTGATATAAATAAGGGCATATAGAGAGGTAGTTACACCCAAGATGCAGAACTCGGTCAATGGGTGACGGTCAGGAAGGGGAAAGGGGTTAAGGAGCCAGTGCAGAATACCCATGTGGTCATACCCCTCAACAACAGGTATATCACTTTGGATGCTGTTGTGGGGTGGGGGAATGACCTAACAGAGGAAAGTCACAGTGGTCTGGTCTCTGGTACTGAGTCTGTCTCTGTGACTCAGAAGGGAAGGAGAAAGAAGAGGCAAGCTGTAGTGCTAGGGGAACAGACAAAAGATTCTGCGGGCAAGAACGATAGACCCAGATGGTCTGTTGCCTCCTGGGTGCCAGAGTCCGGGATATCTTGGATCAAGGCCAGCTCATTCTTAAGTGGGAGGGTGAACAACCAGAAGTTGTGGTCTATGTTAGTACCAATGACATGGGTAGGAAGAATGACAAGGTTCTGCATAGGGAGTTCAGGGAGTTAGGTGCTAAGTTAAAGGGCAGGGCCTTCAGGGTTGTGATCTCAGGACTGATACCTCTACCACGTGCTAGGGAGGCTAGAACTAGGAAGATTATACAGTTTAATATGTTGCTAAAGAGTTGGTGTAGGAGGGAGGGCATAAGATTTTTGGATCATTGGTCCCCCTTCCAGGGAAGTGGGACCTGCAGAAAAGGGATGATTTGCACCTGAACTGGAGGGGGACTAATATCCTAGCAGGAAGGTTTGTTAATGCTGCATGGTGGGATTTAAACTAGAGTTGCAGGAGGACAGGAACCAGAATACCAGAACTGTTAGTGAAGAGATTGTGGGGACAGATGTTGGTAAGATCTTAGATGAAGTTCAGAAGTAAAAGGTTGAGCATGGTGTAATAAAGTCAAAAATTATGAATACAGCACTGAAGGTACTAATTCTGAGTGTGCGCAGTATACAGAATAAGGTAGATGAACTTGCAGCACAGTTCCAAATTGGCAGGTATGATGTTGCAGACA
Source organism: Hemitrygon akajei (assembly GCF_048418815.1). NCBI lineage: Eukaryota > Metazoa > Chordata > Chondrichthyes > Myliobatiformes > Dasyatidae > Hemitrygon > Hemitrygon akajei. The sequence continues at coordinate 156,323,406 of NC_133134.1, read as the reverse complement.
TTACAAAATCATGGTTGAAAGATTATGGTTGAGAGTTTAATGCCGAAGAATACGCATTGCATCAAAAGGATAGGCAGGAAGGCAGACTGGGTGATATTGCTCTGTTGGTAAAAAATCTGGAAGACTCTAACAGTATGGAGGAAGTTCTTGGTATCAGAGAGCATGAAGTGTGTGAAATTACCATAACTAGACAGAAGGTTCTTGGGAAACTGAAAGGTCTGAAGATAGATAAGTCACCTGGAATAGATGGTGTACACCCCAGAGTCCTGAAAGAGGTGGCTAAAAAGATTGTGGAGGCATCAGTAATAATCTATCAAGAAGCATTAGGTTCTTGAATGGTTCCAGAGGACTAGAAAATTGAAAATATCATTCCACTCTTCAAGAAGGGAGAGAGACAGAAGAAAGGAAACCATAGGTGACATAGACTGATCTCAGTGGTTGGAAAGATGTTGGAGTTGATTATTAAGGATGAGGTCTCAGGGTACGTGGACACACATGATAAAATAGGCCATAATCGGCATGGTTTCCTCAAGGGAAAATCTTGCCTGACGAATTTGTTGGAACTCTTGGAAGAAGTAACAAGCAGGATAGACAAAGGAGAATTGTTTGATGTTGTGTATTCGGATTTTCAGAAGGCCTTTGACAAGATGCCACACATGAGGCTGCTTAACAAGCTACAAGCCTGTGGTATTACAGGAAAGATTCTAGCATGGATAAGCAATGGCTGATTGCCAGGAGGTAAAGAGTGGGAATGAACAGAGTCTCTTCTGGTTGGCTGCCAGTGACTAGTGGTGTTCCACAGAGGTCTGTGTTGGAACCAATACTTTTTACGTTATGTCAATGATTTGGATGATGGAATTGTTGGCTTTCTTGCAAAGTTTGCAGATGATATGAAGACATGGCAGGGAGAAGGCAGGAGATTAGGGTTGAGGGGAAAAATTGGATCATCTATGATGAAATGGCAGAGCATACGTGATAGGCCGAATGGCCTAATTTTGCCTCTATATCTTATGGTCTTATAGTTTTATTCCACCAGCCTTCTAATTCTGTTCTTGATTATTCCTGAACAGAACATAGAACATTACAGCACAGTACAGACCCTTCAGCCAATGATGTTGTGCTGATGTTTTAACCTACCCCAAGATCAATCTAACCCTTCCCTCCTACATAGCCCTCCATTTTTCTGTCATCCATTTTTCTATCTAAGTATTACTTAAATGCTCCTAATATATTTGCCTCTACCACTATCTATGTAAAACACTTCACTTGGACATCCCCCACCCTCATACTTTTCTCCAATCACCTTAAATTATGAATCCTCAGCATTAGCAATTTCAACTCTGGGGAAAAAAGTCACTGGCTATCCATTTGATCTAAGCCACTTATCATCTTGTACATCTGTCAAGTTGCCTCTTGATCTCCTTCACTCCACAGAGAAAAGCCTTAGATTGCTCAATGTATTCTTATAAAACATGCTCTCTTCCAGGCAGTATCCTGGTAAAACTCCTTTGTATCCTTTTTAAAACTTCCACATCCTTCTTTTAAAAATTTGACCAGAACAAGAAACAATGTTAAAAATGTGATCTAATCAGGATTTTATTGAGCTAAAACATTACTCGCAGCTCTTGAATTCAATCTTGTTAGGCATCCCATCAGTTTCAAAGGTCACTCTGGGTTTGTAGTTATGGACACTGCTCAGTCACTCATGAGAAACAGCCTCCTCTTCATAGATACATTTCACTGCCTCAGTAAAACAACCAACATAACCAAAGACCATTCCCATCCAAAACATTCTCTCTCTTCCAGTCATCGGGCAGAAGATACAGATGTCTTGTAAAACTAAGTTGTCACTGTGCTTCAGTACATGTGATAATAATAAACCAATTCTAATTCCACCTTCTCCACTTCCCTGCCTCACTTCCTATCATTAAGATGCTCCTTAAAACCTGCCCATCTGACCAACATTTGGTCAGCTGTTTCAATTCACCCGTGGAATTTAGCATCAATTCTTTGTGAAGCAGCCATGGACACTTTGCCACACTATAAGGAGGAGGAGCTTAGGAGAATTAATAAACACAAAGTACACTGCAGATGCTATGGTCAAATCAAGACATACAAAAAAGCTAGATGAACTCAGCAGATCGGGCAGCATCCGTTGAAAGGAGCAGTCAATGTCTCGGGTCGAGACCCTTTGTCAGGACTCATGAAGGAGAATTAATGGTGCCTAACAGCGACTCCTTTGCTTGCATCTTTGGAAACAGCTCTATTTCCATCTTTAATATCTCTATTTTTCCCTTTCAGAATTCTTTTGAAGACTCTGACCTGGAGTTACACGCCGACTACAGTTCTTTGCGGGGATGGGACCCACTCTGAGGGATTCATGACTGGCCGTTATTCAGCACGGCAAGGGCAGGGCCTAAGAGCTCAGCTCGCCTTCCGAGGGCCGAGATCTCGTGGCTCTGGAGACGGACAGTGTCTGGGCAGGAGATCATGGGAGATGGAAGATCTAAGGCTGTGTGCCTAGAGACCAGAGACCTTTGGGCACAGAGCTTGGAAAAACGACCCAATGCACTTTAATCATTGTAAACCAGCGAGTTGTTTGTTATGTCTCCCCGCTCGCTGTGAAATGGAGATGCCTCTTTCTCCCTTATTAGGGGGAGAGAGAGAGCCTGTGGAATGTCGAATGCCGGGTGAACCAGTAGTCTTTGGACTACTGCAAGTCTGTGCCTTTACTGTTGCTTTGCTCACGCTCGAGTGCTCAGTGGTGGGTGCCGATGCTTTTTGTTTTGCAGGTGGAGGGGGGGAGGATCGTCGTTGCTGCCGCTTATGTGCAGGAGGGAGGGGAGCTGGGGGAGACTTTGGGGGTCTAATATTTAACTGCCATCCAAATTCTGGGGGCACTCCTCTTTCTTGTGGATGATTAGGAAGAAAAAGCATTTCAGGATGCATATTGTATACATTGCTCTGACATTAAATGTACCTTTGAAAACTTTGAGACGACAGGCACTATAGGAATAGACATCACTGTTGTTGTAAAATCATTTTCCCCTTCCAATTACTCCACTGTCTGTAAGGAGTTAGTACATTCTCCCCATGACCACATATGTTGTCTCTTGGTGCTTCAGTTTCTTCCCATACTCCAAAGGCATACGGGTTAGGGTTGGTAAGTTGTGGGCATGCCATGTTGGAACTGGAAGCAGGGCGACACTTGTTAGCTGATCCTAGCACATTCTCAGACAGTGTTGGTCGTTGATGTAAATGACGCATTTTACTGTATGTTTCAATGTTTTAATGTACAAGTGACAAATAAAGCTGTTTAAATATCTCTATCTCTTTAAAAAAAAAGTGTCTACAGTTGCTTCACAGTGTGTTGTCAAATAAGAAATGACATTAAACTCCAAAGGAGAAGTTGGGACAGATGATTAAATGTTGGTCAAAGATGGACAACATATTGCAAACGATGCCAGCATCCAATGAATGAAGGCTTATTTACTACCCGTTTCACCACTGGCATTTAGGGTAGCAATGAAAGTCCTCCTTCTCTGATAGTGTTCAGGGCTTCCTTCATCACAGCAGTAGCTCGTTTCTTACTACTGTCAGTCATGCAAATTCCCGGAGGAGCCTCAGGAATACCTTCATACACGGATGTCGATTTATTGCTGCTTCTGTAACAATTTTGTTTTACCAGTCAGGGTTATTAACCCTGAGCCAAACCCCCAAACCAAGTGGACCCGTGGACCACTCTTAGACTGGCCTCTACCCTTCGACCTGCTTGACATGGGTGACCCTACCAAAGCATAAGGCTCTGTCTCTAGCCAGCATTGCTCTCCAGGACACTGAGGCATGCAAGCCTCCAAACCCAACAGCAAGATCATGGTGGTCTTGGAGAAAATGAACAAATAAGTAAGGTTAACTATGTCAGCACAAAGAACCGCCTTTGAGGGTTTTAACTCAGGATTTCCTTCTTTTGAGTTGCAAGCCTGCTGGAGAATTAAAATAAAATGGAAACTTCAATTTCAGGTCTCCTTAGAAGGTTGGCGTCATTCAATGTCTGTAGTGAGATGCTGAAGATGTTCTATAGGTCAGTTGTGGAGAGCGCCCTCTTCTTTGTGGTGGCGTGTTGGGGAGGAAGCATTAAGAAGAGGGACGCCTCACGTCTTAATAAGCTGGTAAGGAAGGCGGGCTCTGTCGTGGGCAAAGTGCTGGAGAGTTTAACATCGGTAGCTGAGCGAAGGGCGCTGAGTAGGCTACGGTCAATTATGGAAAACTCTGAATATCCTCTACATAGCACCATCCAGAGACAGAGAAGCAGTTTCAGCGACAGGTTACTATCGATGCAATGCTCCTCAGACAGGATGAAGAGGTCAATACTCCCCAATGCCATTAGGCTTTACAATTCAACCGCCAGGACTTAAGAACTTTTTAAAAGCTATTATTAATGCTTTTTGAGATAGTGATTTAGATGCATATCATATTTTTTACTGAGTTAAGTATTGTATGTAATTAGTTTTGCTACAACAAGTGTATGGGACATTGGAAAAAAAGTTGAATTTCCCCATGGGGATGAATAAAGTATCTATCTATCTATCTTGAGGCAAGGTGTAAAACAGAAGAAGGTAGTAGCCAATCCGTTGGCCTAACCATATTTACCGCGTTTCTATTGGCCACTCTCTTTAGCATCAACTCCCTGTTTCTGAACTTCTTTGCACTGGGATTGGATGAGATCTCACTCAACGCTTACCCATCAAGGTTGTCCCACAGGCACCGACTCTAGCGCACACTATTCACCCTTGAATTTCTGAAGAATGGGTTATTGAACAGGAGGAATGGTGTATAAAAAAGATTAAAGTAACAATGACAGCAAAAGCCTAATGATACACAGAAAGAAATGGAGCAAAGTTATGTTTCATGCAATTAAACACAGAAACAGTTCATCAAAAAAACTGCAATCAAATAATCAGTCTAACTCTTCAAGTAGCTGTAAAAGGCAAATTACATGAGTTAATGGGAGCACGGCACACAATTACATTGTGCATGGGGTTCCATCGGTATCCTATCCGTTGGTACACACTTACTGCGCACAATTAATTGAGTGTAAAAGTCTGTAATTGTTGCATCAGTAATGTGCCATGTTTGATGGAATTTACGAAATATCTCAGAAATCAGCTCCCTCCGGAGGGGTGGCAGATATATCTGAATCTGTCACTTCTGGTCACCAGCTGTTCTCTGACTAACTGTGAAGTAATATTGTATCCTGTTATTACCTGGATGCCCGTAATACATTTAAAAAAAAAACATCTGCTTCCCATTTAGTTTACACTGCTTTCTTCTCTACCCCCCCCCCCCACCCCCAGTGAATGGGCAAGAGTCGACGTTGGCTTTTGTAGGCACGTTTATCAGAGGAGTTGCAGTCAGCCTCTGTTCAAAAGCTGAACAAAAACATAAGCTGCAAGAGGAACTCAGCAAGTCAAGCAGCTTCAGTGAAGGCAAAAGGCTGGGTGATACTTCGAGTTAAGGCTTTGCATCAGGACTGAGAACGTAGAGGAAAGATAGGCAGAACATAGAATTGAGAGGGAAAGTTGAGACAGAGGATGGTATGTGATAGGTGAAAACAGATAAAGGAGGGGGGATAAAGCAAATGGAACTGGTGTGAGGAGCAGAGGTGGGAGGGTAGAGACGGAGGATGGCATGTGATAGGTGAAGACAGATAAGGGAAGGGGGGTAATCAGTTCGGAACTCTGTCTCTCGTTTCTATTGTTTGCATGATTGTGCTTTTTACTCTCTCTTTGCCTGCACAGTGGGTTTTGGTCTTTCTTTTTTTAATTGATTTCCTTGAGTTTATTTGTTTTTGTGGCTGCCTGTAAGAAGACAAATCTCAAGCTGTACAATTTGTACACTCTTTGATAACAAGTGTATTTTGAACCTTTTGAATCTTTGAACTGGTGGGAGGAGGAATGTTGGAAGCTGGAGACATAAGTCGGTATGTGATAAGTGGAAACAGATAAAGAAGGGGGATAAGGCAAAGGGAACTGGTGGGAGGAGGACAGGCAAAGGCCAGAATACAATAGGTGGTGCTAGACAAGAGAGAGAAATACACATTGGAACCAGGTGTATGTTGAGGAGAAGGGATTATAATGGTGAACTAAGGAAGAAGAGTGCATGGTAGGCAAATGGAACACACCTATCCACATGGGTTTCTTCTTGGTTGGTTCACATTTCCTATCCTGCTCCACCAACAACCCCCCAGCCCCAACACACACTCCTCCGACCTGGTTCCATTGCACATCATTCATCCACAAATTCCATCTATCACCTCCCAGCCTCTTTAGAAAGAACAAGGAGAACAACCCTTGATTACATCAAAGGTTGAATTTTGTCATTGATTCGGACCCTTTAGTTCAGCAGTATAAGTTTTGGACCAAGGGCTTCCAATGGCATAACATGGCAAAGGAGAAAGGTGAACTGAACTAGAGTGGTAGGAGTTTGCAAGGACGAAGTATGTCTTACTTTGCAAGGCGCCTCCAAACTGAATTTCTGCAAGATCCCAGGGATGCTTTTACACAAATGGCCTAACAGTGGGATTCATGAGCTTGTTACATGGTGGTATAAAATCCATATCAATCTTCATCTCAAATGGTGAAACCTGCGGATTACTCTAGATCCAGCTAGGACACCCAATGCTCTCTGTTCAAGGGCATGCAGGAAGGACCATGCATCAGCATCACTTGATCAGTTTTCAGCCAGAAGCATTGCCTCTTTTCTTGAGTAGTGTCTCTAGAACATCAGAGGCTGAGGGGAGATCAGAGAGAAGATTATAGGATTATGAGAGGTTTAGATCGTGAAGGTAGTTTAAAAGAAATGCCCAGGGAGCAAACTATCAAGTATTAGAGAAGGGGGAAGTTTCAAGGAGATGTGCAGGGCAAGTTTTTTTTTAACATGGAGAGTGCTTGGAATGGGCTGCTGAGAGGATTGGTGGAAATAGATACAGTTTGCTGCTGCAGTTCTACACTGCAGTCATTGAGTCTGTCCTGTGCACCTCCATCATTGTGTGGTTTGGAGCCACCACCAAGCAGGATAGAACCAGACTACAGCGCACAGTGAGGACTGCCGAGCGCATTATTGGAGCCTCCCTGCCCTCTATTGTGGACCTGTACTCTTCCAGGTTGAAGAAGAGGGCGGGGAACATCATAAAGGACTCCTCTCATCCTGCGCACGGACTGTTTGATCTGCTTCCGTCTGGTAGGCGCTTCAGATCCCTCCAGACTAAGACTAATAGGCACTGGAGAAGTTTTTTCCCTACTGCGGTCACTTTGCTGAACAGTTAACTGCCAGTTAACTGTCGGCTAACTATTACTTGGATTGCACTACCTGTATGTATAATCTATATTTTCATTTATATTTATCATTATTATTGTTATGAGCAGAGAGACAACATCTGCTGGAAGTAAATTCCTTGTATGTGCATAGGTACCTGGCGATTAAAGTCTGATTCTGATTCTGAACAGTGGCATTTAAAAGGCTATTAGACACAGGAATTTGCAAGGAATGGAGGGATATGGAGGAATTTGCAAGGAATGGAGGGATATGGATCATGTCCAGGCATGGTCATATTTTCAGCAGACCTATTGTGGACCGTTGGACCTGTTCCTGTGCTGTATGGTTCTATGATCTACCGATGCTGCTTTACCTGCTGAATATTGCTGGCATTTTCTAGTCCTATTTCCAAAATCCAGCACCTGGTTTCCATGTAAAATTCCCTGCACACTTGACCCCTGCCAGAAGTCCATTCAATCTGACGGGAAAGCTAATGTAGTCTGCTTGATCTGCAAGAGAATATTCCTGAGAACCATTGCCCGTCATACACAGGTCATTGTATCTGTATGGAAAAACTGTTACAAGCGTTGGGCAGATCTATGGTGGGTCGGATGCTTGGACAAACACATCTGCAGCTCCAAGGTCAGTAAGGCAAGCCATCAGTGTCATGGTCCTGACTGAACAGCGGCAGGCATCCGAGTTTCGGCACTCCAATTCCCCAGAGTATGGTTAGCTGTCACTGTCCTTTTAAGACTCAGACTGCCAATTATTTGCTGGTACAAACCTTCTGTATTGAAAGGCGTCATGTGCTCTATTGAAGGAGTTCCACTTCCAGTACTATCCTTTGGGATTTTCCCTTTGGATTTCATTTGGGTCATCTTGTTTATTTTGAGTCTGAGTCTGAGTTAATTCTAGACCTTACTCTACACTTGGGTTCATCACAAGCCATAGCTCTCTGATTACACCGAGTAAGTGTGGTACATAGGGAGTTTCTCTAAATCCAGTCCTGTAGTGAAGGGGAATATAGTGCAGAGAGAGGCAACCTAAATGCTCCAGAGAGCCATTCTTCTCCCTCAGGATGGCTCTCTGCCAGGGTACTTTTACTTTGGAAATTAACTCATTTCGGTCTGCAGAAAACCAGCACCAGGCACTTGTACAGCTCTGGGGAGGGATGGGGGAAGGTTCAGTGTGAGAACGGTTGACAAATCATGATGAAACTCCCCAGGCGAAGAGGATAACTCAAACTCAAGCATGCCTTGACCCAGATCAACTGCAATCCCAAGGTATTCCCACAGGTCTGCTCATCCTCAGGTGAGCTTTGTGGATTGGAGGCAGAGGTTACCCAGAGACAGAACTCTGTATCCAGAGATCCTTCCATGAAGAAGGGTCTATGTGATCATTCTAGAGCAAGGGCTTTTGGATATACAGCGACCTACAGTACATTCCCAAGTTACAATGGTCTCAATATCTTTCAATACTATACAAGAGTTTGGGGAAAAAAAAATCAGTATTAAGATTTATCTATCTGGGAATTGTATAATTTTCTTGCCAACAAAAGTATAAGAAACTACAATCCAGAAAATGAAAACTGATAGTTATATTTCTTTAATTATTAAGGGTTTATAGTATTATTATTTGACTCCTCGATCTCAGCACTACTATTTCTCCTCTGAGAACTGGTGCTGGAAACCCAGACAGGCTCTGCGCAGCCCTTGCCAACCATTTTCAATTACTAGCCAACAAATCATAAGTAGTATGTGCCTGTATTTTCAATAACCTACCCCTGTCAACAGCGACTCATTGCGTTTGTGCATTTTTAAGAAGCACCTGTAAATTTTGATTACGAAGGGCGCTTGGACAAAGGATGCAGTTACATTAAAGTTTTCTGACACAACTAGACTAGTGGTGGGAATTTTGCAGGTTTACGAAAATTGGCATGATTATTTTATACTAACTCCCTAAGGTTAAGGAACCATGCCAAAGCATTCCTGCCAACAGTTGTCTTGTCTAGAATTGCCTTTGCTTGTCAGTTTCCATGTGAAATCAACTAAAAGATGTCACTGGTCAGTGCATCTAACCTCGGCTGAGTGGCAGAAATACAGTGGCTTAATGAGGTTCAGTTGCATGATATTGGTTGACAGGAGGCTCAGACATGTACCTAGGTCAGTTCCCTTGAATTCTGTATTCATAGAAAGAGAAATAGGAATTTAGCTTGCAACTTTAACAAAGCAAATGCTGTATATTCCATGTTGGTTGACAGGCACAATCCCAAACATAATTTGGCACTGAGGTCTATTTGTAGGAATTAGGGGAGCAGGCCTAAAATTTGGTTAAATAAAGAGATTGACACATACAGTGCAATGCACCGAATCATACCAGTGAGGATCATGCAGTGGGCAGCCTACAAGTGTTGCCATGCTTCTGACAGCAACGTAGCATGTCCACAACTTAATAACCCTAACCACGACCATACATCTTTAAAATGTGTGGGGGGAAACAGGAGCAAGTGGAGGAAACCCACGTGGTCGCAGGGAGCACGAAGAAATTCAAAGTACGTTTATTATCAAAGGATTCATAAATTATGCAACCTTGAGATCTGTTTGCTTATAGGTGGCTACAAAGCAAGAAATCCGAAAGAACCAGTTAAAGAAAGAAATAAAAGACCAACACCACTTGTACAAAAGAGAAAGGGAAAAAAAAACACAAATCATGCTACCAATTGAGTGAACAATGACATTCTGAACCAAACTGAGTCCTCAGATGTCTTACAGGCAGCCGTGGGTATCAAACTCTGATTAGTGATCACTGGCATTGTAAAACAATTGTGCTAACTAGTACACAACTGTGTTACCTGAATATGTTGATTTTAAGTAAGGTTTAGCTTAATGGAGTGGGAGGGAAATTCCAGATCTGAGAGGCATGGAATTTGAAGCATGGATATAAATGGTAGGCTGATCACATTGGGAGATGACTGGGAAATCAGAATTGTAGGTAATCAACATGTATAGGACGAGTGAAGGCTACATAAGCAGGGTAATTTGGAAAATGCCAAGACAGATATTCCATGGGAGTATTCAATCCAGAAACAATTACCTTCACATTTCAGGGGTTAGAAGCTGAATAGAATTAAGCAATGTCTCCAGACGAACAGAAATAATTGAAGAGATAGGAACGGTATACTTTCCAACTGTGGTTTTGGGAACCACAGAGAAATAGAAACAGTGAACACAAGAGATTCTGCAGATGCTGGAAATCCAGAGTAACACACAGAATGCTGGAGGGACTCAGCAGATCAGGTAGTGTCTATAGAAAGGAATAAAGAGTTGATGTTTTGGGCCTAGACCCTTCATCAAGAATAGGAAGAGGTGAGATATGGAGTACAAGAACATGAATCTTAAAATCAAGACATTGCTTAATCAGGAATTATTATTTCAACCCTGTTCAAGAGAAATCATTCTACATCCAGTACACACTCAGTGCTTATTAGGTACATACTTAAACCTGCTCACTAATGCAATTATCTAATCAGCCAACCATGTGGCAGCAACTCAATGCATAAAGCATGCAGTCACTGTCACAAGGATCAGTTGTTGTTCAGACCAGGCACCAGAATGGGGAGGAAATGTGATCTAAGTGCCTTTGACCATAGAATGATTATGGTGCCAGATGGGGTGGTTTGAGTATCTCAGAAGGTGCTGATCTCCTCGGATTTTCATGCACAACAGTGACTAGAGTTTACTGAGAATGTTGTGAAAAACCAGAAAAACATCTAGTGAGCAACAGTCTGTGGACAAAAAAAGCTTTGTTAATGAGAGAGTTCAGAGAATAATTGCCAGATGGGTTCAAGCTGACAGGAAAATGACAGTAGCTCAAATAATTCCACATTAAAACAGTGGTGTGCAGAAGAGAATCTGTGAATGAGCAACACATTGAACTTAAGAGTGAATGGGCTACAGCTGCAGACCTCCAAGAGGACCACAACCTTTTCATGGTTTGGTGGCTTGCGTGCCTCAAAGACCCAGAGAGCTATGTTGGCTGGAGTCAGGGCTTTATGCTTTGATTCTTGGCAGGGTCACCCAAGCCAAATTGGTCAAAGGTTCCACTTCATTAGGTACGGTCCTGTGCCTTAACAAAATGGCCACTGCGTGTATGAACAAAGAGTAATTAGGAAATAGGGTTTGATCTCTTACTCTTCGGTTAGAAGGTAGCTGAGGATGTGCATGCCTGCTCAAGAAGCTCCACAGAAATCAGGTCTGTGCTTCTGAATGATCTTTGCGTAGAGAGGTGATATGTCATTTAGTTTATTTGCTACAGATCACAGTAAGCTTCAGTCACTGTTTCCATGTCTCTGAGAGCCCTCAGTATATGTGCTGGGAATTCAGCTTCTTTTTATCTGGATCAGCAAACACACACAAACATCCACAAGCTAATTACTCAGATTCCCTTCCCGTCAGGTGCCTGAAGCCACAGTTGGAAAGTATACCATTCCTATCTCTTCAACTCTTTACATCTGGAGTCATCGCTTAATTCTATTGAGCTTCTAATTCCTGAAGGAGCTATTTCATATCAATGTGAACTTAATTGTTTCTGGATTGAATATTTTCACGGAATATCAGTCTTGGCATTTCCTGAATTACCATGCTCATTGAAGGATTGAAGATGGTTATTAAGGCTGACAGTTTTAGTGTCACTGGGATCTATGACAGCGTCAGCAGATTACAGCAAGCCTGTGACAGTATTTATTTATGTAGAATTGAGACATATGGTCAGAATCACTCCATCTCTCTCCTCTGTAATTAAAACATCTGGGAGCACAAAGGACCTGTAAAATTTCCCTGCTAAATAATGCAAGGGTTGGCTCTACAAGATGGTACAAAAAGGAATATTAATAAAAAGTATTCCAAGACTGCAGAGCACAAGGACCATGTCTCCTTTGCTGGGACCTATGCCCATGTGTACTGATGTATGAAGAAATATAACTCTTTTGTGCAAGTTAACTTACAGAGAATTTAAAGTACTCACCTTAAAAGAAAGTCATTTTAGAATTAATAAATTATTTAATTTGTGCACTGACATGTGTCAAGATCGAGGCAAAATCCTCTGAATAGTAATTGCTTGATTCTTTTGCAAAGGGTCAGGCTTTTGGTAAAAACTTATTTTCTTTAACTCTTTCTATCACATGCTTTGTTATGCTAAAGCAGAAAATACTGGAGATACTGAACATCAGGAGAGAGAGAGAGAGAAACAGACTTAGCTTTAAACACAACAGATTCTACAGATGCTGGAAATACACAGCAACACTCACATTATGCTAGAGGAACTCAGGAGTCAGGCAGCATCTATGGAGAGGAATGAACAGTCAATATTTCAGGCTGGGACCCCACAGCAGGACTGGAAACGAAGGGGGAAGAAGGAGCAGAACAAAGTTAATGTTTTCTGTTGGTGGCCTTATGTTGGAGCAAACCAGAAATAATGTGTTTAAATTTGCAAAGCAGATTGAACTGGGCAGGGGATGGGGTTTGGGTACTTTCAGAAAGGTGATACCTGTAACAAGATGGAAATGAAGAGAGGCTGAATATTACAAGTGATGGTGCTGGCTGAAGAAGGGTGATTCAAGACAGAGACTAATTAAAAGTGAACGGTGAAGTTGTAAGTAACAGAAGATTAATAATATCTGAACTAACAGATGAGTGGGAAAAATACAGGAGACACAGGGTCTTGGCCCAACACGTCAACTGTTTATTCATTTCCATAAATGCTGGCTGACCTACTAAGTTCCTCCAGCATTTTGTGTATGTTGCTTAGGAGATACAAGAGCCTGAAAATGCGGGCATTCCAAGCCAAACCCCAATAAAGATCATGCCATTTATTCCGTGTTAGAGATATACCACCGCCACCCATACCACAGGCACTGACCTTAAGGCAACAACAGGAAATGAAGGTTAAAAGTCTTTCCAGAGGTTAAAATCCCCAAAGTGATGAGCCTTGGTGTCTTTCACTTGTAAAATCAAAACAACAGAATGTTCACTATAATTTTCCAGTCAACCAAAGAGAAATTTATGCCACTGTTGTATATCGGGAAAAATTATGCACGAACTAATTATAAGAAAAGGTGAGAGATAAAATCATCCTCAGTCACATAATGGCCAAGCAGTCATGTTGGCAGGATAGTTCTAAACAAACGAGCCAAAGATCTCCAGTCACACATTGACAAGAAGATCTGCAGGCACTGGAAATCCAAGCAACACACACAAAAGTCTGGAGGAACTCAGCAGGTCAGGCAGCCTCCGAGCATGGGAATAAATAGTTGATGTTTTGGGCTGAGACCCTTCATCAGGACTGGAAAAGAAGGCAGAAGAAGTCTGAATGAGAAGGTGGGGGTGGAGGGGGAGGGAGAAGTACAAGGTGGCAAGGGATTGGTGAAATCGGGAGAGGGGGAGCGGAGTGAAGTAAAGAGCTAGGAAGTTGATTGGTGGAAGAGATAATGGACTGGAGAAAGGGGAATATGATAGGACAGGACAGGAAGAAAGGGAGGGGTGAGGAGCACCAGAGGGAGGTGATGGGCAGGTAAGAAGAGAAGGTGTGAAAGGGAAGCAGGAATGGGGAATGGTAAATGAAAGGAGGGAGGGAAATTACCGGACGTTTGAGAAATTGATGCTCGTGTCATCAGGTTGGAGGCTATACAGACGGAATGTAAGGTGTTGCTCCCCCTATCTGAAAGTGGCCTCACTGTGGCGGTCAAGGAAGCCATGGAATGATATGTCAGAATGGGAAAAGGAAGTAGAGTTGAAGTAGGTGGCCACTAGAAAATCCCACATTTTGTGATATATGGAGCAAAGTTGTTTGCTGAAGCAGCCTCCCAATCTATGCTGGGTCTCGCCGATATGCAGATGTACACACCGGGAGTACCGGATATGGTACTGGATTCCCCCTCCCTTTGCAGTCCTAATGAAGGGTTTCAGCCTGAAGTGTTGACTGTTTATTCCCATCCATAGATGCTGCCGGACCTGCTGAGCTCCTCCAGCACACTGTGCGTATCACTTCCACACCAGTGGGGGTTTCTTGCTACACGTGGGCTTTGTTTGATAATCATGGCCTTTCACTGATCGAGGTGCCAACTCCAGGCCTAGCCCACACCAGCTGGTTTCACAACACAACAAATAAGATTTATTTTTTTCAAAGTTTCTTCTCTTGAGATGTCATCGTTCTCATTTTCTTTCCTTCCTGAGTGTGTTCCAGGTCAGCTTCATATGTTATTGTTTCGTTCAGAGGGGCCAGACTCAGGTCAGGACTGAGAGAGTACCACATATCGACACAGTGACAAAATGGCATGATGGCGGCTATACTTAATCAGGAGTTTGAGGAGATTTGATATGTCACCAAAAGCACTCACAAATTTCTACAGATGTACCATGGAGACCATTCAAACGGGCCGCATCACCATCTGGTGGGGGTGGGACTACTGCAGAGGATCACAAATAAGCTGCAGAGAGTTATAGAATGAGTCAGCTCTGTCATGGGCACTAGCACCCATAGTATCCAGGACAACTTCCAGGAGTGATGCCTCAAAAAGGCACCATCCATCGTTAAGGACCCCCATCACCCGGGACATGCTTTGTTCTCATTGGTACCACCAGGAAGGAGGTACAGAAGGCTGAAGGCACACACTCAACAATTCAGGAACAGCCTCTTCCCCTCTGTCATCCAATTTCTAAATGGACATTCAACCGATGAACACAACCTCCCTACCTTTTTATTTCTATTTTTGCACTAGTTATTTAATTTAACTAGTTATATATATCTGTGTATGTGTGTAACTCTCAGTTTTTGCTGTTATCATGTATTGCATTGTACTGCTGCTGCAAAGACAACCATTTTCACGTCGTATGCCGGTGCTATTAAACCTGATTCTCATTATGACATGAGACGTTAAGCTTATCGGCTGTCTCAGTTGTACATGAAAGCACCCTGGGGACTGTGTTGAAGAAGAGCAGTGGTATGGTCCCCATTTTTCTGGCCATTTATCTCTCATGTCTGTTTCTAAATGAAACAGATTGTCAGCTCATTATTATTTGCATAAGTGATGTATTTCCAGTGTGACAACTGTAACCAGGCATCAAATTTCTTCATTGGTTGAAATAAGTCCACAAGACCATAAGATAATAAGATATAGGAACAGAATTAGGCCGTTTGGCACATTGAGCCATTTCATCATGACTGATCCAATTTTCCCCTCAGCCCCAATCTCCAGTCTTCTCCCTGTATCCCTTCAGGCCCTCACCAATCAAGAATCTATCAAACTCTGCCTTAAATATACTTAAAGACTTGGCCTCCACACCTGCTTGTGGCAAAGTATTCCACAGATTCACCACCCTCTGTCTAAAGAAATTCCTCTTCATCTCCATTTTAAAAGGATGTTCTCTATTCTGAGGCTATGTACTCTGGTCTTAGACTCTCCCACCATAGAAAACATCTTCTCCACATCCACTCTATCAAGGCCTTTCACCATTTGATAGGTTTCAATGAGGTCACCCCTCATTCTTCTGAATTACAGTGAATACAGGCCCAGAGCCATCAGACGCTTTTCATAAGACAACGCATTCAATTCTGGAATCATTTTTGTAAACTTCCTTTGAACCCTCTCCAGTTTCAGCACATCCTTTTTAAGCTAAGGGGCCCAAACCTACTCACAATTCTCCATGTGAGGCCTCACCTGTGCTTTCTTAAGTCTCAACATTACATCCTTGCCTTTATATTCCAGTCCTCTTGAAATGAATGCTAACATTGCATTTGCCTTCCTCACCACAGACTCAACCTGCAAATTAACCTTTAGGGAATCTTGCAGAAGGACTCTCAATTCCCTTTATAACTCAATTTTTTTTTGCATTTTCTTTCCATTTAGAAAATTGTGAACCCTTTCATTTCTTTGACCAAAGTGCATGACCATACACTTCCCAAAACTATATTCCATCTGCCATTTCCTTGTTCATTCTCATAATCTGTTTCAATCCTTCTGTAGCCTCTCTACATCCCTAAAACAATCTACCTTTCCACCTATCTTCATATCATCTGCCAACTCTGCAACAAAGACATGAATTCCATAATTCAAATCATTAAAATATAACATAAGAAAAATTAGTCCCAACACAGATACCTGTGGAACACTATTGGTCACCGGGAGCCAGTCAGAGAAGGCTCCCTCTTAGCATCCTGCCAATCAGCCACTGCTTTATCCATGCTAGGATCTGTCCTGTGAAACAATGGGCTCGTACCTTGTTAGAGCAGCCTCATGTGTGGCACCTTGTTAAAGGCCTTCTGAAAATCCAAGTACACAATATCAAGTGATTCTTCTTTGTCTATCCTGCTTGTTACTTCGTCAAAGAATTCCGACAGATTTGTCAGGCAAGATTTTCCCTTGAGAAAACCATGCTGGCTACAGCCTATTTTATCATGTGCCTCCAAGTACCCTGAGACCTCATCCTTGATAATTGACTCCAACGTCTTCTGAACAACTGAGATCAGACTAACTGGCCTATAGTTTCCTTTCTTTGGCCTCTCTCCCTTCTTGACGAGTGGAGTAACATTTGCAATTTTCCAGTTTCCCAGAACCATTCTAGAATCTAGTGATTCTTGAAAGATCATTACTAATGCCTCCACAGTCTCTTCAGCCACCTCTTTCTGAACTCTGGGGGGTACACCATTTGGTCCAAGTGACTCATCTACCTTCAGACCTTTCAGTTTCCCAAGAACCTTCTGTCTAGCTATGGTAACTTCACACACTGCATGCCCTCAACACCAGGAACTTCCACCATACAGCTAGTGTCTTCCACAGTGAAGACTGATGCAAAATACTTACTCAGTTGATCCGTTATTAAGTTGGCCCCCATTATTACCTCTCCAGCATCGTTTCCAGCAGTCTGATATCCACTCTCACCTCTCTTTTACACTTTGTGTTTCTAAAGAAACTTCTTTAATATTATTGGCTAGTTTACTTTCATATTCCACCTTTACCTTATTAATTACTTTTTTAATTGTCTTTTGTTCATTTTTAAAGGCTTCCCAATCCCCTAATTACCCAATAATTTTTGTTTTATTATATGCTCTCTCTTTGGCTTTGATTTCTCTTGTTAGCCATGGTTGTTTCATCTTTCCTTTAGAATACTTCTTCCTCTTCGGGATGTATATTTTCTGTGCCTCCCAAAGTGCTTCCAGAAATTCCGGCCATTCTGCCACCATCCCTGCCGGTGTTCTTTTCTGGCCAACTTTTTTCCCGTGCCTGTGAAATTCCTTTTGCTCCTTTGTACATCTGACTTTAGCTTCTCCTTCTCAAATTTCAGAGTGAATTGAACCATATTATGATCACTTTCCCATGAGGTTCTTTATCCTTAAGCTCTCCAATCAATTCTCATTCATTGCACAACACCCAATCCAGAATAGTTGATCTTCTCTAAAAAGCCATCTCATAGGCATTCCAGAAATGCCCCCTTCTGTAATCCAGCACCAACCTGATTTCCCCAAATTAACCTGCATATTGATGACTCCATGGCTATTGTAACATTGCCCTTTTGCAAAGCGTTTTCTATCTCCCATTGTAATTCGTAAGTCACGTCCTTACTACTGTTTGGGGGTCAGTATACAACTCCCATCAGGGTCTTTTTACCCTTGCAGTTCCTTAGCTCTCTCCACCATGATTCAACAACTTTCAACCCCATGTCACGTCTTTCTAATGGCTTGTTTTCATGTTTTACTAATAGTGCAATCCCTCCCCCTCTGCCTGACTGCCTATCCTTTCAATACAATGTGTATCCTTGGACATTCAGCTCCTGACCATATCTTTCAGCCTTGATTCCATGATGCCTACATCATACTTGCCAATCTGCCGCTGTGTTGCAAGTGCATCTACCATATTCAGTATACCGTGAGCATGCAAATACAACTCCTTCAGTCCTGGAATCACCCTTTCTAGTTTTGTCGCACCATATTCAACCTTTTGATTTGTTACATGAAACCAGCAATACTAGATGTGGAACGGAGTCAGGATATTATTGGAAAACAACAGAATTTATTAACACTTAAGCAGAAACATAGAAAATTAAACAAGCAACTAACTTAAAACGAAGTTAACAGCGCTATGTGTCTATTGCTCTTAAACGGTTAAACTTAGAAACAGTTAGCACCGGACACAGTATACCACACCAGCAGGCTCACAGGTGAAGTGTCACCTCACCTGGAAGGACTGCTTACCAATATATAAAAGGCCGCACCGGGAGCACTGGATGCAGTATACCACACCAGCAGGCTCACAGGTGAAGTGTCACCTCACCTGGAAGGACTGTCCTTCACTTCACCTGTGAGTCGGCTGGTGTGGTATACTGTGTCCGGTGCTCCTGGTGCGGCCTTTTATATATTGGTGAGACCCGACGCAGACTGGGAGACCATTTCGCTGAACACCTACGATCTGTCCACCAGAGAAAGCAGGATCTCCCAGTGGCCACACATTTTAATTCTACGTCCCATTCCCATTCTGATATGTCTATCAATGGCCTCCTCTACTGTCAAGATGAAGCCACACTCAGGTTGGAGGAACAACACCTTATATACCATCTGGGTAGCCTCCAACCTGATGGCATGAACATTGACTGCTCTAACTTCTGTTAATGCCCCTCCTTCCCTTCTTACCCCATCCCTGATTTATTTATTTTTCCACCCTCCCCTTTTTTTCTCTTTCTCTGCCCATCCCATCACTCTGCCTGTTCTCCATCTCCCTCTGGTGCTCCCCTGCCTCTTTCTTTCTCCCTAGGCCTCCCATCCCATGATCCTTTCCCTTCTCCAGCTCTGTATCCCTTTTGCCAACCACCTTTCCAGCTCTTAGCTTCACCCCACCCCCTCTGGTCTTCTCCTATCATTTCGCATTTCCCCCTCCCCCTCTTACTTTCAAATCTCTTACTATCTTTTCTTTCAGTTAGTCCTGACGAAGGATCTCGGCCCGAAACGTCGACTGTGCTTCTTCCTTATAGATGCTGCCTGGCCTGCTGTGTTCCACCAGCATTTTGTGTGTGCTGTTTGAATTTCCAGCATCTGCAGATTTCCTCGTGTTTGCTTTCCACTACAATATTAGTCTCCCTCCAGTTCAGGTGCAAACCATCCCTTCTGTATAAGTCATTGAGGGCCCAATGATCCAAAAATCTTATGCCCTTCCCCTACACCAACTCCTTAGCCATGTATTAAACTGTATAATCTTCCTAGTACTAGCCTCACTAGCATGGGTAGCAATCCCGAGATCACAAACCTGGAGGCCTTGCCCTTTAAGTTAGCACCTAACTCCCCCAACACCCTACGCAGAACCTCATCACTCTTCCTACCCACGTCATTGGTACCTAAATGGACCATGACTTCTGGCTGTTCACCCACCCACATAAAAATGCTGAGGACTCGATCTGAGATATTCCAAACCCTGGCACCCAAGAGGCAACATACCATCTGGGAATCTCGTTCTCGCCCACAGAATCTTCTGTCTGTCCCCCTAACTAACAAATCCTCCATCACCAAAGCGTGCCTCTTCTACCCCCTTCCTGTCTGAGTCAGTGCCAGAGACCCAACCACTCTGACTTTCTTCTGTTTGGTCATCCCCCCCGACAGTATCCAAAGTGATATACCTGTTGTTGAAGTACAATGCACATGCTCCTTAACCCCTTTCTCCTTCCTGTCTGTCACCAGGTTTCCTGTGTCCTACACGTTGGGTGTAACTACCTCTCCATATGTCCTATCTATCATCCCTTCAGCCTGGCAAATGATCCAGAGTTCATCCAGTTCCAGCTCCAACTCCTCAACGTGGTTTGTTAGAAGCTGCAGTTGGATGCACTTGCAGTTATAGTGGTCTGGGACACTGGAGGTCTCCCTGGCTTCCCACATCCTGCAAGAGAAGCATTGTACTATCCTGCCTGTGATCTCCACCTAGCTGAGCAGATATAAAGAAGCAAAAAAAAAGAGCTTTCTTTTCCTTTGCTTTCTCAGTGAAGCCTCTCTTTGCTGAAGCCTTGAAGAACTAAAGCCTTAAGTCACTCTGACTATGTCCATTCAGATGATGGCTGCTGTGCTTACCCCGCCTTCCTTTAATTTGCTCTTACTAATTAATCCCAAACACTGATTTGGCCCCTGGTCAAAACTCTATCACATTGCTCAAACTGCTCCTGCCATCAGCCTCAGGCAGTGGACCTAATTGAAGTCCCCTCCTTTCCAAACTTCCAATATCTGGATTGGCCGCTGGTCAAATGTGAAACATTCTGTTAAAGATCATGGAAGGACCTACATAAAGGTAATTTTTTCTCTTGTTCAATGCAAACTTTTCCACCTAAAGATGAAAATATATTTGTATAGACATTACCTACATTGAAAACTGAAGTGTTACCTTTCCATTACCATCCCCCCCACCCCCCAAGGACAGATCCATGAGAGTCCGTTGAATCAAAGTTGGCTGGTTGGCATCTGTCTGTCTTGAAGGACAATGGGAGATGATGATGATCATCAAAGCCTGGGCAGAAGGTATGAAGATCCTTAGATGCCCATTCGTCAAGATCCCCCTCTCGGCCTCAGCAGTGTAGTCCAATGGAAAGCTTATGAAGCAATACATTTGGCACCAGCTTGGCTGCAGGAGCTGACAGAAGGATGTTCAATCACATCCATCTCTCTTGCAGGCTCTACTCAGGATTTGCTGTCTGGTTTTATTCCCATAGCATTCATCTGCCCCGAGGCTACCCACAAAGCAGTGGTGCTATTTACCTATAGCTAGAGATCTGGCTCACAAACACCAGTGTGGACTTGGTGCTACATGCGAAGGGGCCAGACCTCTTCCTCGTCCTCTGTAATTCAGCCCGAGTCCGAAAGGAGTTCG
Organism: Hemitrygon akajei; assembly: GCF_048418815.1. Classification (NCBI taxonomy): domain Eukaryota; kingdom Metazoa; phylum Chordata; class Chondrichthyes; order Myliobatiformes; family Dasyatidae; genus Hemitrygon; species Hemitrygon akajei. Next base: position 156,302,201 of record NC_133134.1, on the reverse strand, counting down.
GTTTCCGTGTGTCGCCAGCAAGGAGGCACGTGATGAAGACCATGGAGCGGCTGATAATACAGAATCTGAGGCCACAAACCAGGCACGCCCAGGATCCTCTTCAGTTTGCGTATAAGGAGAAGGTGGGAGTGGAGGATGCTATCACGTATTTGCTGCACAAATCACTCTCTCACCTAGATGGGGTCAGTTGTGCTGTGAGGATTACATTCCTTGACTTCTCTAGTGCCTTTAACACCATCCAGCCCAAGATCTTAAGGCACAAACTAACGGAGATGGGAGTAGACTCTCACATGGTGAATTGGATAGTGGACTACTTGACAGATAGACCTCAGTATGTGCGGTTGGGAGACTGTAGGTCTGACACGGTGGTCAGCAGCACAGGAGCGCCGCAGGGAACCGTACTCTCTCCGGTCCTGTTCACCCTGTACACATCAGACTTCCAATATAACTCGGAGTCCTGCCATGTGCAGAAGTTCGCTGATGACATGGCCATAGTGGGGTGTGTCAGGAATGGACAGGAGGAGGAGTATAGGAAACTGATACAGGACTTTGTGATATGGTGCAACTCAAACTACCTGCGTCTCAATATCACCAAGACCAAGGAGATGGTGGTGGACTTTAGGAGATCTAGGCCTCATATGGAGCCAGTGATTATTAATGGAGAATGTGTGGAGCAGGTTAAGACCTACAAGTATCTGGGAGTACAGTTAGACGAGAAGCTAGACTGGACTGCCAACACAGATGCCTTGTGCAGGAAGGCACAGAGTCGACTGTACTTCCTTAGAAGGTTGGCGTCATTCAATGTCTGTAGTGAGATGCTGAAGATGTTCTATAGGTCAGTTGTGGAGAGCGCCCTCTTCTTTGTGGTGGCGTGTTGGGGAGGAAGCATTAAGAAGAGGGACGCCTCACGTCTTAATAAGCTGGTAAGGAAGGCGGGCTCTGTCGTGGGCAAAGTACTGGAGAGTTTAACATCGGTAGCTGAGCGAAGGGCGCTGAGTAGGCTACGGTCAATTATGGAAAACTCTGAACATCCTCTACATAGCACCATCCAGAGACAGAGAAGCAGTTTCAGCGACAGGTTACTATCGATGCAATGCTCCTCAGACAGGATGAAGAGGTCAATACTCCCCAATGCCATTAGGCTTTACAATTCTACCGCCAGGACTTAAGAACTTTTTAAAAGCTATTATTAATGCTTTTTGAGATAGTGATTTAGATGCATATCATATTTTCTTACTGAGTTAAGTATTGTATGTAATTAGTTTTGCTACAACAAGTGTATGGGACATTGGAAAAAAGTTGAATTTCCCCATGGGGATGAATAAAGTATCTATCTATCTATCTATCTAAATGAGGCTTGCTGTTGGAGAGGCTGTGTACTGGCAGCTTCCCTTTTCATGAAACTGCTAGCCAGCAGTGGAAGCTGAAATTAAATGCAGCAAGCACTACCCACTACACTACCACACTGGATGCGTCACAAGCATTTTGACACCAATGAAAATATATTAAGCAAAATGCAGTTAATGAACATTACTACTAACACATTATGGAGACCAGAGAATAACATTGCTTTGTTTAGGTTTTATATTTAGGAGGGAGGGAGTGGGAAGGGGGCAGGGAGAGAGGAGTCATGGTTGAGAAAAGGGGAAGGGAATGCCAGTGAGGCATTATGTAATGATCAATATACCAATTGTTTGCAATCAAATGACTTTGCCTTGTGTATCAGGGTTGGGTGCATCTGCACCCATTCCACCCCCTGAACCAGACACTCCTTCTCTGACATCTCCCCACACCCCTCCCTCGCTACTCACAGCATCCTTTGCTCCTGCCAGATTTAATACTCGCTCTCCGCTCCACGTTGATAAACACAGGACCGTGCAAAAGCATCCGAGCTATAAATATAGCTAGCGCTTAAGTGAAGTGTCTAAGGGGAGCTTCTTCTCTCAGGTGGTGTTGCAAGATTGGAACGAACTGTCAGAAGCAGTGGTAGATGTAGGTTCAATTGTAACATTTAGGAGAACTTTGGATAGGTACATGGTATGAGAGAGGCATGGTAGATAGCACTAGGCCAAAAACCAGGTGACATAGATGGGCTGAAGGGCCTTTTTCTGTGCTGCAGAGCTCTAAGACTCTTATGTTCAGAGAGAGAGAGAGAGAGAGAGAGAGAGAGAGAGAGAGAGAGAGAGAGAGAGAGAGAGAGAGAGAGAGAGAGAGAGAGAGAGAGAGAGAGAGAAAGAAACAGGGTTAACATTTACAGTTGATGACCTTAAATCACTACAGCTTTCTCGTTATCTCCAGTTTCTTCTCCTGTTTTGATAAAAGGTCATTGACCTGAAACCTTGAGCTTTTCCCACAGCTGTAGGAATGTGCTGTGACCCTGCAGCACTTCACAAGGGGCACATCGGCCTCAGGCAGTGGCTCTCAACACTCCCTCCCAGAACATCTTCATAGTCTTTGATAGCTCACTGGTGTTTTTTAATTTTGCTGATGTCGTTTGTTCTTTAGTTTTATACCCATCACATGACATGGGCAATCATGACCATGATTGTTTTTCAGCAGAAGTGGTTTACTATTGCCTCCTTCTGGGCAGTGCATTAATAAGATGAGTGACCCCAGCAATTATCAATACCCTTCAGAGATTGTCTGCCTGGCATTAATGGTCACATAACCAGGACTTGGAGTATGAACCAGCTGCTCATATGTCCATCCATCACCTGCTCCTAGAGCTTCGCCTGATCCTGATTGGTGGGGGGCTAAGCAGGTACTACATCTTGCCCAAGAGTGAGAGGGAGAAGGAGTGCCAGACACCTCCTTTGGTAGAGGTGTATCTCCAGCCCACCACCCAATATCAGATATCTGTCCAGAATCTCTCATGGAATTGACAGGTTGTCTCATGAGGAAAGGCTGAATATGGTAGGCTTGAATAATCTGGAGTTTAGAAGATCAAAAACTGAGTTGATGAATCATATCCTGAAAGGTCCTGACAGGTTAAATGTGAGAGGATAATCCCTCCTGGAGGACAATCTAGAACTAGGTGGTCACTTAAACAAAAGTTGTCCATTTTAGACAGGGATACCCTCCCCCCTGCCTATTACTGCATCAGGTCTTTATAAAAAACCTTATAGAGTGCAACATGCACATAAGGCTTTAGACAATTTAACAAGTTGGTAAAATTCTGCTTGAAGTAACAAAACTAAATTATGCAAAAATAATGGAAGCTTGTTGTTTTTCAGCGTGATGTCTTTGTGAACTTCTATAAGCAGATAGAAGATCTTTTGAAGAGGAGAAGCCCTCTCTCTTCTGACGTCAGCAGACTTACAAGGTTTTGTGCAATTCGTTAGCGGTTTTGAGGAGCTGCACGTAGATGACATTTGTGTTATCTTTTGACAGATCCATTATATACTATCTATCACAATAATTCCTCCATCATAAAAGACCAGAGAATTTAAATACTAAATACTGAAGTAAGTTCACCAACTCTATCATTGCGATCCAAGCATAACTGGTTTTCTGCAGAAATTCAGCTGGTTGGGAAGAAGAAACACTGGCAATCTGAATGAAAGACCATTTCTTTATATTCAGAGGCTCCGCTCAATTCTAACATGGTGTCAAGCATGACTCATCGGTAGAATTTACAACTTTGAGTCGGATGTCATACACTGAAGGAAGACTGAACTGTAGTTCAAATGAGGCACCATCTGCCCTCTTGGGTGGATGCACTGAAGAGGAGCAGTTGACTAATTCAAGTGTCCTAGGCACTATTACTTCTTCAATGCATGTCAATAATTCAACTTACCTGTTATTAACTCAATACTGTTTATAGAAATTTACTGCATTCCATTTTCTTAAAAAATTATTGAGATACAGTGTAGAGTAGGCCCTTCCAGCCCTTTGAGCTGTGCCACCCAGCAACTGTTCATTTAACTCTACCTGTATCACAGGACAATTTTCAAAGACCGATTAACTTACCAACCAGGACGTCTGGACTGTGGGACGAAACCGGACCACCCAAAAGAAACCTATGCAGTCACAGACAGAACATACAAACTCCTTACAGTCAGTGGCGGGAATTGAACCTGGGGCGCTGGTACTCTGAAGTGTTGCTACCATATTTGCACAATGCAATTTTGGCTGGTACTTCAAAGGTGCAGCTGTAATTCAAAATGTGGTGGCATGATGAATGGTGTCATATAAATGAATATTTTTCTCTTTAAATTGACATAACCTTCCTGTTCATGTAGCAGGCAATATTTATTCCTATCACATTCAATCTATTCCATTCCTGATATCAGATATCATTTCCTGCTCAATGGAAAATTAGTTATTTTAATAAGTGGTTTGTCGCTCAATCAGCTAATCTAGATTGCTCGAGGAGAATGCAGGAAGTGCTTGTAATCCTCAGTCCCAGCTTTCATATCATATCTTTCATTTGCCAATTAACCAACAACTTCAATATAATCCAATTACATCCACATGATCAACACCTCTCAATATTTCAAGGATCTTGATAATATCCCCCTTCATCCTTATCCTGGGGGAATACAACTATCCTCTCACACTGCCTTCTTAACTTTTTAAGATAAAAGAGTTAGGTGACAAAGTATTCTAAATGTGGCTTTAGGAGTCAAATTAACTAGGCTTGCAGTGAACCTGTCTTACTCAACCCAAGTCATACAAGAACTGACTGAATGTATCAGGTTCAGGTCAGTCTAGACTGAATCAACCTGTGCCATGCCAATCTGGGTCAGTACCTTAACCAGGTCTGGACAATATTCTTAGTGTCATCATATGTGCCTTTGGTTTTTGACCAATATTTGATGTTTCATTCTCCATCAGAACAAAAGCAAGTTCTGACGAAGGGTCTCAACCTGGAACACCGACTGTTTATTCATTCGTCCTCTCTGCTCTCCTATTAGGTTCCTTCTTCAGCTCTTTAACTCTTCCACCTATCACCTCCCAGCTTCTTACTTCATCCGCCTCCTGACACACCCACCTGCCCCCTCACAGTCTCACCCTTAGTTGCTAGCTTGCACTCCTACCCCCACTTTTCTCATTCTGGCTGCAGCCCTCTTCCTTTTCAGTCCTGATGCCCTGATGAAGGGTCTCAACCTGAAACATTGCCTGTTTATTCACTTTCTCCTTCCCTTTCACCCATGGTCCACTCTCCTTTCCTATTAGGTTCCTTATTCCTCAGTCCTTTACCTTTTCCGCCTATCCCTTCCCAGCTTCATACTTCATCACCCTCCCCCACCTACCCACCTTCCCTCTCACCTATCACCTGCCAGCATATGCTCCTTTCCCTTCCCCACCTTCTTATTCAGGTTTCTGCCCCTTCCTTTCCAATCCCGATGAAGTGACACAGCCCAAAATGTCAACAGTTCATTCCCTTCCATTGATGCTCACTGACCTGTTGAGTTGTGTGGCTGAACATTTCCAGCATCTGCAGAATCTCTTGTGTTAATGGTTGAGTCAGGTTCAGTTTGGCTGTAGTTGAATTGGGTTAGGCTGGGTTTTAACCTTAAACTTGAGCAGAGTTCTGGTTTTCTGTAGACAAATAAATCTTGTTTTCTTTTAATTATTAGGAGTTTAAGTAATGTTGACAGGCACTGGGGATCTTGTTCTGTGGTTCTCCATGGTTTTCCAATGGCTTTGAAAATAACATGGTCTTGAGTTACGAGGTTAGTTGAGGATATTTACCAAATTCACATCGAATTGAAATTTCTGAGAAAAAATACTAATCATATCTAAATCTTATTTTTGGCACATTAGTTGTTGTACACCCTGTTGAGTGCAATCTTTCATTGATTCTGTTGTGTTTCTTGTATTTACTGTGATTGCCCACAAGAAACTGAATCTCAGTGTTGTCTATGATAACATATACGTAATGGGTGTGGTCCTTCTGTGAGTCTATTGTATTTCTTGCACTTATTATGATTGTCTGCAAGAAAATGAACCTCAGGATTTTACACGGTGACGAGTATATACTTTGATAATAAACTTTCTTTTAACTTTGAGCTTTGAGGTCCTTTGTCTTGCATTTCATTAGCCTGCATGCACTTGGATTATTAATGTGCATTATAATATTTCTGAAAAAACAAAATCATCTACCATTCTTTAGCACATTGAGTTAATTTGACAATCCTTTTTAAACCCTATAAATTACCTAACATTGATCATGTTGTCAGTTTATTTTCAACAAATATATTAAAACCAGAAGTGTGGCATTGCATACATGCAGTAAACTGTGTAAATAGTCACAATCACTAATAAGCTGAAGCCAGGATACAGAGTTATTCATTCATAATTAGTTTTTGTTCATTTGTAATCATCATTCACTCTGCTTTCCTGTCAAATTTCAATTCAATGAAGTGGTTTCACAGCTTTTAGCTTTCACAAAATTAACAATTATGATAAGCGGAAGAGATTCTGCAGATGCTAGAAATCCTGAACGACATACACAAAAAGCTGGAGAAACTCAGCAGGTCCAGCAACAGCTGTGGACAGGAATAAACATCTCAGGCCAAGACCCTTCATCAGAACTGGAGAGGAAGGGAAAATAAGGTGGGCATGGAAAAGGGGTATGAGCTGGCAGGGGGTAGGTGAAACCAGGTGATGGGGTGGAGGGGGGATGATGTAAGAAGCTGGAGGTAATGGGTGGAAGAGGAGAAGGGCTAAGGAAAGAATCTGATGGGAAAGGACAGTGGACCAGGGGATAAAAGGAAGGGAAACAGGCACCAGAGGGAGTTTTTAACAAATGAAGGAAGGCTTACTTCAAAGAGATGTCACAGTGGAGATTCTGCAGTTAGTCCTGACGAAGGGTCTCGGCCCGAAACGTCACTGAAGTATACTTCTTCCTATAGATGCTGCCTGGCCTGCTGCGTTTCACCAGCATTTTGTGTGTGGTGGTTGAATTTTCAGCATCTGCAGATTTCCTCGTGTTTGAAGTCCTGCAGGTGCTGGAAATCTTGAGGCACACACACACACACACACACAGTACTAGAGGAACAAATGTGTACTTCTCCAAATTTCTTCCAAAACCCATTACTATTATTTTCCTTAAACATAAAACTTCTAATAAGTTGCCTTATGTGATTTTACCAGAGTCATTCAGATCCAATCCCTATCATTTGGCTGGATGAATACTGCTCCAACAGCATTCAAACAACTCAATACAGTCAGATTGCTTGTTGACATCCCTTTCACTATCAGTCCACAATGGCTTAAAGTCTATAATCTAGACCATGATCACCCATGTCATAAGACATGGTACATAATGATAATGATTCCTGATTGTGTGATCTAGACCTCTTAGAAGGACAAATGTAGCAGGGGCAACTGGTGTAGGGGAATTCCAGATCACATACCGATCTGGTTTGGACACTTATCTCTCATTTCACTCAGGTCAAATCCTAGACTCCTTTCCTCTGTATGTTCATTGTATGGTGTACAGCTGTTCAAGAAGGCAGCTTCTTAGGAGCAATAGAGATAAGCAATCAATGTTGTCTAATCAGTGCCATCGCACAAATGCCATGAAGAGTTTACAATATAACAGGTTGATTCCAAATCTACACTAACTACCTTAAGTGCTTTACTCCCCTGGGGACTCCAGGGTGGAGCCCATCTGGTCCAAGGTGCCATGTACATCTTTAATGATTCGACTTTCTTCACAGCATATGGCTTACTTATCTTGACATATGTTTGCAGATTCCTGAGGCAGTTTAGCAACATCTGAACCTAGAGTCCCTCTTCATGAAGACAAATGTGAAGAATTAAGCACATCTGCCATTATTTAATTTCCCTTCTCTCTGACCCAGATTATCCCCTCGTGTTTTTGTGTGTTAAAAGGATTGCTGAAAAGCTGAAGCAGCCAAATTTTGGCACTGTAAGTGAGCAGAACTAGAGTATATGTTTTTTTTAAACACAAGTTCTTTCATGCAATGTCTTCCTCTTAAAACTCTTGTTTATAACAACGGTGTGGCTCTCTATTTAATTCTACCCTCTTCCTAGTACTTAGCCTCAAATGACTTTGAAGAATGCAAAAAACTATTGGAAACAACTTTGGATAAAGTGACTATTTGTTCTGCATTGAAATCTTGCAATGTGTAGTCCTGCTGGCACTGAATGAAATTTCACTACTTGATTTGGACCAAATCATACTTGCAGCTTCTGTAAATTGAATGCTGGTCTTCTGTCACAAGGAGGAAAGGGATTGTTCCATGCATTTTAATGATAAATTTTAAGCATAAGGGATTCTGTGATGCTGGAAATCTTGAGGAACATGCATAAGGTGCTCAAGGAATTCAACAGGTCAGGCAGTATCTATGGAGGGAAATAAACAATCAACGTTTTGGGTTGAGGCCCCTTCATCAGGATGATAAGCTGTACTCCTTGAGATAAAACATGTGTAATCACTCTACAATGTGAGTAGAATAAAAGAGCTTGAGCAGAGGGTTGATAAAGGCAAACAAATTCATGATGGTTTTGGATTGGATTCTTGGAGTTCAAAGTTTAAACTGTCCCCATTGTTTCATTGAATCCCCAAGATTCACAAATCATAGGACATTGATCCAAAATTATAGTCAAGGAGTGTAACAGAAATCCCTATTATTTTTACATGGGAATGGTTATGATGTGTGAAACTTACACACAGGACAACAAATACTTTTTCAGATCTTTAATTCCTTTATCTGTTTTAGATGTTTTAATGCAGAAAGAGTGTATCAAAATAAAAACACAAAATGAATTTTAAAAAAAACCCACAGTTCTTGCTGTAACAATCTCAGCTTAATTCTGGTCAACTCCCTTGTTACATATGCAGTATGAAAATAAATAAAACAAAATATACAAAACCAAAATGTTGTGGCAATTCTAAAAAAAATGCAATCAACATTAGAATCCTATCAACCCTATACCTTATACACAACATCAAAACTATGAGTAAATACATCTCACCTCACTCTGGCACACACATGCTTAATTTCCAAACACACTTGAAACGAGTTCTCCTCACTCACTCTATGTGAACAGAGATGAACACATTCACATTAATCTGTTACATTCACATTCAGTCATGAAACAATAAAGTAAGACAAAAATAAACTTTTACAAAAACTTTTACAATATATTGCTTTGTAGTTAAATTACTAGGAGGACTAAACTACTAGGCCGATAAGGAACTTTGCACAACCACACTATCCAGCGCCGATACCTTACTGGTGAATATCTAAAGCATCCACATATTAAACATGTCAAATTACCAATATTCTAGATTTACAAATAATATAAATGAATTTTCATGACTATTATCCAATATTATTCACCCTTCCTCACCAAACCTGGGAAAAGCACTCGACATTCTTGCTAGAACCTTGTAACTCTTCTTTCTGCTCCACACATGAATAATAACATCACCGTTTTCTTTCAAAGGCACAGGCAGCTACTTTAGCATTACCAGGGTGAATACATAAGTGCACTTTAACAATAAAAAATTATATTCAATGGTCACCTGGTTGCAATGATCTTGAATCAAATTCCTGCAGTTGAAATCAAAGCTATGCAGGATGTGAAGAGGAGGTTTTGAATGGAGGGAGAGTTTAGGACCAGAGATCGCAGCCTCAGAATACAAGGATGGCCCTTTGCAATTGAGATGAAGAGGAATTTCTTTTGCCAGAAGGTAGTGAATCTGTGGAATTAATTGCCACAGACAGCTGTGGAGGGCAAAACATTGGAAGGTATATTTAAAATGGAAGTTGATAAGTTCTTGATGAGTCAAGGTATCAAAGGTTACAAGGAGAAGGCAGGAGAATGTGGTTGAAAAGAAAGATAAATCAGTCATGATCAAATAGCAGAGCAGCCTAGACAGACCAAATGGCTTAATTCTATTCCTATATCTTAGAGTCTTATGGGCTTGTAAAGCAGAAATTGATGGACTCCTGAGGTTAAAAAAATGTAGGGTTATTTGGAAAGAGCAGGGAAAATGAGGCTGATAGAATACTCAACAGGCAATATTGAGTTGATGGTCTGGCTGGTTTCTTTCAATATCGTAACAATTTTCTGATTCATTGGCAATTAAATCCTTAATTGGAGATGTATAGAAAATAGTCATTCCAACTCAGGCCCAGGAGCTGGTCAGAATCAAGATCACAGTTCCATATAGAATTAATGATCTGGGAGGTATTATCCAGTCATTAACTAACCAAAGACCATGAAACACAATTCATTGTCCTCCATTACACTGACACATTAGCCATGTCAGCTTAGAGTCTGATATTGTGAATCATTTCTTTTCAGTTATTCTTTATTTTGTGATAATTGATTATTACAATTCTCACAATGCAACGATACCTATTTCATTTATTTTTAATTAATCTAAAAACAAAGGCAACTAACTATTCAGAAGATGGCACCAGCAAACAATGCAACAAAGAGTGCCATCTTCCAGATGGTTCACAAAACTACTTCTTTCATTTCTTTTATGTCTTCTTTTCCTTTCAAATGTGGTTCTGTACTGTTGGAGCCTGTAATTCATATCTTGGTGGTGTGTTTTTGGGCCAATTGAGTGATCTGATGCTTTGCTGTCTCCATGAATTTTCCGTGAGGCTTTGAGTGAAATGTGCAGCCTCAAGGCCAAGAAGCCTGAAGATGGGGCGAGGGACCATGATCGACTCCATTTCTCACTGATCTCGCTGATTAGAGGCCAAGGAAAATTGAAATCATTGAGACGAGCAGGTGTTCAGTGCCATCTACCAGCCTCCTGCTTGCTGCTGCCGGAGTAAGCTGTCTGCGCGTGACGGCCTCTCTCTCCCTCTCGCTCTCTGTTCCTAAAGAAAGGTCCCTGCTTTTGAATGGCCTCTTTCTCCTTCAATACTGTCAGAGGATGGTGCCAGAGTCCCGGATCTTGGGCAAGGTTTAATCGATGCGGCTTGTGGATTGGACTCTGTAGTTTACTATGTGATGTGTTTTTGATGGAGGGTCACTCCTTTTTATTGCTATTTTGGTTGATTTTGAATTGTAGTGGCTTGCAGATAATGAACACTGAGCTGAACTGAATATACCTGAACTCTTAATTTTGTGTTCTCCCCTTTTTTTTGTTGCCGTTTGTGCACTTTGTACTTTTTCCCATGGTTTTCTTTGTTTTGGGGCTGTCTGTGGGGAAGACAAATCTCAGAGCTGATTATTGCATGCACACTTTCATAATAAATGTACTTTGAATCTTTGAATCTACATTATTTTATTTAAGTGGGAGCAACATGAGGCTACTTCCATACAGACACATTCAGCAACAGAATAAATGGTTTGAAAATTATTTAAGCAGATCAAACAGTGATAGATCATGTGTGTTTTAAGATAATTGATGCTAAAACTCCACCATGCACATGTTAGTTTAAATGTGTTGCAATATCATCATAATCGGAGGTAAAAGTAAGGAAAATTCTTTTAAAGTATTTTCTGCAATAGTTATCAGAAGAACTAGTGTATATTAAAATATCTAGGCCAGTCAGAAGATCATAGAAATATTGGAATATTAAGTACTAAGATTAATCATTGAAATATGTTTTCAGAAATGTGTAGTTACACTCAGTAGCCACTTTATTACAATCATGTAACAGCAATTAAACGCATGAAAGCATGCAGACATGGTCAAGAGGTTCAGTTGTTGTTCAGACCCAATATCAGAATGAGGAAGAAATGTGATCTAAGTGACTTTGGCTGTGGAATGAATGTTGGTGTCAGATGGGGTATGAATATCACAGAAACTGCTCATCTCCTGGGATTTTCACACACAGCAGTCTCTAGAGTTTACAGTGAATGGAGCAAAAAAAATACATCCAGTGGGCGGCAGTTCTGTGGATGAAAATGCCTTGCTAATGGGAGAAGACAGAGGAGAATGGCCAGACTGGTTCAAGCTGACATGAACCACACGTTACAACAGTGGTGTGCGGACGGGCATCTTTGAATGCACAACATGTCAAACCTTGAAGTGGACGGGCTACAGCAGCAGAAGACCACAAAGATACTGAGCGGCCACTTGGTTGCAAATAGGAGGTACCTTTTAAAGTGGCCACTGAGTGAGCTTTTAGATCCACTGCTGATTAGTGTGACCTGTCCAGCCATATGTACTTTATTAATTTGGTTACTAATAGTTAAGTTGCTCAAGTCACATCCAGAGTTCTGGACTACTGCATTCCAAAATCACCACGGCAGTTGGACATTCAATTGATTAAATACAATCTGGAATTTAAAAGGACACATCAGTAATGATCATGAAACAGATTGTCATTTTTTAAAAATCTGCTTCATTACCTTTGGGAAAATAAATCTACCATCCTTCCCCAATCTGGCTCACTTGGGACTCCAGACCCACCAATGTAGTCAACTCTTCATTGTCCCCTCTTCAGAAGGACAATTAAGAGATGAACAATGAATGCCAGCCATGTCAATGAAGTTCAGGTAAACACAGTGACCTCCATTTTATGTAACTCCTGGTCCTGAGTGCTATTGAATGATTTATTTGATGGTGCAACCTTAGTTAGGAAAGCTAGTTCCAAACGTACAAGAAAATCACCACAATAAAACATTCCGCATTTCCAGAGCAAAATGCATACATTGCCAAAAATACTGTGTTTGAACTTCTTTCAAACAACCTTATTTTATGTAACTCATGGTCCGGAGTGCTTTGGAATCGTTTATTTAATTGTCCAGCCTCTAGCTACCTGCTGTCACAAATTCAAGAACGCAAGGGCAAGAGATGGAAGGTCACAACAATGTTTACTGTAGATACCCTGGTGTGTGCATTTTGTGCTTGGTAACACAAATTGTTTCATATGCAATATCATCACTTGATGGTCACCTCCACAGTCAGGATATTAAGCTGTGTCTGAAGAATTTAATTCTACTACTACCCAGTTAGGATAACTCAGAGACAGCAGAAGCAAATGGCTTGCTTTTGTGAAATACTGATTATTGTTTCATGCCCCTAAGTCTGGATAATTTCCTTTGATTTGTATGTGACTTTCAATCAAGATATTGCCTTAACACTGAAAACAAAACATACATCAATTTATCTAAAACCCTGCATTCAAGGCAGCTCTCCTTGCACTGGGAAAGACCACTCCACGCAGATCATTGGATCAATCTTTACTCCAATCACTTGAGCTTATTGTGGATTCATAGCATAATGCAGCACAGAACTGTGTCCTCTTGCCCACCTGGTCCATGCCAATTGAGGTGCACACCTAAGCTAGTCCAATTTGCCCATGTTTGGCCTATATCCTCCTAAAGTTTAGAGTCTAAAGCTTTCCTGTCCATGTACCTGTGCAATTGTTTCTTAAATTGTACCTGCCTCAAACACTTCAATTGGCAGCTCCTTCCATTTACTCACCAGCCTTTGTGTGAAAAGTCCTGAAGAAGGGTCTCATCCCAAAATGTTGACTGTTTCCTCTTTTCTATAGATGCTGTCTGACTGGCTGAGTTCCTGTAGAGTTTTGTATATGTTGCTTCTGTGTGAAGAAATTGGCCCAGAGGCCCTTCTGAATTCTTCCTCCTTTTATCGTAAACCTATGACCTATGATTTGATTCCAATCCTCAGAAAAAAGACAGTGTGTATTGACCCTATCTACAGTGTGTCCCTCATGATTTTATGCATCTCCATTGGTCATCATTGCTGGCACTGTTCCTGAACTGAGGGTGTGTTCTTGTCAATTATTTGGATGAAAAGTTGACACCCCATCATGAGCAGTTACTACGTTCCTGGGCAATTCTACTCTGTACAAAATGATAAGAGGCATGGGTCGAGAGGACAGGCAGAGACTTTTTTCCAGGGTGGGAAAGTCTGATACAAGGGGCAAAATTTTAAGGTGATTGGAGGAAAGTATGGGGAGGGGATGTCAAAAATGACCTGGTGATATAAAGCTAACACTACATCTGCACCCACCTAGAATCATTGAATGGCTCCCCTCTCTTTGCCATTCCATCCTCCTTCAAGGCACTTCTTAAAATCTATAACTTTGATGCTCAAGGTTATCTATAATCAGAAGATTACTCAGAACGAATGGAAGAATCTTGCACGGAAGAAGTTTACTCCGACAGTGCTAGAGATGAAGTCAATGCATCTCATAGGAAGTTATAGTCCATCAATAAAAACATATATTCATATATTTGCACAATAGCATAATAACTTTTTGTCACCTCTCCCACGAGATGACAAATTATTTATATTAATTATTTGATTTTCACAGCCAACTAGTATCACTCATTCAAGATCGTCAAAACAAATTCTTTAACATCATGGGAGCTTGTTATGTGCAAATTTCCTGTAGTATTTTTACCTGACAACAGGCATTAAATTTCAGTAAAAACTACATGAAGTAAAATACTCTAGAATCATGACAGGATGTGAGTGTTACAAAAGAAATGCAATCAATTTTTAGTTTATTCCCATGTCTAAAACTAAAGTTGGGAAATTAACAACATAATGTATTTAACTTACCAGCTTTATATAAAGATTAAAAATAATCATTTTAAACTACTCAGTCGGATCCAACCTGCAGATTAAATATTGTTTTCCTGATCAATTCCACATTTATTAACACTTCCTCCTTTCATTTCTTTAATATAATTGTTACCTAAATATACCTGTAGTTCAATGTTTTATTGAACTTTTTTCTGTTTTATTTAATAAATACAATTGCTACAAGAATGTATTCAATTCATAAATGTATTGACATTTTAAGGAATAAATAGCTGATACTTTGTTAGATTTGTACTCAATGTATTCTCCAAGAATGTCCAATATTCCAGTTACTTCCATTTAATTATATTTAACCCATAGAAGGCTGCTGGACCAGACAACATTCCTGGCAGAGTGCTTAGAGGATGTGCAGACCAGCGAGCAGATGTTCTCATTGACATCTTCAACATCTCCCTGAGCAGCGCCGTCATTCCAACGTGCTCCAAGGCCGCCACCATCGTCCCCGTGCCGAAGAAGTCTTCAGTGTCCTGCCTCAATGACTACCGTCCCATTGCACTCACATCCATCATCATGAAGTGTTTCGAGAGGCTCGTCATGAGGCATATCAAGACCCTGCTGCCCCCCTCACTGGACCCCCTGCAGTTCGTGTACCATCCCAACCGTTCAACAGAAGACTCCGTTGCCATTACCCTCCACCTGGACAAAAAAAGACACATACGTTCGGATGCTGTTCATAGACTTCAGTTCAGCATTCAACACAATCATCCCTCAGAAACTGATTGGAAAGCTGAGCCTACTGGGCCTGAACACCTCCCTCTGCAACTGGATACTAGACTTCCTTACTGGGAGACCTCAGTCAGTCCGGATCGGGAGCAGCATCTCCAACACCATCACACTGAGCACGGGGGCCCCCCCAGGGCTGTGTGCTCAGTCCACTGCTGTTCACTCTGCTGATCCATGATTGTGCTGCACCACACAACTCGAACCACATTATCAAGTTCGCTGATGACATGACCGTGGTGGGTCTCATCAGCAAGAACGATGAGTCAGCTTACAGAGAGGAGGTGCAGTGGCTAACGGACTGGTGCAGAGCCAACAACCTGTCTCTGAATGTGAACAAAACAAAAGAGATGGTTGTTGACTTCAGGAGGGCATGGAGCGACCACTCCCTGCTGAACATCGACAGCTCCTCGGTAGAGATCGTTAAGAGCATCAAGTTTCTTGGTGTTCACCTGGCAGAGAATCTCACCTGGTCCCTCAACACCAGCTCCATAGCAAATAAAACTCAGCAGCGTATTTACTTTCTGTGAAGGCTGAGGAAAGTCGATCTCCCACTCTCCATCCTCATCACATTCTACAGGGATTGTAGTGAGAGCATCCTGAGCAGCTGCATCACTGCCTGGTTTGGAAATTGCACCATCTTGGATCGCAAGACCCTGAAACGGATAGTGAGGTCAGCTGAGAAGATCATCGGGGTCTCTCTTCCCACCATTACAGACATTTACACTACACGCTGCATCCGCAAAGCAAACAGCATTATGAAGGACCCCTTCATACAAACTCTTCTCCCTCCTGCCATCTGGGAAAAGGCACCAAAGCATTTGGGCTCTCACGACCAGACTATGTAACAGTTTCTTCCCCCAAGCCATCAGACTCCTCAATACCCAGAGACTGGACTGACACCAACCTACTGCCCTCTACTGTGCCTATTGTCTTGTTTATTATTTATTGTAATGCCTGCACTGTTTTGTGCACTTTATGCCATCCTGGGTAGGTCTGTAGTCTAGTCTAGTTTTTTTCTGTGTTGTTTTTATGTAGTTCAGTGTAGTTTTTGTACTGTTTCATGTAGCACCATGGTCCTGAAAAACGTTGTCTCATTTTTACTGTGTACTGTACCAGCAGTTACGGTCGAAATGACAATAAAAAGTGACTTGACTTGACTTGACTTGATATTTTCTCCGCAAACCTCCACATTCTAATGTAAAAGATACAGCAAAAACATGAAATGAATAGACATTATTAATAAATTAACCTTTCAGGAAATATCATAGTATCTTTCACTTTCTATTATCACAGAAATGGAAATTCATAAGTTAATTAGAAAATAACTATTGATGCTTTAACAAATTAACAGATAGGACATTGTTCAGGCTGTGAATCAGTCAAGGCTGAATTTTCAATATGGACTCCCATAGGACAGACCTTGCTGCAGGAGAAATTATAAAGTTTTGACAAGAAGAGAGGAAAACTCAATTACATCAAATTAAATAGTGCAACTTTAGGGCTCCCAAACTGCTTTGAAGTTTCCAAATTGTAGTAATAGCTTTTACTTATGAATCTAACTGTTTATCCATGTTTTATCACTATTCGGATTATTGTGAGTAGCCTAAGGCTCTGTACCTAGGAAAAGATATGTTAGCCCTGGAAAGGGTCCATAGGAGGTTCACAAGAATGAGCCCACAAATACAAGGCTTTACCTATGAAGGGCATTTAATGGCTCTGGACCTGTACTTGATTGTGTTCAGAAGGATGAGGGGGCTTCTCACTGAAACCTACCGAATTCTGAAAGGCCTGGATAAAGTGGACATGGAGAGGATGTTTCCATTAGTATGAGAGTCTAGTATGTGAGGGCACCACCTTATAAAAAAAGAGACATCTCTTTAAAAGTGAAAAGAGGAGGAATTTCTTCAGCCAGAGGATGGTGAATTGATTATATTCGCTGTTACAGAGGGACACCGAGGGCAAATCTCTCACTATATTTAAGCAGAAATTGATAGTTCTTGATTGGTAAAGGGGTTGCGGGATATCGCGGGAAGCCAGGAGCATGGGGTTGAATTTTTTAAATATCAACCGTGATTGAATGGAAGAGCAGACTTAAATAACCATGCCTTATTTAATGGGCTGAATGGCCTAATTCTGCTAAATCTTAAAGTCTTATGATCTTCACTATATTGAAAAGAGTGACCATTGTGAAAAGCAAGTTTTATTCGTTCTTCATTGTTTGTAAGGCATGAAGTTTGCATCCATTAGAGGAGCACAGTATCATAACTGTAGAAAAAGTTAACTTATATATTTCATACCTGTTACTGAACATCTCGTTCATGGAAAACAGTAACCATTATTGTTACAACCTTCTACTCAAGAAGTGTGAGAGGAAGGAGTTTATTTTTGTTCATTAACACAGCAGTATTAGTGGCTTTGGATTTCAAGCATCTGCAGACTTTTTTGTGTTTAGTGTGAGTGGCTGGATGCATTCATTCGCACCTATTTGGTTTACAGAAACTGAATGTCAAAAGTTCAATCTGTGGCCAAAACCCTCACACACATTTACTCCCAGCAGCCAGAGATGAGTTCCTCTCCTGCTGTGCCTACTTATTACTTGAGCTTAAAGTCTTATCACACTTCATTTTCAGTACAAGTAGTTTTCGTAGGCTTATTTACAGGACTGCTTAGATGTCAGGTTTATATATATATTTTTAAATACAGTTTTGCCAGCTCTTTTGAAGCTCTTGGTCAGCGTTTGCTAAACAGGTTGGCAAACCTGCAAGTACAGCTGCAGATTTATACTGCCGAGATAATTCTATGAGTCAGTGCTCCCAGTGGGAAACTTGCCTGCTGGGATTTCGGAGGAGGAATTGGGTCTACACCGTCTACAATTTTTCAATCATTAAGATGAATTTTCAATATATGTTCCCAGCAGGTGATGCTTCCTGCCAGAAATGCAGACTTCTAATATGACACCCTTGTATTTGTTCAGAACTTTGAAGTGAACACCAATTTTCCATTTCATAGTCCTTTGCCAAGACTAGGAGTGCAGCCAATTAAAAATGATGTCAAACAGAATGAAATAGATTTGGGCAGTATCAGCTGTGTTGAACGTGTTTGGGCAGGCCCGTGACGGAAAACGGTAATAAGCTTGAAAGTTTTTTGGCAGGACATTGGCTGTATCAGTGGACCAGTAAGCCAAGGAGTTCAAATTACACAGTGACAGTTTGAGAACTCAAATGAAATCTACAAAGGCTACAAATGAAAATCTGGCTCCACTAAAACAGATTGTGTAACTGTCGGTTTGTTTTAAGAACGTACCTACTTTATTGATGGCCCTTAAGGAAGAAATCCTGTCAATATTATGCAGCCTATCTTTATGTGACAAGGTCCTACAGCAGCATAATTGACTCTGCACTCAACAAAATCAGCCTTGAGGTGGCAATTACAGTAAATGTTGACCATAAGACATAAGAGCTGAATTAGGCTATTCAGCCCATCGTCTGGCTGCTTTTTTTCACTCAACACTGCTCTAAAGTCAATTAACAAAGATTCAAATTACATTTATTAACAAAGTATGTATGCAGTATAAAACCCTGAGATTCTTCTTCCCACAGACAGCTACAAAACAAAGAAACATCATGGAACTCATTCATAAAAAACATCAAACACATAATGTACAAAAAAAAGAACAGATCTCACAAACAGCAAAAACACAAAATATAAAACAGCAAACCACAAAGTCATTGAAACAGTCAAGGAATGTTCAGTTTAGTTCAGTTCAGTTCTCAGGCCTTCTTTGTATAACCCTAACTCCTTAGCAATCTGCCTTAAATACACCCAGTGCCTTCACCTCCACAGCCATCAGTAGCACCAAATTCCATATATTCACTGCCCACTAGCTGAAGGAATTCGTCCTTATCTCAGTTCCTCAGGTTTATCGTTGTTCTGAGACTCAGCAACGAATGAATGATTAAAACGCTATTCAGTCTGACAACAACTTTGGAGGTTTCCTTAAGGTTGACCTTAGGTAGTCTTTGGGACAGCTTGGTTTCCCCCACTGTCTGTTAGGACTTTGTATGTTCTCCCTGTGACCACGTGGATTTACGCTGGGTGCTCTATTTTCTTCCTGATGCCAAACACATACGGCTTAGTAGGTTAATTGGTCACATGGGTGTAACTGGCGAGCTCGGTCACATGGGTGTAACTGGCGAGCTCGGGCTTACTGAGCTGGAAGAGCCTGTTATACGCTGTACTGCTAAATAATTTTTGAACAGTGGGCATCAGATCACTTTTTGAAGGGAGAGGTAAGGGGAATGTGCTTTACTTCATATCAGATTGATGCTGTATTTAGCCTGAATGATTATTTCTATGCCCCATTTTGATATAACTAAAAATGGCTAACTCTGGCTTTCCTTGAAGGCACAGAATTCGAATCCCTCGTTTCCTAATTGTAGAAGGGGTGAATCATATTCCAAAGGATCTACCCAGTGGGCATTGAAAGACAAAGCATTCTGGTTGCCAGGAGAGCTTACACCATTCCTGTTGAGAGTTTAGAAATTAATTCATGCCCAAATTAACACTCTGGACCCTAATGAAGGGTCTCGACCTGAAATGTCAACTGTTTACTCAGTTCCATAGATGCTGCCTGGCCTGCTGATTTCCTCCAGCAATTTTTGTGTGTTGGCTTGGATCTCCAGCATCTGCAGGCTTTCTTGTGTTTGTCACCCCCATATCTATTGTTTTCCAACTCAGTTCCAAGTAAGAGGTTGCTGATAATTTAACTGCCAGTGACAGGTGAAGCATAAAGCTTTTATAGATGACAAGGAATATAATACTACAAGAATCACTTAGATGAACAAAAATAAAACAAAAGCTGACAGATTGTGCAGAAGTGATTTCCTACTTGATCAGGGAAATCAAGCAGTTGCCGTGGATCCCATATCCTGACTGATATGTGGCTCTGATAAGAACCCCTGCGTTAAGAATAAGACTCGCTGCCAATACAAATGTCACAAGTGTGACTCATCCTCGACCTCCTGCAGTAGAGCGGAGAGGTTTCAAGGTCCCTTGCTATGACCTTGTGATCGATGCAGTGCTGCTGGTTAAACCGTGGACAGCTGTTGTGAACAGCAAGAACCAAAAGCTTCAGGCCAGAGGATGTTCGAGCAGCAGGGAGCAATTCATTTCCTTTTGGTAGGATTGATGCCAGCCGTGGATGTCAGCTTGTTAGGTGTAGCAAGATTCAAGATCTTTATTACATCCGTCCAAACTCCTGTCTCAGAAGAGCTGAGCTTTATTCTTCTGTCAGGTACCCATTGAGAATACAGAGTTTCTAAGTGCACTTCTCAGTGTTTGATGCTCACAGATGTAACTTATTTGTCAGCACAAAACTGTGACTTGACCCTCTAAAGCAGGGATTCCCAACCAGGGACCCCTTGGTTAATAGACGACATTAAAAAAGTTGGGGACCCTTGCTCTAAAGCTTATTTTACCTTGTTTTATTTTATCATTGCATGTTTGCTTGCTTCCCTTCTCTGTACTTGGCAGATCAGCAGTACCAAAATATATGCATTTAAGATAAAAGGAAGGAAAAACTCTAAAGTAGGTGTGTGGAGTAAAGTTATTTTAAAAAGAAAAGTGGTAGGCACTAGAAGACACTGCCAGGGTTAGTGGTGGAGGCAGGTAGAATAGTCGTGTTTAAGAGGCTCCTGGTTAGGCACCTAAATATGCAGGGAACAGAGGGTTTTGGAACACGTGCAGGCAGAAGAGACTTAGCATCATATTTAGCACTGACATTGCGGGTCAAATGTCATGTTCCTGTATTGTCACTATTGTGTGTTCGATTATCTAGGCAATGAAAAACACTTTAGCTTTTCTTGTCCCTATTGACTACCTTAAATTCAGACTTGCAACCTCTTCTGATTTTGTGTTTTATATTTGGTGTTTTGCGTTCATTTTTATTGTTGCTGTTTGTATGATTTGTTTTTTTTTTAGCGTTGGTGGGAGGGTTGATATTTTTCACTGAGTGGGTTTGAATGGTTTTTCCTTGTTTCATGACTGTCTGTGAAGAAGGCAAATCTCAGAGTTGTATACTGTATATATTCTTTGATAATCAATGTACTTTGATTCTTTGAATCTAATTTAAAGAAGCTTTTCTGTTCTTTCAATGTTAATGTTAACATTAAGAAGTGATCCTTTGTTTCAGAATCAGGCAGGAAACAGTATCATAGAGACTCAGTTTTACCATGTATGATTGCAGCATCTGATCTCAGTCCACTCCAAAAACATTCCTTACAGCAGACACTGCCAACCAACACACTACTCAACACAGTACAGTGGGCATTTGGTCGAGTCAGCAGCTTCAAAATGATGTATTTAAAATATAGTTGGACCTAATAGAAATGGATTGGTGGCACAGCAGGGTTCAAAGTTCAAAGTAAATTTATTACCAAACTTTATATATGTCACCATTTACCACACCAACTTGGCTGTCCAACCAATGTGCAAAAGACAACAAACTGTGCAAATAGAAATAAATAATAATAATAGATGAGCAATAAATATTGAGAACGTGAGATGAAGAGGCCTTAAAAGTGAGTCCATTGGTTGTGGGTACAGTTCAATGAAGGGGTTAGCACAACGCTTTGAAGCGACAGCTGTAAGATCGTGGATCGATTCTTACCGCTGTCTCTAAGTGATTTTTTTGTTATCCCCATGACTACCTGGGTTTCCTCAGAGTGCTCCCGTTTACTCCCACAGCCCAAATACTGTGGTTAGGGTTTGTGAGGTGCGGGCATGCTATGTTGGTACTAGAAGCACCCCAACTGGCACCAACAATCATTCCATGATCAAAGTCACTTAGATCACATTTCTTCCCCATTCTGATGCTTGGTCTGAACAACAACTGAACCTCTTGACCATGTCTGCAGGCTTTTATGCATTGGTTGTTGCCATGTAACGGGCTGATTAGATATTTGCGTTAATGAGCAAATGTACAGGTGTACCTAATAAAGTGGTCACTGAGTGTATGTACACAATGATAAGCCAAAAGTTAGCACATAGTACAATTCAATGCATTGTTCAAAGGGATAATGTGCAGTGCACAAGTGCTCAGTATTGGACTACTATTGATCGTCATGCATTAAGTGGCAACCAGTGAATTACACTTTCCATCAAACATTTGTGCCCCCGTAAAATCCTTTCATTGAGCTGGCAGTAATCCAGCTTTGACAGTTTAATGATGACATCAGCATTTAGTTGGCCTACAATGCTCGCCATGTGATTATAAATTATGCAGCATTCTGGCTGTGAGCAATTGCTGTGGTGTGTTCAAAGTCTTAGATGCACAGTGCCACTTGTAGTCAAGATTGAACATCTGACAAACCATGACTGATGAAGGCCGCCATCACGTGGAGATTCCTTAATATCCATTACCAATAATAGCAACCACACTTAATCTGTTTAGAATTTAAAACATATTTCCTGAAAATTAACCATTCTCAGATCAAGTCTTTCTTCGTATATCATGATAGGGTTAGCAACACTGGAGAATTGGAGAACATCATATCAGGGTTGCTCAATGTCAGAATACACAACATAAAAACCCACCAGGATGGAAGACACATGAGAACTCCAGTATAATTTGAAGGCAAATGCAATGTTAGCTTCATTTCAAGAGGACTAGAATATAAAAGGAAGGATGTAATGTTGAGACTTTATAAAGCACTGGTGAGGCCTCACTTGGAGTATTGTGAGCAGGTTTGGTCTCCTTATCTTAGAAAGGATGTACTGAAACTGGAGAGGGTTTAAAGGAGGTTCATAAAAGTGATTCCAGAATTGAATGGCTTGTCATATGAAGAGCGTTTGATGGCTCTGGGCCTGTATTCACTAGAATTCAGAAGAATGAAGGGTGACCTCATCATAACCTATCACATGGTGAAAGACCTTAATCGAGTAGATGTGGACAGGATGTTTCCTGTGGTGGGAGAGTCTAAGACCAGAGGACACAGCCTCAGAATAGAGGGGCCTCCTTTTAAAACAGAGATGAGGAGGAATTTCTTAGCCAGAGAGTGGTGAATCTGTGAAATTCCTTGCCACAAACAGCTGTGGAGGTTGAGTCTTTATGTATATTTAGGGCAGAGGTTGATAGATTCTTGACTCATCAGGGTATGAAGGGATATGGGGAGAAGGCAGGAGACTGGGGCTGAGCGGTAACTTGGATCAGACATGATGAAATGTTGGAGGAGACGCGATGGACCAAATAGTCTAATTCTGTTCCAATATCATATGGTCTTAAGGTCTTATAATATTTCTCTTCAAATAGCACCCATTTCAAAGATTGGGTGGAAATGTAAGTTTTCAGAGAACAAGCAACAAAGTATATGATTAGCTTAGAATCAGCAAAACTAACGTGCTTTTAAAAAAAGTGTAGGTTAGTAGGACAAATTTTATAGCTTTTCCAAGAGCTGAGGCTGATTCAATGGGCCAAACGACTTCATTCTATAATTCTAATTTGATTAATTTCCAAACTCAGGCTAGCATGGAAGGGAAGGAGTTAGGAGATATTGTATTTGATACTGTTGTGTATGAGACAGCTGAAAGTTTGATAAATGTATCATATGAAACTCTTTTTGTCCAATACTCTTCTAAAAATTTAAAGGGAAGTCAAACAGTTGAAGCAAAAAGAAAATTGAAATAAAGACATCAGATCCTGGAAACAATTGGGAAGTCAGTCAGCATCTGTGGTAGTTGAAAGAGAAAGTATGCTTCATGTCAAAGACTCTGTGATGACTTCTCCCTTTAAAGCGATTGCGCAACCACGGACTGCGACTCCAGCCTTGAACTCCAGGCCGGGTCTTCACATGCTGCGATTGTGTCTCCCGTCTCCCCTTCCCCCACCACCACTCTGCAATCCCCTCTCCCTCAGATCCCTTCGTAAGCTCCTGGGCCCTCAGAGGCTCCATCTTCCTCTCACCACAACCCTCCCCTCTCCACCGACACCACCAGCCTCCCTCCCCCTTCTGATCCCATCTCTCATCCATGGCGGGTCTTTACCATTCCCTCCGACCTTCAACTTTCTGAGGCAGAGCGCTCTGTCCTCAGTAAAGGCTTCACCTTTGTCCCCCTTCGCCCACACCTCAGTGAGTTCCGCGTACGCCATGATGCCGAACTCTTCTTCCACCGGCTCCATCTCTGAGCTTATTTCTTTGGCAAGGACTCTCCTACTCCCACCGATGACCCCTTCTCCCTCAGCCCTCCTCCTCTTCATGGAAACCCCGCTCTGGTCTTCTGCCTGCTCTGGATCTCTTTATTGCTAATTGCTGATGGGACATCAACTGTCTCGACTTCACCACACCGTGTTCCAATTCCAACCTCTCTCCTTCCGAACGCTCTGCTCTCCGCTC
Organism: Hemitrygon akajei; assembly: GCF_048418815.1. NCBI lineage: Eukaryota > Metazoa > Chordata > Chondrichthyes > Myliobatiformes > Dasyatidae > Hemitrygon > Hemitrygon akajei. The sequence continues at coordinate 156,277,559 of NC_133134.1, read as the reverse complement.
CTTCTGCACCAATCAAAACCTTACCATAAAACCAGCTGATAAGCGGGGAGCTATTGTAGTCTGGCGAACTGACCTCGACCTGGCCGAGACACAGCGACAACTCTCTGATACCTCCTCTTATTTACCCCTTGATCATGACCCCACTAAGGAGCACCAAGCCACTGTCTCCTATACCATCACCAACCTTTTCAGCTCTGGGGATCTCCCATCCACTGCCACCAACCTCATAGTTCTCACACCCCGCACTTCCCGTTTCTACCTCCTACCCAAGATCCACAAACCTGCCTGTCTAGGTAGACCCATTGTCTCAGCTTGCTCCTGCCCCACCAAACTCATTTCTGCACACCTTGACACGGTTTTATCCACCTGTGTTCAATCCCTTCCCACCTATGTTCATGACACTTCTCACGCTTTGAATTTTTTCAATGATTTTAAGTTCCCTGGCGCCACCGTCTTATTTTCACTATGGACGTCCAGTCCCTATATACCTCCATCCCCCACTAGGAAGGTCTCAAAGCTCTCCGCTTCTTTCTGGATTCCAGACCTAACCAATTCCTCTCTACCACCACTCTCCTCCGTCTAGCAGAATTAGTTCTTACTCTCAATAATTTCTCCTTTGGCTCCTCCCACTTCCTCCAAATCAAAGGTGTAGCCATGGGAACCCGCATGGGTCCCAGTTATGCCTGCCTTTTTGTTAGCTTTGTGGAACAGTCCATTTTTCCAAGCCTATACGGGTATCTGACCCACTTTTTTCCTTCACTACATCGACGACTGCATTGGCGCTGCCTCCTGCACGCATGCTGAGCTCGTTGACTTCATTAATTTTGCCTCCAACTTTCACCCTGCCCTCAAATTTACCTGGTCTATTTCTGACACCTCCTTCCCCTTTCTTGATCTTTCTGTCTCCATCTCTGGAGACGGCCTATCTACTGATATCTACTATAAGTCTACAGACTCTCACAGCTACCTGGACTATTCCTCTTCCCACTCTGTCTCTTGCAAAAATGCCATCCCCTTCTCGCAATTCCTCCGTCTCCACCGCATCTGCTCTCAGGATGAGACTTTTCATTCCAGGACAAAGGAGATGTCTTCCTCTTTTAAACAAAGGGGCTTCCCTTCTTCCACCATCAACTCTGCTCTCAAATGCATCTCTCCCATTTCCCGCACATCTGCCCTCACTCCATCTGCCCACCACCCCACTCAGGATAGGGTCCCTCTGTCCTCACCTACCACCCCACCAGCCTCCAGATCCAACGTATAATTCTCCGTAACTTCTGCCACCTCTAACGGGATCCCACTACCAAGCACATCTTTCCCTCCCCCCTCTTTCTGCTTTCCGCAGGGATCGCTCCCTACGCAACTCCCTTGTCCATTCGTCCTCCCCATCCCTTCCCACCAATCTCCTTCCTGGCACTTATCCTTGTAAACGGAACAAGTGCTACACCTGCCCTTACACTTCCTCCCTCACCACTACTCAGGGCCCCAGACAGTCCTTCCAGGTGAGGCGACACTTCACCTGTGAGCCGGCTGGTGTGGTATACTGCGTCCGGTGCTCCCAGTGTGGCCTTTTATATATTGGTGAGACCCGACGCAGACTGGGAGACCGTTTAGCTGAACACCTACGCTCTGTCTGCCAGAGAAAGCAGGATCTCCCAGTGGCCACACATTTTAATTCTACGTCCCATTCCCATTCTGATATGTCTATCCATGGCCTCCTCTACTGTCAAGATGAAGCCACACTCAGGTTGTGGAACAACACCTTATATATTGACTGGGTAGCCTCCAACCTGATGGCATGAACATTGACTTCTCTAACTTCCGTTAATGTCCCTCCTCCCCTTCTTACCCCATCCCTGATATATTTAGTTTTTTTTCCTTCCCTTTTTTTTCCTCTCTGCCCATCACTCTGCCTGTTCTCCATCTCCCTCTGGTGCTCCCCTCTCCCTTTCTTTCTCCCTAGGCCTCCCATCCCATGATCCTTTCCCTTCTCCAGCTCTGTATCCCTATTGCCAATCACCTTTCCAGCTCTCGGCTTCACCCCACCCCCTCCGGTCTTCTCCTATCATTTTGCATTTTCCCCTCCCCCTCCTACTGTTGTAACTACAACAAGATCAATGAAAGATCAACCAGAGTGCAGAAGGCAATAAACTGCGCAAATGCAAATATAAATAAATAGCAATAAATGATAAGAACATGAGATGAAGAGTCCTTAAAAGTGAGTTCATTGGTTGTGGTTATATTTCAATGAAGGGACAAATGAAGTTGAATGTAGTTATCCCTTTTTGTTCAAGAGTCTGATGGTTGAGGGGTAGTAACCGTTCTTAAACCTGGTGGTGCCTGAGGCAGCAGTGAGAAGAAAGCATGACCTGGATGGTGAGGGTCCCTGATGATGGATGCCGCTTTCCTGTGAAAACATTTCATTTAGATGTGCTCAACGGTTCTGCCATGTAACATCAAAAAAATTGTGTTGGAGTATTAAGAATGACATCTGGTAATCTAACACTCAATGTGCCAATCCAGCACCACCCCTGTCTAAAGAGTGTTGGCTTAAGAGTTTTACTGAAGTTATAAGTTGCATAAAGAATAGAGGTCGGATAAATATTTGTCCTGTGCATTGCTCCCCCATCTTCTGTACAACTTAAAACTTGCTTTTTCTCTATCTCTGTTCTGAAGAAGGGTCTTTGACCTGACACATTACTTCACATTTTCCTCTCACAAATGCCACCTGACCAATGGAGTGTTTCTGAATTTGATTCTGAAAACTTCAGTGTGTTCAAGATACAGGAGGTAAGAAACCCTAGTAGGCACAGTTACATCGTTGTTATTAATATTACTCAACATGACTTTAAAACAAACAGATTTGATATTCTAGTCCCATAACCTGTCAGTACCATCACCCCCTGAATAGGTATGAATATGTAAGGGAGGAACACTCACATAGAGTAAAAATGCAAAATACCTGCTTTGCAAACTTAGTCAAACTGCAACCGCTAGCAGTTGACTGATCCACCAAGATCAAAACTCTATTTGGAATGAGGCTTCAAGTGAGATATGAAGTTGAAAGCAGTATTTCCTCCAACAAACACACACAAAATGCAGGGGGAACGCAGCAGGCCAGGCAGCATCTATAGGAAGAAGTACAGTTGACGTTTCGAATCAAGACCCTTCGTCAGGACTGGTCTCAGCCCGAAACGTCGACTGTACTTCTTTCTATAGATGCTGCCTGGCTTGCTGCGTTCCACCAGCATTTTGTGTGTGTGTTGCTTGGATTTCCAGCATCTGCAGATTTCCTCGTGTTTGTGTTTTTAATTTCTTCCAACAGCTGGTATGTTGACAGGCTCTCTTCTTTCAGCCATATTTTTATATACCAGGCATTTCAATCTGTATTATAGGACCATGTGACATAGAAGCAGAATTAGGCAGTCAAACTAATGTCTTATAAAGACTCAAGATTACACCCTTGTTTTTTTATTCTAGTCCTCTCAAATTGAAAGCTAACATTGCATTTGCCTTCCTTATCACGAACTCAACCTGCAAGTTAACCTTTAAGGAATCCTACATGAGAACTCCCAAGTCCCTTTGCACCTCTAATTTCTGAACTGGGTCCTCATTTAGAGAATAGTTTATGCCTTTATTCTTTCTGCCAAAGACTGTGCACTTCCCTACATTGTATTCCATCTGCCACTTCTTTGCCCATTCTCCTAATCTGCCCATGTTCTCCCGTGGACTCTCTACTTCCGCGACACAATCTGCCCCAAATTATGAAGGGAGGAGGAAGAATTACTCAAATATATTGCTTACCTATTCAGTGAAAACAGCAGCCAGTGAAGCAGAAAATGTTCGAAGGCAGAGAAGCCTGCATCTGTGGAAAGGGAAACAGAATTGATGCTTCAGGTCTAAGATTCTGCTATTCTAACCATGGGTCTTCACCCTGAAACATCCACTCTTGTTTCTTTGCCCACAAATGTGGCCTGACCTGCTGAGTATTTCCAGTGCTTTTAATTTTGATTTTAGATTTCCAGCATCAATAGTTATTTTTTTTAATTTTCAGCCAAAGCAGCTCCCTAGTTGTTCTTTTTCTGAAGAAAACATCAAAATGATTTATGGAATGTTTACTTTCATCGCAGAGCTGCCCAAATTTCAAAGTTCAAAGTAAATTTTATTATCAAAGTACATATATGCTACCATATACAACCCTGAGATTAATTTTCCTGCGGGCATACTCAGCAAATCCATAAAATAGTAACTGTAACAGGATCTATGAACGATCAACCAGAGTGCAGAAGACAACAAACTGTGCAAATACAAATATAAAGAAATAGCAATACGCAAAGAGGACAGGAGATAATGAGATTAAGAGAACTTTAAGTGAGATCATTGGTTGTGGGAACATTTCAATGGATGGGCAAGTGAGTGTAGTTATCCCCTTTTATTCAAGAACCTGATGGTTGAGGGGTAGTAACTGTTCTTGAACCTGTTCTTATCTCATACAGTGACTAAGTGGTGAATTGTTCTTTAGTATTCTAATTTGGGTGAAATCAGCAGCAAAATAACAGGCAAAATTAGATATTATGTCAGTGATTGGATATCTGCCTGTGTAAATTTCTTCACTATGATTTCCTTTGGGGCCATTGTTGTTTAATCACAATCAACTGTTAGTGGAATGTATTAAAAAGTTACATAAAATACCTAAAGATAGTTATTAATGAAAAAGATCTTTAAAGCAGGTAATATAACTTAGGACAAGGGGAACTTATGTACCCATTTCCTTCCTATTCCACATCATTTCCAGATCTTCAGTGAATTCCAGATCCTCTTGCAGACCACAGCTACCATGAAACAGGAGCTGGAAGCCCCACTCCAAGTTACAGAGTAGCTCCTTCCTTTCGGCCATCCAGTTCTTGAACCAGCCTGCACAGTTAATACACTATGATCACTTTGATCCTTTCCATGACATGGTGTTTTTTTTTCTTTTTGTTCTAGTTCTGTTCTTCCTTGCAGAAAAATAATTGAATTAATGTTTATGGTTTTCCTGTGAATGCTGCTCGTGTGATGCCTTGTGCCTCTGTGCTGCTGTAGCTAAGTGTTTTGTTGCACCAGCGTGTATATGAAAATAAACTTGACTTTGATATGGAACAGTTTCCTCAGAGCAATGCTACGGAATCCCAGTAACTATGCGCTTAAGTCACGGGCTTGCATGATTGACAGAACATGGACACATGTGTAGGACTTACTGCATTTTAAGCATCTGAAAATCAGGATTCCTACCCCATCAACAGGGCTATTCAGCATGATTCGGTCCATGGATCCCACACCACAAAACCCTTTACAATTTCCAAAACAGATTTGGCTTCAGTTCAGGCGCACGAATTACGCTGTGTACATTCTAACTGCCCCAATATAGGGATACAATACGCAGCACCAAAGGAGAGATTTCTATGAGTACTTTGAAATATGAATGAAAGGGCTCTTTCGACTGCCCACTAACCAAAAACCCTTTCCCTGGAGTGAATGGGACTGAGGGAGCTTTGCTCAATGCAGAATCTTTGTTTCATAGCAAGATAGGAAACAGCAGAGCTCTGGGTCAAATGGCCATTCATTAAGATCCTTCTCGATTCCAGCTATCCAGGCACTGGCTGCCTGAGGTCAGAGTGAAAGCATCTGCATATCATTCAGCTGTGTTGAACAATGCTAACACACCCGGAGAATACATACGGACAAAGTTCCAACAGAGACAACATATATGAACAACATTCTGTATTTCCATTTTCAATTCTTCACCTCAATGTACAGTTGCGCTGGATTGCCTGGTCCTGTCATTTCCCCCTCATGAAAGATAGAATTATTTTGTAGAATCACATAACCTGCTGGAGTAAAACGAGAATGTCTATTCTCTCTCTGATTCAGCTCACCCCACTGAGTTCCTCCTGCTGATAGTGTATGTTCCAGATTCCAACATTTTCAGTCCCTCGTGTTTCCGTGGAAAATTTTGGATTTAAAATTAGTCCTCATGCTTCCTATGGCTAAACTATGGAGAAAATTACATACATTAATGATAGGTTCCTTCTATACCACAACACTATGTGTCCTAACCTCCCTCCACCCCAACTTAAGATGTGATGTTATTTCCCTGACACTGTATAAGGTTTGGTTAAAGTGCAATACTATTGTATATCTGTAGTGAAACTACCTGGTTTACTCCATTCAAATATCTATTCTAAAACATATTTATGGCGTATTGGGCTGCAACATGGAGATTATATGGTAATTGTGCAGATATTGATCATTTTACATGGATCTGGGCATTTAAGACTTAACTCAAGAGAGTCATATTCGTTGCCAGGAGTTTGGTAATGCAATTGTGTAGGATCAAGATCACTGGGGAACACCTGGTTAATAATCCAGAACAACAAGGCACTAACTGTGCTCAATTATCATTCCACAACTGCGATAAGGGCTAAATCTCAGTCTGTGGGGCAGAAATTCAACCAAACACCTCACAGGGAATATTCTTCACTGGCATAGCATACAAGGAATATTATAGCTGCACAAAGTGAAGTCTCTGTTCCTGGTCAAAAAGAAACACAATGGTTGGCTCCTGCACAAAGAGTGAAATTGAATCAGAATCAGAATTAGGTTTAATATCACCCGCATATGTCGTGAAATTTGTTAACTTAGTGGCAACAGTACAATGCAATACATAATAAATATGGAAAAAAAGAATTAATTAGCATAAGTATATATATGTCTATTAAATAGTCCAATTAAAAATAGTGCAAAAACAGAAATAATTAAAAAATGAGGTAGTATTCATGGGTTCAATGTTCATTTGGAAACCAAATGGCAGAGGGAAAGAAGCTATTTCTGAATCATTGAGCAAGTGCCTTCAGGCTTCTATACCTCTTACCTGATGCTAACAATGGGAAGAGGGCACGTCCTGAGTGATGGGTGTCCTCAATGAAGGATGCCGCCTTTCAAAGATTTCTGGGATATGATAGAGGCTAGTACCCAAGATGGAGATGACTAATTTTACAACTTCCAGCAGCTTCTTTCGATTCTATGCAGTGTGCCCTGCCCCATATCAGATGGTGGCAGCCTGTCTGAATGCTCTCCATGGTACATCTGTAGAAGTTTTTGAGTGTTTTAGGTGACAAACTAAATCTCCTCAAACTCCTGATGAAATATAGCCACTATTTTGCCTTCTTTATAGCTGCATCAATGTGTTGGGACCAGGTTAGATCCTCAGAGATACTGAGCCTCAGGAACCTGAAATTGCTCACTCTCTCCACTTTTGATTCCTCCATGAACATCAGTTTATATTTCTTCATTTTACCTTTCTAAAGTCCACAATCAGCTCTTTGGTCTTACTGACAGTGAATGCAAAGTGCTGCTGAGACACCACTCAACTAATCTGGTATATCTCGCTCCTGATTAGAGTTTATCTCATTTGCATGCAATTTACTTCATTTCATTGTATCTACTTTGCGGGAAAGAAAATCTTCTTCCCTTAATCAGGAGATATTGCTGTAGTTTCAGTCATGAGTTCTGCTCATTATAAACGGGACTTTTTTACCTGTAGACAATAGGAAGACATTCATTTTTTTCCCCTCTGTTTGCAGAGTCAATAACTGTTGCCATAAAACAGATTGTTTGGTGTGAGTACTTCTAAGATAGCCCTTCCTGAACTCATTGTCTCAATAAGTCATATTCAATAGGCATATTTTACAGTATTTGTTAAGGATCATTCTGGTGTTATGACATTATGGATAGTATAATTATAGATTAACCAAAATAAGAATCAGTCTTCATGAAATAAAACCTTTGTACGATTTCAACTTCCAACTGATCTATTGTGGCTAATGAAATTAATCATATGGATGTGGGACATACGGGAGAAGATGAATATTCTTCCTGTTAGCATATTGGTAACAGTGTATCCCTGCCACTTAGTGCACGTTTTAAGACAGACCTGTTAGTTAAATATTCATGGGCCATCCCTCAACACTGTAACCAGCGGTGTATATTTTGGAAATCTGGGTTTTGGAACAGGCACCAATATTGAATATTCAAACGGGATTCTGCTTGCTGGGATTTGCTTCCATTGTAAATATGTAACTCTGTAAATTTACTTAACTACATTCCAAATGTTAATGTTAAGTAGGTGATTATAGCAAATGAAATGGTAGTTAATCATTTATTGCTATCTTTGTGTTGAGGAGTATGAAACAGTGTCAAGAGATGAGATTCTCTTAGACCCTTCCGGACTCTCTCTCTCTCTCTCTCTCTCCCCCCTGAAGGTTTGTTGTGGGAATAAAGACTTCTATATTTCCCCATTTTGGTCAGTCATAATGGTATCATTTTTTATTATAAAATTATCTTTTAGCTTTATATTTCTCATTTTATTTCTTCTGACTTTGTCCTCAAGCTGGGGTTTTATATTACACAGACCATGTAATTACTGAATTGCTTGGATTGAGAACCATTTGGCTTTCCTTATGACTCTTCTTATATTTCCAGTCGAACAGCCACAAAGTATCCACAGTAGAGATCAATATAACCCTGAGAAACTGTATGAGCCAACACTTTGTAGTTGTGGTGCTTCAAGAAATTTCATGATGAAAGATTTTTATCTACAATGCAACAAGGCAGTGTAGTGGTACAACAGATAGCACAGCTGCCAACAGACCCAGCAACCCACAGATGCTGGAATCTCCCAGTAGCCACCCATTTCAATTCTATTTCCCATTCCCATTCTGACATCCTGATGAGATCACACTCAGGTTGGAGGAGCAACCACCTTATATTCCGTCTGTGTAGCATCCAACCTAATGGCAAGAACATCAACTTCTTGAACTTCCAGTAATTGTCCTCCTCTTCGCCATTCCTCATTTCTGTTTCCCTCTCTCAACTTATCTCCTTACCTGTCTATCACCTCCTTCTGGTAGCGCTCCTCCTTCCCTTTCTTCTATGGTCTTCTACCCTCTCCTATCAGATACCTGCTTCTCCAGCCCTTTATCCCTTTCACCAAACAGCTTCCCAGCTCTTTACTTCACCCCTCCCCCCTCCAGATTTCAGCTGTCATCTACTACCTTGCACTTCTTCCTCCTCTCCCCCACCTTCTTACTCAGACTTCACCTCTTTCTTTCTAATCCTGATGATAGGTCTCAGCCCAAAATGTTGATGATTTACTCTGTTCCATAGGTGCTGCCTGGCCTACTGAGTTTTTTTTTCCAGCATTTAGTGTGCGTTGCTTTGGATTTCCAGCATCTGCAGATTTTCTCATCTTTATGAACCCACAAATGCTGTTGGTGTGGGTTTCTGGTAAGATGGCCACACTTGGTCGCAGCTCCCACCAGGTCCAACAAAAGGTGCAAATATTTGTCTTAAACATTTTTCTTGTGATTGAAAGATCCTGATGGGCATGAGTAATACAAAATAGTACAAGTCTGGTTTATTGATTCATTGGTGAGACTGATGGCAGGGGAGCCGCGTATTGTGCTGACCAAGCCCTCATGTCATGTGTTGCCTATTACAGCCACCCATGGGAGGAGGCGCTGGAGGCAATGTCGTAGAGAATGGAGGACAGCAGGACTGCTGGAATCTGTGCTGGGTTGGGGGCTGATCCCTGCAAGCCAGCTGTCCATCAGTGCTGCTCTACCGTGCTCGCTCCCTAGAAGACAAGCTGGATTACCGTCTTCTGCGGCTGCAGGAGATGAGGAAGTGCTGTGTGCTTGTTCTCGCAAGTAAGTGGCTCCAGGACAACTTCCCATGTACCATCAATCTTCAGGCCATGTCACTCAGGGACTTGTGCTTAAATTATTTTTATGACTGTATGAGCTATCGTAACTATATGCGCTATATTTAACAATATGTTCTGTGTTTTGCAACTTGGCTCTAAGAAATTCTGTTTCATGTCGTGTACATGTGTATGATTGATTGACAATTATACTTGAACTTGAACATGTGGATTTTATTTGTCCTCCCTGTGAATACATACATTTTCCCCAGATGTTTCAGTTTCCTCCCAAAGACGTGTTGATTTGTTGGTTAGTTCACCATTGATCATTGCTTCTCATGTAGATGAGTGGTAGAAAATTTGATGGAGTCAATAGGACATACAAGAGAGACAAGGTATGGGGTAATATGTTGTGGAACAGAACTGATGAAAATGCCTTGAGTCAGCACAGGCTTGATGGGCCAAATAACCTCTTTCTGAAGGAATATGAAAACTTGAACAAGTTACGTTTTATTTCTCGCTATAATATCACACTGACAGCAGTACACAACAGCCTGGTCCCTGCTCTTAGCAACAAACTTTCTCCTGCTGGGATATAATTATCAGATGGAAACTCTGTGATACTTTCATTACATGGGCTATTAATCACCAAATAGGGCAAGGTCATATACCATTTACGGTACATCTGATATGTCAATTGGGATGGAAAAAGTTAATATCAGACAAACTTTTTAAACTGATTAGGTTTTGGTTTGACTATATCATATAACATTTGTATACAACAATTACAAATAGGGATGGCACAATAGTGTAGAGGTTAGTGTAAGACTTTACAGTGCCAGCGATCACCAAATGCGTTTCAATTCCCATTGCTGTCTCTGAGGAGTTTGTATGCTTTCTCCGTGACCTTCTTCCAGGTTCCTCCAGAACCTGGCTTTCTTCCAGGTTCTCCAGTTTCCTCCCAACTTCCAAAGATGTATGGTTTACGGTTTTAAAATTGTGGGCAGGCCATGTTGGTACTGGAAGCATGGTGACACTTGTGTGCTGACTGTGTCAATCATTGACGGAAACAAAACATGTTTTGATGTTTTGATGTACACGTGACAAATGATCCTAATCTAAAGAAGTCATGCTTTAAAGCAATGGAATGGTAGATGACTCAATGGGTCAAATGGCCTAATTCTGTCTCATGGTCTAACATTTCCATTGTTAGGTTCCTTCCTTCCCTAAACAGTCTTCTCTTGTCATCTCAATGTTTAGATTTGAGATCTTTCTTATTGGTTTTACGGTACCTTGGTGATACCATCCAGAACATCGATTTATATGATATCCCATTGTAGAATCACAAAATGTACAGTACTAAATGAGAATCTTCAGGCTACTAATCTTTCAAAGAGAAATGTGGCAATCCCATAATGCTCTTGTTTCTTCATATCCCTATAGCCTACTACCCTCAAATAATTTCTATTTGCAGTGCATGGGGTGTCTAGGGAGGGGTGGCACCTCTGGTGAAGGGTCTTGTCATGTCTATTCTGGCGCAACTCACTCACCTTTGGTCTCCGCTGGGCACTCAGCTCTCACCTGTTGCTCCAAGTAATAGTTTGACTGCTAGAGCAGCCACACCCGGGTGCACCATTTCAATAGGTGGGTTAAACCAGGTGAGGGTACGGGCAGCTCTGCGGTGCTGGCCGGATAGATCTAGAGTGAGATCCAATGGCCAGGAAGGCTGTACTGCAACACTCCGGGGAGAACAAAGGACATGACAAGGCACAGAAGACATCATGGTCATTCACTGCAACCAAGGAAATCACCCAGTTTGTCACACTTGTTCGTACCACTGGACCTGGGCTTTTGAGGTTAAGAGGGTGGAACTGCCCCAGTGCAACAGCTTTTCCACTTTTAAAACTCTCCAGCACAGGTTTCCTGTCAGCTTCAGACCTGATGGACAGCCACCAATTTCTATTCTCAACACATTAACTATCTTTTCATCACAATATTACCAGATCAGATTGATGCAATATCAAGGAATAATTATTATAACTGTATCTAGAAATAGTTATTTTCATATCAGTGCAATGCCACAACATCAAAGCACCATTACATAACATTTCTGTGAATTTCAATAAACCTATCAATACAACACATGTGCAATATAACAATGCATTAATATATTGTTATATCAACAATCACTGCACAGATACCTCAAAAATATAATGGTCTAATATCATCATTATAAATCCTTAACCATACAATGTTTTTTAAGTAATCTAATGTGTTGTAGGGTGGCTGGGTGGAGGTATGACTCTACCAAAGGAGGTATAAGGTGATCCTTTCCTCTTCTAGCCTGCGAGATGCCCTTGGACAAGTTGCAGCACTCACTTAGCCCCTCCCCCGCCCCGATCAGGGTCACATGAAGCCATGGATGGTCGATGGTCGTGGATGGTCGTTAAAGCAGTTGGTGCATATCACAATTCCTGATTATGCCACAACTGACGTAAGGCAGATAATCTCTGAAGAGTATTGATAATGGCTGTGGTCACCCATCCGGTAAAGACACTGCCCAGGAGAAGCCAATGGCAAGCCACCTCTGTAGAAAAATTTGCCAAGAACAGTCATGGTCATGGAAAGACAATGATCACCTACATTATACAACACAGCACATAACAAATGAACAAATGTACTGTGTTTAAATAATTCTGTACTTTGTCGCCAACAGAGCAGTATCATTCATTCCATTAACTGGATGGTGCAGTAGTGTAGTAGTTAGTGTAATGCTATAACAGAGCCAGTGACCCAGGGTCAATTCTGCTGCTGTTAGTAAGGAGTTTGCACATTCTCCCATGACTATATGGGTTTCCTCTCGGTGCTCCAGTTTCTTCCCACATTCCAAAGACATCCTCATTGGTTGGTTAATAGGTCACATGGGTGTAAATAAGTGGTGCAGGCTTGTTGGGCCAAAAGGACAAGTTACCATGTTTAGTCTCTGAATAAATAAAAAGCATAATTGCATCACTACTTTGAGTCAAATATTATGGTTACTTGACTGCTGTGTTACAGTTCATGTCACTATAAAACAGTCCAACCCTTCAGTGGAACAATAGTATCCCATGTTTCTGTGAAACAGTAGCACTCTGTATAGAAGAATTCACAATCATTGCTCAGTTCCTGCTCTCATTCAGCACTTAACAGCAGTAGCAGCATTGTGTAACTTTCTAGTGTTTAACACTCTCCTAGCAGCTGTTGTCAGTCCTAATCCATGAACTAATCAAAATATCTCCTGAAGATGTGAGTTACTGTAATTGTTGCTAAATGCTACAACAGACCACCTGTGCCACCCCTGAAGCTTGAATCTTTTTCAAGAGAACTGCTGTTGTTTGATATCATCAGAGAAACAGCTTCCCTTATTACATAATGTGAGATCAAATGATTTTGCTTCACCAAAGTAAAGTTTGTGTTACTCATTATCTTACATCTGTATAATCCTTTATTGTCATGAAGTGATTCAGAAATGTGAATTTGAAACTGAGGTTGTAAAGGAAAATGCAAGCATCAATGCAAGATTCCAGCAGCGGTGAAACGAATGACCAGTTCACCTGTTTTTACATTGTGCTGTTGGACAGAACTGTAGGAGAAATCTTTACGCTTCTTTAAACTGTATAAAAGTTCTGTAGGGCCTGCATGAAATACAAAGTACAAAGTAACTTTTATTAAGAGAGTACACGTATGTCATCACATACAACCCTGAGATTCATTTTCTTGTGGGCATACTCAGTGTTGTAAACCTAAACAAAGTCACCAGAGAGACACTGAAGTTAGTGCGTATATAAGTGTTCTATTCAACAACAACAAAAATCAGAAGGGGTCATTTTGAGCCTTGCTTGAAGGTAGAGGCCTCCCAACCCAATATTACATAACGTTTTTATATGCTGAAGATCAAAGGTAACAGCAGGACCATTCTACAGTTAAAATATATCTACAACGCTTCCTTTGAATTGCATATCGTTTTCACACACCACCTTCTTCGCACCGACACTCCAGGCACCCAAAATGAGTGAATAATCAGAATTGTCTGGTGTGCAATCAACTTTGCTCCACAGCTGCAGGAAAACTATTGTTCAGGGCTACATTTTAAATTCAATCTACAATCCATGCTTATGTCTGAAGATTAGTTGGTGGTGAAGTTAATATTTGCTATATATCCCAACTTTGGAACACGCCCTAACATTCATCAAATCTATAGAATAGTAACTATAACAGGATCAATGAAAGATCAACCAGAGTGCAGATGACAACAAACTGTGCAAATGCTAATATACAGTGCCTATAAAAAGTATTCACCCCTTGAAATTTTCCATGTTTTATTGTTTTACAACATTGGAGCACAATGGATTTAATTTGGCTTTGTTTTGACACTGATCAACAGAAAAAAAACTCTTTTGTATCAATATGAAAATGGATCTCTACAAAGTGATCTGAATTAATTATAAACATAAAACACAAAATAATTAATTGTGTAAGTGTTCATCCCCAGCAAATCAGTATTTAGTAGAAGCACCTTTGGCAGCAATTACAACCTTGAGTCTGTGTGAATAGGCCTCTATCAGTTTTGCACATCGGGGCATGCAATTTTCCCCCATTCTGTCAGATTGTATGGGGATTCTGAGTGAACAACCCTTTTCAAGTCCAGCTACAAATTCTCATTTGGATTGAGGTGAGGACTCTGATTTGGCCACTCCAGGATATTAACTTAGTTGTTTTTTAACCATTCCAGTGTACCCTTGGCTTTTTGCTTGTAATCACTGTCCGGAAAACAAATCTTCTCCCAAGTCACAGTTCTCTTGCAGATTGCATTAGGTTTTCTCCAGGATTTCCCTGTATTTTTCTACATTCATTTTACCCTCTACCTTCACAGGCCTTCCAGGGCCTGCTGCAGTGAAGCATCCCAACGGCATGATGCAGCCACCACCATGCTTAACAGTAGGGATGGTACGTTTTTGATGATGTGTGGTGTCCGATGGTCAAACAGTCCAATTTTGGTTTCATCAAACCATAGAACCTTCTTCCAGCTGACTTCAGAGTCTCCCACATGCCTTCTGAAAAACTCTAGCTGAGATTTCATGTGAGTTTTTTTCAACAGTGGCTTTCTCTTTGCCACTCTCACTTAAAGCTGTCTGGTTTACACCGTTGTGTTGTAGGCGCAGACTCTCCCATCTCAGCCACTGAAGCTTGTAACTCCTCTAGAGTTGTCATAGGCCTCTTGGTGGCCTCCCTCACTAGTCCTCTTCTTGCACGGTCACTCAGTTTTTGAGGACAGCCTGCACTAGGCAGATTTACAGCTGTGCTATATTCTTTCTATTTTTTGGTGATTGACTTAACTATACTCCAAGGGATATTCAGTGACTTGAAAATGTTCTTGTATTCATCTCCTGACTTGTGCTTTTTGATAACATTTTCGTGGAGTTGCTTGGGGTGTTCATATGTCTTCATGGTGTAGTTTTTGCCAGGATACTGACACTCCAGCAGTTGGACCTTCTAATGCAGGTGTATTTTTTCCTCAATCAATTGAAACACCTTGACTGCACACGATGATAACCAGTTAATTAATCATGTGACTTCTAAATCCAGTTGGCTGTACCAGTGATGAGTTGGTGTCATATTAAAGGGGGGAGGGGATGAATACTTATGCATTAATTATTTTGTGTTTTATATTTGTGATTAATTTAAATCACTTTGTAGAGATCTGTTTTCACTTTGACACAAAAGAGTCTTTTCTGTTGATCAGTGTCAAAAAAGCCAGATTAAATCCACTGTGATTCAATATTGTAAAATAATACACCATGAAAAATTCCAAGGGGGGGGGGTGAATACTTTTTACAGGTACTGCAATTAAATAGCAATAAATAACAAGAACATTAGATAATGAAATAAAGAGTCTTTAAAGTGAGATCTGTAGGACCATTTCAATGAAGGGACAAGTGAGTGTAGTTATCCGCTTTTATTCAAGAACCTGATGGTTGAGGGGTAGTAACTGTTCTTGAAGCTGGAGGTGTGAGTCCTGAGGTTCTTTTACCTTCTACCTGATAGCAGCAGCGAGAAGGCAGCATGACCTGGGTGGAGGAGAACTCTCTAAGACCATAAGATATAGGAGCAGAAGTAGGCCATTTGGCCCATCGTGTCTTCTTCGCCATTCAATCATGGGCTGATACAATTCTTCCAGTCATCCCCACTCCTCTGCCTTCTCCACATACCCTTTGATGCCCTGGCTAATCAAGAACCTATCTATCTCTGCCTTAAATTCACCCAATGACTTGGCCTCCACAGTCGCCCGTGGCAACAAGTTCCACAGATTTACCACCCTCTGACTAAAGTAATTTCTCCACATCTCCGTTCTAAATGGATGTCCTTCAATCCTGAAGTCATGCCTTCTTGTCCTAGACTCCCCTACCATGAGAAATAACTTTCCCATATCTAATCTTTTCAGGCCTTCTAACATTTGGAATGTTTCTATGAGATCCCCCCTCATTCTCCTGAACTCCAGGGAATACAGCCCAAGAGCTGCCAGACTTTCCTCTGGCAACTGATATTTGCTGCTTTTCTATAACAGTGTAAATCTTAGGAGATTAGCAATTTCTGAGACAATGTTTTCAAACTAACCCATCTGGTGTCAACAGTCATTTCATGTTCAAAATCACTTAGATCACATTTCTTTCCCATTCTGATGTTTGATCTGAACTACAACTGATGACTTTATTCATTGAGTTGCTGCCACATGATTGGCTGATTCAATAGTTGCGTTAACAAGCAGGTATACCTAATAAATTGGCCAACCCAGATGAAAAGGCATAGATTTCAAAGAAATCATATATCCCCTATAAGTAACACCCACAAATGAGCCTGCTATAACTTCTAAATATTGCAACAAAAATGAGATTCGCTAATTTGATCAGTTAAGGTGATTAACTATAAGATTATAACAAGACAAGCAAGAGTCCAACAAGAAGGTGAACAAGCAAATCATTCAATTCTCAGATATAAATAATAAAGATTCTTAACCCACCGTTACCTTTTTTCATTCATGCAGATGTGGAAAAGTTCTAAATAAAACGTATATCACAATAGGGGCCATATTTAAAACCAAAATGTTAACAATACCCTTGGTTATTCAAATGAAGGTCTCAAATCAAAACATCAACTATTCCAACAGATGCTGCTAGCCCCAGTAAATCTCCCCAGCAGTTCTTTTACTCCAAATTCCAGCATCTGCTGTCTCTTGTGTCTCCCCTTTGTCAATTGCTAGTTAAAAGGCACTGGCTTCCAGATAGGCTTGGGCATCCTTGTAAATGAATCTCTAAATAATAAAATGCAAGTTTTGCAAACAATAAGGAAAGCAAATAGTGTGCTGAACTTAATTGTCAGAAAAAGGAGTGTAAGTGTGAAAATGTCATTCCGAAATTTATGTGAATTGTTCTATAGTTCTATGGTTCTATGAAATTACAACTGCAACTTTGTGTATGGGTGTGATCTCAGCATCTAAGGAAGGAAATACCTTTGTGGAGAGAGTGCAACAAAGGTTTATCACATTGATTCCTGAGATGTGGATATTGCCCAATGGAGAGAAACTAAATGGAGTAGACCATTGAAATGTGGAAAAATAAGTAGTGATCCCAGTAAAATTCTTGTAGGGTGTGACAGAGCACATTCGGAACCAGAGGTCACCGTCTCAGAGTAAAGGGATTCAGGAATGAGATACCTAACGCGAAATGTCTTCAACTGGAGAACAGTGAAACTTTGAAACTGTCTACTGATGCAGGCTGCAGCAGCATCGATCAGGACAGCATAATCACAGGCTTTTGGGCCTATAATGTTGTGCCAAACTAATTAAGAAAATGGCTGCATAGTGTCCATGTCCCTCCATACTCTGCATATTCATGTGCTTATTGAAAAGCCTTTTAATTATTTCTGGTTCCTGCATCCAGTTCCACCCCCTGCAGTATATTCCAGGCACCATCATCCTCTGTAAGAAAATAATTTGTCTTGCACCTCTCCTTTGAACTGACTCCCTCTCACCTTAAATGCATGCCCTCTAGTATTAGACATTTTGACCCAGACTGGCTGTCTAATCTATCAAAACCTCGCATAACCTAATAAACTTTCACAAGGAAATTAATGCAAGGAACTGAATAGGCTCCACATGCTTTCTTTTCTTAGGTTTTGACTTGAAATATTACCCACCCTTGAAGTTTTGAATACAATGAAAAATTGTTACGCCTGAAATATCACCTGTTTATTCCTCTCCGTAGATGCTGCCTGATTTGCTAAGTTATGTGTGTTGCTCTGGATTTCCAGCATCGGCAAAATCACATGCGTTTAAGAAAACATCTGTTTATAAGGAAGCTATGGATTGCTGCATGGTGCATATTCTCTTTCATTCATTATATGCCATGTCATATGACGTATATGGTCATGGTCTTTCCATGATCATGATTGCTCTCGGGAAATTATTCTACAGAAGTGGTTTGCCATTGCCTTCTTCTGGGCAGTGTCTTTACCAGACAGGTGGCTGCAATCATTATTAATACTCTTTAGAGAAGCCTGCCTGGTGTCAGTGGCTGCATAACCAGGATTTGTGATGTGCATCAGCTGTTCATATGACCATCCACCACCAACTCCCATGGCTTCACGTGACCCTGCTCAGGGAGCTAAGCAGGTGCTACACCTTGCCCAAGGGTGACCTGCAGTCTAGTGGAGAGAAAGAGTGCTTTGCACCCTCTTTGGTAGAGATGTATCTTCCCCCACCACCCATTCTGTTTCACTGGAACCATTCTAAGGAAGGATTTTGGACCCCTCAGTATCCAGAACGAATCAGGAATAACCAAGTGGCATGACAAGAAAATCAATATCAGAATCAGGCTTAACGGCAGCATTGAAGTGTGATACATAAAAATACTGTAAATTATAATAAAAACTATACATATTAAATATTAAACTAAATAAGTGGTGCAAAGAAGATGCTGGAGGGATTGAGATACATCTCTACCAAAGGAGGTGGTGGATGGTTGTATGAGTAGATGGTGCACATCAAAATCCTGGTTATGTGACCTCTGATAACAGGCAGACAATCCCTGAAGAGTATTGATCATGGAGGGGGTCAGCCATCTTGTAATGACACTGACCAGAAGAAAGCAAACCACTTCTGTAGAAAATTTACCAAGACCAATTATGGTTACAGAAAGACCATGATCACCCACGTCATACGACAGAGTACATAATGAATCAATGAAATGCAAAAAGAGCCACAATTTGTAGTGTTCATAAACTGGTTCATTGTTCATTCAGAAATCTGATGGTGGAGTGGTAGAAGCTGTTCCTAAATGCTGAATATGTGTACTCAGGGTCCTGTACCAACTCTGAATAAAAATACTTCAACATTAAAGTCCAAATAGAAGAAAAAACTGCAAAGTAATTAAAAATGCAGAATTTTTAGACAGTAAAGATGAATATCCAAAAGGAAACCTGATCTGGCCTTTAAGTACCACTGAAGATGTCTGCTTTTACTTCATGAGACTGGTGCGAGGATGACATGTTTGGTTAAAGTGAAATTGTCTTCCCTGACTTGAATATTAGAAGTATTTCCCCACACCACCATCACTCTGTGTGTGAGACTCACTAGAAACTCTTTCTTCAGTTTCATAGACGCTGCCTGACCTGCTGAGTTCCTCCAATATTTCGTGTGTGTGGCCTTGAGTGTCTGTTGATGCAAAAAAATACTTTGCCCTAAAGTCCTGGTTTAATTCTGCACAACGATCCCCAGGCTCAAGCAGAGTGGGACAGCAACTACCAAGAGAGCAGCTTATTGATTAGCTTTGACATCAGTTGGAGTGTAACTAACTACAGTTCAAGGCAGTAACATTTATTGATCATCCTAATATTGCTCTGAATCAAACCTAGACTGCTCCCTGCCTCACCTTTGCATCTTCACCCTACTCTAGGTGATTCCCAGGGCTGCATTAACCTCTCATGTTAGTGGCTGAGGGATGAACTTGGTAAATATGGAATATATTATAAAATCAAAAGTATCATAGAGTAATACAGCATAGAAACATGGCACCATAAGACTTAGGAACAGAATTAGGCCATCTGAACCATCGTCAGCTCTGCCATTCAGTCAGGGCTGATTTATTCTCCTTCTCAACCCCTTTCTCCTGCCTTCTCCCCATAACCTTTTATGCTTATCCTAATCAAGAACTTATGAGAATCCCCTTTAAATATACCCAATGACCTGGCCTCGACAGCCATCTGTGGCAATGAATTCTACAGGTTCATCACCCTCTGGTTTAAGAAATTCCTCCTCATCTCTGTTCTAAAAGGACATAATTGTATTCTGAGGCTGTGACCTCTGGCTCTGGACTCACCCACTATTGGAAACAACCTCTCAACATCCCCTCTATCTCGGGCCTTTCCATATTCAATAGATTTCAAAGAGACCCCACTCATTCTTCTAAACTTCAGTGAGAAACAAATCATTTGGCCTCTGATCCTTGCCTACCATCTATCACACAAACCCTACCCAATTTCCATTTCATTATCCCTTCAAATTCTATCACTTAACTACAGACAAGGGTAAATTTCCTGTGGCCAAATTGTCATGGGCCGGTCCGTTAACTACTCATTTCAGTTAATTTCTTTTTCCCCGTGTTCCACTGGGCTCCTTGATTAGGGCACCTGATCCTCATTCGAACCGGCAGCATAAAAACTCTGGCTTACATCTACTCACTGCTGGTTTGTCACCTCAGCAGTGCAGCTATGTTTGTTCCGGGCCGCCGAGAATGAGTCGAGTCGAGTCGAGAGCCTGCCGTCCAGCTGAGTTTGGCGGCCGTTTGCCGCTTCATGTGCTACCCGGAGTCGAGATACAAATGGACTGTTGTTGGCTGTTTTTGTCGTCTTTTGTCCGGCTGAGTATTGTGGGCCATTTGCCGCTGCTCCGAGCCGGGATTCGAGTGGACTGTCGTTGTTTGTTTTTGTCGAATCCCAGTCCAAGTCAAGGCTCCAAATCCCAGTCAAGGCTAAGTCAAGTCCAAGTCCGTCTCCGTGTCAGATCTCTGTGCCTGTGTTCTGCACTTAGGTCCGCCTCCTCGTCTTGCATTGCAACACAAGTAACTTACCAATCTACACCTCTTTGGGATGTGGAAGGAAATCTGAGCATGAAGAAGAATAAAATGTGGTCACAGGGATGGTTTAGATCTTGTAGTTAAAATGACAATGAAACTGCCCACGATTGAGGTTATTACACTGTGAAAATTGCAATGAATTCTGAAATACACAAATTGACAGTTATATAGGGATATTCCAGAAGATGCTGTACTAGTTCTCTCCTCGTCCACAAGAAGTATTTTAAGTAGCCTTCTCCAGTGTCATCTGCAATAGTTAGTGACCTGGTGAGAACTTCAGCTACTCACAAATCATTTTCACTTTGAGGAAAAACAGCCTGGAAACATTGTGTTTTACTTCAGAAATTGTAAATACACTCATTGGCCACTTCACCTAATAAAGTGCCCACTGAATCTATATTCATGGTCTTCTGCTGCTGTAGTCCATCCTATTCAAGGTTTGACAGGTTGTGCATTCAGAGGTGCTCTTCTGCACACCACTGTTATAACGCGTGATTATTTGAGTTACTGTCACCTTCCTGTCAAGTTTGAACCAGTCTGGCCCTTCTCCTCTGAACTCTCTTATTAACAAGGCATTTTTGCCATCACAACTGCTGCTCACCGGATGTTATTTTGTTATATTGCACCATGGCATTTTATTTGTCTTTTGCACCATGCTCTGTAAATCCTGGAGACTGTCGTGTGTGAAAATCCCAGGAGATCAGCAAGTACTGAGATACTCAGATCACTCCATTTGTCACCAACGATCTTTCAACAGTCCAAGTCACTTTCTTTCCCATTCTGATGTTTGGTCTGAACAACAGATGAGCCTCTTGACTATATTGGCATGGCTTTACACATTAAGGTGCTGCCACATAATTTGCTGAGTAGATATTTGCATTAACAAGCAGGTGTACAGATGTACCTAATAAAGTGGCCGCTCAGTGTATGCTTTTAGTGGTATGCGAAACCAGAATTATTTTTCTTACCAACCACACTGCCCTCAAAGTAAGTGTGTGTGTGTGTGTGTGTGTGTGTGTGTGTGTGTGTGTGTGTGTGTGTGTGTGTGTGTGTGTGTGTGTGTGTGTGTGTGTGTATATATGTGTACGTACCTGTGCATGGATTGTCCCCTTGATTATAAAACATGCCCAAGTACATTTTTAAAGCTAGGTAATGAAGGAATAAAATGCAAGGGTATGAAGAGAGCAAGGCGAAATTAAGTTACATGGCCAGGTCTGTCACTAGTGTTCATCATATATTGTGTAACTTGGAATACAATAGCCTTCACCCATCAGCCCTCTTCATATTCTGTGTCTTTATAAGGCATTGGTCAGACTACATTTGGAGCTTTGTGAATATTTTTATCTAAAAAAGGATATGCTGGATTGGAAAGGGCCCAGCAGAGGTTTCTGAGAATGATCCTGAGAATGAAAGGGTTAACATATCAGGGATGCTCTGGGGTTGTACTATCTGGAGTTTAACTGAAAGAGGGCAGAAAAGAATGGGGTGGCACGGTAGCATAGTGATTAGTGTAATGTACAGATCTCTTTCTTCTAGTGCAATGACTCCCCTTAGCACTACTTATTGACTGATAATCTACCCATGCACATTGATCTGTTGTTCTCTCTCCACAAAGTGAATGCACCAGTTAACCTCACCTCCTTGAGCGTGGCTTTTATTTAATCGATATGTAATTATACAGACACAACAAAATTCATGATGGGTACAAACTTCAATATCAGTGGATATCACCAACTATTACAAGATGACAGAATTCAGAGGAAGGGAGAAAGACAGTGAGAGGAAAGTGAGAAGAAAGTGAGAAGAAAGAGTTAATCAGCACGGGAAAAGGCTGTCACAGACTCTAACAAAGGGATGCATGAGTAATAGTACACGGTACACTGTGAGAAATGCACAACTAGCAAAGTTAAAGTGAAAATAACATGACAATGGCCTTAGTTGGGAAAGTTGACAGATTTGTTAGTGTTAATGAGGACTGAGAGTTGCATATTGAGAGGGTTGAACTGTATTGTAATATGAACGATGTGGACGAGGAAAAGAAATCCCTCACGCTTCTTAGCTTAATGGGTGCTAAAACGTATAGGCTCTTACACAACTTAGTTACTCCTGAAAAGCCAGCAAGCAAAACATTCAATGAAATAGTTGCAATTTTACGAAATCACTTGAGCCTTAAACCACTGGTAATAGCTGAGAGATTTAGATTTCACAAAAGGAACCAGTGAATGGATGAAAAACGAGAGCCAAGCAAGAGAAGATCTGAAGATGCTGGAAATCCAAGCAACACACACAAAATCCTGGAGGAACTCAGCAGGACAGGCTGCATAAATGGAAAAGAGCACTGTCAATGTTTCGGGCCGAAACCCTTCATCAGGACTGGAGAAAAAAAATTGAAAACATTTCTGAGTAAATTGCAAAACTGCATGAACTTTCCGAGTACTGTGATTTTGGAGATGGATTTTCTGATGCATTCAAAGATAGGCTTGTATGAGGCATGCAAAGTCAAAGCACACCAAAGAGGTACTGTCAGAAAGAGGCCTAACTGTAGAACGAGCAGTGACCATTGCAATATCGTTGGAGACAGCAGAAAAGGTCGCATCAGAACTACAGAAAAGGAGTTTAGAATGTGAAAGGCACAAAATGTCCCTGAATCATTCAAAAAGCCAAAAACGTTGTCAATGTGGTAAATCCTTCCATGACACAAATGACTGTTGGTTCAAAAAGATTCCAAAAAAGCGTGTCCAATGCCTTACGCGCTATATCCTAAAGTGGATGCAGAACTTCAGAGCTTGGAGGCATCTGGCATTCTCTCCAAGGTTGCGTGGAGTGCTTGGGACCACACTCATTGTCCTGGTGGTCAAGTAAAGGAAGGCCAGAGCTTTTCACACATGCAGGGACTTCAAAGTGAGCATCAACCTTGTGCTGCGTACTGTACAGTATCCCCTATCACGAATAGAAGACATTTTTGCATCTTTGGCAAGCGGAGAGTTTTTCAAAGACTGACTTTCAAATGAAGGTCAAGGAATCAAGCAGGAGGTTCCTCTTGATCAACACTCACAAAGGACTGTTCCAACATAATCGTCTCATCTTTGGCATCACATCAGCTCCAGCAAGTTGGCAAAGAGCAATGGGCCAAGTGCTCCAAGATATCCTAGGAACACAGCGTTACCTTGATGACATCATTGTGACTGTTAGAAATGATGGAGAGCACCTCCAGAACCTTGGTAGTGCATTCACCAGCCTAAGTGAGTATGGTATGTGCGATGCATGCAAAGAGAGAGAAATATGAGTTTTCCCCAAAAATGAAATCTCACATTGTAGACATGTCATTGACAAGCATGGCATACAGAATTCACAAGAGAAGATTGAAGCAGTGCTGCAGGTACCCAAGATGGAAGATGTGTAACAACTCAGGTCATAGTTGGGCCTTGTAAACTGCTACCGCTGGTTTCTCCCAAACATTGCTACAGTGCTGCACTCATTGAACACACTTATTTACAGGAGAAAAATGGGAATGGTCAGAAAGGTGTGAAAGAGCATTCAAGGAAACAAAGAGACTAATAACATCAGATGAACTGCTCACCCATTATGATCCATCTCTGCCAGTCAGACTGGCATGCAAAGCATCTCCTTTTGGCAGTAGTGTCAAATTGCCACACATTATGAAAGATGGATGTGAACGCCCAATTGCGTTTGCTGAAGATCACTGACAAGTGTAGAACGCAACTATGCACAAATCGACCTAGAGGCCCTTCGTCTCGTATGGGGAATAAAGAAGTTCCACCATTATCTCTACAGACAAAAGTTTACTCAAGTGACAGATCACCAACCCTTTGAGTCCATTTTCAATCCCAGGAAGGGAATTCCAGTGATGACTGCTACCTGCTTACAACATTGGGCACTATTCTTCAGAGCCCACACTTATGACATAGATAGAGTTCAAGGGTACCAAACAACACAGAATCACTGATGGCTTGTTACATCTTCCACTGTTGACGATTGAAGAAGAAAAGTCTTGATACTGTGGTGCACCAGATGTGTTCCACACCACATTGGTGGACAAGCTGCATGTAACAAATTCTGAAATGCAAAAAGAAACAAGGAATGACCCGACATTGTCAAAAGTCGATGACATCACCAAGTGACGTCTCAAATACCATCTATAAATTTTCTGACGATGCAACCATTGTTGGTAGAATCTCAGGTGGTGGCATGAGAGTGTACAGGAGTGAGATATGCTAACTAGTGGAATAGTGCCACAGCAACGTCAGTAAGATGAAAAAGCTGATTGTGGACTTCAGGAAAGGTAAGATGAAGGAACGCAAACCAATCCTCACAGAGGGAACAGAAGTTGAGAAAGTGAGCAGCTTCAAGTTCCTGGGCATCAGGATCTCTCAGGATCTAACCTGGTCCCAACATATCGATATAGTTATAAAGAAGGCAAGACAGCAGCTATACTTTATTAGGAGTTTGAAGAGATCTGGCATGTCAACAAATACACTCAAAAACTTCTATAGTTGTACTGTGGAGAGCATTCTGACAGGCTGCATCACTGTCTGGTATGGAGGGGGCTACTGCACAGGACTAAAAGAAGCTGCAGAAGGTTATAAATCTAGTCAGCTCCATCTTGGGCACTAGCCTACAAAGTACCCAGGACATCTTTAGGGAGCGGTGTCTCAGAAAGGCAGTGTTCATAATTAAGGATTTCCAGCACCCAAAGCATGCCCTATTCTCACTGTTACCATCAGATAGAAGGTATAGAAGGCTGAAGGCACACACTCAGTGATTCAGGAACTGCTTCCTCCCCTCTGCCATCCGATTCCTAAATGGACATTGAATCTTTGGACACAACTTCATTTTTTAAAAATATACAGTGTTTCTGTTTTTGCACGTTTTTGAAAATCTTTTCAATATACATAATTGAATTACTTGTTTATTTATTATCTTTTTTAATTTATTATTATTATTATTATCATCATCTTCCTCTGCTAGATTATGTATTGCATTGAACTGCTGCTGCTGCTAAATTAACAAGTTTCATGTCACATGCCAGTGATAATAAATCTGATTCAGATTCCGATACTGATTCTGAAGCAAGGGTGGCCAGCTCATGGCAATTCTGTTTCCAGAGTTTTCAGTGAGATGAGACCAACCGTCAAAAAACCCTGATGTTTGGATTTCGTGTTGTGATTCCCACTAAACTGCACAACAGAATGTTAGAGATTCTGTATGAAGGACACCTGGGGACAATCAAGATGAAGATTCTTGCCCAGAGCTACATGTGGTGGCCAGGAACAGATAAACAGATTGAAGACTTGACCAAAAACTGTTTGGGATGGCACATAGTTCAAACTGCTCCCCTATAGGCTCCCATTACAGCCATAGCAATGACTGTCTTCACCTTGGCAAAGAGTGCATAGTAATGTTGTTGGGCCAGTCATGGGCTCCATGTTTCTGATTGCTCTGGATGCTCATTTGAAGTGGCCGGAGATCATACCAATGAAGTCAAACCACCTGTTTCTACTCTGAGGACTATCTTCCCCAGAAATGGCTTACCCGCATAAATTTTGAGTGACAATGGACCGCAATACGTGTCAGAAGAGTTCAGACTATTCATGAAGAAACATGGCATGAAACATTTCAAGTCAGCTCCTCACCACCCAGCAATGAATAGGTTAGCTGAAAAATTTATCCAAGCCTTCAAGAAGTCAATTAAAGCTATGGGGAAGGAGGACATTTCTCTACAGAACAAGGTGGAGCACTACAGTGCTCCAAAATGCAATCCAGAATTGCCTTTCTCCTAGTGGGCTTAATGACGAGCTACTCTAAAAAGCCATCTCATAGGTATTCTACAAACTCCCTCTCTTGGGATCCAGCACTAACACGATTTTTCCAGTCTAATTACTTATTGAACATGTACATCAAAACATACAGTGAAATGCATTGTTTGTGTCAAATCAAATCAGCGACGATTGTGGTGGGTAGCACATTCTTAACCCTCCACTGACATTTACTAACCCTTATCCGTAGGTCTTTGGAATGTTGACGGAAACTGGAGCACCAGGAGGAAACCCATGTGGTCACTGGGATAATGTATAAATTAGCTACAGACAACGGCAGGAGTTGAACCCCAACTTTACTCTGTAATAATGTTACGGAAACTGCTACATAACAATGCCAGCTTCAGTTTTCAATTTCATCCTCACAGCCAACTTTCAGCTACAACTCCCACAAATGCAGAGTCTGTACTCTTAAGGGTTAAATATCCTCTCGCATTTCTTGCAAAAATGCCAGGGGAAGTGGTAGCAAAAATAAAGATAGGCTAGTGCATTGTACCAGATTCCAATTAAGAAGTATCGGGTTATAAAGCCTGGAATTATTTCCTTTCCAAGATGTTTTTTTTTGCTGCATCAGGACCTGAGGTTTGCAAGGGGTGGCCCCATTAACTTCCAAGCTGCTATAACTGTAGCCAACTAAAAAGCAGGACATGATGAAAAACATCAAAATATACTCTAGGTATGAAGCACAGGTCAAAGCCCACACAGTCACGAGAATGAATAGATAAATACTGGAATGATGCCATTAGATGACATGCAGTGCACAGATTGTGCAGATTTTGACAGTGATCTCATCTCACTCATTAAATCTCTACTAGAGCATGTGCCTGTGAGTCAGAAAACAAGAACAGACTGATAATTGATGCTTAAAAGAAACAGTGGATCCAGCTCTTATTAACCTTTTACTGCACTAGTTCTTCCCGCTTTAAACGGCTTAGTTATCAGTGGTTAAAGAAACAGAGGATATTCTGTGGTACTGCATTCACATCAGCACCGTTGCATTTGAAGCTGCGGAGATTCGTCTCTGAATATTGACCCGTTTGTTTGCACTGTATTGAGGAAGAGAAAGTAGCACACCTCTTTAAGGATGATGGGCTTGTGTGGTGTGGAGGGAATTGTAAGGCCCTGTGTCAAAGTTCATCCTCAGCACCGTGTGATGAAGGAGACACAGACGTGCAGGCTGTTCCCAGGTACGCACACACACACAGACGGACATCAAGTGCTGCAGGCAGATCAACAACTTGGTGAAAGATGCCCTTTGGTCTGCCAACACATTGAAATGTCCGTGAAAGAACACTGCCCACTGGCACATTCAAGGCTGCAGAAGTACATGCATGGTAGCTTGGTGCAGCTAATGCAAGGGCTTGGCGGGGAGGGACCACAGTGTAGGGTTCTTTTGCCACTGGAGAGGGAAGGGCCATGTTGAGTGATGAAGCCCCTCAATTATTGTAGTAGTTTCACTACCTCAGTGGGCCACATGAGGGGCAGCAGTGCTTTTGATATGTAGGAATATAATAGAAACATCTTTCTTTGATTCTATTGAGTTTCTGGTATCTAATGTCAGTGCCCTCAAGAAAATAAATTTCAGTTCTGTACATGGTAACATGTATCAACTTTGATATTAAATTTACTTTGAACTTTGATTCGCCTGGGGATTGTGCCTTTACCTTCTGTACACAGCACACTCCAAGTGGGAAAAGCAATGTTCAGGAGAATATTGAAAAGAAATCTTTGTATGAACAAGAAAGGGAGAAGAGACGGAGAGGGATGAGAGTAGGGTGGTGGATCTACAATAACTTTGTCATACTATCCAAACTTCGCTTAAATGTTGAAATAGAGCTTGCACGCACCACTTGCGCTGGTAGCTCGTTCCATATTCTCATGACCCTCTGAGTGAAGAAGTTTCCCCTCATGTTCCCTTTAAACTCAGCTGCTGGGAAGAAACAGAAACAATCTTGGGTGCAAGCAATCGAGCAGATTGTTAGATGCATCCTATTCACAACCTGCCTTTGCTTTTATCTTGTTATCATAGCAAATTTGGCTGCAATACATTTGGTCTCTTCAAAGTAATTAATTAGCATTGATTGTGAATAGCTTAGCATTGGTCCTTGAAATCTGAAAATGTCCCATTTATTCTGACTCTTTTCTCTTCATTCCTCTATTGTCTGACAACAGAATGGGATAGAAACACAGCATTCATCTGAGCTGAAACAAATCGGTTGACTCATCATTTGAGGTTATTCTCCTATCGGGTTGAGGGACCTGTGCATGATTCACTGTAATCTACTGAATCAAGTACAAAGGCCCAATGTTACTGCTGTTGTCTGGATTCAGCCCAGCCAATTTGGCTCACATGCCTGACACATGTGATGATTTTTATTGACAGGGGTTATACCATCATAAAATCAAGTATCTGGAAGAAGGTCTTTTGGCAAACTGAGTGTGTGCCAACCATTAAGCACCCATTCACACTAATCGAACACCAATCCCATTTCATAAACTCAAGAGTCACTGTGGATGCTGGAAATCCAGAGCAACATCTGCAAAATGCTGGAGGAACTCGGCAGCAGGCAAAAGAGAGGAATAAAAAGTCAGCGTTTCAGGCTGAGATCTTTCATTAGTACTCAGAATCTCATTTCATTCTCCCTACGCTCCCATCACCTCCCCATGATGCTACCATTCAACTACACACTCAGCGGCCAGTTAACCTACCAACCTGCACTGGCAGAGTTAAGATACCGCCGAGTGGCTGCCTCTTTAAGCTCATCTGAGCTTAAATTCCTCTCTTTATTGTCTCTTCTTTTTTCTCTTTTCAAGGTGGCTGGGGTTCTATCAAGGTCCCTGATCAACAATAGCACTCAAAGCTGAAGTTTTTTCATGACGATGAGTTCTTGTTCTTGGAGTTCACTGACCGACCGGCCATTTTCTGACATTCTCCGATTTGTTCTGTACCCTACAATATTTAATTTATGCACTTTACTTTGTTTATTTCCGCATCATTCATTGTATTCTTACTTTCCTAAGTTATTGTGTGATATATGTGTGTTATGTGTACTGTAGTGCTTTGCACCTTGATCCAGAAAAGCATTGTCTCATTTGATGATATATATGTATATAGTTAAATGACAATAAACTTGAATGTGACTTGAACCTCAGATCTTCCAAAATGTGATTTTGAAAAATGTGCGCAGAATAACTGGACAATTTAACACTTATCTATGCCTTATAGCGGGGACACTTTCAGGCTCTAATGTCAAATTGCATTTCTAGCGCTACTCACATCTTCAAAGACTTCCCACATCAAACCTTTGTAAAAACAAATGTAGCCACTTATAGAAAGCCAAAGCTGACTTTAGGTCGGGCACATGGCAGCCAGCAGTAAGATTCTGTGTGAAGTACTCAAATGTGGTTACATTGGACAGCTGCACCATTCTAATCTGTGGGAAGAGAGATGAAAATATTGACCTTGCTGACAAATGCTTTGGTTTCCTGATACATGTAGATGTTGGGAAAGAACCGCTTCCTTGCCTATGCTTTCTTTTCTGAGCAGAAGCCGAAAGAAAAGATGGTCTGAACAGCCAGGGGTACAGCTGAACCTCCATTTCAGAATCATTTACTATCATGGACATCTGGCATGAAATTCATTGTTTTGCAGCAGCAGTATAGTGCAGAGATATAAACCTCAAAAAAAGTGGAAACAAAGGAATAATGTGGTAGCGCTCATGACCTCAGAAATCTGATCTTGGAAGGGAAGATGCTGTCCCAAATCATTGAATATCAGTCTTCAGGCTTCTGTACCTCCTCCATGATAGTAACGATCATTAATGATACCACTTCTTTGAGGCACCTATCCAATTTCTTTGAGGAAATTGGATAATTTCTGCCTCTGGAAGATGTCCCTGGAACTGACTGTAAAGCATTTGAATGGTTTGTAATGAATCTAAGGAAATTATCCAACAATGTTAACATAATAGGAGCATAATAGCTAACTGAGCTGTTTTATTTCTTTCCCTTTTCTCAACAAAGGGATTGCCTCTTGAGGAGTGACTGAGCAGGCCGAACCTATTCTCCATGGAGTTTCTCATCCATCTATTCTCATAAGGTGAAAAAAATTACATCCTTGAAACATTTCAAATGTTAAGGAGGCTCATTTGAGTAGGTGCCAAGAAAATGTTTTCCGTGGGGGAGTCTAGAAAGAGAGGTCATATAGGATCATCCACTTGAGACGGCAATGATGAGGAATTTCTTTTCTCAGAAGAGTTTTGAAGTTGAATTATTGATTATACAAAAGGGCCCCATACTTTCAGAGTTTTGTACGTTCTTAGTTAATCACTTTTTATCCTTTAGTTCTCAAAGGAGGGCAACCCAGCTGTTCCAGGTTATCCCTGGCATCCCTCAGACCTGACCTATTAATTACTTTTTGCCAACTCTTTCCAAAGGGTAATGGCCAGAAATTGACTGAGTAATGCAGTATTTTGAATTTGAACAGAGAGCACCTGTGGAACAGATAGAAAGGGGACTTGAAGAAAATAAGCAGGAGCAGGCCACTTGGCCCCTTTAGCCTGCCCTTAGCATTCAATATGATCATGGATGATCAATGCTGGGTTCAGTACCTAATGAGAAGGTTGAGGAGGGGGTGGAGATGGAAGAGGAAATGGAGGAAGAAGGGAGGAAATTGCTCTCCTCCACCAACTGTGACACCAAAACACACAACTACAAATGACAGGTTATAGAGTGGCACAGTAGTGTAATGATTAATGTAGCACTATTACTGTGCCAACAACTGTGGTTCAATTCTGCCTGTATCTGTAAGGAGTTTGTATGTTCTCCCCATGACTACGATTCAAGGGACAACTTACAATGACCAATTAACCTACCAACTGGTATGCCTTTGGACTGTGGGAGGAAACTGGAGCTCCCGGAGGAAACCCACACGGTCACGGGGAAAACGTACAAACTCCTAAGAGATAGTGGCGGCGATTGAACCCAGGTCACTGATACCGTAAAGCATTGTGCTAACCACATGCTAGTGTGCTGCTTTAATTAACCAATGCTATAGAAAAATGCAAAGAAGACTCCAGCTTATAATGTAATATTCTGAGGTATAGCTAGACTTGACATCAGAATCCTCCTCCCAGGGAGAAGTAACAAGTACTAGAAGACATACATTTGAGGTGAGGGGGGAAAGTTCAATGGAGATGTATGGGGCAAGTTACTTTTAACAGAGAGCAGATGTCATGGCTAAGAGAGCTTACTGATACCTTTACTTCCTTAGGAGGCTAAATAAAGTTGGCATAACTGTAGTGACTCTTACCAACTATTTTCAATGCAAGCATTCCATCTGAATGCGAAACAGCTTGATATGGCAACTGCTCTGTGTGTGAGTGCAGGAAACTGCAGAGAATTGTGGACACAGCTCAGCGCATCACAGGAACTAGCTTCCCCTCTATACACTCTGTACTTCTTGCTGCCTTAGTAAAGCAGGAAGTATCATCAAAGCAACACGCACAAAATGCTGGAGGAACTTAGCAGGCCAGGCAACATCTACGAAATGGAGTAAACAGTCGGTGTCTTGGGCCAAGACCCTGGAAAGAAAGAGATGGGGTAAGAAAGTGATCAAAGACCCCACCAACCCCAGACATTCTCTCTTCTCCCCTCCCACATCAGGCAGAAGATGATTGGTTGTCCATTCTATACAACGATGACGGAATCGAAAAGCCTGAAAGCATATACCACCAGGGTCTAGGACGTCTTCTATCCCACTGTTACCAGACTTTTGAACTGATCTCTTGTATGACTAGATGGATTCTTGACCTCAAAATCTACATTGTTATGAGCTTGCACTTTATAGTTTATATGCACTACACTTTTTCAGTAGCTTTTACATTTTATTCTGCAGTGCTATTGTTTTATCTTACTCTAGCTCAGTGCTCTGTGTTGACAACTTGATCTGTAGAAACAGTATGGAAGACAAGCTTTTCATTGTATCTTGGTACATATGACAATAATAAACCAACAACAATACCAATAAATGCCTGGATTGGGTTGCCAGGGGTAGTGACAGAAGTTGAACCCATAAGGGCTTTATGATTCCGTTAGACACAGAGCATGGGTGGCACAGTAGTGCAATGGTTAGCATAACACTTTAGACCACTGCGATCGGGGTTCAACTCCCGCCACTGTTCGTAAGGATTTTCTTTATTCTCCCTGTGGCCAAGTGAGTTTCCTTTGCTTCTCCAGTTTCCCTTCACATTCCAAAGATGTACCAGTTAGGGTAAGTAAATTGTGGGCATGTTGCAGTGGCATTGAAAGTTTTACGACAATTGTCGCTGCTCCCGGCACAATCGATGGAGTATGTTGGTCAAATGTCAAAGTTCAAAGTTCAAATTACATTTATTAACAAAGTATGTGTACTATATACAACCTTGAGGTTTCTCTTTTTACAGGCAGCCACAAAACAAAGAAAACCAATAGAACCCATTAAAAAAGATTGTCAAACACCCAAAGTGCAGAGAGAAAAAAAACTGATCGTGCAAACAATAAAAGTAAGCAAATACCATTCAGAACTGAAGCTCCTGAAAGTGACCGTTGATGGAAATGACATATTTCAATTACATGTTTCAATGTTACGATGTACAAGTGACAAATATTTTGTTCATGAAGAGAATAAAGATATATGGATCATGTACAGACACAAGTTAGTTTAATTTGGCAAAGATTTCTGTACAGATATTGTGGGCCTGTTCCTGCGTTCTCAGTTCGATATTCCAAGGCTCAATTCAATGAAGGCTTTTGCTTGGATGGTACATTTTCTTTAATATTCACCCATAATAGTTCATAAGTGCACCTCCCCTTCCAGAGGTGCAGTTTGGCTATCAGTAACATGAGCTGTAATTTGCAATAATTTCTCCATAAAGTGGGCCCCTATTACTGAGGTGCAAATCACTTAACTGCAATGTCGGGAATACATAAAGCATATTAATGAACACTCAGGATGAAAACACATGAATGAATTGGGATATGCATAGTAGACCCTCTAGGCCAGATTTCACAGCATTAGCAACACAATACCCAAACAAAAGATCTCAACAGTCCAAATAATGGCAACATTAGTTCACCTTATTACAGAAGTTAATTTTGATCCAGCCAAAGCCCTCTGCCACATTTTCTGCTACTTAGGTTAAACTGCTCTCCCTCCTGCTCTTGCCTTCTACAAGAAATAGTAGGGAGTTGTGAAGGACATCACAAAAACCAGCACCTCCCCCCACCCATCCCACTGAATTTGCCTATAGTTCCTGCTGTCTCTGGAAAGCAGCCAATGGAATCAAGCACCACTCCCTCTCCAGTTACTCTCTCTTCTTTCACCTCCCATTGACCAGAAGATACAAGATCTTGACAACACATACAAGCAGCCTTAGAGACAGCTAATTAAAGTTCAAAGTAAATTTATTATTCAAATACATCTACATCACCATATACAACCCTAAGATTCAATTTCTTGTGGGCATCCACAGTACAAATTCCAAGAAACACAATAGATTCAATGAGACACTGCTCTCAGGAGGACAGACAAACAACCAATGTGCAAAAGACAATAAAATGTGCAAATTCAAAAGGAAAAAAAATAATAAAAGTAAATAAATAAGTAATAAATATGAGATGGGGTCATGAGATCATGAGATGAAGAGTCCTTGAAAGTGAGTCCACAGGCTGTGGGAACAGTTCAGTGATGGGGTGAGTGAAGTTATCCCCTTTAGTTAAAGAACCTGATGGCTGATGGATAATAACTCTTTCTGAACCTGGTGGTGTGGGTCCAGAGCCTCCTGCACCTTCTTCCTGATGACAGAATCAGGTTTAATGTCGTCAGTATAAGTCGTGATAATTGTTGTCTTTGTTGCAGCAGTACAATGCAATACTTAATAATAGATAAAAACTGTGAGTTACAGAATATATGTATATAAAATAGATAAATTAAATAAGTGACGAGAAAAGAGCATGGCCTGGATAGTGAGGCTCTCAGATGATGGATGCTGCATTCTGCTTTCCTCCGACGGTACTGTACTCTGTGTAGATGTGTTCATTGGTGGGGTGGATTTTGCCCGTGAATTTCTTTTCCATATCCACTACTTTGAAGCCAGAATAAGAAGGTGGGGGGGGGGGGGGGGGGAAGGGGAAGCAGTACAAACAGGACACAGACTCAGAATAGAGGGGTGCCCCTTTAGAATGGAGATACGGAGGAATTTCTTTAGTCAGAGAGTGGCAAATCTGTAGAATTCTTTGCCACAGGCAGCTCTAGAGGCCACGTCTTTATGTATATTTAAGGCAGAGGCTGATGGATTCTTGAATGGTCAAGGCATGAAGGGATATGGGGAGAAGGCAGGAGATTAAAGCTAAGAGGAAAATTGGATCAGCCATGATGAAATGGTGGAGCAGACTCGATGGGCCAAATGACCTAAATCTGCTCCTATATCTTATGGTCTTATGATCTTATAGTTTCTTCTGCTTTATCTTGGGTTTCCAACATCTGCAGTATTTTTGCTCCCACAGGGCATTGGAAGCCAACCTTCAAAGGATCAGAAATTGCAAAATTTAAACAACTAGTTTGAAATTCTTAAAAAAGTACACATTCCAACTTATAATGTACAAACATCACAAGTTTTTTTTAACATTTAAGGTATTTCTCACACAGGAAAAACAATACTTGCAAGTACATACTAACCAGATGAAAACTCAATGATAACATTCAGCTGAAGCTATTGGCGGAACTTTTAATTTTCTTTCCTTTACAGACTGTGAATTGAATTGACGTTATTACTTACATCCTTCAAATACATGAGGAGTAAATATCTTTACGTTGCGTCTCCGTTCAAACGTACAATGTGCAACTATAATAATTTATAATAAATATTATGTAAAACATGAAATACAGTTGCATCAGCATGAATTAAGCAGTCTGATGGCCTGGTCGAAGAAGCTGTCCTGGAGCCTGTTGGTCCTGGCTTTTAGGCTGCGGTACCATTTCCTGGATGGTAGCAGCCGGAACAGTTTATGGTTGTGGTGATTTGGGTCCCCAATGATCCTTTGGGCCCTTTTTACACACCTGTCTTTGTAAATGTCCTAAATAGTGGGAAGTTCACATCTACAGATGTGCTGGGCTGTCCACACCACTCTCTGCAGAGTCCTGCAATTGAAAGAAATACAGTTCCCATACCAGGCAGTGATGCAGTCAGTCAGGATGCTCTCAATTGCGTCCCTGTAGAAAGTTCTTAGAACTTGGGAGGCCCATACCAAACTTCTTCAACTGTCTGAGGTGAAAGTGGCACTGTTATGCCTTTTTATGCGCTGTTGTGCGGATGCAAGACCATTCCTAATTTCCATTCATAGATCCCCTTAAAAATGATGAACATTGAACACTTTTCTCTGCTATATTTTTTTCCCTTGTGTTGCATAACCTCAATGTATGGTATAATCTGTGTGGATGGGGTGCAAACAAAGGTTTTTTGCTGTATCTCAGCACATGGGACAATAAGAAACCAATTAATATTATGGTACCAGTTTCTCTTGTTCTCACATCTGATGAAAGGACTTCATCCTGAATTGTTATCTGTTTCCCTTCCTAAACTTGCAGCACAATGCAGGCTCTTCAGCCCACCTTTTAACCTACTCTAAAATTAATCTTATCCTTCCCTTCCCCAAACTGCTCAATTTTTCTATCATCCATGTGCTTATTTAAGAGTTTCTTAAATGTTCCTGATGTACCACCATTAGGACGTACTCACCACTCTGTGTAAAGAATTTATCTCTGATATCTCCTCTGTACTTACTTCCAGTCACCCTAAAATTAGGCTCCTTCATATTAACCATTACAGCCTTGGGAAAAATGTCTCTGGCAATCCACTCAATCTATGCCTTTTATCATCTTCTACACCTCTATCACATCACCTCTCATCCTCCTTCACTCCAAAGAAAAAAGCCCTAGTTTGCTCAGCCTATCATCATAAGACATGCTGTCTAATCCAGGAAGCATCCTGGAAAATCACCTCTGCATGCTCTCTAAAGCTTCCACATCCTTCTGACAATGAGGTGACCAGAATGGAACACAATATTCCAGCCAGGGTTTCATGGAGTTGCAATATTACCTCACAACTCTTGAACACAATTAAGAAGGTGATTGTGAGCTGCTTCTTGGATCACTGCTTTTCTTGTTGAAGAAGAAAAAGAAGAAGCCAAGGGCAAGAAGACCACTCATGACCAGGAAGGGAGGGAGGATCTTGATGATGGGAATTGGATAAAGCACAGAATTTGGCAGTGGTTGGAGATGGCGATAACTGAAGAAGAAATTGTCTGGGAGTAGGATCTCTATTGGGAGAAGATGGTGAGATGGAGTGTATAGCAGGAGCAGGTAGCAAGAGTGTGGTGGCAGAATTCTCAGCAGCAATACGCGAAGCTGGCTCAGGGCCAGGAACCACCAGGTTTTGC
Source organism: Hemitrygon akajei (assembly GCF_048418815.1). NCBI lineage: Eukaryota > Metazoa > Chordata > Chondrichthyes > Myliobatiformes > Dasyatidae > Hemitrygon > Hemitrygon akajei. The sequence continues at coordinate 156,240,342 of NC_133134.1, read as the reverse complement.
AACCTTTTCTATGCCACGGGCTAATACCATTAAGCAAGGGGTCTGTGGACCCCAGATTGGGAACCCCTGCTGTACAGAGTTCAATTTCAAATTTATTGTCATAAGAAATAGGAGCAGAAATAGGCCATCTGGTCCATCAAATAAGATCATGGCTGATCTTGCCATGGACTCATCTCCAACTACCTGCCTTTTCTGCATAACCCTTAATTGCCATCATTGCAAAAAGCTATCCAATGGTGCCTTAAATATATTTAATGAGGTAACCTATATTGCTTCTCTGGAGTTCCACAGGTTCACTACTGTTGGGAAAAGCAGTTTCTCCTACTTTACTTTACTTTATTGTCACCAAACAATTGATACTAGAGCGTACAATCATCACAGTGATATTTGATTCTGCGCTTCGCGCTCCCTGAAGTACAAATCAAAGTAAGTATAATAAAAATTTAAATTATAAATCATAATTAGAAAATAGAAAAGGGAAAGTAAGGTAGTGCAAGTCAGGTCCGGATATTTGGAAGGTATGGCCCAGATCCGGGTCAGGATCCATTCAGCAGTCTTATCACAGTTGGAAAGAAGCTGTTCCCAAATCTGGCCGTATGAATCTTCATGCTCCTGAACCTTCTCCCGGAGGGAAGTGGGACAAAAAGTGTGTTGGCTGGGTGGGTCTTGTCCTTGATTATCCTGGCAGCACTGCTCCGACAGCGTGTGGCGTAAAGTGGGTCCAAGGATGGAAGATTGGTTTGTGTGATGTGCTGGGCTATGTTCACGATCTTCTGCAGCTTCTTCCGGCCTTGGACAGGACAACTTCCATACCAGGTTGTGATGCACCCTAGAAGAATGCTTTCTAAGGTGCACCTATAAAAATTAGTGAGGGTTTTAGGGGACAGGCCAGATTTCTTCAGCTTTCTGTATCTCCATCCTAAATCTATTCCCTTGAATCTTGAGGCTATGTCCTGTGTTTCATGTCTAATTTACCAGCGGGAACAACTTTCCTGTTTCTATCTTATCTATCTCTTTCATAACTTTATATGTTTCTATAAGATCCCCTCTCATTCTTCTGAACTCCAACAAGTAAAGTCCCAGGCGACTTGATCTCTCTTCATAGGTTAAATCCCACCGGTGATTATTTTTTTCCTTCTACTATTCTGAATCTCTACTGAAATGGCCTCAACATTCTGCTCCTTAGATCTTATATTGTCTCTCACAATCTCTCCCCCGGGTATAAATGCCATGAAAATTAGCTTTTTTGCTGCAGCAGCAGCACAGTACATTATAAACATGACAAACACAAATTACGCAAATAAATTAACATAAATTATACATAAACAAAAATAGTGTGATGACAATAGTGCAAGTTGAGTAAGACATAATCCGAGCTAGAATTAGGGTTCCTCAGGCCAGCTCAAGAATCTGACGGCACTGAAGATGAAACCCATGTAATAACTACAAAGGATGCATTTACTCAATGATCTAACCCTCCTTGTCACTATTCACCAGCCTAGTTTCCTTAACTACCAATAGGAGACAAAAGCAAAAGACTTCTTAAAACAAAGGTTAGCATAAAAAGTGATCTTCAGCCCATACTAAGTGCTGGAGGAACTCAGCAGATCAGGCAGCATCTATGGAGGGAAATAAACAGTTGATGTTTCAGATTGAGATACTTCAGCAGGGTCCTGAGACGTCAACTGTTCATTTCCCTCCATAGATGCTGCTTAACCTGCTGATCCTCCACCATCTGGCTAATGTTGCTCAAGACATTTCCCGCAACTGCAGTCTCTCTTGTATATATGAATGTTGTTCAAACTGCAGACTTCCTCCAGCAGATTGTGTGTCGCTCCACTCTTAAGTCAATTGGTAAAGTTGCTCAATTCACCGTTTTGTTTTCAGACATGCATGAGTAGCTGAACAAAAGCATTGAATGTGCTTTCTGGGTAAACCTGGGTAAAATATAGAGCATGCCAAGCAGTTTATATCAGCATGGGTGAATGCTGGGGTCAGAGGGTTAGATATTAATCTGTCTAGTCTGATTCCTAACAAGCATGGAGAATATAAAATGGGATACAAGTGTTCACTCAGGGAAAATCATGTGAGCCACAATCAGCCTCTGAAGTGTATGCATGTTAGTGGGTTCATCGCTGTAGGAGACAGTTTATGTGAATTTCTTAATAGTTTGGTTTGGAGACATTTCAACATGGCGACTGGTTTATTTTCCGCATCTGATAAAAATAAAAAGTTGGATAAAACCCAGGGAAATGAATTAGCAGACATGAAAATGAATCAAAACAACCCTGAGCTAAAACCTTCAGGAGTAATTTGCTGAAACTAATAATGGAGCAGGCTGCCACCTAGTGTAGCATATGTGAACTTGGTGGAAGAATTCAACAATGAAACGCAGAGATTCCTCAGTCAGAGGATAAGGGAGTTCCACAAACACAAAGGATTATGCAGATGGCGGAAATCTGGAATAACAAGTACAAAATGCTTGAGGAGCTCAGCAGGTCAGTCAGCCTCTATGGAAAGGAATAAAGAGTTGACGTTTCCAGCCAAGATCCTTCATCGGGATATAAGGGAGTTTCACAGCGATGAAAATGCTTTGACTTTCTGCAAAAACATTGCCCATATTTAGAGAAGCTACCGTTAAATCCTGAGTAGGAGAAGGAGCAGACAATTCTGTCTACAGAGGCTGCTCAGTAGGATCCATGTAAGATTATGGTAGAACTCCTACACCACATCCACCCCCATCATCCAGGCCATGTTCTCTTCTCACTACTACTATTGGGAAGGAGCTACAGGAGACTTAGGTCCCATTTTACTAGGTTCAGAAATAGATATTATCAACCACCAGGCTCTCGGAACTGCCATGGATAACTTAGAAACATAGAAAAACCTACAGCGCAATGCAGGCCTTTCGGCCCACGTGTCCTTACTTTAGAAATTACGTAGGGTAACCCATAGCCCTCTACTTTTTTAAGCTCCATGTACCTGTCCAGGAGTCTCTTAGAAGACCCTATTGTATCCGCCTCCACCATCGTTGCCGGTAGCCCATTCCACGCACTCACCACTCTCTGCGTAAAAAACTTACCCTGACATCTCTGTACCTACTTCCAAGCACCTTAAAACTATGCCCTCTCATGTTAGCTATTTCAGCCCTGGGAAAAAGCCTCTGACTATCCACACAATCAATGCCTCTCATCATCTTATACAACTCTACCAGGTCACCTCTCGACCTCTGCCACTCCAAGGAGAAAAGGCCAAGTTCATTCAACATATTCCCATAAAGTATGTTCCTCAACATCCTTGTAAATCTCCTCTGTGCCCTTTCTATAGTTTCCACATCCTTCCTGTAGTGAGGTGACCAGAACTCAGCACAGTACTCCTAGTGGGGCCTTACCAGGGTCCTATATAGCTGTAACATTACCTCTCGGCTCTTAAACTCAATCCCACAGTTGATGAAGGCCAATGCACCATATGCCTTCTTAACCACACAGTCAACATGAGTAGCAGTTTTGAGTGTCCTATGGACTCGGACCCCAAGATCCCTCTGATCCTTCACCCCGCCAAGAGTCTTACCATTAATACTACATTCTGCCATCATATTTGACCTACCAAAATGAACTACCTTACATTTATCTGGGTTGAACTCCATCTGCCACTTCTCCCAATTTTGTATCCTATTGATATCCCACTGTAAACTCTGATAACCCTCCACACTATCCACAACACCCGCAACATTTGTGTCATCAGCAAATTTACTAACCCATCCCTCCATTTCCTCATCCAGGTCATTTATAAAAATCACGAAGAGATGGGGTCCCAGAACAGATCACTGAGGCACCCCACTGGTCACCAGCCTCCATGCAGAATATGATCCGTCTACAACCACTCTTTGCCTTCTGTGGGAAAGCCAGTTCTGGATCCACAAAGCAATGTCCCCTTGGATCCCATGCTTCCTTACTTTCTCTATAAGCCTTGTATGGGGTATCTTATCAAATGCCTTGCTGAAATCCATATACACTACATCTACTGTCCTACCTTCATCAATGTGTTTAGTCACATCCTCAAAAAATTCCATCAGGCTCTAAGACATAACCTGTCTTTGACAAAGCTATGCTGACTATTCCTAATCATATTATGCCTCTCCAAATGTTCATAAATCCTGCCTCTCAGGATCTTCTCCATCAACTTACCAATCACTGAAGTAAGACTCACTGGTCTATAATTTCCTGGGCTATCTCTACTCTCTTTATTGAATAAGGAAACAACATCTGCAACCCTCCAATCCTCATTGCCAGAGGCTCAGCAATCTCCTCCTTCACCTCCCACAGTAGGCTAGGGTAGATCTCATCCGGTCCCAGAGACTTATCCAACTTGATGTTTTCCAAAAGCTTCAGCACATCCTCTTTCTTAATGTCTATATGCTCAAGTTTTTCAGTCCACTGTAAGTCATCCCTACAATCGCCAAGATCCTTTTCCGTAGTGAATACTGAAGCAAAGTATTCATTAAGTATCTCCACTATCTCCTCTGGCTCCATACACACCTTTCCACTGTCACACTTGATTGGTCCTTTTCTCGCATGTCTTAACCTCTTGCTCTTCATGTACTTGTAGAATGCCTTGGGGTTTTCCTTAATCCTGCTCGCCTCATGGCCCTTTCTGGCTCTCCTAATTTCATTCTTAAGCACCTTCCTGCTAGCCTTATAATCTTCTAGATCTGTATCATTACTTAGTTTTTTTTAAACCTTTTGTAAGCTTTTCTTTTCTTCTTGACTAGATTTTCAACAGCATCTGTACATCATGGCTCCTGCACCCTACCATCCTTTCCCCGGTCTCATTGGAAGGTACTTATGCAGAACTCCACACAAATATCCCGAACATTTGCCACATTTGTGCCGTACATTCCCCTGAGAACATCTGTTCCCAATTTATGCTTCCAAGTTCCTGCCTGATAACTTCATATTTCCCCTACTCCAATTAAACACTTTCCTAACTTGTCTATTCCTATCCCTCTCCAATGCTATGGTATTGGAATTGGATTGGATCTGGAATTGTGAACACTATCTCCAAAATGCTCTCCCACTGAGAGATCTGACATCTGACCAGGTTCATTTCCCAATACCAGATCAAGTACAGCCTGTCCTCTCGTAGGCTTATCTACATAGTGTGTCAAGAAACCTTCCTGAATACACCTAACAAACTCCACCCCATCTAAACCCCTTGCTCTAGGGAGATGCCAATCAATATTTGGGAAATTAAAAGCTCCCACCATGACACCATGTTATTATTACACCTTTCCGGAATCTGTCTCCCTATCTGCTCCTCAATGTCCCTGTTACTGTTAGGTGGTCTATAAAAAACACTCAGTAGATATATTGACCCCCTTCCTGTTTCTACCTTCCACCCACAGAGACTCAGTAGACAATCCCTCCATGATTTCCTCCTTTTCTGCAGCTGTGACACTATGTCTGATCAACCTTGCCACGCCTCCACCTCTTCTGCCTTCCTCCATGTCCTTTCTGAAACATCTAAAGTCTGGCACTCTAAGTTACCATTGCTGCCTCTGAGCCATCCAAGACTCTGTAATGGCCACATTATCACTTAGATCCACGCTCTAAGCTCATCCGCTTTGTTCATGACACTTCACTCCTCAACACTGAATGGACTCCACAATCTATGGACTCATTTTCAAGGACTCTACAACTCATGTTCTCAGTATTAATTATTTTTAAATTATTTACTCTGTTTTTCTTGTTTTGCACATTGGTTGGTTTTCAGTCTTGCTTATGTACAATTTTTCTTAAATCCCATTGTATTTATTTATTTATTTATTTTCCTGTATTATCATGTATTTTCCTGTATTTATTTATTTCCTACAAGAAAATGAATCTCAAGGAAGAATGTGGTGACATATGTATTTTGATAACAATTTTACTTTAAACTTTAAATTCTTCTGCCCTTTCCTTATATTCTCTAAGGTTCTTAATGCTGAAAAGAAACTTACCAACAGTGTCTCCTCAGTCCTCTGGGAAGGAGAATTGCAATGACTCACAATCTTCTGAAATTACTCTTTATTTATATATCCAGCCCCTATCTTAAGAATATGACACCTCATTTAAGACTCTCTCGGAACTGCAGTACAGCTAGTAGTTCTAGCAACTTTGATTCAACCTAAATGTACCATGGTGTCTATGTAATGCTTGAACATTCTGTGACTGCATGGGTTTCTGCAAGTGCTCTTGCTTCAGCTCAAAACCCAAAGATGTTGGGTTGGTTGGTTGCTGTAAATTGCACTGAGAGTATAGGTGACTGGATGAATCCGAGTGTAATTGGAGGAACTTGCGGAGAATGAATTGTGGTTAGTGGAAGATTAGTGTAAATGTGTGTCTGATAGTTGACTTGAATTGTGGGCTGAAGGGCCTGTTACTGTGGTGTATTAGACTGACTGATTCTAATAATATTCAAATTGATAAGCCAACTAAATATTTTATTCATTTCAATGAGATTGCCTCTTAATTTAGGCTACATTGCCCTATTTTAATCAATTTATCCACATAAGAATGACTTTTCATGCTCAAATCTTCAGCATTCTTCCTCTGAGGCTAGTGAATCCTTTCCAAAGAATAAGATCCCAAACTGCACATTGTAGCCAATAGTCATGTCTCCAGTGCCCTCTCTAAATGCAATAAAACTTCCTTACTCCAACCTTCCTGCAATAAATCTTAATGCAGAATTTGCCTTATTAATTCACAATAACGTTCTCTTTCTCTGGTTCAGGTATGAATCCCCAGATCCATATAATGGCCAATAAGTAGTCCACCATCCTTTAAAAATATCCCACTTGCCCATTTTTTTCTACCAATGTGAATAACTTCACATTTTCTCTAATTAAGCACCATTTCCGACCTTTATGCCCAAGCTCTTTAATGTTCTAGTGAAGCAATAAATTGCACATGCTGAAAATCTGATCCAAAACAGAAAACGCTAGAAACTCAGCAGCGCAGGCAGCATCTGTGGAGACTGAAACTGGTCAACATTTCAGGACAATTACCTACTGTCAGAACCAGGGAGGGTGAGCGAAAACAATATTTGAACTTACAGAAAGGGAGAGGAGTGTGTAGGAACCATGTATCTATTTTCTGCCTGCCTGTATTGCATTTTCGACTGCACGTTTTTATTATGGGCTACTGTAATTTGTCAGGCGTGGTAGAAGTAAATGAGTATAGTTACGTATTCACCCTTTGTGCCATTAGTTTAGTTAGAGTATGGAATGGATATTTTTTGTTGACCACTACTTTCGCTATCGTTACGCTAGTTTCGTTAGTTTTTATCACCGTTTTTGATCATCTTCACTGGTCAAACATACTTTTTACAGCTTTGAGCTCAGTTATTTGTAAGCACGTCACATGGTGTTAATTCCCTCACTCGGTCTCGCAGCAATTTTGGTTTGTTTTTCAAGTAGCTGCTACAGAGGGGAGATAACAAAGGCAGAGAATGGAGACTAGGAGTGTCCAGGTAGCATTACTTACAGTGCCAGCATTTAGAGAAAAAAATGAAGAACAGGTAGGAATGATGAGGAGCAAAATGTGGTAATAGCTGGAATTATTTTTGGATCCACCTTTTCATTCACATTTCTTTTGTTCTCCCCACCCCTCCCTCTATGTGCAGAGGATGACACGCTTGTTTTTGATGAAGGGTCATTGACCTGAAATGTTGACTCTGTTTCAATTCCATTTTCTTTTGCCTGTCCTCCTCACGGTATACATTCTAACCTAGCTTTGTATCATCACCAGAACTGGATATATAGCACTCGATGCCCTCATCCAAATCATTGCTATAGGAGGGAGAACATGGAACAGTGGTACAGCAGAGAATACAGAACAGCACAGCACAGGAATTAACCCTTGGGTCCACGATGTTGTGCCACTCCAATTAAATGACTATCTAAACAAGTCCCTTCTGCCTAACAATGTGCATATTCCCTCGTACTTTGCACGTTCTTGTGGCTACCTTGAGAGAATTCTAAATACCTCCATCCATATTTGTCTCCACTTCCAGTTTTGGCAGCCCATTCCAGCCATCTACCAGCTCAGTGTAAAAACTTAGCCGGCACATCTCCTTTGAACTTAACCACTTTCTCCTTAAATTCATGCCCTCTTGTATTAGACACTTCAAACCTAGGAAAAAATATAGACTGTCTGCTCTATCTATGTCTCTTGTAGCCTTATAAACATCTGCCAAGTCTCCTCAGCCTCCGCCACTCTGGAGAAAACAGTCCGATCTCTCCTTACAGATCAATTCCTTCTAATTGAGGCCGAACCCTGGTAACCTCTTCTGCACCCTCTCCAAAGCCTCCAATAACAACAATAACTAAAAAGTATAGGCCTCCTGCTTTCCCTCAAGATAATTGTCCCTTGCGTCAGGGAGGAACTGAATAGATTGGACATGGAGAGGCTATTTCCTATAGTGGGGAAGTCTAGGGTCAGTGGGCTCAGAATACAAGGACATACAGGATACATCCGTGCCCCACTGGTGATGACCACTCTGAAAAAAATCACCAATGTTTTCTCATGCCAGTAGCGTGGGGCCGTGGCAGGATGAAGGTAGCTGCTGTGCCAACAATCAGCGTGACAGACTTCTTTCCTGGTTTGGTCATCCCCGAGCCTTTGAAATGATGCAGCTTGTAGGAAGAATTACTGGAAGCCTTCAGCATCTGTAGCATAAGCAAACAGATCACTAATGATGTACTCAGATCATACTTAGCACGCTTCTCGGGAGGTGCAGCAGAGGTTATACTATTGTCAGTCAGATGCCCTCTTCCAGCAGGCTAAATATTTAAGCACAGAACCTGAACAAGTTCATCAAAGTCATTTCAACAACCGGTGCAACTTAACTTAAAATTTTAATGTGCGTCTTCACCTCTGTGTCAATATGCCTGAGTATACACATTTGCAGTTTAAGATTTACAGAAACATTCAAGACATTTTTCCAACGTAATGAGCTGTATTTCACAACGGTAAGTCAGTAATCACAGTTGAAATGACTAATCATGCACACTGCGTCTGAATTAAAGCAGCACAGAGAGGCAAAGGGAGGAAAGTGTTCCAGAGGGAATGTTGCAGTGTTCTTGCTGTTTGAGATCACTCTTTGCCACCAAGGTCATGAGTTAAATGAAGGTATAAAAAAAAGAAGGCTGTGAACGTTGCAAAAAAATTAAATGAAACTGCAAATTCTGGAAACAAAAGACAGTTAAGTGGGTTTTTTTTTCAAATTAGTATCCTGGTCCCAGAGCAGGATTAACCCAGTCGTTCCTCCCTTATAGCCTTAGTCTGAAATGTATATATTCTATATTAATGATTAGTTGCAATTAGTAGTCAACTACATCACAGGCACTTGCCTCCCTAGCGTCAAAGGCATCTACAAAAGATAATGCCTTATAAAGGTGTCAACTATCATTAGGGATTTCTTTCATCCAAGACTTTCATTGTTACCATCAGAGAGGACATACAGGAGCCTGAAGATGCTCCTGTTTTACGAATAGCTTCTCCCCTTCTGCAATTAGATTTCTGAATGAATGGTGAACCAACCCATGAACACTACCTTACCATTTTTGCAACACACACAAAACTCTGCAGGAACTCTACAAGCCAGGCAGCATCTTTGGAAAAGAATAAACAGTCGACGTTTCAGGTCGGGACCATTATTCAGGATGGAGAAGAAAGGGGGCAGATGCCAGAATAAAAAGGTGGGAGGGAGGAGGGGAAAGAGGCTAGTTGGAAGGTGATAGGTGAAGCCAGAAGAGTGGGAAAGATCAAGGGCTGTAGACAGTTAATAGACAGTAGACAATAGATGCAGGAGTAGGCCATTCGGCCCTTTGAGCCAGCACCGCCATTCAATGTGATCATGGCTGATCATCCACAATCAGTACCCCGTTCCTGCCTTCTCCCCATATCCCTTGACTCTGCTATTTTTAAGAGCTCTATCTAACTCTTTCTTGAAAGCATCCAGCGAATTGGCCTCCACGGACTTCTGAGGCAGAGCATTCCATAGATCCACAACTCTCCGGGAGAAAAAGTGTTTCCTCAACTCCATTCTAAATGGTTTACCCCTTATTCTTAAACTGTGGTCTCTGGTTCTGGACTCCCCCAACATCGGGAACATGTTTCCTCCCTCTAGCGTGTCCAATCCCTGAATAATCTTATATGTTTCAATCAGATCCCCTCTCATCCTTCTAATCAGTCCTGAAGAACGGTCTTGGCCCGAATCATCAACTGTTTATTCTTTTCCATAGATGCTGCCTGAGCTGCTGAGTTCCTCCAGAATTTTGTGTGTGTTCCTTGGATTTGCAACATCTTGTGGACTGTGACTCATGATTTTTGCACTACTTATTTAATTTATACTTTAATATATTTTTATAGTGTTTTTATGTATTGCTCAATATCGCTGCCACAGACCAACAAATTTCAATGATATTAAACTTGATTCTGATTCTGAATTGAGCTAGAGGAGACCCTAAATGTCCTTGCTGCCATCATCCTCGATATCTATTATAAATACTTATAAAAGGTGTTAAATCTGGATAGAACTGGAAAACATGAACTGGGATACTGAACATACAGTCAATGAACACTCATTTGATGGTGCAGGATATAATCAAAGTCTATGAAACCATCAGCTCAGAACCCTTGAATTTAGCTTTTCTTCCTGTACATATTGTTTCGTTTTCCGAGTGGCTGATACACGTTGAAAGTAGTAGCAACAGAATGGGTCCAAGACTGTGCTCTGTACCTGCACATGCTAGTCCATGTTGTTTTAGTGAACAGCTAGATTTTCTATCATGACTCTGAATTCTTTGTCTTTTGGGATGATCACAGGCTCTTCTAGCCCAATGGGCCCACGTCACCCAATTACACCCATGCGACCAATTAACCTACTAACCGTACGTCTTTGGAACGTGGAAGCAAACTGCAACTCCCGGAGGAAACTCACATGGTCATGGCGAGAACATACAAACTCCTTGCAGTGTCACCTAATTAATCTGCTAACCATACGTCTTTGAAAGGTGGGAGGAAACTGGAGCACCCAGAAGAAACCCAGTGGTCACAGGGAGCACACACAAACCCACTAGAGACAGCGAAGGGAATTGAACCCTGTGACTATAATAGCACACACTAACTGCTATGCTAACGTGCCATTAATGAGGTGGAAGAATTGGAGAGAAGGGCTGAGGTTCATTACTCATGGACCCAGGAGACCAACTGGATCTATTATCTGGTGGCAATGAAAAGAGGCTGCCCACAAGGTCAATACCAGAAGATAAAGCCAAGCAGGCAGGGAACTGGTGGAAAAACGTTTATTGACCTCATACAGAACCAAAGTCATCAAAGACATGATTTGACAGGGATTTCATCAAGCACATTTCCAACGTTTGTGCCACTAGTCATTCCTGTCTCTCACCTAACAACAATATACAGTATATGTACATCTATTTAATAATCATATGCCCAACTATATATTTGCAAAGTTTAATTATTACTTATTTACAGTACTGTGCAAACAGTCTTAGGCACATATATATAACTATGGTGCCTAAGACTTTAGCACAGTATTGTATTTGTTAACATGGAATGGAGAGCAAGTTTGTAAATCTGGCAGGAGCAAAGGATGTTGGGAATGGTAAGGGAGGAGGGGTGTGATTCAGGTGGCAAGAATTAGTGCCAAGGGCGGAGGTTGGTCTGGGTGCAGATACACCCAGTCCTGAGACACCAGGCAAGGTAATTTGATTCCAAATAATGGGTTTATTGATCTTTACAGAATGCCTCTCTGGTGCTTCCTGCTCCCTCCCTCTGCCTTTTTCTTTTCCCATCCATGAATCCCCTCTCCATGCCCTCTTCCCACTCTCAGTCCACAGTAGAGACCCATATCAGAATCAGGTTTATTATCATTCACATATGCCATGAAATTAGTTTTGTTTTGTGGCAGCAGTACAGTACAGTAAAATTACTACAGCACTGTGCAAAAGTCTTAGACACCCTAGCTATGTATACGTGCATGGGACTTTTGCACAGTATTGTATTTATTTAGAGATGTAATACAGTACTGTGCCCTTCCGCCCCCAACTAGCCCACACCACCTAATTACAGCCAAGTGACCAATTAACCTCCTAATCTGTACATCCGTGGGATGTGGGAGAAAACCAAAGCACCTGGAAGACGCCCACGCAGTCAGAGGGAGAATGTACAAATTGCTCACAGAAAGCAGTGGGAGTGTCTAACTCATTAAAGTTAACTCTAACTAAGGTGTCATACTCACATCCCAGCTTCCGCTGTTACTAGTGATGCTGCTGTTGTTCCTGGGCAGAATGGTAACAATCACACAATTTCCCCTGTCATTGATGCTTGGAGGGAACAGGATTTCATGCATCCAAATCGCATTTGGCAAGTTTCTATTCATTGCATTTTACAGGATGCTCTGTTGTAGTTTCAGCTCAATATAACAGTCTACGGAGTTCTGTTTGATCTGGACTCCGCAGACTGTTCTATTCAGCTGCTCAGACAGATTTTGGTGACTAGTTAAGAGTTTGGTTGCTATAAAGTAGACTTTTGGTGAGATTGCTGCCAAAAGACTTGTCCATCTTCATCTCATTGGATGACAGGTTGGTAGCAGTCCTGGTTCTGATTCAATAGAAACATGGCAACTTTGAAGAACAATTCTCTTTCATTTATTCGGGAAAACATTTCCTCAAAATAGGCAGTGACTCAAATTCCCTCTCCGAGTTGGAATGGACATGCACACTCGCAGACTTTTAAGTTCTTTGCACCAGAAAGTTTCTCAGTCTGTAATTCTAGCAAAGGAGGACTTTAGCCACAGATTTACCCTTGAAAGGAAACTGCAACCATTTTATCACAGTTATGACCTGAATGAGTAGCAATCAGAATCAACACTCCATATCACATTATAATGAAATTGGCCCATACCCACCAATATGAGGCAGTTAATATGAGAACTGGTGTCTCCCATCATTTAACATTAATTTTCTCAAAGCTCATGAAGCTATTGTTCACTGAAATTTTTTTAAAGAAAATGTCACTATTTAAACCTAATATCAACGTGATATCCCAGAATGCCGGAAGGATTAATAGCTGAGCCAAGAGATCCGACATCGTTGCATATTTAAATAGAGAAAAGTGATATCGCTCAATTACAGTAGAGTCAATTGATATCCAAAAACTGAAAAAAAAGATGAGTCAGGAGACTGGTAGAGGTTAACTACAGCTTGCAAAGTCATTGTGCTGCTATAGTGGATTCAGAAATCCTTGCAGGCAACAATTCAACATTTACACTGAGCTAGAGTGGGAAGATTAGTGATATTTATCCTAAGGATAGATTAAATGTTGGATCGGAAGAATTAAACTAAATCGAGTTAACAAGCTATCGAGAAGCATTCTCTGCAACCTAACAGGTGTATTAGCCTTTGCTTTGTTTGTTGGTTACTACTGGCTGTCTGTGCGACTTTTATACATTCAATATTGCACTAGATCTCTAAAGCGAGTTTCGTCCAATGAATAACTGGAATCCAAACAATTCACGACAGGCGGTGTGTGGTCATGCACATGGAACAGTTCTCAGTTGATTAAGTTTTGACTAAAAATTGGGCTTGGCCATGTAGAGATTGATGCAAATGCTTTACACTGCCAGAGACCACCAATGGGGGTTTGAAATTCACCGCTATCTGTAAGGAGGTGGCATGTTCTCGCCGTGGCTGAGCAGGTTTCTGCTCAGTGCTCTGGTTGCCTCCCAAGTTACAAAGATAAATGGTCAGGGTTACAGTTAGTAAGTTGTGTGTATACTATGCTGGTGCTCAAAGCAAGGTGACTCTTGTGAGCTGGTCCCCGCACAATCCTCGCTGATATGAATTGATACCAGCAACGCATTTCACTGCATGTTTCAGTGTTTCTATGCACGTGGCAAATGAAGCTAATCTTTCTTTTTTTCATCCTATTACAAACAAATATCAAATCATTTCCAATGACATCAGTGTTAAGTAAGTTATCAAGAAAGGTTTCATATACTTTTGCAAAGAACACTTATAAGATCTTCAAGAATAAGAAGCAGAAAGTTGTTTGTTGGAACATCTTTTGTGAAGAGGTGACTAAGGCATTTCCCTGAGTTACAGTATTTTATCTTTGATTTGAGAGAAAGGAAAACACCAAAAAACTCAGACTGAAACTGCACTGAAAGCTACTTAGGAAAATGTGGAATCATGGGTATTTTATTAAAATACGTAGAGAGCCTGATGAGAAAGTTGGAGAAATTTTCCAGTGATAACGACAGTTCTTAGTTGATGGGAGCTGACAGACATAGCACTGTCAATATTTGTCCAGGTAAAATAATACATCAACTTTGGGTAAAAGGCCATGGGTGCTTTTTCACTTCAGGAATTCAACAACCCTCCCACTCTCACCAGACCTCCCTTTCCACCAAAATGCCTGACCTCAATGGATTCTCACTTAGGTGGAGAGAACCAACTGGTATTCTTGCAAAACCAGCCAGACCCTACTTAGTCCCAGATTTTGGCCACAAATTTTGGTATGATTTAGTTTTATACATTTACAGGATGTGGATGTTAGTGTTCAATCTCTGCTTCATGGGATAGAGATAAAATGTATGTACTTCGATAATAAATCTACTTTGAACTTTAAGGCCAGCATTTATTGTCCATCAATTATTGTCCTTAAACGGAGTGGCTTTTTAAATGACTTCGGAGAGTAGTTAGAAGTCAATGGCATTGAGTGGTAAAGGAGTCATGTACAGGTCACTCAGGATGGGACGGCAGATTTCCTTCTGCGCAGGCTGTTAGTGAAAGAGACCAGCTTAAATCAACAGCCTGGTAGTTTCATGGTCACTGCTAATGAGACTATTTTATAAAATATTAACTGTAACAGGACATAAACTCACATCTCAATCATTAATTGATTCCCTTTGAATGACTTGTCCAATACATAATCAATTTGCTGCTATATCCTTCTGGAGGCCTTTGTGGGAATGAGAGCTCTGGCCACTTTGATAACGAAACAACATAGCGATATTGGGGCTGTTCTAATATCAGCCTGTGGTGGGAGTTCACGTGCGCAAGAAAACCTGCTGATGCTAAAATCCAGAGCCACGCATATGAAAATGATGAAAGGTCTCACCCAGAAACATGAACTATTTGTCTTTTCCATAGATGCCACCTGATTTGCTGAGTTCCTCCAGTATTTTGTATGTGTTACTCAAGTGTTCATACACCTAGCTCACCACTTTGATGGGATTCAATGTTACTTTGATACAGGAACCCTAACCCTAACCCTACCTCACCCAGAGTATTAGGCCACATCTGGTGGCAATCTCTGATGCAACAACTGCTGACTATGTAACAAGTTTTCTTTGAAATTATGCAGAATATTGAGGCAAGAATGGCATGCAACTCTGTTCAAAGCTAACAAACACTGTGGGTCACTTTTGCCACTTTTTTATATCCAAAACAACCCATTGAGGATATTAAATAAGCAGGAGGTTTTGTGTACTCACACTGAGAACTAATCGATGACTAGTTAATTATGAATCTGGATTAATTGAGTAGAAATCAAGATATTTATTGCATCTCTTAATTAAGGAGTTTATCATCATGAATATGTTGTGTTTAGAGCTGCAAACAGCACTAAGATCTTAAATTTCCTCAAATGGTTCGATAGCTTCCACAGAGTACGGCTACAAATTGTGACTCTTACGTTTTCTGCTAGACAACATTTAAATGATTTTTTTTCTAGACATTTATCTTTCTAAGGATTGACTTCAGCAGTCTTTTTTCGCATCACTAGAATACATTTAGTTAAGAAATCCAAACTTCGAATATTTTAATTACATGTTCTGACAGATTTAAACATAGCCAATCAGTTTATTTATGCATAGCATAGCTCACAGCCTTTAATTAGTTCCAAAATGTAAATGGTTTTTCTTTCGTTCTAATTTTCTCTTTATATTTTAACCAATAAATGTGTATAAACTTACTTCTTTCACCCTACTCTCCATGCCTGCTGCACACTTTATCAGATATACTACCTCCAGAGCTGGGTCTATTGCCATAATAAATACTTCCAACTTATTGAGGAAAGATTCAGATTTGATTAAAATGCCACAGATTGCCTGAACTAAAGCATAGTTACATTCAAGACAATTCAAACACAGCATACCTGAAAATGAGTACAGTACTTCATTTTTTGAGACTTAAAATGACATTATATGTATATCTTACCCTTCATCTGCGACTCAGTGTCATGCCATCACTCGAATCTGGTATGTTCTCCTAATAGGTTGTCTATCGATGGGTCTTCAGGTAGCTGTAGGGATTGATCCAGGATCCATATAAATGGAGAACATCCGTATGTGATTTTGTTTAATGTCAACAGGCTGATGCACAGGCAGCTAATGTTGTAGCGTGAACGAAGTCACCAGGAGATGTAGTCGGTAGATATGAAATTGTCTTTTATGTAACAAAATGAGAGACAGCAGGCATCATATTGAGACCCTTTCAGAGGAAAACGCCTGTTCGACCCAACATTACACGGATATTTAATTGCTGAAGATCAAAGGGAAATTCTATATTTAAAATACATCTACAAAGCTTCTTTTGAATCACATATAAATTTTATACTTCCTTTTTCATGCCCACACTCCAGACAATGCTAATAAATATTGTCTGTTCTTTTTTCAATTAACTGCTGCTTTCACAGCTCTGGGAACCTTGTGTCTAGAGCTGCATTTTGAATTGAATCTACAGTCCATATTCAGATTTATAATGGGGACCAGAGGGCATAACTTCAGAATAGATAGACGTCCCTTTAGAACAGTGGCAAGGAAGAATTTATTTAGCCAGAGGGTGGTGAATCTGTGGAATTCATTGCTACAGATGGCTGTGGAGGTCAGGTCATTGGGTATATTTAATGTGGAGGTTAATAGGTTCTTGATTAGTAAGAACATGAAAGGTTAAGGGGGGAAGGTAGGAGAATGGAGGGGAGAGGGATAAATCAGTCATGATTGAATGGCAGAGTAGACTCAATGGGCTGAATAGCCCAATTCTGCTCCTATCTCTTACCATCTTATCGTTATAGTCACCCATATTGCATGCAGCCAGGATCTTGTTTAGTATAGAAGACAACACTGCACTCTTTCCGGATCTTACGTGGAATTTAAATGTTCTGGCTTCAGAGAGAACACAATTACAAATGAGTTAAAGGAATAATTAATGGCACTCTTAGATGTAATTGATGTCAATCTGGTAATCTGCTCCTAGATCTTAATTATTATGAAGAATATGCAGCAGGAATTCCCTCTTGCCTGCTTGCATTAAATGGACATTACAGAATTGATCATGTGTTGTGCTCTGCTTTTGATATTTGGCTCCATTCAACTCAATATCTGACCACTTCTTCATTGCACATTTAGCAAGTGTAATTGAGGGCAAATTTCTACCCCCAAGAGAGCAAAGTTAACTTAAAGATACCGAGGGATTTATGCTCATCATTTCCAACCCCGATATTCTTTCCCTTTCCTCTTTGCTTACATTTTCAGGGAAAGACATTTGACATGTTTATGTAAAACTGCTGAACCTGGAGGAAAACAATAATTTTTAAAAAAACTGCAAATACTGACATCCTGAAACAAAAGCAGACACAACCAGAAAGCCTTATCAAGTCAGGTAGCATCTGTGGAAAGAGAAACAACCTAAGTTTTGCATCTGCGATCCTTTATCAGAATGGGATACTCAGAAGGTCAGGCAGCCTCTGTGGGGAGAGAAACAGAGTAAATAAATGAAGTCAATTTATAACGTCTGAATTTT
Organism: Hemitrygon akajei; assembly: GCF_048418815.1. Classification (NCBI taxonomy): domain Eukaryota; kingdom Metazoa; phylum Chordata; class Chondrichthyes; order Myliobatiformes; family Dasyatidae; genus Hemitrygon; species Hemitrygon akajei. The sequence continues at coordinate 156,222,470 of NC_133134.1, read as the reverse complement.
TTTAGTTTCAAGGTAGTGTTAATATTATTTCACTGAATAAATATTAAATTGGATTGTACTGCTAAAAAAGTAAATGTTAGAAGCCTTTTCAATAAAGATGGTTCTGGTGTAAATATCTTCTCTGCTGTAACTTTTCGATAACAGCGATATGTTTATGATGGTGCCTGCAATAAAGTAAAAGAGACAATAAAATCTAAAGGTTAGACATAAAGAGTAGAGATCTCCCTAAACAGCTGCACATCTGCTACTTGAGGATTTATAACAAGCAGCTAATTTGACAGCAAAGGGGTTTCAGGTAACACATCAAAGTGACTGGGCAGAAGTGAATCCATTTCACTTTTGATTTCCCCTGAATATTAAGCCAGTAACAATGTAAACAATCTGTTTTAAAACAAAACTGCACACTCTCACAAAAAAACTACTTTTACAAAGCAATTGCACTGTGATTATGTTATTAAGGCTCCTTGAGAGACTGCTGCTATATTGTAAACATATCTGCATGCTTCTCAACGTTCTCTTCCTGCAGAGAAAAGTTGTCACATTTTAGGGATTAAAGATAGACCTTCCTGGCCTGTTTAAGTAGGATAATAGGGGTGTTATAGTGAAGTTTAAATGGCCGTTGTGCCAATGAGTTATTCAAGCAACACTTTAGTTGCATTATTGGAGGATGGAGTGAGAGAGGAACCTGGAAGTAGTGAAGATGACAGTAAAAGTTCTGCTCATACTTTTACCCCAGAGGGACATGTTTGGTTCAGATCTTATGCCTTTCTTCATTAACAGGAGTGACTTTGAAGGAATAAAGCACAGAGATATAAAAGAATGCATGTAATCTTTTAGCACAGTTAACACACACAAAATGCTGGAAGAGCTCAGGCAGCATCTATGTAAATGAATAAATAGCCGATGTTTTGGGCTGTGACCCTTCTTTGGGACTGGAAAGGAAGGGGAAAGAAGCCAGAATAAAAAGTGGGGGAGGGGAAAGGGGATAGCTAGAGGGTGATAAGTGAATCCAGGTGAGTAGGAAAGTTAAAGGACTGGAGAAGAAGGAATCTGATAGAAGACTGGACTATAGGAGAAAGAGAAGGAGGAGGTGCAGCAGTGATAGGCAAGTGAGAAGAGCTAAGAGGCCAAAGTGAAGAAGAAGAAAGGAGGAAGAGAAATGCCATTAGTTTGGAGGCTACCCAGATGGCATATAAAGTGTTGCTCCTTCACCCTGAACTTAGCAGAAGAAGAGGACATGGGACATGTCGGAACGAGAATGGGAATCAGAATTAAAATGTTTGGCCTCTACAAAGTTCCACTTTTGATGGATGGAGCGGAAGTGCTCAATGAAGCCATCTCCTTATTTCCTAGTTTATTTCATTTATTTTCTCTCTCCTTCTCTCCTTTCCTCTCCTGTTCTCTTCTCCCTACACCTGCCCTCTGTGCCTGACCTGTGCTCCCATCTTTACCTTTCCTCCTTCCATCTCCCTCTTCCCCTCTCATCTCTTATTGTATCCCCTTCTTCCCCTCTTCTATGGACCCCAAGATCTCACCGTTGCTCCACATAACAATGAATCCTACCATTAATCTTGTACTCAGCCTTCAGTTTCAACATGCTAAAGTGTATTAATTTTCAAGATTGAACTCCATTTGCCACTTCTCTGCCCAGCTCTGTATCCTGTCTATATTCCCTATTCTGACCTATGACAACATTTTTCATATCGACAACACCACCAACCTTTGTGTCACCTACAAACTTCTATTTCCTCATCCCAGTCATTTATAAAATTCACAGAAAGCAGGTGTCTCAGAACAGATGCCTGCAAAACACAACTGTTCCCCAGGCAGAATACATCCCATGTACTACCACCATCTGCTTTCTATGGGCAAGCCATTTCTGAATCCACTCAGCTATGTTTCCATGGATACCATCCTCATAACCCTCTAGGTGGGCCTCGCATGGGGAACCTTGTCAAACATCTTTCTAACATCTATATATGAGGGGTGATGGATAAATTCGTGGCCTAAGGTAGAAGGAGATGAGTTATTAACTTCAAACTTTCTGCATAATCACTCAGAGTTGACCTGCATGTGCATGTAACGACAGCTGTATAACTCATCTCCTTCTACCTTAGGCCACAAACTTATCAATCACCCATCTGTAGACACTTTCTGGAGGTCCAAGATCCATATGCTCCACAACCGCTGGACTAAGTGTGTAAATGTAGGAGGGGACTATGTTGAAAAATAGATGTGCTAGGTTTTCTAAAATTCACTCCTTCTACCTTAGGCCACAAACTTATCAATCACCCCTCGTACACCACACTAGCTTCATCAGATTCCTTGTCACCTCCTCAAAGAACTGGATCACATTCATGAGGCACTTTCTGTCCTCCACAAAGCTATGCTGACTATCCCTAATAAAACTATGTTTCTCCAAATGCTCATAAATTCTGTCCCTAAGAACCCTCTCCATTAGTTTGGCCAGCACTGATGAAAGGTTCAATGGTTGCTAATCCCCAGAATTATTTCTATTACCTTTCTTGAATAATGGAACACACTTTGCCACCCTCCAGTCCTCTGGTACTCTTCCTGCGGAGAGGGAGGATGCAAAGATCATCGTCAATGGCATAGCAACATCTTCTTTCACTTCCTTTAACAACCTAGCATATATCCCATCCAAACCCAGGGACCTACCTGTCCTAATTTTTTTTCTCTCTCTGAAAGCTCCAACTGCACCTTTTTCTTAGCCTTGATATACTTCAGCACATTAGTCTGTCCTATGGTGACTTCACATGTGTCAAATCCCTCTCCTTGGGGAACAGTGAAACAAAATATCCATTAAGGATCTCTCCTTCCTGTTCCACCTCCAGACATATACAGTATTTCCTCCTTTATCCCTGAGCAGTCATACCCTGCTTTCATATATGAAGAGAATACTTTGGAGTTTTCCTAAATCTTCCTGGTCAAGGCCTTCTCATGTCCCTTCTAGCTTTCTTAAGCCCATTCTTAAGCCTCTTCCTTACTAACTTGTAACATTCATTATGCTATCTTCTTCCTCTTGACTAAATCTTCTACTTCTCTTCTCAACCATGGTTCCTTCACGCTACCACCCTTTCTCTGTCTCAATGGGACAAATCTATCCAGCACCCCATGCAATGATCCCTAAACAACTTCCACATTTCTGCTGAGTATTTCCCTGTGAACATTGATTCCCAATTTACACTCCAAAGTTTCAGCCTAATATTGTAATTGGCCCTCCCTCAATAAAATACTTTCTCGTATCATCTGCTTCTTAATGCAGGAGATTCTGTAGATGCTGGAAATCTAGATTAACCCATACAAAGTGCTGGAGGAACTCACCACCTATGGAAAGAAATAAACAATTGCCTATCCCCTTCATGAGGACCTGCCAGCTCTTATCATTGTCCATGGCAATACTAAAGGTTAGGAAATTGTGGTATCTATCTCCAAAATGTTCATCCACTGAGAGATCTGATTATTGATCAGTTACATTGCCTAGTACTAGATCCACTATGGCCTCTCCACTAGTCAGCCTGTCATATACTGTGCCAAGGAAGCCTTTCTGGGCACAACTATCTAATTCTGCCCAGTCGAAACCTTTTGCACCAAGGAGCTGCTAATTAATATTAGGGAAGTTGAAATTACTCATGGCAACAACCCGGTTGTTTTTGCACCTTTCCAAAATCTGCCTTCTTATCTCAAGTTCAAGTTCAAGTTTATTGTCAATCGATTGTATATATGTATGCTGCCAAATGAAACAATGTTTCTCGGTACCAAGGTGAACAACAGAATACATATAACTCACACTCATAACCATTAAATAAAATAATAACAAATTGGCATTTAGCATAAGGTGCATCTGTTTTCAGTGTTCCTGTTGCTGTTGAGAGAGCCTATAGTTGCTATAGAAAGCAGGGGCAGGGAAGGTGGGAAACTAAAGTTAAAGTACCTATTTCTTTGAACAGTTAAAGAAAGTATTTATAGTGTGAAAATTGCAAATAACTGAATGTCGTAAAGATTCTATCTCATAGCATCTTTTGGTGTAGGTGTAATTTGGCTCTCAAGCTGAGCATTAAAAACATGCAGACACAGCAGGGAAGATGTGCCAAATAGAAAGCAAAGCAAAGTGAAAACCATTTAAAACTCACCAATGAAACAATTAAGATCTAATCATCTTTGAATAGAAAGTGCAGCTCTTTGTAGAGAAATTATCCCTCTTTAGTGAAGCTTGAAAATACTCTTTATTAATCCCCAAACATCAGTCCATCTGTCTGTCTCTGTGAACATCATAAGGGATGGATAACAACCAGTACTTCATCTATGTGGATACAGTTTGATGAGCTGATGGATGATTGGAAGTTAAAGCTTCTGCTAGTTGAGCCATTTTGTAAGTCCTTCATGTTTATTTTTCTAGAGAATTCATAACAAGACATTATGTGGCATTTTAAAAAAATCAAATCACATTGCAGGCTACCAACAAATCAATTTCAGAATGGCCGTGGCTTCATTTTTGCATTTACATAGCACCTAAAACATAATTATAGAGAACAGTGTAAAACTGTGGCTTTAAGAGGGATTTAGGGCATGGTGATCGTGCTTCCATTCTTTTCTTTTTTTGGTTCCCTGGCCACCTGGAGAAGAGGAATTTCAGAGTTGTATACTTTGATAATAAATTAACCTTTGAACCTTGGAAATAAGAAAAAAAGGAAATTAAGAAAATTATCTTGCAGCTCTGGAACTCACTCCCCCAACTAATAAACACCATATACTTTACTAACAACCCTATCAACTTAGTGGAAGATTTGAGGGATCTATAGACAAGGAGCCCAAGATCTCTTTGTTCCTCCATACCACTAAGAATCCTGCCACTGCACTTTGTGTTCAAATGCAAACTCCCAAAGTGTATCACTTCACAATTTTCTGATTGAACTCCATCTGCCATTTCTTAGCCCAGCTCTGCATCCTTTCAATGTCCCATTTAGTTTTGACAATGTAAGGGAAAACATGCTTCGGGCACCAAATTGATTGCATTAGTTTGGAAGAAGTGCAAGTGAATCACTGCTCTACCTTGAAGGACCATTGGGGTCACTAGAAGGAATGAGGGAAACAATCTCCTATAGTTGTGCTAGGGCATAGTCTGCATTTAGGGTATATAGCAAATATTAACTTCAGCAACCAATCTTCAAACCAGAACGCAGGTATACATTAAATTTAAAATTCAGCCCTAAACCATAGTTTCCTGGAGCTGTGGACACCAGTTGATTGAAAACCATTCATTATTGATTAACATTCATTTTAAGGATGTCTGGAGTGTGGGTGCAAAGAAGGGTGTGTGTGAACACTATATGTAATTCAAAGGAAGCATTGTAAATACATTGTAATTATAGAATTTCCCTGCTCTTACCTTTGATCTTCGTCCAAGAGTGACTCATTTTGCTGAGTCAATCACACTATATCCATTAGCTTCAGTGACTCTTCGGTGACTTTGTTCACTTTACAACAATTGTGCAATGAGATAAACACAAAGATGACAGTGTCATGGTCCGGTCCGTTAACTACTCATTTCAGTTAATTTCCTTTTCCCCATGTTCCACTGGGCTCCTTGATTAGGGCTCATTCGAACCGGCCGCATAAAAACTCCGGCTTACATCTACTCGCTGCTGGTTCGTCACCTCAGCAGTGTGGCTATGCTCATTCCTGGTGGCTGAGGATGACTCGAGTCAAGAGCCTGTCGTCCGCTGTTCCTGGGTCGAGTCAAGAGCCTGTCATCTCCTGTTCCAGGGTCGAATCAAGAGCCTGTAGTTCGCAGTTCCTCATGTCGAGCCAAGAGACTTGTGTCCATTTAAGTGTTGCCGGCCGTTTTGCTGCTGCTCCGAGCTGGGAAGTGAGTGGTCTGTCATTATTTGTTCTAGTCATTTCATTTCCAGCTGAGTAGGTCTGGCCATTTGCCGTTACTCCAAATTGGGAATTCTGTCTCTTCATGTCTGGCTGAGTATTGCTGGCCGTTTGCTGCTCCTCTGAGCCAAGATATGAATTGTCTGTCTTTGTTTAGTGTTGTCGTCTCTGTGTTCCAGTCAAGTCCAAGTTCAGGCTCGGTGTTCCAGCCCAAACCAGTCCAAGTCAAGGCTTCGAGTCCCAGTCCAGGCTTTGTGTCCAGTCCAGGCTTCATGTCCAAGTCATGTCCAAGTCTATCTCCGTGTCCAAGTACAATGTCCAAGTCCGTCTCCGTGCCTGTGTCCTGCACTTAGGTTTTCCTCAGTCACTCTGTACAACAGAGAGAGCTCAGGATTTACATAGGAAAGAATCCCTTCAGAATGCTGAAAGGGATGTGCAGGGAAACATGTTTCTATTGGTCGAATCTCACCAAAGGTAGAAAAAAAAATGTCCAATTTGATTTGGAGACTTAGGTTAGAAGTTGAGCATCAGGGGACTTCCATCCTTGCTCTGATCAGAAGGTGTGTGAGGGTAGAGGCACCGGAATTAAATGTTAAAGGCTCTGTCAGCTGTGGTAAAAAGGAAGCAATGGATAAGGAAAATATGTTGATAGGTTTCAATAAGGAAGCTGTTCCATTACAAGAATCTGCAACTCCTTTCTCACTGTGGCCATCAGGTAGAAGGTACAAGTCCCTCAAGGCTTGCACCAGGTTCAATAACAGTTACTACGCCTCAACCATCAGACTCTTGAACAAAAGGGGATAACTACACTCACTTGTGCATGCATAGAGATGTTCCCACAACCAATGATCTCACTATTAGAATGCTTTATCTTGGGTTATTTCATGATCACATTATTTATTGCTATTTATTTATATTTATACTGTGCAAATAGTGTATTGGCACAGTTTGTTGTCTTCCGCACTCTGTTTTGATCCTGTTATAGTTACTATTCTGTAGATTTGCTGATATGCCTGATGCACCATCAATAACTCACTCTGAGAGGTAAAGGCGAGATATCAGCTTTTATTGACTGGAAGAAGGAACAAGCAGTGAGTGACCACTATACTACATCCTGGAGACAGAGAGGCCGGGCTCAGACCTCCATCACCTTTATACAGGGGTCTGTGGGAGGAGCCACAGGAGCAGTCATCAGGGGGCATGTCCAGACAGGTATATGTAGTTCACCACAATGCCCACAGAAAAATGAATCACAGGGTTGTCTGTGGTGACATATATGTACTCTTATAATAACATTGACTTTGAATTTTGAACTTGGGAATTTACTTTGAACAGATGGTTCAGGGACCGAAATACAGATTCAAGGTACTGCAAAAAAAAACAGGGGGAATATGAGAAAAACATTTCTAGTGTGTGGCTATGATCCAGAATGTATAGGAGTGGCAGCAACGGTCAATGCAAGCTTTCAATTGGGAATCGGATAGACATTTGAGGGAAAGTAGTTTGCTGGCCAGCAGGGAACAAGCAGAGTGATAAGACTGATTGCATTACAGTGCAGAGCCGGTATGAATTCAATGAACTGAATAGCTTCCTCTTGTGCTGTATGAATTCTAAGGGTCTGCTCTGTGCAGGATATTAAAAGCTGGTCACTTTGGGAACCTGTATTTGCAATTGCATAAGAAACACATGATCATTGAGGATGGAAATTGAGTTACTAAGAGAGTTTCTACTCAGTGCTTTAATCAGTAATGCCTGCTCTTTAATTCTGTTCAGACTGAAGAGATGGAGATATCATATCCTAAGCACTGTTCGCAATATACACTGTGCTGCTTTCTTAATACAGCAACTTGAGTTCTAATCAGACCCAGAGAGCACAACCAACTCTGACAGATATTGATGACTAAATTGTTGATTTTGGAAGTTTTTCCGGGCAATTCACATCTTTAAGTGACCTGCTGAGAAGCTCCCCCATGCTGGCAAGCCAAGAAAATTCAAGGTCAAATGAATGCTTTATCTGATACTGTTAGAACACTTCCCTGAAGTTTTTTTTTGACATGCTTTAATTTTGCTTGGAAATCCCTATACTTACTTTGGCACATACACAGCAGCACAAAGTATGATACGTTCTTATACTAAGAACATAATTGTGTTCATCTATGTTAATAAATCAACATGATTGTCTTGTAGCATTCTTTCAATAAGCCTCTGTCTCCCTGTACTGTATTAAGTAAAGTGATTTGTGCAGTCTCAACCTAACCCCTACCAGGCAGGAGTTGATAGCATTAAAATGCCTGATAAATCAACACTAAACTGAACAATCCCAGTCGCAAACTGTTGGTCTTAAGGAGAAAACATGCTATGGTCAGCAGAGTGGGGAGGGAAACTCCATGCTCGCTTCTCGCTCACTTGCCAATCTTGGAACTGCGACAAGAAATTTCACTAGGACCAGTGTAAAGCTGAACTCATGCGGAACAGAAATTAAACCAACTGTTGGGACTTGAAGAGTAGTGCCCCTAATGCTGTAGCAGGCGATTAAGAGTTTGATGTGTTAATCCCTCTCAGAGAGAATAAAAAGCAATGTGGTTACTGGGGAGCCTGTAATGAGAAATACAGAGTTCTCATCTTCTATGACCTTTATGTGTTAAGCCTTTTTTGGGGATCTTCATACTCAACCAAGTTACTGCCTACAGACATACCAAAGATACTGTAGGTGTTTTGTACATTAGGATTAATGTCATCATTACTTTTGTCAATAACCAACAGTAATAATGAAAGACTGCAGAATATTTCAGGCCAGACCACACTTGGAGTGTTGTGTTCAATTCTCGTCACCTCATTATATGCAGGTTGTAGAAGCTTTAGAGAGGAATGCAGAGGAGATTTAACAGGATGCTGCCAAGATTAGAGATGAAGAATGAGGTAAGGTTGCAACAGGCTAGGGCTTTTCTCTTTGGAGTAAAGGAGGATGAGAGGCAACTTAATGGAGATATAAAAGATGATAAAAGGCAAGAGATAGAGAGGACAGTCATCACTTTTATCCACAGGGTGGAAGTAGCTAATATGAGAGTTCATACTTTTAAGGTGATGGAGGAAAGTATATGGGGAATGTCACCGGTAGGTACTTTTTCCCTCACAGAGAATGGTAAGTGCATGGAACACATTGCCGGGAGTAGTGACAGAGACAGATACATTAAGGACATTTAAGAAACTCTTAGATAGGCAATGAACAAAATAAAAATAGAGGGCTATGTGGGAGGGAAGGGTTAGATTGATCTTGGAGAAGGTTAAAAGGTCGGCACAACAATTTGGGCTGAAGAGCTTGCACTGCACTGTATTGGTCTACTGTCTATGTTCGAATTCCAGGCAATTTGTTTATCCTGGAAAAGGGACTCCCCACCTGGGGTCCATGGATCCTTGCTTAATGGTATTGGTCCATGGTATAAAAAAGGTAGCTCTAGAGAGAAGACTGTGTTTGTTCCAACAATACTGTACTGTCTATACCAGGGGTTCTCAACCTGGGTTCTATTGACTCCTTGCTTAATGGTATTGGTCCATGGCATAAAAAAGGATGGGCACCCCTGGTCTAGACCAAATGCATTTTATTTTGAATGGATTCACTATTGAAATAGCAGAGACATGAATGGGCTAATTATTTATCTCTAAATATTAACAGGTTATTACTAAGCAATTGAAATTCAAGCTAATTATGGAAACACAACCTCCAAGAAGACCATAACCTTGTCATGGTTTGGAGGCTTACGTGCCTCAGTGACACAGAGGCCTATGCTGGCTGGTGTCAGGGATTTATGCTTTGGCTCTTGGGAGGGTCACCCATGCCAAACAGATCAAAGGGTAGAAGCCAGATTAAGAGTGATCCTCCAGTCCTTCAGGTACATGAGTTCAGCTCAGGGCTAACAACGCTGACTGGTAAAGCAAAGTGTTACAGAAATAGCAATGAAAAGTCCTTCCACATCTGTGTGCAACCTGGGACTTACAAGGCTGACTGCAGTGAAAACTGAGAGAAAGCTACTGGCATGATGAAGGAAGCCCTGAACGTCGCCAATACCAAGACCAACACTGGACGACCAAGGACAAAGAGAAATGGACTACTTTCATTGCTGCCCTAAACGCCAACAGGTATAACGGGCAGTAAGTAATGGAAGCCAAAGGGACTGCACATGATCGAATATGGACCAAAAGAAACAAACCATATTTTCTGCATCTGCAGAGGAAAGAGATACAGGGTTTTGACCCAAAATGTCCACTATCCCTTTTCCTCCGTAGAGGCTGCTTGACTTTCTGAGCTGCTCCTACAGTTCATTTCTTTGCTTCCAGTTGAATGTGTCCTTTTGCTCTAACATTTTATACCAAAATTAACCTGGCTTTTATGTTTTTGCACTTAAATGAGGCACAATGTAAGTTGCTATGTTGGAGGCAAGTTTTGAGCATTATAACAGGATGGCCCAATGGAAACTAATCTACTTCAATCCTCAGTCACAGAGTCATAGAATCACAGAAACAGGCCTCTCAGTCTACTTCTGTATAAGTGATGGTCAATGGCCAATTTAGCATCTTTGGGATGTGGGAGGAACCAGTACACTTGGATGAAGCCAGAACAAACTCCACTTACAGAACCATGCAGAAGTCTGAGGCATGTACAGCTTACAGTACACAGCCAGGGTCTTTTGCACAGTACCGCAGTAAATTTTTGTATTGCACTTTACTGCTGCTACAAAATAAGCAAACTTCATGACATACATGAGTGATGATAAACCTGATTCTGATATGAGTTTCTATTGTGGACTGAGAGTCAGAAGGGGGCAGGGAGAGGGGAATCATGGTTGGGAAAGGGGGAAGGGAGAGGTGAGGGAGCGAGAAGCACCAGAGAGACATTCTGCAATGATCAATGGACCAACTGTTTAAATCAAATGAGCTTGCCTGGTGTCTCAGGGCTGGGAGTGTCTGCAGCTGTACTGCCCCAACCCCAGGCATTTCTTCTCTGCCACCTGTCCCACACCACTCCTGTGGGACTCCACCTTCTATGTTCTCAACATTCTTTGCTTCTGCCCGATTAACAAACTCACTCTCCACTCCATGTTGACAAATACAGTACTGTACAAAAGGCTTAGACACCTATATGTACCTAAGGCATAGTACTGTAGATGACATCACAGATCAGGAGCTTTCTAGATGCACCACTATGTTGCCCTGTAATTAGGTAAATTTACTTTAATAGGTTTAAGAGATTCAAGACCATTCAAGAGGTTGACAGATTAGATGATAACCTGATTTTACCTATTTGTCAAAGATTTTAATGTGGTTGAGGCTTGTTCCACCTAATCCATGTATTCTGTTTACATGAACCAGGACCTCAGCACCTACTCCAAAGTCTTGACACTTGGATACAGAGGTCTCCTGGCCTACAGATCCCAACAAGGAAAGCTGGGTCTCTGACAGATTCTGCTCAGCAACATCTGGACCGAGGAGATCTGAAGATAATTTTTTTTAAAAAAAGATTGAAAGAAAGATGTTGAATTGTACTCGAATTGGCTGAACTCAAAGAGGTAAAGAAAACTTAAAATATAAGCGAAGAAAGGTGAAATTAAAGTTAAGATGGTGATTTTAATTTTAAGTTTATAAGAAGATATGAGTATATGTGGTAAAGAGAGTCACTGTTAACACGTGTTTACATTTTGAGGACAATATCACAATATGTTTGTTGCTGCTCCAAATCTTTTCATTATGCAACTCCGGCAAAGTGCACTTTTTGGGCTATTTGATGGCAAAGTTCCAGTCACAGAAGCACAATTACAGATGTTTTAAATGAGCTATCCAAAGCCTGACAACACTTTGTGTTTAATACTGCCTGTGGCTAAATTTCTAAACAGCCAACCTCAAAACATCACCAGGATTGTAAATTTATTGAGGGCGACCACTACAAAGCTGTTTGCTTTGTGATAAAGGAAATATTACTCAAAGAAGGACAGGGAGAAATTGCTGCTCTTTCATTATCACTAGGTTAAATTCTAGAACTCCCTGAATAATTGCATTTGCTTACCCAATCGCAAACTGAAGAAAATCTGCAGATGCTGGAAATCCAAGCAATGCACACAAAATACTGGAGGAACTATGCAGTCCAGTCAGCATCTATGGAAAATAGTACAGTCAATGTTTCGGAACCCTTTAACAGGACTAAAAAGTTAGTCCTGGCAATATAGCTTACCCATGTGTGTTTTCTCCAGGAGAAAAGGAATGGTCCAAAAAGATTGCTTTCTCAGTAGCAGCAGAGAAGATGAGACCAGAACTAAGAGATGCAGGGGAATAAATTTAGGACAGATTGAAGTGAAACTGTGCTTCCCAGAGAGTAGCAAGTCTATGGAATTCTTTGCCCATAGAAGCAATAAAGGCTACCTCATTAAATATGTTTATTTACAGTTTGTGGCTTCAACTTCTAAAGATGTATTCGATACTGGGGAGTCATGTTGGAGCTAACTGAGTTTACAATCATACTAGTTGACCTACTGACAGTGTCTTGCATCTTCTCTTTTCTCTTTGAACGTTTTGCTCCTTTTCCCCCTTTTTATTTATTTATGACATACAAGCATTGCTGGCAAAACAACCATTAATTACTCATCCTGAACTGCCTCAGAGAAGGTGGTAGAAAAACTCATTCAGGAACCACCACTATCTGCCTAGATATGATTTTCCCAGAGTAATATTGATTATAGGAAGATTTTAAAGGAAGGAACAATGAAGAAATACTGATATAATTACAAGTTGTGTAGTTTCTTATCTTAGACCATAAGATACAGGAGAAGATATTTGATATTCAGCCCATCAAGTCTGTTTCGCCATTTGATCATGGCAAACTTATTAGTCCTCTCAAACCCATTCTCCTTCTTTCTCCCCCATAACCTTTGACACCCTTACTTATTGAAAGTCTATTAACCCCCACTTTAAATATACCCAATGATTTAGCCTCCACAGCCGTCTGTGCCAAAGGATTTCACAGATTCACCATCGTCTGGCAAAAGAAATTCCTCCTCATCTCTGTTCTAAGTGGATATCCCTCTATTCTGAGACTGTTCTCCGTGGTCCTAGATTCCCCCGCTGGAGAAAACAGAAGGAAGCTGTAGATGATGGAGCTTCTATATATCTACAACCCCTGAGTTTCTTGGGGCAGAATGTTGTGGGTTTGGGCAGATGTACCAGAGAAACACAAGCAAGTAACTGCCGAATGTTTTATAGATGGTAGATACAGTTCTGTGCAAAAGTCCGAGGAACATAGCTCGGGTGCCTATGACTTTTGCACAGTGCTGTGTTTGTCAACATGGATCGGAGACCAAGTTTGCAAATGTGACGGAAGTCAAGGATGTTGGGAGTGGCGAGGGTGGACTGCCACTGGAGGGGGGTGGGACAGGTGGCAGAGGAGTGCCAGGTGTAGGGGGTGGCATGGGTGCAGACACACCCAGCCCTGTGACACCAGGCAAGACCATTTGAATCCAAATAATTGGTTTATTGATCATTATAGAATGTCTCTCTGGAGCTTCCTGCTCCATCCCCTCTCCCTCCCCCTTTTCCCAACCATGATTCTCCTCTCCCTGCCCCCTTCCCACTCTCAATCCACAATATAGACATCTATCACAATCAGGTTTGTCACCAATCACATATGTCATGAAATTTGTCTTTTTTTGTGACAGCAGTACAATGCAATACATAAAATTACTACAGTACTTGGCAAAAGTCTTAGACACCCTAGCTATATATATGTGTGCCTGAGACACTTGCATGGTAATGTAGTTCAGAGATATCTGCTACATTTCAGTGACTGATTTTCAAATTAAATTCGACTGTCATTGTATTTTAATCAGGTGCACTTTGCTGCTGGTTATTTTGTGGAAAATGATACTTTCTGTCCCATACAGTCATGAAAAGTGGCCAAAACAATAAAATATGGGGATATGATGTGCCCATGTAATACCATAAGACCATACCGTACAGGAGCAGAATTAGGGCATTTGGCCCATCATGTCTGCTCCGCCATTTCATCATGGCTGATCCAGTTTTCCTTTTAGCCCCAATCTCCTCCCTTCTAACCATATCCCTTCATGCCCTGACCAAACAAGAATCTATCAACCTTTGCTTTAAAGAAATGCAACTCTCGGTTTGGCTAACGGCTTCATCGAAGGGAAGACAGCCCCCAGCCTGGCCAGACTTAAGAAATCTTCTTTGGGTGGATGCTGCGTGATGTGTCCCCTGTTACAAATCAGTACCCCGAAATAACAAACAGTACACAATATGCGATTTAACGATTGAGCTTTATAATTCTTAATTTGACTATACAGTTAGTAAAGAAATAAAAAAAAAAGAAAAGGGCCCATTTTCATGAAACAATCTAATGTGTAACATTGGATCTCACAGTTCAGTCCACTGGTTCCCCATCAACCTCCTCCGAGCGTAGCCGACCCTTGGACCCTCCCTGCAAGTCCACTCCGCCCGGCTGTCTGCCAACTCTCTTCATTTGCGTCTTCTCTCCTCATCTCTCCCCAGCAAAAGACCACAAAATCCTTGCTCGCAGATCCACAAGAAAGAACAACTTCCCTCTCACAGGATAGCCCACATTCCAAAGCCCCATTATCTCTAATCATAACCCAAACTGAAAAACCAATACTTTAACAATGAAACATTACAGCGCATTACAGATACATAAAGACTTGGCCTCCACAGCTGCCTGTGGCAAAGAATTCCACAGATACACCACTCTCTAGCTGGAGAAATTCCTCCTCATCTCCGTTCTAAATGGACATCCCTCTATTCGGAGGCTGTGTCCTCTGGTCTTAGATTCTTTCACCATAGGAAACATCCTCTCCCACATCCAGTCTATCAAGATCTTTCTTCTTCTGAACTCTAGGTAATACAGGCCCAGATCCATCAAAAGCTCTTCTTATGACAAGCCAGTCAATCCTGCGATCATTTTCCTGAACCTCCTTTGACCCCTCTCCAGTTTCAACACATTCTTTCTAAGATAAGCGGCCCCAAACCTGCTTTCAATACTCCAAGTGAGGCCTCACCAGTGCTTTACACATCCTAGCTTGCTTTCATACTCTTCTTCATTATGTATTTTGCATTATTTATTGTGTGATTTAATTTTGTGCACACTACTTCTCCAGGAAATGACAAATTTCACATCATATAAAACAGCGACAAATGAGGCTTTATAAAGCATTGGTCAGGCCACATTTGAGATACTATAAGTAGTTTTGGGCCCCATATCTGAGAAAGGATATTCTAGCATTGAAGATGGTCTAGAGGAGGTACACAAGAATGATCCTGGGAACGAAGAACATTTGATGGCTCTCTACCTGTACTCACTGGAGTTTAGAATGATGGGAGGGTCTCAATAAAACCTACAGAATATTTTCATAAATCAAACTTGCCTGTCCTTCCCCTTCCTGCATACAGGCAGAGGCTAAAGAGGAAAGCTCCAAAGATTAGGACAAAAAAAGGTGGTCATAAAAGGCGGAATTGCTTTGAGTCATTGGACTGGCCTGTGTTCAGGCACGTATATAGGGATCTGAATAAATATACCATGTTTATCAAGGATTTTATTAAAACAGCTGTAGATGAGTGTGTCCCCACCTAGTGCATAAAAGCATGCAGATTTTGTCAAGAAGTTCATTTATTGTTTAGAACAAACATCAGGATTGGAAAAAAATTGTGATTTAAGTGACTTTGACCGTGGAATGGCTGTTGGTGCCAGACAGAGTGGGTTGAATGTCTCAGAAAGTGGTGATCTGGGATTTTTACACACAACAGTCTCTAGAGCTTGTAGAAAACGGTGCAGAATAAAACAAAAAAAAAATCCAATGAGCAGCAGTTTTGTGGATGAAAACATTGTATTAATGAGAGAAGTCAGAGGAGAATGGCTTAACTGGTTCAAGTTAACAGGAAGGAGACAGTGACTCAAATAACCACACATTACAACAATGGTGTCTAGAAGAACAGCTCTAAACATACATGCTGTTGAACCTTGAAGTGGATGGGCTACAGCAGCAGAAGACCATGAAGATACACTCAGAGGCCATTTTATTAGGTACTAAAGTAACCACTGTGTGTACATTGTCTATAGGTGCAGTTAAACACTGCCTTAAAATCTATGGTCTTTTTTCAGAATATGCATTGATGAGTATTTTACATTGCAGTCTGTAATAATAAATTCATTTTAATCCTAAAGTGCAATTATATTTAACAAAATCAATCCATATTCAATAACTGTTAAAAAACTTTGGTACAATGAACTACCTGCACGAACACTTTATGCATATTTCATTGCTGCATCTCATTACTCTAATGCAATTTGCTGAATAGTTAAAGGGAATATGGAAACACGAGGAATAGAAAGGATTCCAGCTGAAAGCTTGGGGCTCAGGATTTGTATCATTTGAATAGACTGACCCAAGAACTCACAAGCAGTAGCACAATAGGTAACGTTGACAACATGCATGTAATACATTTCATGACCCTTTCTCAAACTGTGCATGTTTGTCTTCTACAGCGGATAAGTAATTTTAGTTAAATAAACGATTATAAATATCTAGCATGTGATGCCTACTTCCCCTTCCCCACCCTTTCCCCTTTCGATATGCACCAGAGGGGAAAGAACATTACTTCCTCTAACTCTTCACAATCTAATGTGGTCTTTTCATAGCGCCTCTCTAAAAGTACACTAAGCATTCATTAGACCACTTCCAGTACAGATAGGAATATAAATAAAAGTGGCCCACATAACCGCTCAAGTCTGCTCTACCATTTAATACAGTTATGGGCAATTATTTTTCTTTCATCCGAGAGTCTCTTAAATGTCCCTTACGTATCTGCTCCTAGCACAACTCCTGGCAGCGTGTTCCATGGACCCACCACTCCCAGTGTAAGACAACCTACCTCCAACAATTCCCCAGAGAGACCTTCCTTCCAGATCGTGAGCCACATATTGTGAGACTTCGTCCCCAATTCTACACTCCCCGATTGAAAGTGTGATGCATCTCACGGGATAGTTTCATTTGGCACACCTCATTGATCCAACACTTGCTTTGCTCTGACCATTCTTAACTGGAGAGGCAGCTTGATCTCTGGTGTGGGGTTCAAATCTAGCAGGCACAACACAGACCCTGATTTTCTGGTGGAAGTAGCAAGCTCTGCCCCCAGAAATGTTTTACCCATGGGCAAATCCATGATTCCAAACCCTGTCCCACATTGCCCCAGTCTCTGCATAATGATTGTCCAAAGATTTGAAATGTGTTTGACAGTCTATAAGGTTCACTAATATTATATTTAAGTTACGTCAATGAATCTAGAAGAATGTAAATCAGTTGAAACATGCGTATCTCACTCTTAACCATTCCTTTCCACTGAGTTAGTGAACTGGCACAGATTCAGGCACCAGGTTTAAGAGTGTGCGCTGATGAGAAAATGAAGGAAGTTAACCCTCTACAAGTGTTGGGACCCTGTATGTGTAGTCTATATCAGGGTGCCTTTGGAGAGCAATGTTGGTAGCAAGGAGCTACTATGAAATTTGAGACTTCTGCATTTGTATGTGTAGCCTTCAACGTGTTTCAAATTGTTAATATGGTTTCCACATGAAAACTGTGCAGTGCTGCCATAGAGGTAATAGGCTTTATGTTTACAGAGTCATGAAGCACCCCAGTACAGAAACAGGTCCTTCACCTATCTAGATTGTACCAACCTGTTCTTCTGCCTGGTCCCATCTACGTGCACCCGGATCATAAACCTCCATACTCTCCTATCTATCTACATATCCAAACTTCTCTTATCTCCCCACATTCTACCTGCTGTTTGTTTTACATTTCAGTGATATTTAAGTAGTAGTTTAAATATATTGCTTGATTGAGCATTCTTGTTAGTTTAAATAATTCACTAATGGTTATATGGAAAAATATTGGAATTGCATACGTCAGAACGCTACAATGTCATACGTGTTCACCTTATTTAAGATACGAACGAATATATGCACATTTATCTCCTGGCTCCATCATTTTATTTTTAATTAACTTTTGTGTTTTGATGTTACAAAGCAAAACACTCCCTGTCTCTATAACTCAGGCTCTCAAGACCCGGCAACATCCCTGTAAATTTTCCCTGCAATTCTTCAAGTTTATTGATACGTTTCCTGAAGGTAGGTGGCCAGAACTGCACACAATACTCCAAATTTGGCCTTAAAAAATGCCTTAAACAACTTCAACATAGCATCCCAACTGCTGTACTTAATATACTCTTTCATGAAGACCAATATGCCAAAACCTCTCTTTACAATCCTATCTAATGTAACTCCATTTTCAAAGAATTAAGGATCTGTATTCCCAAGTCACTTTGCTCTGCTGCATACCACAAAGTCCTGCCATCCCCTAGGGGAGTCCTGCTCTGATTTGTCCTTCCAAATTTTGACAGCTTACCATTGTCTGTATTAAAGTGTCAACTTTAGAATTACAAAGTCATACATCATGCAAACAGGATCTTTGATTTATCAAATCTATGTTGACCATCAAGCTTCCATTTTATTTTCCTAATTTTTTCCATCATCTTCTCCATATCCTACCCCTCATCTATACCAAGTGTGGCTGATTAACCCACCAATCACCCCATCTTTGGGATTTTGGAGGAAACTGGATTACCCATGCAGTCACAGGGAGCACTTTAGAAAGTCCACACAAATAGTACCAAAGATCAGGATCGAACCCAGATCACATGGCTGTGCTCTACAACCTACACCACCATGCCACCTTCCATCTTCATCCAGATCTCCTTCTGAGAATGTTGAATTCTTCACAGAGTACCTAGAACTGAAGCATTTATTGGACTTGGGGTGGGTGAAATGGTCTTCTAAAACAATGCTCAGATTCCAAATATTTGCAGAGAGGCTACACAAACCAAGGTTGTGCCATTTGGAATTTAGAAGGTTAAAATATTTCATGATAGACAATAGACAATAGACAATAGACAGTAGGTGCAGAAGTAGACCATTTGGCCCTTCGAGCCTGCATCGCCATTTTGAGATCATGGCTGATCATCTACTATCAATACCCTGTTCCTGCCTTGTCCCCATATCCCTTGATTCCCCTATCCATAAGATACCTACCTAGCTCCTTCTTGAAAGCATCCAGAGAATTGGCCTCCACTGCCTTCCAAGGCAGAGCATTCCAGACCCCCACAACTCTCTGGGAGAAGAAGTTTTTCCTTAACTCTGTCCTAAATGACCTACCCCTTATTCTCAAACCATGCCCTCTGGTACTGGACTCTCCCAGCATCTGGAACATATTTCCTGCCTCTATCTTGTCCAATCCCTTAATAATCTTATATGTTGCAATCAGATCCCCTCTCAATCTCCTTAATTCCAGCATGTATAAGCCCAGCCTCTCTAACCTCTCTGCGTAAGACAGTCCGGACATCCCAGGAATTAACCTCGTGAATCTACGCTGCACTTCCTCTACAGCCATGATGTCCTTCCTTAACCCTGGAGACAAAAACTGTACACAATACTCCAGGTGTGGTCTCACCAGGGCCCTGTCCAAATGCAAAAGGATTTCCTTGCTCTTGTACTCAATTCCCTTTGTAATAAAGGCCAATAAATGCATTAGCCTTCTTCACTGCCTGCTGCACTTGCTCATTCACCTTCAGTGACTGATGAACAAGGACCCCTAGATCTCTTTGTATTTCTCCCTTACCTAACTCTACACCGTTCAGATAATAATCTGCCTTCCTGTTCTTACTCCCAGTGGATAACCTCACACTTATTCACATTAAACGTCATCTGCCAAGTATCTGCCCACTCACTCAGCCTATCCAAGTCACCCTGAATTCTCCTAACATCCTCATCACATGTCACACTGCCACCCAGCTTAGTATCATCAGCAAACTTGCTGATGTTATTCTCAATGCCTTCATCTAAATCGTTGATGTAAATCGTAAACAGCTGTGGTCCCAATACCAAATCCTGTGGCACCCCACTAGTCACCACCTGCCATTCCGAGAAACACCCATTCACCGTTACCCTTTGCTTTCTATCTGCCAACCAGTTTTCTATCCATGTCAATATCTTCCCCCCAATGCCATGAGCTCTGATTTTACCCACCAATCTCCAATGTGGGACCTTATCAAATGCCTTCTGAAAATCGAGCTACACTACATCCACTGGATCTCCCTTGTCTAACTTCCTGGTTGCGTCCTCGAAAAACTCCAATAGATTAGTCAAGCATGATTTGCCCTTGGTAAATCCATGCTGGCTCAGCCCAATCCTATCACTGCTATCTAGATATGCCACTATTTCATCTTTAATAATGGACTCTAGCATCTTCCCCACTACTGATGTTAGGCTGACAGGACGATAGTACTCTGTTTTCTCCCTCCCTCCTTTCTTAAAAAGTGGGATAACATTAGCCATTCTCCAATCATCAGGAACTGATCCTGAATCTAAGGAACATTGGAAAATGATTACCAATGCATCCGCAATTTCCAGGGCCACCTCCAGGGTACCCTAAGATGCAGACCATCTGCTCCTGGGGATTTGTCAGCCTTCAGTCCCATCAGTCTACTTATCACCGTTTCTTTCCTAATGTCAATCTGTTTCATTTCCTCTGTTACTCTATGTCCTTGGCCCATCCATACATCTGGGAGATTGCTTGTGTCTTCCCTAGTGAAGACAGATCTAAAGTACTTATTAAATTCTTCTGCCATTTCTCTGTTTCCCATAACAATTTCACCCAATTCATTCTTCAAGGGCCCAACATTGTTCTTAACTATCTTCTTTCTCTTCACATACCTAAAAAAGCTTTTGCTATCCTCCTTTATATTCCTGGCTAGCTTGCGTTCGTACCTCATTTTTTCTCCCCGTATTGCTTTTTTAGTTAAGTTCTGTTGTTCCTTAAAAATTTCCCAATCATCTGTCCTCCCACTCACCTTAGCTCTGTCATACTTCCTTTTTTTTTAATGCTATGCAGTCTCTGACTTCCTTTGTCATCCACTGTGGCCCCTTTCCCCCCTTTGAATCCTTCCTTCTCCGGGGGACAAACTGATTTTGCACCTTGTGCATTATTCCCAAGAATACCTGCCATTGCTGTTCCACTGTCTTTTCTGCTAGGATATCCATCCAGTTAACTTTGGCCATCTCCTCCCTCATGGCTCCATAGTCTCCTTTGTTCAACTGCAACACTGACACCTCCGATCTGCCCTTATCCTTCTCAAATTGCAGATAAAAACATCATATTATGGTCACTACCTCCTAATGCCTCCTTTACTTCAAGATCGCTTATCAAATCCTGTTCATTACACAACACTAAATCCAGAATAGCCTTGTCCCTGGTCGGCTCTCGTACAAGCTGTTCCAAGAATGCATCCCGTAGGCACTCTACAAACTCCCTACCCTGGGGTCCAGCACCAACCTGATTCTCCCAGTTCACCTGCATGTTGAAATCCTCCATAACTACTGCGACATTACCTTTGCCACATGCCAATGTTAACTCCCTATTCAACTTGCACCCAATATCCATGCTACTGTTTATCATATCATGCTATCCATGATCAAATTTTTCAAGATGTTAATTTTAGACTGAGAAAAATGTTCTGTAATAATAGGAAGTTTCAAAAGCAAAAATTAGAACCAGGTCTTTCAAGAGTGAAATTTACTCTTTTGCAAATGGAACAAGGTTAATTGTTAATACTCAATCAGATTTTATTCTTTTATGGGATGTGTGTGTTAGTGGTGAAGCCAACATTTAGTATCCATTCTTAATACCTTCTTAAATTTCAAAGTTCAAAGTACATTTATTATCTAAGTATATACATGGTATACATCTCTGAGATCCGTCTTCTCCAGACAGCCACGAAACAAACAAAAACATGGAAACAATTCAAAGAAAAACAACAACCTCCCAATGCAAAATTGAATTGAATTGACTTTATTTCTTACATCCTTCACATACATGAGGAGTAGAAATCTTTACATTACGTCTCCGTATAAATGTGCAATGAACAAATTATAGTAATTTGTAATAAATTGTATGTACAGTAAGATATACAACAGAACAGTCTACATAACTTAGAAATACAATTGTATCAGTATGAATTAATCAGTTTGATGGCCTGGTGGAAGAAGCTGTCCCAGAGCCTGTTGGTCCTGACTTTAATGCTGCGGTACCGTTTCCCAGATGGTAGCAGCCGGAACAGTTTGTGGTTGAGGTGACTCAGGTCCCCAGTGATCCCTCAGGCCTTCTTAATGCACTTGTTACTGTAAATGTCCTGAATCGTCGGATGTTCACATCCATAGATGCTCTGGGCTGTCTGCACCACTCTTTGCAGAGTCCTGCAGTTGAGGGAAGTACAGTTTCCATACCAAGTAGTGTCCGACCAGTCAGGATGCTCTCAATTGTGCCTCTGTAGAAAGTTCTTAGGATTTGGGGATTCATGCCAAACTTCGTCAACCATTTGAGGTGAAAGCGGTGCTGTTGTGCCTTTTACACCACACGGCAGGTATGTAGAGACCAAGTGAGGTCCTCGGTGATAAGTATACCGAGGAACTTAAAGGTGTTCATCCTCTCAACCCCAGATCTATTGATGTCAATAGGGGTGAGCCTGTCTCCATTCTTCCTGTAGTCCACAACCAGCTCCTTTTATTTTGCGACATTAAGGGAGAGATTGTTTTCTTGACACCACTGTGTCAGGGTGATGACTTCTTCTCTGTCGGCTGCCCTGTGATAATTTGAGGTAAGGCCAATCAGTATAGTGTCATCTGCAAATTTAATTAGCAGATTGGAACTGTGGGTGGCGAGACTGTCATGGGTATACAGAGAGTAAAGGAGGGGCTTTAGGTCTCTGGGGGGCACCTGTGTTGAGGGTCAGAGGGGCAGAGGTGAGGGAGCCTACTCTTACCACCTGCCAGCGATCTGACAGGAAGTCCAGGATCCAGTTGCACAAGGCTGGGTGAAGGCTGAGGTCTCTGAGCTTCTTGTCAAGCCTGGAGGGAATTATGGTGTTGAACTGTAGTCCAAGAACAGCATTCTCACATAAGCATCCTTCTTCTCCAGATGTGTAAGGACAGTATGTAGAGCTGCGGTTACTGCGTCATCTGTCAATCCGTTGTGTCGATAAGTAAATTGTAAGGAGTCCAGTGCAGTGTGCATGGTAACATGCTGCAGATGTAGTCTTTGACCAGCCTCTCAAAGCATCTGCTTATTATTGAGGTGAGTGTGACAAGACCTTGGTCTTTTTAGGTGCAGGAACAATGGTGGATGCTTTGAAGCAGGAGGGCACTCAACACTGGGAGAGGGAAAGATTAAAAATGTCTGCAAACACACCAGACAGTTGTGCCGTGCACATCCTGAGTACCAGCCCTGGGATGCCGTTTGGTCCTGCAGCATTGCGACTGTCCACTCTTTGGAAACCCCGTGTACTTCAGCTTCAGAGATGACCAAGGTGCAGGTCGCATCGGCAGCTCTCCTCGGGGGCTCAGTGTTGGCGACATCGATCCAAGCTTAAAAAAGATTTTGCTCATCTGGGAGAGAGGCAGTGAGGTTGGCAGCACCACTGCGTTTAGCATTGAAGTCTGCGATGGTGTGCAGACCTTGCCATGAGCTGCGTGCGTTGCTGGTGAAGAGTTGTGACTGGATCTTGTCTCTGGTTTGTCATTTTGCTGCCTTGATGACTTTGCGTAGGTTGTAGCTGCATTTCTTGAGTTCCTTGTGGTTACCGGCAGTGAAAGCTCTGCCTCGCGTGGTGAGTGCAGTGTTGATCCAGGGCTTCTGGTTAGGATAAATGCTGACCGATTTTTGGGGGACAACATCCTCGATGCACTTCCGGATGAAACTCGTAATCTTTCTCATGAACTCAGAGACATCCTCATCATGAAGACATTCCAGTTAATGTCATCAAAGCAGTCCTGTATCATGGAGACTGATTGGTCAGACTAACAGTGGAAGGTTTTAACTATGGCTACCTCTTGTTTCAGCTTTTGCCTGTATACAGGCAGAAGGAGGATGGAGGAGTGATCAGACTTCCTAAATGGAGGACCGAGGAGCACTTTGTAAGCATTGCAGAAGGGAGAGTAGCAGTGGTCGAGCATGCTATCGCCCCATATGCTCACCAGGATGAGTTGACAAAACTTTGTAGCGACTTTAGTCAGCTGTGCTCGATTGAAGGCTCCAATGACGAATAAAGCAGCCTCTGGGTGTACAGTTTCCAGGGTGTTGATGGTCTTGTACAGTTCATTGAGAGCCAGGTCAGTATCAGCCTGTGACAGAATATACACAGCTGTGATAATAACAACTTTCTAAGCAAGCAGAAAGGTCTACCCAGCAGCACAAGGTACTCCAGATCTGGGGAACAAAAGTAAACAAATCATGCAAATGGCAACAAGAGCATCAACCCTCATGCACATAAAAGTAAATTGTGCAAACCTCATTCGAAATTGTCTCTTCACCCTTGAAATAGCCCTCCGCAAATCATACCTGGTTTTCTGGTACAGGCCTTGGTCGCCAGACTTGAATGCCTCAAATCTAGCCTTCAGTAAACAACGTACCTCCTGGTTCATCCATGGCTTTTGGTTTGGGAATGTACACCAAGTCTTTGTAGGCACGCACTCATCCACACTGGTTTTAATGAAGTCGGTAACAACTGCAGCCTACTCATCCAGGTTCGAAATTGAATCCATGAATACAGTCCAGTCCACCGATTCAAAGCAAAATTGTAGGTGTTCCTGTGCTTCCCTTGTCCGTACCTTCTTGGTCCTCACTGCTGGTGCTGCAGTCTTCAGTCTCTGCCTATACTCAGGGGGTAGAAGTACAGCCAGGTGATCAGACTTCCTGAAGTGAGGGTGTGGAATAGCACGGTAGGCATTCTTGATGGTGGTGTAACAATGGTCCAGTGTGTTGTTTCCTCTAGTACCGCAAGTGATTTGTTGATGGTAATTGCTTAGTGATTTTTTTCAGACTTGCCTGGTTAAAATCTCCCAAAATGATGGTGAAGGAGTTAGTTACGGTGTTTCATGCATGTTGATCCCATTGCTCAGATCATCTAAAGCCTGATTGACATTGGCCTGAGGTGGGATATATACTGCTACCAAAATGATCCCAACAATCTCCCATGGTAGGTAAAAAGGACAGCACTTAACTGCTGGATATTCCAGATCTGCTGAGCAGAATTCAGACAGCACTTTTATATATTTGTGTGCACCAAGAAGAGTTGAACATGAGACATCCTCCTCCACCACTGCTTCTGAGAGACTCTATAGATCTATCCTGATGGCGTAAACCCATCGATCTGAATCGCTGCATCCGATACGGAATTGGTTAACCAGGATTCCGTGAAACAAAGGACACACGCAGTCCTAATGTCTCCCGATTCATCTCATGTTTTTATTATTTATTGCTATTTACTTATATTTGCATTTACACAGTTTGTTGTCATCTGCACTCTGGTTTCATTGATCCTGTTACAGTTACTGTTCTATGGATTTGCTGAGTATGCCCACAGGAAAATAAATCTCAGGGTTGTACATGGTGACGTGCATGTACTTTGTTAATAAATTTACTTTGAACTTTGGACTTCATATAATATTGAACATGAACACCTCTAAGATTACGGCATGTGACTAAATGGAACGTTAGCATTCATTTTCAGAGGACTAGAATATAAGAACAAGGATGTAATGCAGGAGATTTATAAGGCATTGGTCAGACAGCACTTGGAGTATTGTTTTCAAGTTTAAGTTCAAGTTCAAGTTTATCGTCAACCAGACTATGGGGTGCCCACAAAATGTATATCACACAGAACACATATACCAAAGTATTATCGTAAGTTAATGAAGTATACCGGTAATTCAAAATGCTTATAGTGTGCAGCACAGGTAAACAGTAAATAGTACAGTAAACAGTAAACAGCTCTCTGTCTGGGTGACAATACCTCAGTGGTGGCAGGGTATTCATTTGTCCCACGGCCAGAGGGAATAAACTGATACTCAGTCTGGCAGTCCTAGTCCTAATGATTCTGTACTTCCTTCATGATGGTAGTGGGTCAAAGAGATTGTAGGATGGATGGTGGGGATCCTCAACAATGTTTTGGGCCCTTCGTCTGCAATGTTCCAAATAAATGTCACACATGGGGGTTGGTGGAGGGAGACCCCAGTGATCCTTTAGGGGGATTTGGGGCCCCTCATCTTAGAAAGGATGTGCTGACATTGGAGCGTGGCCGGAAGACGTTCACGAGAATTATTCTGGGACTGAAAGGATTAACATATAAGGAGTGTTTGATGTCTCTGGATGTGTAAGAATAAGGGGAATCTCAATGAAACATCAAACAGCTTGGTAGGCCGAAGGGCCTGTATTGTGCCGTAAGTTTTCTATGTTTCTAAATATTGAAAGGACTAGATAGAGTGGATGTGCAGAGGATGTTTCCACTAGCAGGGTAGTCTAGGACCAAAGAGCATCGCCTCAAAATTCAAGGACATTCCTTTAGAACAGAGATTATGTATTTGTTTAGCCAGGGGTGATGAGTCTTTGGAATTCATTGTCGCAGATGTCTGTGGAGGCCAAGTTATTGATACATATAAAGTAGTCGTTAATAGGCTTTTGAATAGTAAGGGTGTCAAAGATTTCAGGGAGAAGGCAGGAGATTGGGGGTGGGAGGGAAAATAAATCAGCCATAATCTACTCGATGGGTTGAATGACCTGATTCTACTCCTATGTCTTCTGGTCTACTGCTCTCAATATAGTTCATGTATTCTTTCAGCATACAACTAAGCAGAACTGGTTTATTTGTGAAGTTTAATTATGCAGAAGAACTACTTCCCTGCACAATTTATGTTCCTTTACAGGTGAACTAGCTTGGTTTGTTAGTGAAAATAACCAGGTATTTTCCAGTATCTGTGCAAGTAGCTGAGGTTGGAAGTCTCGTCATCGGCTAGTGCTTGGGCCGATACCAAATATTGAAGGTCAAAGATCGGTCTGAAGTCTGGAAGCTGGAGCCTGATGGCCAAAGCCTTGAGACTGGAGGCCCAGAGACCTGTTCTGGAGTTGGGGGACTGTCTGGCTGTGCAGGTGGGAAGGAGGGTGGAAAGGGGCATGTTTTGCTATTCACAAACATGAGAAAATCTGCAGAAACTGGAAATCCAAAGCAGCATACACAAAGTGCTGGAGAAACTCAGCAGGCCAGGCAGCAGCTATGGAAAAGAGTCAACAGCCAACTCATGCCATGCTGATGGAGGGTCTCGGCCAAAAACGTTGAGAGTTTACTCATTTCCATTGATGACCTGCAGTGCTCCTCCAGCATTTTGTGTGTGTTGTCTTGCTGTTGTTATTGAGTTGCTGTTGTGTTCTGTTTTGCTGTATTGTGCCAAGCACGGCATGCTATATTGGCACTGGAATGTGTGGTGACACTTGCAGTCTGTCCCCAGCACATGTTTAGAATGTGTTGCCTGTTTACTGTATGTGTTTACTGTATGCTTGGATAAATAAATCTGAATCTGATCTAAATCTAAATTAAATGAGACACTCTAATCCAAACAAGTGGAAACTATTCCATTGCACTCCCTATTTGCAGATTTGAGAGTCAGAAGTCAATTAAGGAACGTGGTCTCCGGATCCCTCTCCTGACCAGTGGAAGTGCTTTCTCAACTCGTACAAGAATACTTTAAACCAAGACGCTCCTTTCTGAAGAAGGGTCTCAGCCCAAAAAGTTGACTGTTTATTCATTTCCATTGATGCTGCCTGACCTGCTGAGTTTCTCCTGCATTTTATGTGTGTTGCTTTTAATTTCCAGAGCCTGCAGAGTCTGTCATGTTTACTCCTTTGTCAACTAGCAGCGTGACCTCTCTCACTGCAATGGCACATCTCCATTCCACTTCTTGACATACTTTCTGAGAAATATCTGCATTTCGTGCTGGGGTTGCAATCCCAGTGTGTATGGTAATTAGTGCCCTGGTGACCATTTTGTCTGGAAAATGACTGTGTTTTTGTTGTCTGTACAGAAAACAGATTGTATGTTACAACAAAGTAAGCACCCTTATTCATAGGAGTACCAGATTGCCATTACAAGCTCTATTACACGCCCATACGCAATGGCAATGTGAACAGATTCAGGTAACATACAGCATAAATCACAGAATATCTAAACTACGTGCATTCAGAAAGCTGTAGTGTATGCTCTAGAAAAATTAATTGCTTTCTCCTTAGATGCAGGGTCTGAATTTTTCCCCTTTTAATAATGAGGGAGAATGCCTCACTGACTGAGACAAGGTATTTTGAGTCTCGAGTAACGATCACTACAATATATTCTCTCTGCCTTAATGAAATGATAACTTTCTGGTTCCAAATGAATGTTTCACAGCTAACCTTATGAAAGAAAGTGTTTCTGCCAATATTGCAATAAAGTAGGAGGGAGCAAGGAAATGATGATAAAACTGGAATTGATCCCTTGCATCTTTTCACCAGATGATGAGCCATTTTCACAAATGCATAGTCCACGGATGGATTAACCAAAATTGGGAGATTGGCACTGGTTAAGTGACTCATTAGCTGCTTAAGAGATGTTAAAGGATCATTGCTGCTACAGGATAATGGCAGTCTGTTATTCTTTGCTCCTGATGAAGTACTTAAACACAGAGTGTTGCATCAAACAATTGTGAGTTCAGCCGCATATATTTCTGATATCAAATTGTAATTAGTTAAAGATTGAAATAAATGCTAGGTCTCTATTTGCACTTTGGATTTAAATTATTTACAGTTGTTTTTATGTTTCATTCAAATTCATTGAATAATGTTCTGGAAGCAATGTAAGCTGTGGTTTAAACTCTGGCCTTTCTGGTCAATGATTGCAGATAAAGTGCTAAGGTACTTTAACCCTCACAGTGATGGATAAGCAGGCAGTCCAGATGGATAAGACGAAAAAAAAATCCCATAACTGGTACTTTGAAAGTCAATGCTGATTTACAACCAGCTAGAACACAAGTAATGAATATTCAGTGATAGACTGCTCCGTTCTCTAGTACAGCAAGCACAATTACATTACGCAAAATAACTTGGCTGTCCAAAACAGAGCATAACCTCTTTTATCCTAGATACTCAATCTTTGCAGTCAATAAGGCTGATGACAACTCATCCCTTCTTGCTTGCAAACAACTGCCCCCATTTAAATGATGTCACAGATAATGTATGAAGCCATTTGTCATAATTATGTGTAAAACTCTATTAATTGGAGGGTCAAGGATCTAATCACATGGCATATCAAGGTCAGCAGAATACACAAGAGAATATCAGAAAGACAGAGCCGTTGGTTTGCAGAGGGAAACATTACAGCGGCTGGTTTAATATACCTTAGCGAGGGAAAGATGTTTCACACTTGAAACCTTCCACGCTCTCATCCTAATAGTGACATATAAACAGTGTTATATTAAGATTCTTTAGATCCTGAAATTGTCACCCTATAACACATCCTTCAGTCAGTGGTTGATCTTGTTTTTCTTCCTGTGTTTTTGGTGTTGAGCTATTGTTTGCTGCACTGCAAACAAAATGATGGAGTTTAGACCATCTTTTCTCCTGGGGTCTTGAGGAGGCAGAACACTCCTTAAAGTCAGTGCACCAAAGGCAGTGTGGAATAACCCCAAAAATGAGATCCCATATCTCCAGGCCAGAGTAATCACTTAGTTAAAATTGAAACTGTTAGACGCTTTTGAAATTTGGCTGTTTAACACTACACAGGATAAAATACAAAAAGAAGCAAAATTAACAAAATTCATTTGCTATATTAACTATTTATAATAATCCGATCTCTTATTTGAGAAGTTATATTAGCATCCCTTTAACATAGATTAGTAAAAGTCCCAGGGCATTTTTCTGGAACACAATCAAACAAAGTTTGACATTAAGCTACATGAAGAGAAATTATCAAAAGTCTGAACAGCAAGATAGATTTTAAGTAGCATTTCAAGGAGGAGAGAGAGCGAGAAATGACCAGTGTGGGAAATCCAGAGCCTGCAGTGGACGAATCCTATCTGTGCATGGAAGAGTGATTGAAAGAAGCCAAACATAGAGAGGCACAAACATTTCAAAGGATTTCCAAAGGAGGAATAAGTGATATCATATAATGATCTGAAAATAAAGGTGAGAATTTTAAAATTGAGTCAAAAGCTGGGAGATGAAGGAGTGACAGTTGGTGGTGGGAAATGTGTGAACTATGCCTTGGGCAACAGATTGTGCATTACAGTCGGCCCTCCTTATCAGTGGAGGATTGGTTCCGGGGACCCCGTGGATACCAAAAAACACAGATGCTCAAGTCCTTTATTTAACCTGTCTCGGTGCGGTGGACTTTAGGACCCGGCAGAGCTTGGGACCTGCGGCCCATGGTTGCTTTCTGGTCCGTTGACGGAAAACGATCACAATTGAAAATAAAGTGGAAATAATAAAGCAATCGGAAAGAGGTGAAACGCTATTGGTCATTGAAAAAGCATTAGGCTACAGTCGGTCAATGATTGGAACAGTTTTAAAGGATAAAGTGAGAATAATGGAGCATGTGAAGGCCCTGCCCTGAAGAAAGCTACAATTATTACTAAGCAACGCAGTGGTTTAATTATTGAAATACATACGTTGCTTAAGTGCTTCATATGCATAGAAAGGTAAAATATATACTTTCTACTAAGACAAACATTTGACTAACTGAGGCTAAATAATACCGGATGTACCTGTTCCGTCTTAGAGAACTTCCATTTTTTTTTCCAATTCCCGATTCGCGGTAACCTATGCACATCCTCCCTTATACTTTAATACCTAATACAATGTAAATGCTATGTAAATAGTTGTTATTCTGTATTGTTTAGGGAATAATGACAACAAAAAAAAGTCTGTACATGCTCAAACAAGAAGTGCTGGAGAGAGAACTTCTGGGTTTTCCCGATCCGCGGTTGGTTGAATCCATGCAGGCGGAACCCATGGATAAGGAGGGCGGACTGTATTTCAGACTTAAGGAGTGCAGTTTGCACTCAGTGGCCACTTTACTAGGTATGCCTTGTATTTAATAAAGCGGCCACTGAGTGTATGTTTATGGTCCCCCGCTGCTGAAGTCCATCCACTTCAAGGTTCAATATGTTGTGCATTCAGCAATGCTCATCTGCACATCACTGTTGTAACACGTGATAATGTGAGTTACTGTAAATATAGATGTTTGTTAACTAATGAAATTGGGAACAGGTGTTTAAAGAGGTCTCCTAAACCCCACTATCCTCCCTAAAATTACAGTTAATGCTATTTTAAAACTGTTATTTAGCTGAATGTTTGGATTCCATCAGGCCAGTTTTTGGTAAGGTGGAGTGTCCAGCGCAAAGCACAACAGAACAGTGGACTGGAACATTTGATTTTGCAATCCATCCTCTCACCAGGAAGGATGGGAACTGGGAGCTTTATCAAAGACTACAAAACCTATATGTTAACAGCATTTTGTAAGCTGGGGCAATTAATCTGTAATTGTGTAGAGTTCAGCAGGGTAAGAGCTTCTCTGTGCAACTGTAACAAAGTCACGTTGCATTTTGCCGATACCATGTACAGAGTTCCTGTTTATTTGACAGGACAAGGATTACTTGCAGTGTATTATAAGGATCCTGTTTACTCACTGGAGTCGTGTAATTATTCAGAGTTCCTGTCTGTTCAGCAGAACAATGGTAACTGCTTACCATTCCTGTTTATTTAGCAGGGTAAGGGACCACACTGCTCCCTGTTTGCTTGCTAAAAACATACTGCACTGATTCAGTTTGCAAAATGTCTTATATCCTTTCCAATAAGACATTAAATTGAGGCCATGCTTGATGTCTGAAGTAAAATTATAAGATTCTAAGATGTTCTTTTGAAGGGGTGTAAGATGTTATTCAAAATTCAAAGTAAATATACTATCAAAGTTCATCTTTGAATCAGAATCAGAATTGGGTTTAATATCTCCAGAGCATGTCGTGAAATTTGTTCTCAAGTGGCAACAGTACATTGCAATACATAATACAATAATTATGACTGTAAATTACAGTAAGAAGTATATATGAATTAACTTAAACAAGTAGTGCAAAAAACTAGCAAGGCAGTGTTCATGGATTCAACGCCCATTCAGAAATCTGATGGCAGAGGGAAATAAGCTGTTCCTGAATCATTGAGTGTGTGCCCTCAGGCTTCTGTACCTCCTCACTGATGGCATCACTGAGAAGAGGACAGTAGAAGATTCATTTTCTTGCAGGCGCTCACAGCAGAATGGAGACGTACAACTGAATCAAGGAAAAACCACGTACGAACGAAGACTAACAACCAATGTGCAAAACACAAACTGTACAAGTAAAAAAAATAATAATTATACCAAGAACATGAGCTGTAGAATTCTTGAAAGTGAGCTGATGGGTTGTGGAATATACTCATATTTGAGTTGAATGAAGTTGCCCACATTGGTTCAGGAGCCTGATGTTTGTAGGGTAGCAACTATTCGTGAGCTTGGTGATCTGGGACCCAAGGCTCCTGTGCCTTCTTTCCAATGGCAGCAGTGAGAAGAGAGCAAAGCATGGACACTGGAGCTCCTTGATAATGGGCACTCTTTTCTTGTGGCACTACTCCCTGTAGATGTATGCCCGATGTCATGTCCTTAACCATCAATTTACAAAAATTGTCTCGTCATTGTCACATTTCTTTTGTGGGAGCTTGCTATGCACTTATTAGCTGTCACATTTCCCTCCAACGTGCTTTCACATAAAAAGTGCCTCCTTGGTTGTAGAGCATCATGGGAGTTTCTGAAAGAGGCATAAACTGCACAATATAAATTAATCTCTTTCTTTTTTCATCAGACAACTGAAGCTGATTAATTGATTATACCTGAGAAGTAAATTACTGGCTATGACTACTTCAGCTTGCTGATAATACTACTGGTGAGCACCAGTGATATCCAGAACTTAATGAGATCTGAAGTCAATTGCCTGACCTCCCTCTGAAACAGAATGTTCTCATGAATGCTGAAGGATTATTGTCAGAGGTCGACTGACAGGCATAATTCTCTGAGTGTGACCACGTCAGGCCCTTTCTTGGCTAGATTATGGGAAACCTCACTCCCAAATCGAACAGTAGATGAAGGAATAGGATTAGACCATATGGCTCATTGAGTCTGCTCCACCATTTATTGAGGGTTGATTTATTTTCCCTCTCAATCTGCCTTCTCCCAGTGACCTTTAACTCCCTTACTAATCATGAAACTATCAACCTCTGCTTTAAATATACCCACTGGCTTGGCCTCCACAGACATCTCTGCCAATGAATTTCACAAGATTCACCACTCTCTAGCAAAGGAAATCCTCCTTATCTATGTTCTAAAGGGAAGTCCTTGTATTCTGAAATAGTGCCACCTGATTCTAGACTCTCCCACTTTTGGAAAGAAACATCCTCTCCACGTCCACTCTGTGTTGGTTGATTGGCATCCTTCTATCTCGAAGGACAATGAGTGATCATCATCATCACAAGCCTGGGCAGAAGGTATGGAGATCCTGAGATGCCCAGTCATCAAGATCCCCCTCTCAGTCTCATCAGCGTAGTCCAAAGAAAAGCTTATGAAACAATATGTTTGTCACCAGCCTGGCTGCAGGAACTGCCAGAAGGATGTTCAATGACATCCAGCTACCTTAGAGGCTCCATTCCAGATTTGCTCTCTGAGTTTACTCCCATAGTCTTTGTCTCTCCTGAGGCTGCCCACAAGGCAGTGGAGCTATTTACCTATAGCTGGGGATCTGCTTACTACGTGTGCACCTCCTCCCCGTGCTTTGTAGTTCAGCTTGAGTTTGAAAGGAATTCATTTTCCGTGTGTCGCCAGCAAAGAGGCACTACATGATGCTTGCTGTTGGAAAGGCTGTGTACTGGCAGGGAGAGACTTACATATTCCGCTCTCCTTTTTCACGAGACTGCTAGCCAGCTGTGGAAGCTGAAAGTGGGAGCGACAAGCGCTATCCACTACACTACCACACTAGATGTGTCACAGCAACCATTTTGTAGGCCTTTCAATATTGTATAGGTTTTAATGAGATCCCCACTTAATTTTTTAAGGCCAGCGAGTACAGGCCCAGAGTACAGGCCCAGAGTCATCAAGCACTCCTGATACATTAACCCTTTCATTCCCGGGATCATTTTTGTGAACCTCCTCTGGACCCCTACAATGCTAGCACATCCTTTCTCAGATAAGTAAGTTTACTCTTTTAAAAAGTAGTCTATACCTTTAATCCTTCTACCAAAGTTGATGGGAAAACACTTCACTACACTGTATTCTATCTGCCACTTCTTTGCCCATTCTTCTAATCCGTCCATGTCCTTCTGGACTCCCTGCTTCCTCATCATTACCTGCCCTCGCTATCTTTGTATTGTCCACAAACTTGTCACAAAGCTCTCAATTCTATCATTGGCATATGATGTGGTCACAACAGCGACCCCTGCAGCAAAAAGTGCCCTCACTAAAGGTTATCCCTGAATCTCATGCATTCTCCATGCTGGTGGATCAGTTTAAGTTTTGTTCTCATTATAGCTTTTCTTAAAAGTTTTGACACAGTCAAATGGTTTGCAAAGTCAATTCAGAAGGCAATTAAGAGCCAATGGTGTCTGCTGTGAGTAGAAAGACATAGTAAAGCCCAAATGAGTAAAGATAGCTGCTATTCTTTTCCAAAGGTCATTAGCAAAGCAGATGGATATTTGTTTAAATCTGATGCTTTCAGAATCACTATTACTTTTTTAATTCTGGAATTTATTTAAGTAACTGAATTTAAATTCCCCAGCTGTTATGATGGGACTTAAATGCTTGTCTTTGGATCATTAATCCAGATTTTTGGATTACAACTCGTTACTGCAGCACAGATGTCCCATTGTTCTTGACTCAGATTTAGTTACAGGAATTGCTCCCTGTTTATCCTGGATGTCTACACTCCCCTGCTCAGAGGTCATCTCCTCCCACTTGTCCAGCAGGCAGACCTTGTTCTTTCAGTTCCAGAAGGATAGTTCCCAATGAATCCGTGTGTGGGACTTGTCATTTTGGGTGGAAGTAGTGAGGACAGCTTAAGATTCCTCAGAATCTGTCACGACATGGCGCAATCATGGTAAGGATTTTGTGGAATCATAACGATGGGTGGCATGGTGGCACAAAATTAGTGCTCCTGCCTCACATCACTGGAGTCCTGGGTTTGATCCTGACCTCAGTGCACAGTGTTTGCATGTCCTCCACGTGACTGCATGCCCGGAAGTTTAGTGCAGGAACTTCCAACCTTTTTTATGCCCTGCACCAATGCCATTAAGCAAGGGGTCCATGGACCCCAGGTTGGGAACCCATGCAGGCTTAGTGTAAGTTAATGACAAAATGAGAGGAGTGGGTGGGCAAATTGCAGAGACATAGGGAACTAAGGAAAGAGGAAATGGGAATAATCGGATTACTCCCTTAGCAACCAGCAGGATGTAATGGTTGTCTGCATGCTGGTTGTTTGTCAGTCTTTGTTACTTATTGTTTTTCATAAATTCTATTGTATTTCTTTATTTACCTGCAAATATCTGCAAGGGGAGGAGCTAAAGATGGTGTGGAAGGAGCTAAAGATGGCTGAGAGGAGCTAAGAATGGCACCTTTGGTTTTTGCTGGTCTGGGCAACTTCTTCCAGCTCATCCACAAAACAGTTTAAATCTCTTGTTCTCATGTCTCTTTTTCCTTTTCAAGATGGCGGAGTCCTGTTAGAGTCCATGATCTACAGCTGCATTCTTCATGGACGGTGGGTTCTTGCTCTTAGAATTCACTGAGTGGCCTGGTGTTTCAGAATCCAATTCCCCGCTGATGTCATTGACTGAAGTGTTGCGGGAGATCGAAACACTGAGACAGCGGACGCAGCTGTCCGAGGCCTCTGCATGTGAGCTATCTCTCTCTCTCTTTCTCGGTGGTGAGAGAGAGTCTGCTGGTTCTCAAGTTGGGAGAACTCGAATAAAAGAAGCTACAGATCATTACATTGAAACAGCGAGCTGTTGGAGTCCCCTTGTGTTGTGGCAGGAGCGATATCTCTCTTTTCCTCGTTAGTGACAGAGAAGGCCTGCTTGAGATGTCGGGGTGTTGGGATGGACAGTAGTTTTTGATAGATTCTAGATCATAGTCTCTTTGGGAGCTTGTATTGCTTCCATGGTAGGTGGTGGGAGGCTAATTCTTTTGCTGGAGCGAGAGGAGCGAGGGGGGTGCTGAATTGAATGAATTGAATTGACTTGATTTCTTACATCCTTCACATATATGAGGAGTAAAAGTCTTTATGTTACGTCTCTATCTAAATGTGCCATATGCAATCATAGTAATTTATAATAAATAGAACACTCAACGTAAGATAGAGTACATAAATTCATCTGTCTGATGGCCTGGTGGAAGAAGCTGTCCTGGAGCCTGTTGGTCCTGGCTTTTATGCTGCGGTACTGCTTCCCGGATGGGAGCATCTAGAATAGATTGTGGTTGAGGGTGACTCAGGTCCCCAATGATCCTATGGACCCTTTTTACACACCTGTCCTTGTAAATGTTCTGAATCATGGGAAGTTCACAACTATAGATGCACTCTCTGCAGAGTCCTACGATTAAGGGAGGTACAGTTCCCATACCAGGCAGTGATGCAGCCAGTAAGGATACTCTCAATTGGGCCGCTGTAGAAAGTTCTTAGAGCGTTTGGGTGCCCATACTAAACTTCCTCAACCGTTTGAGGTGAAAGAGGCGCTGTTGTGCCTTTTTCACCACACGGCTGGTGTGTACAGACCACGCAAGGTCCTCGGTGATGCAGATGCCGAGGAACTTGAAGCTGCTTACCCTCTCAACCCCAGATCCATTGACGTCAATAAGGGTTAGCCCGTCTCCATTCCTCCTGTAGTCCACAACCAGCTCCTCTGTTTTTGCGAGATTAAGGGATAGTGTTGATTATGTTGATGCTTTTGCTGCTGCTAGTGTGTGGGAAGGGGAGAGAGGGCTTTGGGGTTCTAATGTTTTTATGTCATTCATTCTTTTGGTTTTTTTCTCTCTGTTTTGTGGACGTTTGTGAAAGGTAAGGATTTGAAGTTGTATACTGAATACATTCTCTGAGATAAAATTGAACCAATGAATCATTGAAACCAAACCCCAAGTTAGTACATGGTATCATATACACTATGTACTTCGATAATAAATTTCCTTTGAACTTTGAACTTAGAAATAGCCTCCTTCTGTATCATTATAAAGACAGGATATGATAACCGATGCCAGAACCATTAACTAACCTGTAGCTACTGATGACCCCATTACACTCTGCTTCCAGGACAACGTTTTTCTTGTGGCTTCAGACACATTTTGCTGGGCTAGGGTTAATAAAGGGGCCATCCAGGGGGAGCTGAGTTCCAAAACGGGCAGTAATGGCATCAAATGAGCTTTGTACCCAGACAGCTCCAGCACAGATTATAAGCTCACAGACAAAGCCCCAACATCAAAGTACTCCACAAGCAAACAAAAATACCATGAACTCGGGGACCTCCCGTGACACCCAAAATATAGGCCTAGGCAACTGTTGCTCCTCATGCTGGGCCTCACCACCACAAGATGCTGTAGTTATCTTGTTAACTGTTGGTTATTGCTGCATAGGCTCCAGGAAGTCTATGAAGCTCAAACCAAATGTAAATACTGAAACCATTTTGAATGGTACACATTCCTTTCTGTGTTCAGATGGCTGGGAATCGGATTTATTTTGAGCTGCCTGGTGCGGCTGGCATGATGATAATCACCAGCACATTACTGGCACCGCAATAAACAGCTGGATCTCAGGGGAGATTATGTTGCAGAGAGAAACATAAACATTCATAGCATTTAACAGCAAAAATATATGACAACTTGATATATCTGTAGACATATAATAAAATCTGTGGAAAATAAAGCATGTCCCATTTTTTGTCTTGCAGTATATTAGACAATAAGATGTGATGTATGGATGTTTTCATCTAATCACACTAATAGCATCGATCACTGCAATTTATCAGAAAATCTCTCGGTGACTATTACCCAGCGATCAACACATCTGTTTCTTTTTAAAGTTAAAAGGACTTATCAGTGCATAAGAGAGTGAATGGCATGGAACAGAAAATAATTCTAATATACAAATTCCTTTTAGCGCGCGCGCACACACACACACACACACACACACACACACACACACACACACACACACACACACACACACACACACACACACACACACACACACACACACACACACATTGTAACAAGGATGAACGAAGACAAGAGTGACTCATGCGAAGGTCCTGAGGGATTCACTCCAGCTGCATTTCCAGATGTTTACAGCACCCATGCGCTCATGCAACATTTGCATTTTAAAAGACCACTTTGCACGGTGGGAGCATCACCGCCCAAGCACAGCGCAATAATGGAAAAAAGATATCCCCCACATCTATTGCAGGAGCCTGCCTTTTGTTGGGCTTGGCGTGAAAGACTTTGTGGAAACTCTCAGGGGTGAATATCATTCACCCACAGACACAAAACAGTCTCTATTGGGGAAGCTTGTTATGCCTCTTCTAATCTTTCTATTCAGTAAGGGGACATCGAAAGGATGGGTGCCAACAGGACCTCTGCAAAGGTGAGAAAAAACTGAACTGGTCCTGTGAGTTGGAAACAATCCCATTTACATGCAACATCAAGTGCAGAAGAGTTACTCTCGGCACCTATCTCAGGAAGCTCACAGTATTTCCAAACTGTTCTTCTACTAAACGATAATGCTGTAATTCATAATTAAGCGTGGCACAGGGTAACTTAATCATTTAAAAGCACGAGCTTATTTTTAATTTTCTTCCATAGAGTGCATGAATCAACTATCTCCATCAGATGTACCAGGCACATTCTACTAATGCATGTACAATCTGCATTCTGGAGTTTAGGGTACGTAGCAAATATTAATTTTGCCAGCAACCAATCTTCAGAATGTGGATTGCAGATTGGATTGAAAGCACAGCTCAGAACAGTTAGACCTCAGACACCTGCATATACATGAATGCATGCTAGAGTCAGTGATGATTAACATTCACTTGGGGCATCTTGAGCATCAGTGAGAAGAAGGAGGTGTTTGAAAACTATATGTAATTCAAAGGAAGCATTGCAGATACACTATAACTATAGAATTATCCTGCTGTTACCTTTGATTTTTAGCATATAAAATGTCTTTTAATATTGATGTCTGTTGCTAGATTTTGTTGAATAAAACATTTCTATATCCATTAGCTTCAGTGTCACTCTGATGACTTTGTTCATGTCACAACAAATCCTGTCCCTTTTATAATTTCTTTTGTAATGAAAGTTACCTTCTACATATGAATGCAGGCCTTGACTGTGTTTTACAGGTCAGAGTTATACAGCATGCAATATTTCTGCCCACTGATTCCATTTTGATCAGGGACCCATTTGCACTGATCCTGTATTCATTCCATTTTGTTCTCCCTGCATTCCCATAAACTCCTCCAGATACTTCCATGCAATGTTCTGTCTTTCTTACTCTGCAAGGTTGCTGCAGGTTTCACACACAATGAAAAAGATAAAGACTAGCTTTATTTGTCTCATGTACATCGAAACATATGGTGAGTAATAGCCAGAGAGTGGTGAATCTGTGGGATATGTTGCCACAGGTGGCTGTGGAGGTTAAATCATTGGGTATATTTAAGGCGGAGGTTGAAAAATTCTTGATTAGTCAGGGCATTAAGGGATACGGGGAGAAGGCAGGAGATTGGGGCTGAGAGGAAAAATGGATCAGCCGTGATGAAATGGTGGAGCAGACTTGATGGGCCAAATGGCATAATTCTGCTCCTATACCTTATGTTCTTATGGAAATTCTCCGTTTGCATCAAAATCCAACACAGTCTGATAATTGTGCTGGAGGTAGCCGGCATGTGTCGTCGTGCTCCCAGTACCAACTAATCTGAACCTGTACGTCTTTAGAATGTGGGAGGTGACTGGAGTACTTGGAGGAAACCTACGTGATGATAGGGTGAATATGCACACTCCCTCAAATAGTAGCATCCATCATTAAGGACCCATCACCCAAGACATGCTCGCTTATATATTGCTACCATCAAGCTGGAGGTAAATGAGCCTGAAGACACACATTCAATGGTTCACGAATAGCTTCTTCTCCTCTGCCATCAAATATCTAAATAGACAATTAAAATGTTAACATTCCCTCAGTCATTTTTTCTTCTCATTTTGCACTACTTACTTAATTAATTTTTTAAATACTTATTATTGTAATTTATAGATTTTATTATTATATATTGCAATGTATTGCTGCCTCAAAACAACAAATTTCATGAAATATGCCAGTGATATTAAACCTGATTCCGATTCTGATTCTAGCATATGACAGGATAAGGGAACTTTTTGGGAATCACCTTTTTGTGTATTGCTTCACAGGTACTGAGGTACATATGGTTGAGAGCTACAAGTTCCTAGGTGTATATATCTCTAATGGATCATCCTGCTCCATCCATGTAGTCTCCATGGCCAAGAAAGCACATCCATTCCTCTACTTCCTCAGGGGGCTAAGGAATTTCAGCATGCCCTCATTGAAACTCCCAATTTTTATGGATGCAAACATTTGGAAACACATAATGGTAGGTTCTATCCTACTGTATAAAACTATAGGAGACCTGTACAACAAAGATGAACTCTTGCCCTTACTATCTACCTTACCATGGTGCTTGCACTTTATTGACTGCATATTCTCTTTAACCGCAACAATGCGCTCCGTAGCCACTTTATGACGTACATCTTCTACTGAATAAAGTGGCTGCTGGGTATATGCTCATAGTCTTCTATTGCTGTAGCCCAACCACTTCAAGGTTCAATGTGGTGTCTGTTCAGAAATGCTCTTCTGCACAACACCACTGTTGCAATGCATGGTTACTTAAATTTCCATTACCTTCCAGTCAGCGTGAATCAGCCTGGCCATTCACCTCTGACCTCTCTCATTAACAAAGCATTTTCGCCCACAGAAATGCCACTCGCTGGATCTTTTTTTTTGTTCTTGTACCATACCCTGTAAACTCTAGAGATTGTTGTACATGAAAACCCCAGATCAGCAGTTTCTGAGATACTCAAACCATCCCATCTGGCACCAGCAATCATTCCATGGTCAACATCACTTAGATCACCTCTCTTCCTCATTCTGATGTTTGGTCTGAACAACAAATGAACTTCTTGTCCATATCTGCATGGTTTTAGGCATCGAGTTGATGTGACGTGATTGGCTAATTAGATGTTTGTATTAACATGGTGTACCTAATTAAGTGGCCACTGAGTGTGTACTCAGCGTTCTGTTCTTGCCTTTTCCTTTGCATTGTCTTGAAATGGTCAGTATATATGGCATATTAAACAAAGTTTTTCACTGCGTCTCTGTGATGTGATAATAATAAACCAATGACTAATCTATACCAAATCTGAACTGCTCTGCTTTGGGCAGCACAAGGAACTGTCCCACTGTCAGTAGTGTGACTTAGAAGGGTCGAAGTTAAACCCCCTCAGGGTCTGGAAAGAAA
This sequence comes from Hemitrygon akajei, assembly GCF_048418815.1. Taxonomy (NCBI): domain Eukaryota; kingdom Metazoa; phylum Chordata; class Chondrichthyes; order Myliobatiformes; family Dasyatidae; genus Hemitrygon; species Hemitrygon akajei. The sequence goes on along the minus strand of NC_133134.1, from coordinate 156,180,957 downwards.
GAGACTCTAAGTTTTTAATAAGGATGTGTGGATCTGACAGATTACACAATGAATTTGCATTTTACGTAAAACCTCTCTGACGGAAGCTGAGACTCAGTGTAGTCAGAATGAAACCAGATCACAGCGAAGCCCATTTACATTTTAATTTTACACCTCTTTAATAATTTATGCATAGAACTAAATCAATAGAGCTCATCAATTTATTCTCTTCTGCACAAGATGTTACTGGTCACATCTATCTTATGTACAGCAGAAAAAAGTATAGAGTTTAGTGTGGAATTATGGTTCCTGTTCTACTGTACCACATGGCACTAGGGTAATCCTATACAGACTGTCATTACACGAACATCTTCAAGAACCATTCCCAATGTACCTTGAGACTACAACAGCTTCAGACAAGTGTACTAACAGTGGCAGGTGCCTCGGCCCGAAACGCTGACTGTTTACTTTTTTCCAAAGATTCTGCCTGACCTGTTGACTTCCTCCAGCATTTTGTGTGTGTTATGTGGATTTCCAGCATCAGCAAATGTTCTCATCAAAGAGATTCCCCGACTGGAATAGGGATTGCATTTCAGTTCTACGAAACAAATTGCCTCACTCTAGCAAAGTGCCAAAATAGGTCCTTCAGAAAGCATATTATAATGTATATAATAAATTATGTTATATTCTATGTAGTAAGTTATATGACTATGTGCTGTATGACTATGCTGCCCAAAATTCTAATCTAAACTAGACCTATTTGCCCATGTCTGGTCATATCCCTCTAAACCAGGGGTACCCATCCTTTTTTTTATGCCATGAACCCCTACCACTAACCAAGGAGTCTGTGCACCCCATATTGGGAACCCCTGCTCTAAACCCTTCCTTGTACCTGTCCAAATGTCTTTTTGAATGTAAGATGGAGAGACCCTCAAGGAGAGGGTCTGAATGCTGAGGATTTCCTCAGTAAAAGAGAAGTTATTTAGTGAGGACCAAAAATTTATGGGGAGATGGGAGAAGAGTGGAGTTGAAAGGAAAAATAAAGCACCCAGTGCAGACTCAACGGGCTGAATGGCTTAATTCTGCTCCTATGTCTTCTGGACTTCTATGTCTATAACTGGAAAGTAAGTCTCTGTATGCATAGAAATATAGAATCGTAGAAAATCTACAGCACAATACAGGCCCTTTGGACCATAAAGCTGTACCGAACATGTCCCTACCTTAGAACTACCTAGGCTTTACCCATAACCCTCTATTTTTCCAAGCTCCATGTTGCCATCCAGGAATCTCTTAAAAGACCCTATCGTTTCCACCTCCACCACCACTGCCGGCAGCCCATTCCACGCACTCACTACTCTCCATGTTAAAAAAAACTTACCCTGACATCTCCTCTGTACCTACTCCAAGCACCTTAAAACTATGCCCTCTCATGCTAGCCATTTCAGCCCTAGGAAAAAGCCCCTGACTATCCACACAATCAATGCCTCTCATTATCTTGTACAACTCTATCAGGTCACCTCTCATCCTCCGTTGCTCCAAGGAGAAAAGGCCGAGTTCACTCAACCTATTCTCATAAGGCATGCTTCCCAATCCAGGCAACATCCTTGTAAATCTCCTCAGCACCCTTTCTATGGTTTCGACGTCCTGTAGTGAGGTGACCAGAATTGAGCACAGTACTCCAAGTAGGGTCTGACAAGGGTCCTATATAGCTGCAACATTACCTCTTAAACTCAGCCCCACAATTAATGAAGGCCAATGCACCGTATGCCTTCTTAACCACAGAGTCAACCTGCATAGCAGCTCCTCTGATCCTCCACACTGCCAAGAGTCTTACCATTAATGTTATATTATGCCATCATATTTGACCTACCAAAATGAACCACCCTACACTTAACTGGGTTGAACTCAATCCGCTACTTCTCAGCCCAGTTTTGCATCCTATCAATATCCCGTTGTAAACTCTGACAGCCCTCCACACTATCCACAACACCCCGACCTTTGCGTCATCAGCAATTTACTAACCCATCCCTCCAATTCCTCATCCAGGTCATTTATAAAAATCACAAAGGGTAGGGGTCCCCGAACAGATCCCTGAGACACACCACTGGTCACTGACCTCCGTGCAGAATATGACCCATCTACAACCACTCTTTGCCTTCTGTGGGCAAGCCAGTTCTGGATCCACAAATTAATGTCCCCTTGGATCCCATGCCTCTTTACTTTCTCAGAAACCCTTGCATGGAGTACCTTATCAAATGCCTTGTTAAAAATCCATATACACTACATCTGCTACATCACCTTCATCAATGCAGCAATCAAATTTCCATATACACATTATTGGTCTTTTTCTAAACATGGTACTGCCTTACAATTTTCTATCAACATTTATTAATATGGAGCAGATTATTTTTTTATTTAGGGAGACATTAGAAATTTGTTTCTGTTGGCTTAAATAAATCTCTAATAAAGGAGATTCTATCACACTTCAATTGGCTGAATAGCCACATTCAATATCCTGCTCCCATTTCACAGAAGAATATGGTTTGATATTTAGCTAATTGCCCCAGAGGTATGCTAGTGGTAAACTAACTGTCTACTGCCAATTATCCCAAGAGAAGGTTATGACAAATGAATCAAAGGGGAGTTGATGTGCAGATGAATGAGAATAAATTGCAAGGCCAAGGGGCGAGAACACAAAGAAGAACAGGATACATTGTATAACCCTGCTGCTAAACAGCATGCATAGATGGGCTGATGGCCTTCTTCATGTGTCATAATAAGTAGGTTAGATATGCTTGCTTTCTGTGAATGGGGTGAATGCGTATTTATCAACATTAAAAGTCATCAAAAATGGTGATAGGATAGTGTCCTGTGGGGGTGTGCCTTATTCTGATTGTCGAAAGTCACTTCCATTGTGATTGGAGAGTTGAGAAACTGCAGCTGTTTTTCCCATTGGATAGTTGCCTGGTGTCCAGTTTCAAATATCCTGGGTATATGAGAAAGCACATGGTAGGGGCTTGCTCTGATCTCCTTTGTTTAAGGCAATATACACATGACAATTCAGAAGTTATGCTCTGCATGCAATTTTAACTAAGTATGTTTGTTGAATATTCAGCCTTGTAGAGTCTGTAACTTGGGGAACATGAAAGTTTGGTCAAATTTTTACTGTTTATAAATAAATAACTATTTGAAGTCGGTGCATTTACTGTCTCACTTGCTGGACCCACAAACTTCATTCAATATTACAGATAGGCTCTTTGAGTCCACTCCACCATTCAATATGAGTGTGGCTGAAACTCTATTTCAAAACCAACTTCATTCTGTTTCTCCATTGCCTCTCGTCAAACAATTTCTTCATCTCTTCTTAACTATAGTCAGTAACTTGGTCCTTATAGCTTTCTGGCTTAATCATATCCTCCCTATACCCAGGCAATCAGAACTACGTAAAGTATTCCAAATACAGCCTCACCAGCATCCTGTACAGCTGTAAGATGGTATCCCAATGCTCCAACCAATGAAAGCAAGCATGCCAAATCCTTCCTTTGCCACCACATATGACTTTGCCTCGATTTTCATGGAACTATGTACTTGTGCCCTTTGGTCCTTTGTTCTATTCTTTCCAGAGGCATACCACTAACTGTGAAAGTCCAGCATGTAATACCTCACACTTAGAGTCATAGAACACGAACAACACATTAACAGGCCCTTCAACCCATCTAGTCCATACTGATCTGCTTTTCTGCCTAGTTCCATTGCCTGCACCTGGACAATAGCCCTCCATACACCTTCCATCTATGTCCCCACCCAAATTTCTCTTAAGAGTTCAAATTGAGCCCACATCTACCACTTCCACTGGCAGCTCATTCCACATTCTCATCACCCTCTGTGTGAAGATGTTACACCTCATGTTCCACTTAAACATTTCACCTTTCATCCTTAACCCACGACCTCTTGTTCTAGTCTCACCCAACCTCATTTTGTCAATGTGAATTTCCATTTGCCAGTCTCTGGTTCATTTCCCAAGTGAGTCTAGGTCCCCTTGTAAACCTAGATAACCCTCTTCTCTGTCCACTACCCCATCAGTTTTGGCCACCAATTATCCACAAAACTACTACATAGTGATAACATTGGCACCCAAAAGCATTAACATAGATGACAAACAATAGTAGGCCCAACACTCATCCCTGCAGCACGGGACTGGTCTTAGGCCACCTACCTGAATAACAACTATCCTCCACCACCCTTTGTCACCTTCCACTAAGGCCATTTTAAACATTTTAATTTCCTGAAAACTTTGATTATAATCTGGAGTGATATAAAAAATGAATGATTTCCTCACCTCACAGATCTTGATATACAATCTAAGCATTTCATAGTTCAGTAGTATTAAACTGTGCTTTGACCCCCATCAATAGGAGTTAGTATGATGCTATTACTGCTTGGAGCATTCTGGAGTTCAGAGTTCAATTCTGGCGCCACCTCTAAGGAGTTTGTGCGTTCTCCACGCAACTGAATGGGCCTCCTCTGGGTGCTCAGGTTTCTTCCCACATTCTAAAGACATACTGATTTGTAGGTTAATTTGTCATTGTAAATTATCTTGTGATTAAGCTAGTGTTAAATAGGTGCGTTGCTGGGCCTTGCTGCTCTTTGGGCCAGATGGGCCTATCCTGCTCTCTATCTCTAAATACAGTTTAGGGGCAGCAACAATATTCTGCAGAATTTTTAGTACAGAAATCCTTTCATGTCTCAGCAAGTAATTTTCTGTGATTGATAAACATTATTTTCGCAAAATCATGCAGCAGAGAAATCTAGCTTCTGGCTGATTTTACAGCATTAAAGATGCATAACATGGTAGCCCAACAAACAGTCGCTGCATGAAGTGCAAGTTAAGGTGACAGAGAGGTAGAGATATATAGATAGATGGGCGTGCGATACTGCATATGCAAACAGGCTGCTATATAGACAAACTAGCAGATGGAGACAGAAAAACATTAACTCAATCAATAAATTGACTGGCGGGAAGACATGCAGATGGATTGAATGGGGATAGAGAACGGACGTTTGGGGTAGATTTGTGGAGAGAATGAATAGGTAGACTTTCAGATAGATTCAATGGATCAATACATGTTGGAATAGATTGGAGTGATTCCCTGGAAATATAGATTCATTAAAATAATTGTGTTGGGAAGAGATGAGATTAATGGATCAATAAGTAGATAAGGGTTCACTTTCAATAGAAGAAGTTCAGAGTTTATAATTTAAACAACTCAATATTGCAAATATTAGGCTTAAATGAAGATAAACAAAATACTTTTATATGATGAATTCATATAACAATGCCTGGGCTCTTCACCTAACAATCAACCTGAAAATGTAGAAAAACAAATTAAGAGAATTTTTGGACTTGATCCCCTTTCAGCTAATGAATTAAAGGAAATGAGTAATGATGCTTTGGAACATATCCACATTACAACTGAGGAGGTGCTGTGGTCTTATTACATATTAAGGTGGATAAATCCCAAGGGCCTGATCAAGGGTATCCTAGGACATTGTGGGAAGCTAGAGAAGAAATAGCAGGGGCTCGGGAAGAGGTGTTTTCATTATGTTTAGCCTCGGGCGATGTCCGTGAAGAATGAAGGATGGCTCCTGTTGTGCCTTTATTCAAAAAGGGCTGCAAAACAAGTCATTAAGCCCAACGTCAATGATGGGAAAGTTACTAGATGGGATTCTGAGGGACAGGATCTACCTGCATTTGGAAATGCAAGGACCGATAAGAGATAGTCAGCATAACTTTGTGGGTGGAAAATAGTGTCCCCCAAATTTGAGTTCTTTTGAAGGGATTTTGAAGACGATTGATATTATCTACATGGACTTTAGCAAGTTCTTTGATAAAGTTGAGCATGGTAGTTTTGTCTGAAAGGAGATCCGAGGTGAACTAGTCAGTTGGATACAAAGTTAGCGGCCAAAGGAGACTGAGGGTGTGATAGTTGAGGGTTATTACTCAGTTTAGAAGTCTGTAACCTGAAGTGTGTCACAGGAAGCCATGCTGGCTCCACTTCTGTTTGTCATTTATATGAATGACATGAATGACAATGTTGTTAACGTGGTTGTCAAGTTTGCAGATGTGCAACATGGAGAGAACTTAGCAATAGTGAGGATCTGAGTATTGGTAATATATTTGAATATGTAACAATGGTCATTGCCTCACACTTAGGTGATACAAATGTTGCTCGCTACTTATCAACTATACCATAATGCTGTCCGGGTCTTGTCTTGGTGCATTCATTTTCTGAAGAGTTGTGAATAGAGTTAACGATTGTCCAATTGTCAGCAAACTTCCTGACACCATAACAGAAGGAATGTATTTCAGGAAACAAATGAATAAGTTTGGGTTATGGATTTGCAGCCCTATTCCTGGGCTGAGAAGTTGTCATCCAACTACAACAATCATTCTTCTTGCATGATACATGTCTCTAGCCATCAGAACCCTTTCTTTTTGATGGCAGTTTGAAAGTTCAAAATAAATTTATTATCAAAGTATTCATACCTCACCACTCTTGAAGCCAGCACTATCATCATATTGGAAATATTTCCAGGATTATGAATAAAGGGCAGAGACAAATAAGACTAATTGGATAGTTCTTACAAAGATGCTACACAAGGTCTATAGAGAAAATGGTTACCCTTTCTGCTGTATCTTTAAATGGTTTGTTGACTCTTCTGCTGGGTCCTTGAGTTCCCCTTCCCCACTCCCCTATCCTGGATCTCTCAGGCTCCACCTCTCTCCCACCCTACCTTCCCTGAACATCCCAAATCTTCCCCCTCCTCTGATGCCACCAACTCTCCTCTCCTTCTGATTCCAGTTCTAAGCCCGGCCATGTCTTTACCATTCCTTCTGATCTTCATTTCACTCTGGCACAACATTCTGTCCTCTTCAAGGTCCTTATGTCTGTCCCCCTCGACTTGCACTCAGTGTGTTCTGCACCTGTCACGACACTGAGCTGTTCATCCTGCACCTCCATCTGCAAGCCCACTTCTTTGGGGAGAATTCCCCACCCCTACATATAATTCCTTATCCTCTCTCCAATGCTTCTCCTCTATTTGGACACCCCAGTCTGGTTCTCTGCCTGCTCTGGATCTTTTCATCTCTAACTGCTGACAAGATATCAACCAGCTCAACTTCAGCACTCCTCTCTTCTTCTCGAACCTTATCTCCTCTGAACGCATTTCACTTCACTCTCTCCGCACATTACCCAACCTTGCTATCAAACCTGCAGGCAAAGTGTATGCTGTTGTAGTGGGGCAGACTGACTTCTACCTTACAAAGCCAGGTGGCAACTCTCAGACATCTCCTCATACCTACACTTTGAAAAGGACCCCACTCCAGACCATCAGAAAGCTGTCTTTGACACTTTCACTGACCTCATTGAACTCCCATCCACTGCCACCAAACTCATAGTTCCCCTATCCTGCACTGCAGTCTTCTCCATAGACCAGTCCATGTTCCAGCTCTTCCCTGGTAATGATCCACTATTCTTCCTTCACTGCGTTGATGACAGTATTGGTGCTGCTTCATGCGCCCATGCTGAGCTTGTCAATTTCGTCAACTTTGCCTTCAACTTCCACCCTGCCCTTAAATTCACTTGGTCCATTTCTGACAGCTCCCTCCCATATCTCAATCTCCCTCTGTCTGCATGTCTGGAGACAAACAATTTACCAACACCTTTTATAAACCTATCAATTCCCACAGCTACTTTGACTTATCTCTTCCTACCCCATTTCCCAAAAAAATACTGTCCCTTTTTCTCAGTTCCTTCAGCTTCACCGTATCTGTCCCCAGGATGAGGCTTTTCTTTCTAAGACATCAGAGATGTCTTCCTTCTTTAAAGAACAGGGGTTCCCTTCATCCACCATTGATGCTGCCCTCACTTATATCTGCTCCATTCCCCAGACATCCATGCTCACCCCATCTTCCCACCCCTTAACAGGGATAGAATTCCTCTGGTCCTAACCTACCACCCAATGAGCCCCCATATCATTCTCTGTAACTTCCAAAGTGATCCTACCACCAAATACATACTCATCTCCCCCTCTCTCTGCTTTCCGTAGGGATTGCTCCCTCAGTGATTCCCTTCTCCATTGGTCCCCAGCAATCTCCCCCTAGCATTTATCCCTGCAAATGTCCAAAGTGTTACACCTGCCCAACCACCTCTCCCTTATTTCCATTCAGGGCTTCAAACAACCCTTCCAGGTGAGGCAACATTTTGCCTGTAAATCTGTTGGGGTGTTCGATTGTACCCAATGCTCCCAATGTGGACTTCTCTACATTGGTGAGACCCATCATAAATTGAGGACTGCATTGTTATGCATCCTCACCCCATTTGCCAATAGCAGAATTTCCTGGTGGTCAACCATTTTAATTCCAATTCACATCCCAATTAGACCTCTCTCAGGGTGGTGGAGCGACATCTCATATTCCTTCTCTGTAGCCTCCAAGCTGATAATATGAATATTGATTTCTCCTTCTGGTAATTTCTTTCTCTCCCCCTTCCCTCTTCTTCTATTCCCCACTCTGGCCTCCTATCTCTTCTCCTCATCTGCCTGTCATCCCCTCCTGGTGCCCCTCCTGGTGCCCCTTCTTCTTCCCTTTCTCCTATGGTCCACTCTTCTCTCCTATCAGATTCATTCATCTCCTGCCCTTTACCTTTCCCATGAACCTGGATTCACCTATCACCTTCTAGCTATCTTCCTTCTCCCACCCCCCCCCCCCCGCCACCTTTTTATTCTGGCATTTTCCCCCTTCCTTTCCCGTCCTGAAGAAGGGTCTCAACCTGAAACATTGACTGTTCATTAATTTCCGTAGATGCTACCTGACTTGTTGAGTTCCCCTAGCATTTTGTGTGTATTGCTTTTGGTTTACAGCATCTGCAGAATTTCTTGTGTTTATATTTATTCCACTTTTCTCCAATGCCCATTTCTTAGATCCTTAAACCAATATTAAACATTTATGTAAAGAGCTGCCATTAGGGCTGTTATTTTATTTATTATATTAAGTGAGTCCTGGGTGAGATTACTTCAAGTATAATAGTTGCTTTTCATACTTCTTACAACTCAATGAATAATGCAGTGTTTACAGTTTTTGTGTTCATTGGGGAAAGCTGTTTAAATTGGAAAATAACACGCGTGTACTTTCGAAATTCAGATGGAATGAGCAAGCTGACAGTGAGTGCCAGATACTGAATCAACGAAGGAGACAATTCCGCTGCATTCAACTACCTGGGTAGTCCAATGAAAAGTGAGCTCACTTATTCTCAGACCAGTTCAGCTTCACAGCATAATTCCACCTGTAATTCAGTTCCATTTGGGATAAAGTTATCTCTCTTAGGTACAGCTCTCTCTGTCCTATTATGTTTTACTTGCATGATAGAGTGTTGGAAAACAGGGAAATGGATCAGCCATGATGAAATGGTGGAACAGACTAAGTAGGCTAATTCTGCTCCTGTGTCATATGGTTTTATTGTCTTATGGACAGGATAATTAATTCAATCCCTCTTTCAACTCTTAGTTTGCAAACTTCAGAGTTACTTTTGAGTAACTTGGAAGGAGCTGCAACATTATTCTAGTTATTACTCGAACTTGTCTTCAAATCTGCCCTGCTGACACTCTTCTCAAAACAGAGCTGAGATCCAAAAACTTCTGCCTAATTAAGCATACATCCTGCACAGCAAAGAACAAAACTTTATTTGTTAGGTTAAATCCCAGAAAATTGCTGACTTTGAGGCATCTAATCGAATGAATAAAGCTAACATACTAGAGATTTTGATACTGAGAACTGAGATTTGTGTGTTGCTTGGGCAGACTATTAGAATGAAACTCAACTGCCTGCTCAGAATCAGAATCAGAATTAGGTTTATTATTACCAGCATATGTAATGAAATTTGTTGTCTTTGCGGCAGCAGTGCAGTGCAGTACAATACATAAAATATTAGAAAAATGTGAATTACAATAAGTGTGTATATATATAGTGTGTATATATATAGTGCAAAAATAGAAATAAGATAGTAGCGAGGTAATGTTCATGGTTCAATGTCCATTCAAAACTTGGATTGCAGAGGGGAGGAAGCTGTTCCTGAGTGTGCACCTCAGGCTTCTGTACCTCCTTCCTGATGGTAGCAATAAGAACAAGGCATGGCCTGTGTGATGGGGGTCCTTAATGACGGATACTGCCTTTTTGAGGCATCGTTCCTTGAAGATGTACGGTATCTGAATTTCTCTGAGTAGCTGTGGGGCAAAGGGCATGGTGTTGAACGTCAGTGTGTAAGGACAATAGAAGAGGCGGCACTATTAACCCATGCAGTGCCACTCAGGGGTGTCACAGTAGTGTAGTGGTTAGCACATCACTATTACAGTGCCAGGGATGAGGGTTCAATTTCTGCTCTCCGTACATTCTTCCAGTGACTGGGTTGTTTCCTCTGGTGCTCTGGTTTTCTCCCACATTCCAAAGATGTACGGTTTAGGGTTAGTGACTTGTGGGCATGCTCTGTTGGCACCGAAAGCATACCAAAACTTGTGGTCTGCCCAGCACCACCCTCACTGATTTGATTGCATGCTAACGACTCAGTCCACCATATACTTAAATGCATGTCTGACAAATAAAGCTAATCCTTATCTTTTATCCTTATCTAACCTAATGAATCAAGCAAACCTACTGGAGATTTAGATGCTGGGAATTTGAATTTATGTGTTGCCTGAGGCAGACTATCAGAATGAAATGCAGCTACTCTCTGAATTTCTCCTTGAGCAACAATGAGCCAAGTATGTGGTATTGAACCCTAGTGTGTATGAACTATAGGAAGAAGCTGTGCTACTAACCCATATAGCCTGATCTGGACTCTTACACTGAAAAGACTCCCATTTATCTTAGTCTTCCCTTTCCTTAATTAAATCATAAGCAGGTCCAAATGGAAAATGGGTGAAAATGTAAACACAAAGTACACTGCAGATGCTGTGGTCAAATCAACACATACAAACAAGCTGGATGAACTCAGCAGGTCGGGCAGCATCCGTTGAAATGAGCAGTCAACGTTTCAGGCCGAGACCCTTCATCAAGACTGAAGAAGGAGGGGGCAGGGGCCCTATAAAGAAGGTGAGGGGAGGGTGGAAAACCAGAGGAAAGATCAAGGGGTGGGGAGGGGAAGCAGGGAGGGGATAGGCAGGAGTGGTGAAGAAGGAATCTAAGGGGAAAGCACTATGGGTAGTAGAAGAAGGCAGAATCATGAGAGAGGTGATAGGCAGCTAGAAGAGGAGACAGAGTGAAAGTGGGATGGGGGAAGGGAGAGGGAGGGAATTACTGGAAGTTGGAGAATTAGATGTTCATACCAAGGGGTTGGAGACTACCCAGACAGTATATGAGTTGTTGCTCCTCCAACCTGAGTTTGGCCTCATCATGGCAGTAGAGGAGACATGAAAATGTAAGTTTTGCTTTTCTCACCTACTGAACAAAGCAAGACACTGTTTCAGGAGGCAGTCACACCCATTAGATTAACCACTTCAAATTCAGTCTGTGGTCAAAGACAAGATGTTATAACTGCAAACCAAGTGTGTGGTGTTATCCAAGAGGTAGAGCCGGAAGAGTCTCCATCCTTGAGCTTGTCCAACAGGTCTGAGATGTTGCTTCCTGTGAGGATGAGAATGGGGCTGTAGCAAGGATGAGAAACCAAATCTGTGATTCAGGGAGCCATTCAAAAGTGGGGAGAGAATAAAAATGTAGTTGGAATTGGGGATAGTATAGCTAGGAGAACAGAAACAATTCTCTGTTGGAAAGGTCAAGAGACTTGACAGATTTGTTGTCTGCCTGCTGCCCAGGTTTAGGACATCTCATTGGTCCTGCAGAGGAATTTGGAGTGGGAGGGGAAAGATTCAGTTTTCGTGATCCATGTGGGTACCAATGGCCTACGAAAAACAAAGAAACAGCATCTGTTGAGGGAATTTGGGCAGCTAGGGACTAAATTAAAATGTACAAACTGAAAGGTCATTATCTCTGGACTGTTACTTGAGCCATGTGTAAATTGGCACAGGGTTAGTAAGATCAGAGTTTAATGCGCGTCTCAAAGACTGGTGTGGGAGAAGTGAGGTTGAATTTGTGGGACATTGACAGCTGTATTGGGGAAGGAGGAACAGTTCCGATGGGAGGTTCCACCTGAATAATATCAGGACCGAGATCCTGACAAATCACATAACTGGGGCTGTGGATGGAGCTTTAAACTAAATAGTAAGGGCTTGGAAAAATAACTTGGCAATGTATGGATAAACTAAAAGGGAGGAGGAGTGTAGGAGAAGTTACTGAAGTCTTCAGAATAAAGAACAAGATAAAAATTTTATAAAGGGATAAGAATTTAACTTCAGGCAACATGCAGACAAAAATGAAAAGAAGAGTGGTGAACATAGGACTGAAGGTGTGACATTTGGATGTACACAGTATGCAAAATAAGGTAGATGATCTTTTAGAAGTTGGCATGTATAACATTGTGCACATCACAGAGTCGTGATTGACAGAAGATCACAGCTTGGAGCTCAATATCCAAGGATACACATCGTATCAAAAGGACAAGCAGATGGGGTGGAGTGACTTGGTTGATGAAAATAAAATCAAATGCTTAGTTCGAGTTCAATTGTCATTCAACCATACACATGAATACAGCCAAACCAAACAGTGTTCCTCTGGGGCCAAGGTGCAAAACACCGAATCAAAGCACACGCACAGAACACAGCACATGTAGCAAATACAATTACAAAAGCAATAAAAATGCAGTCACAAAAAATATATAGCTATAATAAAAACCATAAGTCCCTGAGTGTCATGTCTAGAAAGAAGTGATATCAGATCAAAAGACATCAAAGCCATATGGGTAGAGCTATGAAAATGTAAGGGCAAAAAGAGCCTGATGGAAATTATATACAGGCCTCTGAACAGTAGCCAGGATGTGGGGTACAATTTACAATGGGAGATTTAAAAAAAGGCATGTAAAAAGGTAATGTTAGAATGGACAATAGAGGATTTCAATATGAAGGTGAATTGGGAAAAAGAAAGTTTGGTGCTGGATCCCAAGTGAAGGAATCTGTAGAATGCCTATGAGATGGCTTTTTAGAAAAGCTTGTGTTTGAGCCCATAAGGGAAAATGCAGTTTTATAATGAACCCGATTTGATTAGCGAGCTTAATGTAAAAGAACCGTTAGGAGACAGTGGTCACGTTCTGACAGAATACACCCTACAGTTTGAGAGGGAGAAGCTAAAATGGTATATATTGGCATCTCAGTAGCATAGCATTTAATACAGCCCGGGGTGTTCTAGAGTTTGGAGCTCAGTTCCATTATGTCAGTGCCATTATGTAAGGAGTTTGTACATTTTCTCTGTGGAATGTGTGGATTTTCCCCAGGTGCTCTGGTTTCCTCCCGCAGTGTGAAGATGCTAGTAGGCTAATTTTTCATTGTAAGTTGCCCCGTGGTTAGGTTAGGATTAATCGATTTTGTTGGGGGATGTTGTGGCGGCATGGCTTGGACGGCCAGAAAGGCCCATTCCGCTCTATATCACTAAATAAATAATTATCAGTGTTACAGTTAAGTAAAGGTACCAGAAAGAGGAGCTAGCCAAAGCTGATTGGTAGGAGACACTAGCAGGGATAATGGTAGAGCAGAAATAGCAGGAGTGTCCAGGAGTAAATTGGAAGCCACAAGATTCGTTCAATTAAAGAAGATGAACTATTCAAAAGAGACAATGAGGCAACCATAGCTGACAAGGGAAGCATAAAAGCAAAAGAGAGGACATAGAAATCAGCAAAAATTAGTGGGAAGTTAGAGGGTTAGGAAACTTTTAAAAACCAAAAAAAAAGGAAACTGAGAAAGCAATAAGGAGAGAAAAGATGAAATATGAGGGTAAGGTAGCCAATAATATAAAAGAGGATACCAAATGTTTTTTTCAGATGTACAAAGAGTAAAAGAGAGGCAAGAAGTAAGAATGGACATGGGCTTCTGGAAAATGAGGCTGAACAGGTAGTAATGGAGGAACAAAGAAATTACACAACTGAATAAGTATTTTGGAAGACACCAGCAGCATGCCAGAAAATTGAGAGTGTCAAGGGGCAGACGTGAATGTTGTCACTATTACTAAGGAGAAGGTGCTTAGAAAGCTGATTGATCTTCAGATACACTAAATAAGTCACATGAATCTGATGGACTACACCACAGGGTCCTGAAAGAGGTAGCTTAAGAGATTGTGGAGCCAAGTATAATGATCTTCCAAGAATCACTAGATTCTGGAATGGTTCCAGAAATGGTTCAAATGTCACTCCACTCTTCAAGGTAGACGTAGGCAAAAGACAGGAAATTATAGGCCAGTTAGCCAGACTTCAGAGGTTGGCAAGGTGTCGTTAAGGATCAGGTTTCAGAGTACTTGGAGGCACACAATAAAATAGGATGAAGTCAGTATGAACTCTAAGAGGAAATCTTGCCTGAAAATCTGTTGAGTTCTGAGGAATAAACAGGGAGGACAGACAATGGAGAGTAGGTGCCAAACAAGGGAAAATCTGCAGATGCTGGAAATCCAAGCAACTCACACAAAATGCAGGAGGAACTCAGCAGGCTAGGGAAAAGAGTAGAGTCAAGGTTTTGGGCACGATCCTTCAGCAGGCCCGAAATGTTGACTGTACTATTTTCCATAGATCCTGCCTGACCGGTTGAGTTCCTCCAGCATTTTGTGTGTGGAGACTCAGTGGATGTTGTTTACCTGGATTTTCAGAAGCCCGTTGACAAAGTACCACATATGAGGCTGCCATACAAGATATGGAGCTGATGGGTATTACGGGAAAGATACTAGCATGGACAGAAAATTGGCTGACTGGCAGAAGGTAAAGAGTAGAAATAAAGGAGTCTTTCCTGTTCAACTGTCGATGACAAGTGGTGTTTCACAGAGGCTGATGTTGGGTCTGCTACTTCTCACATCATGCATTAATGATCTGGATGACAGAATTGATTGCTTTGTGGCCACGTTTTTGGATGATATAAATGAAAGTGAGAGAGTAGGTAGTGTTGAGGAAGCAGGGAGGCAGCAGAAGGAATGGATAATTTAGGAGAATGGGCAAATAGGTGGGAAATGAAATACAGTGCAGGGAAGTATATAGTCATGCACTTTGATTGAAGGAATAAAGGTGTAATCTATTTTTTAAACTGGAGACTAATTCAGAAATCGAGGTGGAAAGGGTCTTGGGAGACCTAGTTCAGGATTCTTTAAAGGTTAATTTGTAGGTTGAGTTTGCTGCTGTGCAGAGGGACTTGGGAGTGCTTGTGCACGAATCACAAAAGGTTAGTTTGCAGGTGCAGCAGGCTATCCTGGAGGCAAATAGAATGTTGGCCTTCATTGCTAAAGGGATTGAATTTTTGTGCAGGGAGGTTATGCTGCAACCGTACAGGTGAGACATAACCTGAAGCACTGCATGTAGTTCTTGAGGAAGGATATTTGGCTTTGGAGGCGGTACAGAGCAGGTTCACCTGGTTGATTCCAGAGGTGAGAGGGTTAGACTATGAGGAGAGATTGAGTTGCCTGAGACTGTACCTGTTAGAATTCAGAAGATGGTGAGGAGATCTTACAGAAATGTATAAAATTATGAAAGGAATAGTTAACACTGAGGCAGGAAAGTTATTTCTACTGGTGGGTAAGACTCGAACCAGGGGACATAGCCTCAAGATTTGGGAGAGTAGATTTAGAACGGAGATGAGGAGGAACTGCTTTTCCCAGAGAGTGGTGAATCTGTAGAATTCTCTGTCGAATAAGCAGTGGAGGCTACCTCAGTAAATATATTTGAGACAAGGTTGGATACATTTTTGAATAGTAGCGGAACTAATGGTTATGGGGAAAAGGCTGGTAGGCGGACATGAGTCCATGGCCAGATCAGCCATGATCTTATTGAATGGCGGAGCAGGCTCGATGGGCCAGGTGGCCTACTCCTGCTTTTATTTCTATGTTCTTATGAGTCGGTGGTGAGGAAGGCAAAAGCAATGCTATCATTCATTTCAAGAGGACTAGAATATAAAATCAAGGAAGTAACGTTGAATCTTTATAAGACATTGGTAAACACTGTACTTGGAGTTTTGAGAACAGGTTTAAGCCCCATATCTAAGAAAGGATGTGTTGACATTGGGTAGAGTCCAGAGGAGGTTTACATGAATGATTCCATGAATGAAAGGGCTACCGAATATTGAAATGTCTAGATAGAGTGGATGTGGATAGGAAGTTTTCAATAGTGGGAGTAGAGAGCATAAACTCAGAATAAAAAGATATCCCTTCAGAACAGAGATGAGAAGGAATTTCTATTAGCCTGAGGGTGGTGAATCTGTGGAGTTCATTGTTACAGATGGCTGTGGAGGCCAAGTCATTGGGTATACTTAAAGCAGGGTATGGGAAAATAAATCAGCCATGATCGGTTAGCAGAGCAGAGTCAATGGACCGAATGGCCTAATTTTGCTCCTCTGTCATATGACCTTATAACAATTACAAAAAAATGCTTTGACAATTGTTCCTTAAAATGATTGAAACCATTTTCACTATAATTTCCCCTAACCGCAAGAATTAGAAACCTAAGAACCAAAGAAATTGATACCAAAGGTATCAGCAAAAAATACTGATGTGCAAAGCAATCTTCAACAACCACAGTAAGCCAAGGTATTCTCGCTTTTGTACATTGCTAAGCTCTGCAGAATCAGTTCTCCAAAGCATTCCCTCCTGGTGGTGTTAACAAACCAGAATTGTAATCATAATATTTCTGCTGAATTAAAACCACTTCCTTCACAGAAAATCTTCAGAGATTTGAAAGGCTGTTTCAAAACTGAAATAAAAAGATAATTTAGTTGATTACATGGTAACACTTTGTTCTGTCTGGTTTAACATTCACACAAGCTTGGATAATCAGTGGGGATATTGGGAGGTATTCACAAGTTAAGAGGAAAATCGAACATCAGTACAAAAATTATTCCAGTTCCACCAATATAGTTTTCACATGAGAGCTAAAGGTTATTGCACATTCTTTGCACTTGATGTCCGTTTTCCCCATGGTTTGCTCTTCAGATTTCCAGTCTGATCATAAATAGGGAGCAGATGGTCCTCCTGTTGGAAAAATAGATATTGTGCAATCTCATTCAGTAGATCAGGAGCTGGTTATGAGCCACTCACAGATTCCCTTTGATGTTATCACAATTCTTGCCATTCTTCAAACAAACTTTTACTCAACATGTGATGAATCATGTGCTTTAGCCGTGCCTTTGCCAGCACTGCTACTGCACTTTGTCATATAAAGGTCTATGACTCTGCTGGGACACTTTCATTTGGCCCGGTTTCTAGAGGAGGGAGTTACAGATTTCCCTGATTGTCGAAGTAAAAAGTGTTCATTCACATCATACTCACTCATCCCTGCACTGAATTACATTCTTGTCCATCTAGCAGGTCTAGGAAAGGTAATGATTAAGGATCATGAACACAAGAGATTCTGCAGACGCTGGAAATCTAGGGTGACACACACAAAATGCCGGAAGAACTCAGCAGGTCAGGCAGCATCTATGGAGAGAAATAAAAAGTCGACATTTCTAGCTGAAACCTTTCATTAGGATTTGTTACATGTACATCAAAGCATACAGTGAAATGTGTTGTTTTGCATCAAATCAAACCAGTAAGGATTGTGCTCGGCAGCCTGTAAGTGTCAGCAACCTATCCAGTGCAAACGCAGCATGCCCACAACTCACTAAGCCCAACCCATATATCTTTGGAATGCGGGAAGGAATCCACACAGTCATGAGGAGAATGTATAAACTGCTTTCAGACCGCCCTGATCTTCAGCTGACGTAGTAAAGTGTTATGCTGATGACTATGCGACTGCATCACTCCAAGGTGCTGAGTACCAAAAAAGAGCGGGCACCAAGGCACCAGGCCTATGACTGCTCTTGATGCCATCTTGGTCGGTTCATCTAGCCTGCATTTGGTATGTTGTGGGGAGGAGTGAACAGTTAAGGGATTTGGCAAATACGGAACAGCATTCCAATTCGTAGCAGGCATCGGAAGTTGTTGCAGGGGTTAAGGCAGATTGGCCAGACAACCAGCATATAGGGTAATGTTAATTTGATCCAGGATCCAATGCTCTGTAATTGCACGGTCAGAATCATTCACCAGAGAAGCTCATGTACGTCAATAGCTACATGACCTTTCATAACATAGTACAAAATAGCTGTGTCAAAGTTCAAATAGAAGTATAGATTTCTCTGTTCAGTGAGTCACGCTGTTTATTTCTGAAGTAATAATAACCTATATTAGATAGCAATGGCATCCTGTGGTATGTTAACCACAGCCAAAGGACAAAGCAATCGCTAACAGAGGTAATGTCTTGCTCTGGAAACATCTTGCGACTTTTTGATTCCTGTTTTCCTCGAGCTCTTGAGCACAATCTCGTAAACTGAAAGCACCATCAGAGGACGAGTCTGACAGCCAACTGCCTCTCTTCAAGGTAGTATAATTCTAAAGTGCAAGCAATAAGAATCCAAGAGACAATAAATGCACCTTTAAATGACTCCCAAACCCTCTTGCATCCGGCTTTGTAACTGCTACAAACAGTAATTAATAGTGGCGCCGACTACACAGACTTGGACCTGGGTTTGCAGTACTTGCTTAAGGATGCTGATTGCAATTTTGCAATATTTGTTTATCCATTATTTTAGCAGAGACATTAACCAGTTTATTGTAAACAAATCAATGCCTCTATATCAATACCAAATCGATATCCGTATCATAAGCAGTAATTCTAGGCAATCAACTGCAAAGATCTAATGCTCCAAGACACAGCAGTGTTTTCTTTCCACTTTTATTTTGTCACTGTAGTTGGTCTTCATGGGTTTATCAGGATGTTGCTTAACCACGTGAGATCTGAATCTGAGAACAAATAGACTGCTAATCCAGGGGAAGGCCTTTGCGTGTTTGTGCTCATACATGTGCACGTGTATGTTTTAGTGTTACATAATAAGGGTCGGCTTGCTGTGATCTATCATAGCATTGCCAGTTCAGTACAATTAGTATCAGTTCCTAGGGTAGTTATAGCCAGGGGTGGTAATGGAGACAAGCTCCCACTACCTATTAAATGCTCCCAGTGGCGCCCACCTGAAATAACCACTGAAAACCAAGTCCAGCCCCTGGCCTTCACATGTGGCTTAGCTGGTAGACATGGCAGGACTATTTCCACTGACAGGAGAAGGGGAAAAGGCAGGTTACTGGTGTCTTAGAACCAGTTGCTTCAGGCAGATGGGGCTCGTCTGGTGCTGGAGTCCCTAATGCAGTCCTACATGGTGTTCAATGTTGACTGGCAATCCAGCGATGCTATTGGTACCAAACTGTACTGATACAGTCTAGCTGTCAACATCCTTGTTGACATCCATGGTTAACCCTGACCAAAGGAGGCCTCAGAGATAATTAGTATAATTTTCAACAAGGAAAGTATTTGATAAAGATTAGATTTATTTCTCACATGTACATCATGTCATACCATGAAATGCATCATTTTACATCAGTGATAAATACAGTACAGACTGAAGATTGTGCTTGGGGGCAGCCTGCGAGTGATGTCACACTTCTGGCACCGACATAGCTAGCCCACAACTTACTCACCCTAACCCATACACCTTTGGGTTGTGGGAGGAGACCAAAGCACTAAGAAGAAAGACAGATGGTCACAGGGAGAATGTACAGACTCCTAACAGACAGCAGTAGGAATTGAATCCTAATCTGTTGATCAGTGGTGCTGTAAACCAATATGCCAACAGCCACGGTACTATCTTGCCCCAGGTTGTGGCAGGTTCAATAGCCTTTGAAAGACATTTGGTACGTCCTCCAAGAGGACCACAGCCTCGCCGCGGTTTGGAGGTTTGTGTGCCTCAATGACCCAGAGTCCTATGTTGGCTAGAGTCAGGGTCTTTGCATGGCTGACAGTAGTGAAAACCAAGAAGCTATTGACATGATGAAGGAAGTCTGAACACCACCAGACAGGGAGGACCTTCATTGCTGCTCTAAAAGCCAGTGGCGTAATGGGCGGTAAGTAATGTGAATAAGTATGTGGCTAGGATACGAGCTGAATACAAGCAAATGGGAATACCTTAGGTGTTGGGGGTTGTGGAAATCACTTTGGTCAGCATGGATGAATTGGGCTGAATGGCCTATATTCAAACTGTATTACTAAAGTGAACCTTCAATGCTGGATCTCCCATTGTAAAAGGCTGGATATGTTTCATTTTTAACATTGTGCTAAAAATACACAAAACCTCTGTGGCACAGTGGTACAACAGTAGTGCCACTACCTCCCAGCTGTAGGAGTGCAGGTTCAATCCTGACCTCCAATGCTCCCTTTGAAGTGTTCCCCTTGTGACATTGTGAGTTTCACTCAGGAGCTCCGCTTTCCTCTCACAACCCAAAGATGTGCTGGTCGGCTTGCTGTAAGTTATTCCCACCATAGGTGTGTGGTGGGAGATTCAGGGTAGAGTTGCTACACACAGGAGACAGAATAGGTTACAGAGGATAGATACTGAGCCAAAGGATGAAACATTAGAACTTGTGACCAAATCTTTAACCAAAGAATTTATATGGGGAGGAGGCTGTGATTTTTAACCAGAAAACAGTATCAGATTCAGAATTGTTTACCACATGAACATTGAAACATACAGTGAAATGCATCATTTGCACTAACAATCAACATAACCTAAGGATGTGCTGCAGGCAGCCTGCAAGTGTCACCAAACCTTCCAGCGCCAATATAACGCTTGGCAGAACAACACAGAACACAACGAAACAGAAGACGAGAAACAAAACAACAACATCAAAACAAGCACCTTTCCTCCTTCCCATCTATCAACACACTCACTCTCAAAGTCCTCCAAACCCAGGACAGGCCTTTAGGCCTCCAGCCTCCAGTGAACTCGCAGACAATGGGCTTCTGATTTCTCCAGTGGACTCTTGGACTCATAGATCCAGGGTTTTGTCCATCAGTCTTTTGAGATCTCAACTTCCAAAATCAACCTTTAGAATTTGATCTTCGATATCAATCCCAGGGCTAGCTGTTGATGGGACCCCAAACTCCAGACTTGCAGACTCACATAACTAGTTGCTGACCAGACCTCGTGCCCAGTGCTTGCATGGTTATCTGATCCGAGGACCCATATGTAGTTGGGGACCATGTCAAAGTTGGCTACTGAGGAATTGAATAGTTTGTACTATTCAGAATTGGAAAAGTATTAAAAATTGGCAATGTATTAAATTTAGTGAATATTGGAAGGAAGTACCTATATAAGAAGCTCTATTTAAGATCCCAGTAAGGTTATGAACTACATGAATGGTCTTCAGATCTACAGAAATTAGAATCTTATAGCCTGGACAAATCTGCAAAGAAGTCAGAAGATGAATTAAGAAATGATATTAAGGATGTGTTTAAAATACTTTGCCTAATTGATTGATAACTGCAGTTCAGATAGCAGCATCTGATACAGAAGTTTGTCCTATTTTAACGATGCAAGTGGTTGTTAAGTTGATGGAGAAGATCCTGAGAAGCAGGATTTATGAACATTTGGAGAGGTATAATATAATTAGGAATAGTCAGCATGGTTTTGTGAAAGGCAGGTCATGCCTTACGAGCCTGATTGAATTATTTGAGGATGTGACTAAACACACTGATGAAGGTAGAACAGTAGATGTAGTGTACATAGATTTCAGCAAGGCATTTGACAAGGTACCCCAGGCAAGGCTTATTGAGAAAGTAAGGAGGCATGGGATGCAAGGGGACATTGCTTTGTGGATCCAGAACTGGCTTGCCCACAAAAGGCAAAAAGTGGTTGTAGATGGGTCATATTCTGCATTGAGGTCGGTCACCAGTGGTGTGCCTCAGGGATCTGTTCTGGGCCCCCCTACTCTTTGTGATTTTTATAAATAACCTGGATGAAGAAGTGGAGGGATGGTTAGAAAATTTGCTGATGACATGAAGGTTGGAAGTGTTGTGGATAGTGTGGAGGGCTGTCGGAGGTTACAGCAGGACATCGATAGGATGCAAAATGGGCTGAGAAGTGGCAGATGGAGTTCAACCCAGGTAAGTGTGAGGTGGTAAATTTTGGTAGGTCAAATATAATAACAGAATATAGTATTAATGGTAAGACTCTTGGGAGTGTAGAGGATTAGAGGGATCTGAGTCCATAGGACACTCAAGGCTGCTACGCAGGTTGACTACGTGATAACCATGCAAGCACTGGGCACAAGGTCTGGGCAGGCACTAGGTATGTGAGTTGGCAAGTCTGGAGTTTGGGGTCCCATTAGCAGCTAGTCCTGAGATTGATATCAAAGATCAAAGCCTAAAAGTTGATTTTGGAAGTTGAGAAGTCAAAAGACTGATGGCCAAAGCCCTGGATCTTTGAGTCTGAGAGTCCTCTGTGGTACACTGGCCTTCATCAATCGTGGGATTGAGCTTAGGAGCCGAGTGGTAATATTGCAGCTATATAGAACCCTGGACAGACCCCACTTGGAGTACTGTGCTCAGTTCTGGTCACCTCACTGCAAGAAGGACATGAAAACCATAGAAAGGGTGCAGAGGAGATTTACAAGGACGTTACCTGGATTGGGGAGCATGCCTTATGAGAATAGGTTGAGTGAACTCTGCCTTATTTCCTTGGAGAGACAGAGGTTGAGAGGTTTCCTAATAGAGGTGTATAAGAGGATGAGAGGCATTGATCATGTGATAGTCAGAGGCTTTTTCCCAGGGCTGAAATGGCTAGCACAAGAGGGCATAGTTTTAAGGTGCTTGGAAGTAGGTACAGAGGAGATATCGGGGTAAGTTTTTTTACGCAGTGAGTGGTGAGTGCGTGGAATGGGGTGCCGGCAACAGTGGTGGAGGTGGATATAATAGGGTCTTTTAAGACCCTGGATAGGTATATGGAGCTCAGAAAAATAAAGGGCTATGGGTAACCCTAGGTAATTTCTCAGGTAAGGACACGTTCAGCACAGCTTTGTGGGCCAAAGGGCCTGTATTGTGCTGTAGGTTTTCTGTGTTTCTAGGTACAACAATCTGGGCAGATCATCCAATGCAATATCAAGCAAACACTACACCACTAGAGGAGCTGTCTTTCAGATGGGATATTGCCTTTAGGTTGTGGTTGCTCTCTCAGATGGAACTGAAGAATCCTTCCACAGCATGTTGAAGTCTTTGGAGCAATCTCTAGTGTCCTGGACAATGTTGATCCCTCAGTCAACCAAAGGGAATAGATTATTTGTCATTGCTTTGTATGATAATTTACTGTGTACAGCTTTGCTGTTGCAGAATCATTTAGATAGGAAAGTGTTTGGGATGCCCTGAGATGGGGTTGTGAAAGGTGCTATTTTAACATGTGCTGTTCAAAAGTATGCAGGATGGAGAAACAGACAGTTGCAGACGAGAGATTTGGTAATTGCAGAAATACATGCAATCACAGTAGGAAACTTTGGGGTCAAGAGAGGAAGATTGTTTTTTTCTCCCATCTGCTTCCAGAATTCGCTTTTCCTTGATTGGATAGATTTATTCATATTTTGGGCAAAACAATGACCCTAAAATTTCTTCACCAACAATACCTTTGTGATCAATAAACCTGAACTGTACTCCCATTGCCACTGACTATTCTACAAACTTATCTCTCAGAAGGCAACCAGGAAGATCCAGTCAGTGGCCACTTTATGAGGTACACCTGCACACCTGCTCATTAATACAAATATCTAATCAGCCAATCATGTGACAGGAACTCAATGCATAAACACATGCAAACAAGGTCAAGAGATTCAGTTGTTTTACAGACTAGGGAAGAAACAGGGAAGAAATGTGATTTAAGTGACTTTGATCAGGGAACGATTGTTGGTGCCTGACAGGGTCATTTTAGTACCTCAGATGCTGCTAATCTCCTGGGATTTTCATATACAACAGTCTCTACGGTTTACTGTGTGCGAAACAAAAATCCATCCAGTAAGTGCCAGTTTTGTGAGCAAAAATGCCTTGTTAATGAGAGAGGTCAGAGGAGAATAGCCAGACTGGTTCAAGCTGACAGGAAGGCAACAGTAACTCAAATAACCACGGGTCACAACGGTGTGTACAGAAGAGCATCTTCCATAACACGTTGAACTTTGAAGGACCGCGATCATACTGAGTGATCACATGATTGAGTGGAGGAGGTACCTAATAAAGTGGCCACTGAGTGCATTTTTAAAATGGGCCGATGACAGATGCAGTAGCTGTGGTGCAGATTTACCCATTCATGAGAGTCTTATACACACTAAGTGCTGCAAAGAGAACAAGATATTTTTCTTTTGCTTGTCCTCCTTCCTAAATCATGCTCAGGTTGCCCAGACTAATGCAAAGATCTATAATCTATGATTAAATTAGACTAAGTAATAAGATATCATCCAGTTGATTGATTTCCCCAGCCACTGCACTGCCAGACTCACTTTACAGGAAACTGCACCATTATTTTTAATGTTGATTTCCTTGAAAAGTGTTTTCTCTACAACAAAAGCTACCCCAATAATCCATTCAGTTTAGCACACATTTTCACCCTTTGCATCAAGGTATTGCAATCTTCCTGGAATTCTAAATGAAAGTTATAACATTTTATTTTTTTTTACTTTAGAAAGTGTGCCTAAGGGACTAAATTCAGTTACTCGTCTGAATGCAATAGATTTTTTTTCAATTTATATGCACTATGGTAATTCAAGGCACAAATCTTCAAGACTATTGATCAATATAATAAACTTCTCAAAGAACAGAACATTCATTATTCTGATGTTGGCATAACATGATCTATTACATTAACAATTATGTTAACCAAAGTTTAACCATTATTACCTTTAGATTACATATCATCATCGCTTCTCTGACCGGTTTTAGAAAAGGTTACAGCTGATAAGCCGTCACAGGGTTTTAATATCAATCTCAAAAATCCCAGGTGGAACAGCAATTCAATTCTCCTAGATTTATTTCAGCTTTCTGGGCCTTAAAAGAAAACTAGAAAGAGGTAAGAGGTGCCAGATTAAGCAATTCTTCTGGCTAGGAATAATCATTTTGATGTTTTTGCAGAATTTTTTTTAATTTAATAAAAAGTATACTTAATGCATGAATTGGATTATGTATCAAATTCAAGTTCTATACATTGAGAGGCAAGCAGCTTGTCAATTTCCTTTCTTTTTACAGTATCTAATATGCACGGCTTAGTACCTGGAAGTGGATTCATCGTTATTTGCAAACTGAGATCTTGGTAGCAGCAAAGCCTCCCTGGTTACATCAGAAGTTCTCAAAGTCAAAGTAAATTTATTACCAAGTAGGTATACAACTAAGTGGACATTTTATTAGGTATACCAATACGTTAATGCAAATATCTAATCAGCCAATCAGGTGGCAGCAACTCAATGCATAAAAGCATGCAGACATGGTTAAGTTGTTCAGACCAAACGTCAGAATGGGGAAGAATTGTGATCTAAGTGACTGAATGTGGAATGATTCTTGGTGCCTGTGGAGGAAAAATTAAGCTTGAGGACTAAGGGTTAACAGAATCATTGGGATAGCATGAAAAGAGGCAGAGTGGGTCTATCTTCCTTGTACTAACTGTCATCAATGAGGAACCAATGTATACATGCTAATCATCTGAGAGGCAACATGATTAGTGGCTTGTTTGGTTCTCTGAGCAATGAGGAACTGATTGTATAGGTGCTAATTTTGTGTAAATTGAGGAAACAGTGTCTGGAGACCAGCATGTGGTCAGATTTACTGTACAAATTTGAATTGTAACGTTGCATTGGCAGAGACGTTGTGAGAAATGGCTCCCCATGAATTCACAAAATAAAGGCAATAACTAGATTTGCCTACTTCGTGTTTGATCAGTGCTAAATTCTCTAACGGTGCCAGACCGGGTGGTTTGAGTACCTCAGAAACTGCCGATCTCATGAGACTTTAAGCACATCAGTCTGTAGATTTTACCCCAGGGAATGGGGTGAAAAACCAAAAAAAAAATCCAATGAGTGGCAGTTCTGTGGGACAAAGCACTTTGGAAATAAGAGAAGTCAGAGGAAAATGGCCAGACTGGATTAAGCTGACAGGAAAGAGAAAAAATTCAATTATGTAATGCAAGAGAGGCATTCAGAGAGTATCCCCAAATGCCGAACACATTGAACCTCAAAATGAAAGATCACAAATAGACACTCAGTGGACATTTGTTAAATACTGGTGGTGTCTTACACCACTGGTCACTGACCTCCATGCAGAATATGACCTGTCTACAACCACTCTTTGCCTTCTGTGAGCAAGCCAGTTCTGGATCCACAAAGCAATGTCCCCTTGGATCCCATGCCTCCTTACTTTCTTAATAAGCCTTGCATGGGGTACCTTACCAAATGCCTTGCTGAAATCCATAAACACTACATCTACTGCTCTTCATTCATCATGTGTTTAGTGACACCCTCAAAAAATTCAATCAGGCTCGTAAGGCACGACCTGCCTTTGACAAAGCCATGCTGACTATTCCTAATCATATTATGCCTCTCCAAATGTTCATAAATCCTGCCTTTCAGGATCTTTTCCATCAACTTACCAACCACTGAAGTAAGACTCACTGGTCTATAAATTCCTGGGCTATCTGTACGCTCTTTCTTGAACAAGGGAACAGCATCTGCATCCCTCCAATCCTCTAGAACCTCTCCTGTCCCTATTGATGATACAAAGATCATTGCCAAAGGTTCAGCAATCTCCTCCCTCACCTCCCACAGTATCCTGGGGTACATCTCATTCGGTCCAGGTGACTTATCCAACTTGATGCTTTCCGGAAGTGCCAGCGCATCCTCTTTCTCAATGTCTGTATGCTCAAGCTTTTCAGTCCGCTGTAAGTCATCCCTACAATTGCCAAGGTCCTTTTCTGTAGTGAATACTAAAGCAAAGTGGTCATTAAGTACCTCTGCTATCTCCTACTGTTCCATACACGCTTTTCCACTGTTACATTTGATAGGTCATATTCTTTCACGTCTTATCCTCTTGCTCTTCACACACTTGTAAAATACCTTGGGGTTTTCTTTAATCCTGTCCGCCAAGGCCTTCTCATGGCCCTTCTGGCTCTCCTAATTTCATTCTTAAGCTCCTTCCTGCTAGCCTTATACTTTTCTAGATC
The DNA here is from genome assembly GCF_048418815.1 of Hemitrygon akajei. Taxonomy (NCBI): domain Eukaryota; kingdom Metazoa; phylum Chordata; class Chondrichthyes; order Myliobatiformes; family Dasyatidae; genus Hemitrygon; species Hemitrygon akajei. Next base: position 156,153,747 of record NC_133134.1, on the reverse strand, counting down.
TCTATCATTACCTAGCCTTTTGAACCTTTCATAAGCTTTTCTTTTCTTCTTGACTAGATTTTCAACTGCCCTTGTACACCGTGGTTCATGTACCCTACCATCCTTTGCCTGTCTCATTGGAATGTACCTATACAGAATGTCACGCAAATATCCCATATACATCTGCCACATTTCTGCTGTACATTTCCCTGAGAACATCTGTTCCCAATTTATACTTCCAAGTTCCTGCCTGGTAGCGTCATATTTCCCCTTACTCCAATTAAACACTTTCCTAACTTGTCTGTTCCTATCCCTCTCCAATGTTATGATAAAGCAGATAGAATTATGATCACTATCTTAAAAATGCTCTCCCACTGAGAGACCTGACACCTGACCAGGTTCATTTCCCAATACCAGATGAAGTATAGCCTCTCCTCTTGTAGGCTTATCTACATAGTGTGTCAAGAAACCTTCCTGAATACACCTAACAAACTCCACCCCATCTAAACCCCTTGCTCTAGGAAGATGCCAATCAATATTTGGGAAATTAAAATCTCCCAGCATGATGACCCTGTAATTATTACACCTTTCCAGAATCTGTCTTCCCATCTGCGCCTTGATCTCCATGCTACTATTGGGAGGTCTATAAAAAACACCCAGTTGAATTATTGACCCCTTACTGTTCCTAACCTCCACCCACAGAGACTCAGTAGACAATCCCCCCATGATTTCCTCCTTTTCTGCAGCTGTGACACTACCTCTGATCAACAGAGCCACGCCCCCACCTCTTTTGCCTCCCTCCCTGTCCTTTTTGAAACATCTAAAGCCTGGCACTCTAAGTAATCGTGCCTGCCCTTGAGCCATCCAAGTCTCTGTAATGGCCACAACATCGTAGCTCCAAGTACTGATCTACACTCTAAGCTTATCTGCTTTGTTCATGATGCTTCTCATATTAAAATAGACACATCTCAAACAGATCTTAACATTCTCTGTTCTTGAAGACAAGCCTCCCTTAAATATTTTCATATGCACTAAATTCCATTACTATTCCTTCCCCCTGTGCCGCACCACCACACTCCCACCTACATCTGTGACCCTTCCCATTTCAATCAAGCGTCTACACTGCTTGGATCATTGCTTTCCTCTCACCTCTCAAGCCTAGATTTCATCCACCCCACACCTACAAATACATGCACACGCACACACACACACACACACACACGCACACGCACACGCACACGCACACGCACACGCACACGCACACACACACGCACACACACACACACACACACACACGTGCTATCAGACAAAGGGATAGAGCATGGAACAAGCCCTTCAGCCCATCAAGTCTGTGTCGACTATTACACATCTATTTTCACTAATCCTATTTTATTTTCCTGATATTCTCCATCCTCTCTCTGAAGTTCCAGCACTCAGCCTAACACGAGGGGAAATTTACCGCCGCCATTTAAGCTACAACTCATCTTTGATTTGGGGGAGGAAACCAGAACAGCGAGAGAAAACCTATGATATCATAGGGAGATCACACAAACCACACACAGACAGAGGTCAGGATTAAACCCGGGACTCTGGCACTGTGAGACAGCAGCTCTACCAACTATACCCCTTTGCCACTGCAGCATCCAGTGAAACTCATAATCTCCTCCCTGGTTCACTCGTCACCCCCAGCCTCTTGTCAATCACTACATCTTTAATCGCTCTGTAATAGCAGAGCCTTTTCTATTACATACATTGCCTTGGGTCTTGTGCCTGACAGGACTTTGCTGCTGATAGCTAGGCATCAACAAATAGGATGGTTCTACCAAGCAGAGCCACTTTAGTAGAGCTTTGATAGAATGAATAATTTTTTGAAGTCACTTCTCTAATGCACTGAGAGATACACACAGCTGAGCAAGAGCAATGCCATTATTATACATACTGCAAGTGCTTAGATTTCTGCCATGCTATTGGAGACAGTTGTCGAGGGTGAACTATGAACTTGAGTTAGTGAAATAGTTGATGGTGTTCTAACCTAAAGTATAACTTATCTAAATTTCCTCGATGACAAGCTTTAAATGGAGCTCTTTGAATAGAGGCCACTCTCAGGGTGGAGGAACAACACCTCATATTCCATCTATGTAGCCTCCAACCTGATGGCATGAACATCGATTTCTCTTTCCAATTTTTTTTCCCTCCCCCATGGGGGTGTGTTAAGGTGGGGAATTGTCCTTTGAGTTTCTTACCAGCTTCTTAAGATAAGTTCATGGCATAATATCAGCAGTTCCCTGGACCAGTAGCAGTGAGTAGAGATAAGAGAATATAAAAGTCATTTTAAAACACAAGAGATTCTGCAGATGTCTGAAAACAGAGAAACACACTCAGAGTTCTTTGAGGAACTCAGCTGATGAGGCAGCATCTATGGAAATGAATAAACAGCCAACGTTTTGTGCCGTGACCCTTCATCAAGACTGGGAAGGAAGGGGGAAGATGCCAGAATAAAACTGGGGAGGAGGAGGATGACAAGCTAGAAGGTGATAGATGAATCCAGGTGGGAAAGCAAAAGGGCTGGAGAGGAAGGAATTTGATAGGGGAGGTGAATGAATCATGGGAGAAAGGAAAAAGGAGGGGCACCAGGGAGGGGTGACAGGCAGGTGAAGAGAAGAGTTAAGATTCCAGAGTGTGGAATAGAAGAAGAGGAAGGGGGAAGGGGGAGGGAAAAAAATTGGAAAGAGAAATCGATGTTCATGCCATCAGGTTGGAGGCTACATAGATGGAATATGAGGTGTTGTTCCTCCACCCTGAGAGTGGCCTCTATTCAAAGAGCTCCATTTAAAGCTTGTCATCGAGGAAATTTAGATAAGTTATACTTTAGGTTAGAACACCATCAACTATTTCACTAACTCAAGTTCATAGGCTGTACTTTTAACGATTTGGGCCTGACACAGGGATTCCTGAGGATTACTTGCAAGACTATAAAATGGAACAGCAAACATGATGAGAATATATATATATATATATATATATATATATATATATAGATATATACACACACACACACTGTATATGCATTCAAAGTAATTTAAAGCAAATAGAATAGAATCTACTTAAGTCATACATAGACAAAGACTGGCAAAGAACCACTGTGCAAAATAAGGCAATTTGTGCAAATTAAAAACAAATTATGCAACAATTTCAAAGTTCAAAGTAAATTTATCATCAACCCATCTATACGTCACCATATATATCCTTAGATTCATTTTCTTGCAGGTATTCGCCATAGATGCAATGGAATCAATAAAAAAAACTACTTATAAACAAAGACCAACAACCAACCACAATCAGGTTTATTATCATGGGCATGTGACTTGAAATTTGTTAACTTAGCAGCAGCAGTTCAATGCTAGCAGAGAGAAAAAAAAATGAATAAAATTTTAAAATAATAAATAAACAAATTATGTATATTGAATAGATTAAAAATAACATGAAAAACGGTAAAACTATATTTAAAAAAGTGAGGTAGTGTACAAAGATACAATGTCCATTTAGGAATCAGATGGCAGAGGGGAAGAAGCTGTTCCTGAATCACTGAGTGTGTGCCTTCAGGCTTCTGTACCTCCTACCTGATGGTAACAGTGAGAAAAGGGCATGTCCTGGGTGCTGGAGATCCTTAATAATGGACGCTGCCTTTCTGAGACACCGCTCCCTGAAGATGTCCTGGGTACTTTGTAGGCTAGTACTCAAGATGGAGCTGACTAGATTTATAACCTTCTGCAGCTTCATTCAGTCCTGTGCAGTAGCCCTTTCATACCAAACAGTAATGCAGCCTGTCAGAATGCTCTCCACGGTACAACTATAGAAGTTTTTGAGTGTATTTGTTGACATGCCAAATCTCCTCAGACTCCTAATAAAGTATAGCAGCTGTCTTGCCTTCTTTATAACTACATTGATATGATGGGACCAGGTTAGATCCTCAGTGATCTTGACACCCAGGAACTTTAAGCTGCTCACTCTCTCCACTTCTGACCCCTCTATGAGGATTGGTATGTGTTCCTTCGTCTTACCCTTCCTGAAGTCCACAATCAGCTCTTTGGTCTTACTGATGTTGCTGCGGCACCATTTCACTAGTTGGCATATTTCACTCCTGTACGCCCTCTCGTCACCACCTGAGATTCTACCAACAATGGTTATATCGTCAGCAAATTTATAGATGGTATTTGAGCTATGCCTAGCCATACTGTCATGTTTATATAGAGAGTAGAGCAGTGGGCTACGCACACACCTCTGAGATGCGCCAGTGTTGATCGTCAGCGAGGAGGGTATGTTATCACCAATCCACACAGATTGTGATCTTCCGGTTAGGAAGTCGAGGATCCCATTGCAGAGGGAGGCACAGAGGCCCAAGTTCTGCAACTTCTCAATCAGGATTGTGGGAATGATGGTATTAAATGCTGAGCTATAGTCGATGAACAGCATTCTGACATAGGTATTTGTGTTGTCTAGGTGGTCTAAAGCCGTGTGGAGAGCCATTGAGATTGAGTCTGTCGTTGACCTATCGTGGCGATAGGCAAATTGCAATGGGTCCAGGTCCTTGCTGAGGCAGGAGTTCAGTCTAGTCATGACCAACTTCTCAAAGCATTTCATCACTGTTGATGTGAGTGCTACGGGGCAATAGTCACTAAGGCTGCCCACATTATTCTTCTTAGGCTGTGGTATAATTGTTGCCTTTTTGAAGCAAGTGGGAATTTCCGCCCGTAGCAGTGAGAGGTTGAAAATGTCCTTGAATACTCCCGCTAGCTGGTTGGCACAGGTTTTCAGAACCTTACCACGTACTCCATCGGGACCTTCCACCTTGTGACGGTTCACTGTCTTTAATGACAGTCTACCATCGGCCTCTGAGACAGAGATCACAGGGTCATCAGGTGCAGCTGCAGTTGTGTTCTCCCTTTCAAAGCGTTGAGTTCATCTGGTAGTGAAGCATCACTGCCATTCATGCTATTGGGTTTCGCTTTGTAGGAAGTAATGTCTTGCAGACCCTACCAGAGTTGCCCTGCATCTGATGTCACATCCAGCCAATGTGCATGGTGCAATAGAAATGATCTTTTTAATTTTTATTTTGTTCTGAACTTAGCAGCAAATTATCTCATAGTATTAAAGCCTTAGCAACACGCTGTAACCTTTACATCATACCACTCCTTCACTACTCCCACCACCCATTCCCACAATGCCTCAGGCTGGGAACAAATGCCGTGTTAAAATGGTAAATTTCTGTGATAGGATGCAACAGAAATTTATGATGTTTCTAACTTACGCAGCAAGGTAGCGTAGTGGTTAGCTACTGATGCTGCCTCCAATACATTTGTATGTTCTCCTCAGAACTGCATGGGTTTCCTCTGGGTGTCCGGTTTCCTCCCACAGTCCAAAGATGTACCAGTTGGTAGGTTAATTAGTCATTGTAAATCGTCCAGTGATTAGGCTAGGATTAAATCAGGGGATTGCTGGGTGGCACAGGGCAGCAAGGACCTATTCCACACTGTATCTCAATAAATAAATAAGTAAATAGATGAAACATCGTAAGATAGACATAAAGCTATATCTTTCATTAACATAATTAAATAAAAGGAAAATGACATTTGAGAACATTGCTTACTGATAAACCCTGTTATTTAAAGTCCATAGAATTTACCAGCACAGGCAAAAAAAATCTAACTGGAGTCTGCATTAATGCCATCTGGATTCTGGCCTCTTCCTTCCCTTTAAGATCTTGTCGGTAAGCATTTCCTTTTCTGAAACACCTGCAAAAATGTTCTTTTGTAAATATTTCTATGCTTTAAATGGGAAGCATATTCTACTGACATATCATAAAATTCTGAGATGTTATTCCATTACAGGAAACAAACATTGAAGGGATATTTGGCAGAGGGGCATAGGTTCTAAGAAGCAAAATGCTGGGTGAACAGTGGCCCAGGCAATGTCTGTGGAGGGCAATGGACAGGCAATATTTCAGAAACACAAGAAAGTCTACAGATGCTGGAAATCCAAAGAAATGCACACAAAATGCTGGAGGAATGCAGCAGGTCAGGCAGCATCTATGGAAATGAACAAACAGTCGACATATCAGGTCAAGACCCTTCTTCGGAATATTTCAGGTTGAAAACCTTCATCTGGACTGAAAGGTTGAGGGGAGATAATCTGCATAAAAAAGCTGAGGGGAAGGAATGAAATAAATGCTGGCAAGTGGTAGGTGGAACCAGCTGGAATGTGAGGGTGGGGACAGTGACATGTAGATGGAGGAGGAGAGTGGAAACAGCAAAAGAAGCTGGGAGATGATCAGTGGAGATGACAAAGGACTGAAAGTGATGGTATCTGAAAGGAGAGGAAGGTGGAGATGACTGACCTCACATTCATCTATGTGTAATCCCATCTGCTACAACATTACCAATGTATACTTTTTCCCTCATAACATACCTACATAAAAGGTGGTGGAGAAAGCTGTATAGAGATGATGAGAAAGAGGCATTGATCATGTGGCTAGCTAGAGGCTTTTTCCCAGGGCTGAAATGGCTAACATGAGGGGGCATAGTTTTAAGGTGCTTGGAAGTAGGTACAAGCGGTATATAAGAGGTAACCTTTTCACACAGAGAGTGGTGGGTGCATGGAATGCACTGTCAGTGACGGTGGTAGAGGCGGATACAATAGGGTCTTTTAAGAGACTCTTTGATTGGTACATGGAGTTTAGAAAAATAGCGAGCTATGCAGTAGGGTAATTCTAGGCAGTTTCTCGAGTAGGTTACATGTCAGCACAACATTGTGGGCCGAAGGGCCTTTAATGTGCTGTAGATTTCAATGTTTCTATGCATAGGTTCTTGACTGACTTGAATAGGATAATTATAGGGCTGTCTTTCCCATTAGAGTTAAAAGATCTTTTAAAGGTTAGCATTATTCATCACATGTACATCAAAACATCAATACATATAGCACAGTACAACATTTTGAATCAATGACCAACACATTCTGAAGATTGTGCTGGGACAACTCACAAGTTTAAAGGATCATCTTTTTTCTTCGGTGGTAAACAGATATTAAGGACAAAACATAAACACAAGAGAGTTTGCAGATGCTTGGAAATCCAGAGCAACGCACAGAAAATGTTGCAGGAACTTAGCAGATCAGGCATTTTGGATCAAGGGTCCTGACATCAACTGCTTATTCACCTCTATAGAATCTTCCTGACTTGCTGAGTTCCTCCAGCATTTTGCACGTTGATATGAGAGAATTCTGTTAACTTGGCAGTCATGAATTGGAACTCATCAGCTGTTAGGGTGAGTTTTGACAGAGGGAGAGAGGTTCCAAAAAACAAGATGCTGGAATACCTTGCTGGAGGATCAATATGTTTTATGGTCTTATATCAAAGGAAGAATTTACAGAGGAGGTTTACCAGAATTATCCTGGAAATATAAGGGCTAATGATTTAGGAGCGTTTGATGGTTCTAGATTTGTACTCGCTGGAGTTTAGAAGAATGAGGAGGACCTCACTGAAACATACCAGATATTGACAGGCAGTGATAGAGTAGATGTGGAGAGGATGTATTCACTGGTGGGAGAGCCTTGGACCAGAAAGCACAGCGACAGAAGAGAAGAACATCCCTTCAGAAGAGAGATGCAGAGGAAATTCTTTAGCTAGAGGATGGTGAATCTGTGGAATTAATTGCCACAGATGCTGGAGGTTAAGTCATTGGGTATATGTAAAGTTGATGTTGATAGGTGCTTGATTAGTTAGGGTGTCAAAGGTAATGGGGTGAAGGCAGGAGAATGGGGTTGAGAGGGAAGATAAGTCAGCCGTGATGGAATGGTGGAGCAGAACCGATGGGCCGAGTTTTGCTCCTACATTTGTCTGATGGTCTTACAGAATGATACAAATACAATCCATGAGGACCTTCAAAGGGTACTGAATAGGCATTTCAGAGTCAAGCTAGGGTGATAGGGGAAAGCATGTTGGAATGGAACTGAAAGGATTTCTGCTGCAAACAAGAAACAGCCTACCCTGATGCTTTTCAAATCATTGTCCAGGACTTCAATCAAGCTTGTCAGAAGAAATCTCTGCCAATTATCATCAACATATAACCTGCAGCACCAGGGGTCCCAACCATTGCTATACCATGACTAAGAATGCCTACTGTTCCATGCCTAAACTGTATTTCAAGAACACTGATCATGTGACTGTCCTCCCCCTACCTGCACACAGGCAGAGGCTAAAGTGCAAGCCTCCGGAGATGGACATCAAAGAGGTGGTCACAGGAGGCAGAGGAGCGGCTGATGGATTGCTTTGAGTCAGTGGAATTAGCCATGTTCAGGACCTAGCAGAGGATCTGAAGGAATATACCATGGTTGCCGCAGACTTCATAAAAACATCTGTAGATGAGTGTGGGCCCACAGTATCATGAGTTCTGCGATCTGCTGAAGACCAGTTCAGTGGCATTCAGGTCTGATGACTGAGTAAAGTACAGGAGGTCTAGGTACAGTCTCTGGAAAACCATCTCATGTGTGAATTGGCGATTCCAGACAATACTTGAATCACTGAAGGATGCTCCACAGCCATGGCAGGGCCTAAATGCCATCACTTCTTACAACATGAAATCAAGCCACATAGGTGACAATAAGGCTTCGCTCCCAGATGAGTTTAATGTCTTTTATGTTTACGTTGACCATCAAAACAGGGAAATACCTTCACAGACTCCTACTGCCCCCAATGACCCTGTGATTTCAGTCTCTAAGGCTGAAGTGGGATCATCCTTCAGAGGGTAACCCTCGGAAAGCATCCAACCTGGATGGGGTGTCTAACCAATTTCTAAAGACCTGTGCTGACCTGTGCTGGAATGTTTAGCGATGTCTTTAGCCTCTCGCTTCAGGAGTCTGAGATACCCAACTGCTTCAAACAGTCTTCAATTATACCAGTGCCTAAGACAAATGTGGTAACCTGCCTCAATGACTATCATCCAGTAGCACTTACTTCCACAGTATTGAAGTGCTTTGAGGGTTTTGTGATGAAACATAACAACTCCTGCCTGAGAAGCAAAATGGATCCACTTCAATTTGCCTACTGTCGCAACAGGACCACAGCAGATGCTATTTCATTGGCTCATCACTCAACCCTGTAACATCTGGACAGCAATTACATCAGGATACTCTTCAGCGACTGCAGCTCGGCATTCAATACTATCATCCCCTCTAAACTAATTTACAAGCTTCAAGACATTGACCTCAAATATCTCCTTGTACAATTTCTTTACACAGACAGTTCAGATTGGCAAAAACATCTCCTCCACAAGACTTGAGTGCTTAACCTCCTTGCTCCACTCACTTTATACTTATGACTGTGAGGCTAAGCACAACTTCAATGCCATATTTAAGTTTGCTGATGACATCAGTGTCATTGGCCAGATCAGAGTGGTGATGAATAATCATTTAGTGGTGTCACAATAACAACCTCTCACCAATGTTAGCATGACCAAGGACCTTACATTGTCTTCAGGAGGAAGACACCATAGGTCCATGAGCAGTCCTCATCGGAGGATCAGATGTGGAGAGGGTCAGCAATTTTAAGTTCTTTGGTGTTACCATTTCAGAGGATCTGTCCTGGGACCAGCACAAGTGCCATTACAAAGAAAGCTCAGCGATACCTCTACTTCCTTAGAGGTTTGCTAAAATTTGGCATGACATCTAAAACTTTGACAAACTTCAGTAGACGTGTGATGGAAAGTAGATTAACTGATTGCATCATGGTCTGGTATGGAAACACCACTCCCTTGTACAGAAAAGCTTACAAAAAGTAGTAGATACAGCCTAGTCCTCCCCAGCGTTGAACATGCTTACACAGAGGATTGATTCAGGAAAGCAGTATCCATCATCAAGGACCCCACCATCCAGACCATGCTCTGTTTTCACTGCTGCCATCAAGAAGAAGGTACCAGAGACTCAGAGCCCACACCACCAGGTTCAGGAACACTTATTAACCTTCAACCATCAGACTCTTGAACCAGAGGGGTAGCTTCACTCAACTTCACTTATCCTATCACTGAACTGTTCCCACGACCTATGGACTCACTTTCAAGGACTCTTCATCTCATGTTCTCGATATTTATTGCTTATTCATTTATTTATTTTTTCTTCTGTATTTGCATGGTTTGTGGTCTTTTGCAAATTGGTTGTTTGTCCATCCTGTTGGGTGTGGTTTTTCACTGATTCTTTTGTGTTTCTTGGATATACAATACTGTGTATGGTCACAATAAAATGAATCGCAGGGATTTTTTTATATATATACACACTCTGATAATAAACATACTTTCAACTTTG